>NC_089490.1:396515810-397153592 GCF_036850765.1 Saccopteryx bilineata
GGCAAGCATAATTCTGATTCCAAAACCAGGCAAAGACAACACAAAGAAAGAAAATTATAGGTAAATATCCTTGATGAATTTAGATGCTAAAATTCTCAACAAAATATTAGCAAACCAGATCCAGCAATATATAAAAAAAATCATACACCATGATCAAGTGGAATTTATTCTTGGGAGGCAAGGCTGGTACAATATTTGCAAATCAACCAATGTGATTCATCACATAAACAAAAGAAAGGAGAAAAACCACATGATAATTTCAATAGATGTAGAAAATGCATTTGATAAAATTCAGCACCCATTTATGATCACAACTCTCAGCAAAGTGGGAATACAGGAAACATACCTCAACATGATAAAGACCATCTATGACAAACCCACAGCCAACATCATACTCCATGGGCAAAATTTAAAAGCAATCTCCTTAAGTTCAGGAACAAGGCAGAGGCACCTCCTTTCACCACTCTTATTCACCATAGTTCTGGAAGTTCTAGCCACAGCAATCAGACAAGAAAAAGAAATAAAAGGCATCCAAATTGGAAAAGAAGAAGAAAAACTATCATTATTTGCAGATGATATAATATTGTATATAGAAAACCCTAAGGTTGCAGTAAAAAAACTACTAGACCCGATAAATGAATTCAGCAAGGTGGCAGGTATAAAATTAATACTCAGAAATCAGAGGCATTTTTATACACTAACAATGAACTGTCTGAAAAAGAAATTAAGGAATCAATCCCCTTTACCATTCCAACCAAAAAAATAAAGTATCTAGAAATAAATTTAATGAATGAGATTAAAGACTTATTCTCAGAAAATTATAAAACATTGATAAAAGAAATCAGGGAAGATACAAACAAGTGGAAGCATATACCGTGCTCATGGTTAAGAAGAATAAACATCATTAAAATGTCTACATTACCCAAAGCAATTTATAAATTCAATGCAATACTGATTAAAATACCAATGACTTACTTAAAAGACATAGAACACATATTCCAAAAATTTATATGGAAACAAAAGAAAACAAGAATAGCCTCAGCAATATTGAAAAGGAAGAATAAAGTGGGAGGTATCACACTTTCGGATATCAAGTTATATTATGAGGCCAATGTACTCAAAACAGCCTGGTACTGGCATAGGAACAGGCATATACATCAATGGAACAGAACTGAGAACCCAGAAGTAAACCCACACTTTTATGGACAACTGATATTTGACAAAGGAGATAAGAGCATACATTGTAGTAAAGACAACCTCTTCAAGAAATGGTGTTGGGAAAATTGAACAGCTATCTGGAAAAAATGAAACTAGACCACCAACTTACACCATCCACAAAAATAAACTCAAAATGGAGAAATGACTTAAATGTAAGCCATGAAACCATAAGCATCTTAGAAGAAAACATAAGCAGTATAATCTCTGACACCTGCCGCAGCAATATATTTGCCAATTTGTCTCCACAGGCAAGTGAAATAAAAGACAGGATAAACAAATGAGACTTTATCAAACTAAAAAGCTTCTGTACAGCTAAAGACAATAGGAACAGAATAAAAAAACAAACTACACAATGGGAGAATATATTTGACAATGCATCTGATAAGGGTTAATAACCAAAATTTATAAAGAACTTGTAAAACTTAATATCAGGAAGACAAACAATCTAATCCAAAAATGGGCAAAAGAAATGCATAGACACTTCTCCAAAGAGGACATACACATGGCCAATAGGCATATGAAAAAATGCTCAAAATCACTCCTTATTAGCAAAATGCAAATTAAAACCACAATGAGTTATAACCTCACTCCAGTCAGAATGGCGCTCATCAACAAAACAACACAGAATAAGTGCTGGCGAGGATGTGGAGAAAAGGGAACCCTCCTGCACTGCTGGTGGGAATGCAGACTGGTGCAGCCACTGTGGAAAACAGTATGGAGATTCCTCAAGAAATTAAAAATCGAACTGTCTCTTGACCCAGCTATACCCCTGTTAGGAATATACCCCAAGAACACCATAGCACTGTTTGAAAAGAAGAAATGCACCCCCATGTTTATAGCAGCATTATTCACAATAGCAAAGATCTGAAAACAGCCCAAGTGTCCGTCAGTGGACGAGTGGTTTAAAAAGCTTTGGTACATATATACTATGGAATTCTACTCAGCCATAAGAAATGGTAACATCGGATCATTTACAACAACATGGATGGAACTTTATAACATTATACTGAGCGAAATAAGTAAATCAGAAAAAACTAAGAACTATATGATTCCATACATAGGTGGGACATAAAAATGAGACTCAGAGACATGGACAAGAGTGTGGGGGTTGCAGGGTGGAGGGAGGAGATGGAGGGGTTTAGGGGAGGGGAGGGACACAAAGAAAATCAGTTAGAAGGTGACAGAAGACAATTCAACTTTGGGTGATTGGAATGCAGCATAATCAAATGTCAAAATAGCCTAGAGATGTTTTCTCTGAACATATGTACCCTGATTTATCAATGTCACCCCTTTAAAATTAATAAAAAAAAAGAATTTGTCTCACAGCTAATTCAGGGAGTTAGAAGAATAGTATAAAGACGCTAATTCTGCTTCGCAGGCCACATCCTGCAAAAGGGGCCCTAAGAAAATTGGTGATTTGGCTCCTCTGATTTTGCCAATTGGATTTTAAAAAATAGGCCAGGAATGCCCTGAAATGGAACTAAAAATACATGGACATAAATTTAAAGGACTTTTAGATACAGGAGCTGATGTATCTGTTATTGCTAAGCTACATTGGCCTCCTTCCTGGCCCACTCATGCAGCAGCCACAGAATTACAAGGTATAGGGCAGAGTAAATCCCCTCAACAAAGTTCTAGTTTTTTTACAATGGGAAGATTAAGGTCATTCTGAATTTTTTAAGCTTTATGTGTTCCCTGGATGGCCAGTTAATTTATGGGGTAGAGATGTTTTGAAAAATACGGGATCATTGCTTGTAAGTCCTTATGGTTTAATCAGTACTCAGATGCTTTAGTTGGGATTTTTGCCCACTAAGGGACTAGGGAAAGAACAGTGAGGAATTCTCACCCCCATAGAAGTGCCACCCTATACCAGAAGGTGTGGATTAGGATATCAAAATTTAGCATAGGGGCCTTGGTAGCTCCTGCTACCCCAATAATGCATTGTGCAGACCCAATTACTTGGAAATCAGATAATCATGTATGGGTAGACCAAGGGCCCCTTTCTCAGGAGAAACTTAGAGCAACTGCTCAATTGGTACAAGAGCAGCTACAGCTTGGGCACATTGAACCATCTAATAGCCCATGGAATACACTTCCATATTTTGATCTTGTTGCCTCCTGGATTATCAAGGGGCATAGGCGACCCTTACAGCTTATAGGTTTTGAGCTTCAAAATTATTATCGTTCCTTTTTTCAAATGATCAACAACAATGGCTCTGGGAAACTTCCACTAAATGACAAATTGCTTTTGCAGATCAATGGACAACTTTATACTGAAGCAGTCAACTTAAAATCAGCTCAAAGACTAGAATTATATGCCATTATCATGGCTTTTCAGCATTTGCCATATTCCTCTTTTAATCTATATACAGAAAGCAAATATCTACTTATGGTTGTTTCCACTATAAAGACTGCTGTCTTAGGGACAACTGCTGATGAACGATTTCAAGAGTTCCTCCTTCTTCGAAGACTTGTATGTCAACATAGAGCTCAATTTTTTATAGGACATAATTGAGCTCACTCCATGCTCCCTGGAGCTATAGTAAAAGGGAATGCTCTTATTGATCAAGCTACCCCAAATAAAATTATTTGGAGCAACCATGATAGATTGAGCAATTCAGTCACATACTATTCAAAACCAGAATGCTGCAGCCCTGTGTAAACAGTTTCAACTTTCTCGGGAAAGACCATGGCAGATTGGAAAATCCTGTCCAAGGGGTTCTATACTAAAATCTGTCTCTTCATTCGGCATTAACCCTCAAGGACTTCTACCAGGACAACTTTGGCAAATGGATGTTACTCATATACCTTCATTTGGCAAACAGTCCTATGTCTACGTTACAGTGGATACATATTCTGGATTTATAGTAACCTCTGTCAGAACAGGAGAGGCTGCTAAACATGTTATAGCTCATTGTCTGTATGCATTTTTCTATTATTGGATTTCCCAAACTGGTTAAACTGACAATGCTTCTGCTTATGTAGCAAAATCATTTACTGTATTTTGTCAAAAGTTTCAAATTATGGGTATTTCTTACAATCTTTAAAGTCAAGGTATCATTAAAGTGTACCCAGCAAATATTTTAAGGTCAGTTTAAAAAAATTTAAAAGGGGGGAGTCATATCCTGGAACTCCTAAGGGTCTACCATACCATGCTTTTTACTTAAAAATTTTAAATTTCTTTTGAATGCTGATAAGCAGGAGAAAACAAATCTTTTTCTCCTGCAAACTTCTACCTTCTTTTATTTGATCCAGCTAATAACACTGTTTTGTCTTTTTCTAAATTGCTCCAGATATATGGAAACGGTTTATATAGGTGGATGGGGATCCTCAAACCCCTCAGCGAGATCTTCTGAGCATGGCTTTTAAGGTACCAAAAGGCAGAAAAAGCCCAATAGAGATCAGGTGAACTACCAGCTTTTAGGATATGCCCTCAAAGGCTCTAATGCCCCAAAGGGGTCTCATAAGATTCCATTTGGGTCCTGCTTCAATAGTGAATAGGAAGGTCATTGAGCTAAAACCTGCCAGACTTACATGCCTTTGCTATGAGGAAAAAGGGACACTGGAAGGTAGGCTTCCCCCTCGCTCCTCTAAGGGTGGGTTCAGCCTCTTCCAGCCCTGCTGCAGCCACCTATGACCTAACCTTGCCCAGAATGCTGGGGTGTGTCACTGAAGGCTGAAGGTGCCCAGGGTCATTGGCCCCATCTATGACAGTGTGGACGAGCCTAGGGTATTTCTTCCAAGAAGCAGGTAAACTGATCTCACTTGCACAAGTGCCACTTAACTATGTCTGGCCTGAATAGTCAGGTTTTTTATTCTTCCCTCAAAGATCCCTGTTGTGGGTGTTGATAGTCCTATTTTCTGCTGCTTTGTTTAATATATAGTGTTTCCTTTATTCCTCCTACCTCAATGCCCCACTCATATTTTAGGCTGGGACCTACTCCTAATTTAGAGCTCTCTTTCCCACTTTGCCAACTTCTATTATGAATTTAGCTTTGCCACTCAGCTTAGTGTATCCCAAGGTTCTCTTTACCAAGCCACAGTAGCAGAGCTCCAGGGAAAAGCAACCTGGTCTCATCTCTCCAGGCAGAGGAGAACAGAGGCTCCATCTCCACACATGCTGCAGATGGCTTTTCCAGTCTACCTGAATCATTACCAGGTAGAAGCAGTGGTCATTGGGACTTGGACATGAGCTGCAAAGTATAGAATTGTGAAAACAATTTCAGTGCCATGCAGACTTTTTCTGGATGTGTTCTTTTCCTGGACTCCTGCTTCTTGTGACAGCTCCTAATGGACTGAACCGGGGTTGGATTGCATATGCAGGGATTTGGCGTGGTGTTGGTGCCAACTTGGACTTGGTGAATATGTTAAGAACAGTACTCTTTTATGGATTGTTGCTGTATTGGCCAAGAGCTTGATTAAAGACCTTAATACCTGTAAAAAAAATAGAAGGCTGGATAAAGAAGATGTGGCACATATACACTATGGTATACTACTCAGCCATAAGAAATGATGACATTGGATTATTTACAACAAAATGGTGGGATCTCGATAACATTATACTGAGTGAAATAAGTAAATCAGAAAAAAAAAACTGCATGATTCCATACATTGGTGGGACATAAAAACGAGGCCAAGATACATGGACATGGTGTGGTGGTAATGGGGGGGAGGGAAGGATGGAGAGGGGGTGGAGGAGGGGGAAGGGCACAAAGAAAACTAGATAGAAGGTGACAGAGGACAATCTGACTTTGGGTGATGGGTATGCAACATAATTGAATGACAAGATAACCTGGACATGTTTTCTTTGAATATATGTACCCTGATTTATTGATGTAACCTCATTAAAAATAATAAAAATTAAAAAAAAGGTAGCATGTCACAAAGGACAGGTATTGCATTTCGTAGACTAAAAAATCTTTAGGAAATGAGGATGAAAATGGATTACAGGGGAGGGTGTGAGGAAAGGGGAGATGTTAAGGGTCTAGAGTTGCATGTTAGCAGATGACAAGGTCCTAGAGATTGGTTGCTCTGGAGAGTGAATATTCTTTTTTTTTTTTATTTTTCCGAAGCTGGAAACGAGGAGGCAGTAAGATGGACTCCTGCATGTGCCCGACCGGGATCCACCCGGCATGCCTACCAGGGGGCGATGCTCTGTCCCTGTGGGGTGTCGCTCTGTTGCATCCAGAGCCATCCTCAATGCCCGGGCCATCTTTGCTCCAATGGAGCCTTGGCTGCGGGAGGGGAAGAGAGATGCAGAGAGGAAGGAGAGGGGGAGGGGTGGAAAAGCAGATGGACTCCTCTCCTGTGTGCCCTGGCCAGGAATCGAACCGGGGACTCCTGCATGCCAGGCCAACGATCTACCACTGAGCCAACCGGCCAGGGCCGAGAGTGAATATTCTTAACACTACTAAAGTGTACACTCAAATACAGACAATGATAATATTTCTGTCATATATAGTTACCATTATTAAAATTTTTTAAAAGTAACAACCACTCAAGTAAAGATGAGGGGACTTTAATAAAACCTTTAGACCAGACAAGTCTATAAGAGTGAGCATGTCCAAAGTTTTGTAGTCTCAAAAGGATAGGGTGCCGTCATCCGTCCATTAGCCCAAGTTCTAACATGCAGGCCATGCAGAAACGCAAATTGTGCATTGCCTGAATTTGGGCTGAGGAACTGAAAACTGACAACACAGAGTATTTATTAAGTTCTTGAAGAAAAAGAAACATGCAGGGAAAGTCAGCAAAGGGATCCCTGCTCGAGAAAGTTCTATAAGCACAGGCCCCTCTGGCATCAGCAGAGGTCTCCTGAGCGGGAGGACACAGCACAGAATTCCAATAGTACTTCCAGCACCAGCTCTCTGCCGCTGGTGTGGACCAATCCAGGGAAACAATAGAGAACATGTTTGTTTTGCAGGATTGTCCTTTGTAAGAACAATAAAATATAAGTGATGACTCAGTTTTTGTTTTCCAGGATGCAATATACAATAGTGTTTGGTGTAAGGCATATTAACTTTGCACCAGACCTTTGGCCCAGACTACAGGGAATGATCAGAAACCGACTGACGATGAGTAGAAATCACGACTTAGCACCCTCTTCTGTCTTTTGATCTACAGACTGCAAGACAATTGTTGAAACCTCACATACATTTTCCCTTCAATAAAGCATCTGCAAACCTAAAGTTCTTCCTTAGTAACTAACACGGGGGTTTTAGAGAGACGCAATGACACACGTGTTGCTCTCCCACACACAGGCTGCTGGGGACCACAGCCTGGCCCGCTGGCAGTCACTGGTGTTCTTGGCACAATCCACATCGTTCATACCAGCTCTTCTTAGGAACACAGACAAATGTCCTCTGACTGACACCTCCAACCGTGTCATCAGATGAGAGGTGCACCTGGGACACACAGGAGCACGTAAACAGTGCCCTCCCTCCCCCGAGGCAGCTCAGGGATGTGCTGAGGCCACTGGGGCCAGAGTGGGTAAAGTGCAGACTCTGAGGAGGCGGGGGATCCTGGCCGCCCAATCAGGACCCTGCACTCCTGCTCCTGTCCGTCCTTGGAGCTGCTATTGCTCAAAATCCTAAGGTTTTTCCTCCCTTGCAAGCTGGTGGCCAGTCTGACTGGTCAAAGTTGATCCAGCGACTACAGCCCTATCTCCCCTTGGGACTCCCCAACAGGGCCTTCTCCTGCTTTGTGGACATGCCCACTGCATCCTGAGGGGACAGGCTCCTCCCAGAAGGTCCATTGCCCATCTGAGCAAATGCAAAATTCTCCACATGCGACAGAGAACCAAAACTGAGCATGGCTCATGACTTAACGTGTGTGTGTGTGTGTGTGTGTGTGTGTGTGTGTGTGTTCTGTGTAATATAATATAAGGAGTGGGTCTGGGAAAGTGTCCTTTTGCCTGGACTTAATGGTGTCACTGGCTGAAAGTGTTTTGAAGAAGTGGGAGGGAGTTTCTCATATGATTTATTGAGTCTTTGGTATTTGTAGCCACTTCTCCATAAAAATATGTTAAATAATATATCTTATAAAGACATTGATGTAAAGATGCATGTACCCAAAGAGGTTCATTGGTGCATATTCATTATTACTATAGTCACTTTTGGTTAATATTTATAAAGACATTGTAACACCTTTATGGAAACGACAGTATTGTCTGCCTCATTCCATGTTTGGGTTATGGCTGATGGAACTCAGCACTGGTGGGATCTGAATTGTCCTGAGAAGGGGTCAGGGCTCATGCTGGGTGAGAGGGACCCGTGCTGGTGTGAGCAGAGGGTGCTCGTCACCCACCCCTGGTGTCAGGATAGTGGGGACGGGCCACAGTGAGGAGAGCTGAGTCTGAGTTAAAATTACTCGCTTTGCTTCTTTCCCAGGGAATTGCAACCTCACTGCTGGCTGGTCACTGTGGGAATGAAATGGTAGACCACACTGCCCCCTGCAGGCCATGACCAGGCACAGTCACACAGTTGAAGGTGGGAACAAAGATATCTGTAATTAGGGTAAAAATTAGGAAATGAAATGTTTTTAAAGGTTAAATTTGGGCCACACCTCAATGTTTAAACTATACAGGATTCAGCCCTGCTTTGCCTGAGTCACCTCTGTCACTGGCTCTGTCCCCTCCCTGCCCCTTTGGTCAGGAATTGAGAGTGCCCAGTGAGCTAGGCACAGCGTGGACGTGGGGGCAGCAGTGGATCTGGGAACCTGAGTAGCCACTGCCCTCAGACCTGAGAGCCCACAGAGCAGGTGGCTGTAGCCAGTGCATTAGGTGAAAAAGAAAAAGGCACCAAAAGGAAAAATTGAAACTGTATTCAGAGATGGTTGTAGAAAATCTGATAGGTGGACAAAGGGTCCCCAAACTCTAGGTTGCATCTACAATGGTCTCTGGACTTGGTCCCCAGTGTTATGAAGACATCGTGCACAGGAATATTCAGGAGGAAAGGAAGCATCTCTGACATTTTTCTGCCTTCTCCCTCCCAGGCTGTGTCACAGAAAGGAGAAGTAGCCACCACGGTGCCATCGCTTCATGGCAAGAGCTGGTGAAGGAGAGGAAGGAGACACTCTCCGCTGCCCCATGGCCTTTCCCTTCCACGGGCTTCCTTTTGCAGCTCACAGCCCGCAGGAGGAGGTCAGAGCCCCATCAGGAGTCCGGGAGCTGTGGGCAGGTGTCTGTGGGAGCAGGAAGGAGCTGTGCAGCCGCTCACACGTTTCCTTCATCTGTCTCAGGGCCTGAACCTCGCAGGTTCAACCACACACCAGGCAAGAAAAGAAGGGAGAAAATGGTGTTGAGACGTTCATAACACAGAGTACATTGCTGTCATGGTACCGGTAGGGATGCTTACGACATTGGATAAATCTGACAGGAACATTTTTTTTGTTTTGTTTTGTGTTTTTTTATAATTTTATTAATTTTAATTCATTGTGTGAACATGGATCCCTGTGTCTCAATCAATATAGCACCTCCTCTTTAACCACATGGCCCCCATTGCATTTTTTTGTCTCCCTTCTCCTAACTCCCTCGCTCCCTTCCCTCTGGGACATGCTGTCCTGTTATCTGTACCCATGTGTTTTGTATATATAATTCCACTAATGCCTTCACCTTCTCTGATCCCATCCCCTTATTCTCCTTCTCTCTGACAGCTGTCCCTCTGCTCTTCATGACCCCACCTCTGCCTCTATTCCATTCCTCAGTTCACCTTGTTCATTAGATTTCACATATAAGCCAGATCATATGATATTTTTCTTTCTCTGCCTGGCTTATTTTACTTAGCATAATAATCTCCAGGTCCACCCATGCCCACACAAATGGTAAGATCTCCTTCTTTTTCACAGCCATGTAGTATTCCATTGTGTATAAATACCACTGCTTTTTTATCCATTTGTCCACTGACAGATACTTGGGCTATTTCCAGATCTTGACGATTATAAACAATGCTGCAATAAACATGGGGGTGCATACCTTCTTTTGAATCAGTGTTTTGGAATTCCTAGGATATATCCTAGAAGTGGGATAGCTGAGTCAAAAGGCAGTTCCATTTTTAATTTCTTAAGAAAATGCCATACCATTTTCCACAGTGGCTGCACCAGTCTGCATTCCCACTAGCTGTGTAGGAGGGTTCCCTTTTCTCCACACCCTCGCTAGCACTTACTATGTGTTGATTTGTTAATGAGCACCATTTGACAGGTGTGAGTTGGTATTTCATGTGGTTTTAATTTGCACTTTTTCTGATGATTAATGATGTACATTTTTTTATCCTGTATCCCTATTGGCCATATGTATGCAAATATATCTCCATGGGCAAGTAAAATAAAGGAGAAAATAAACAGATGGGTCTATATCAAATTAAAAATCTTTTTCACAGCAAAAGACATCCCACACGATGGAAGAACATATTCGCCAATATGTCTAATAATGGGTTAATAACCAAAATATATAAAGAACTTCTAAAACTTGATACTAGGATGGTAAGCAATTTAATTAAAAAATGTGCCCTGCCCGGTTGGCTCAGTGGTAGAGCGTCGGCCTGGCGTGCAGAAGTCCCAGGTTCGATTCCCGGCAAGGGCACACAGGAGAAGTGCCCATCTGCTTCTCCACCCCTCCCCCTCTCCTTCCTCTCTGTCTCTCTCTTTCCCTCCCGCAGCGAGGTTCCATTGGAGCAAAGATAGCCTGGGCGCTGGGGATGGCTCTTTGGCCTCTGCCCCAGGCGCTAGAGTGGCTCTGGTCACAACAGAGCAACGCACTGGAGGGCCAGAGCATCGCCCCCTGGTGGGCAGAGCGTTGCCCCCTGGTGGGCGTGCCAGGTGGATCCCGGTCGGGTGCATGTGGGAGTCTGTCTGACTGTCTCTCCCCGTTTCCAGCTTCATAAAAATACAAAAAAAAAAAAAAAATGTGCAGCCTGACCAGGTGGTGGCGCAGTGGGTAGAGCGTTGGACTGGGATGCAGAGGACCCAGGTTCGAGACCCTAAGGTCACCATCTTCAGTGTGGGCTCATCTGGCTTGAGTAAAAAGCTCACCAGCTTGGACCCAAGGTCACTGGCTTGAGCAAGGGTTTACTCGGTCTGCTGTAGCCCCACAGTCAAGGCACATATGAGAAAGCAATTAATGAACAAATAAGGTGGCACAATTATGAGTTGATGCTTCTCATATATCTTCCTTTCTGTCTGTCTTTCCCTGTCTGTCTATGTCTCACTCTCTCTCCCTCCCTCTCTAACTAAAAAACAAACAAACAAACAAACAAAAAAAAAACCAAACAGCTATACTGTGAACCATTATTGGGAACTCCAAAATGGATCTACATATAAAGGAGACTTAATATATAGCATCAACAATGTTACAACTCAGTCTTTAAAGGATTAGTTGTCAGAGAAATATACTCCCCACAAAAATTAGGGTATATTTCAAAATGAATATGAAGGGATAAAATATCCCCAAGTTTTAGTGAGCAGTATAGTAAAATATGGTCAGGCATTGCCAATAGCCATCAGGAGGAAAAGAAACAAGGCTTCTAATTCTTACAATATATCAAATTTAAAGTGTCTTTAAGATTACTATGGAAGAAATCAGGACTTTCAGTATAATAGTTGGGGTGGAAGCCAGATTGCATGGGGATGAGAGGTGAAAGGAAGGGGACTCGTGGGACCAGTGACTGGGATGCTGTGAAGTAAACACTCCAGGGGCTTGTGAAGCGGTCTGGCTGAGACCCTGCAGACCCATGTGGCACACCCTGGTTTCATCCACAGAGGCCTGGATTTCTTTCTCAGCCTCATGGAGCCCATTTTTCTCACGTATGGAAAAGTTAATAGCAAGTAAAGGATAATAACCTACCACATGACAAAGATGACATAGATAACATAATAAACACATCCACCAGTGAACATATAACTTTCATTGGTCAGTACCTGTGTGCCAGGCAGTATTGGGTAAGAAACATTCCTGTAAGGCCTTAGCCAATATGTCGGTTGAATAGAACATTTTCCTGAAGGACAGAGATTGCTGGTTCGATGCACAGTGAGGGCACATACAGGAAGAGATCGATGTCTTCTCTCTGTCCCTTCTTTCTCTCTCTGAAAAATCAGTAAAATAAACATTTTTTAAAAAAACAAGAGAAATATTACCGTTTGGTTTTCTCTCTTATGTCTTACACCTAAAAATCAGCATGTCCACCGTGTAGTGAGTTGGAGAAGATGCTAAGGCTGTGTGTATGTACACCTTTCATGGTTAGTGACTAATGAGGATTAATATTAACAAGAAACAAAAGACTTTAATTGTCCCCTTCACTACAAAGATCTGTTCAAGAAGAAACATCTTTCTGGTGAGCAAGGAATCAAGTTAAGAACAGTAAATAATCTTGAGGATGCTGAAGTGTGAATTAGCTGGTCAGTTTCCTGGGCCATCTCACAAGCCCTGAGGCCTTTTGGCCTCTTTTTCCAGGGTGTTCCTCCAGAATACACAAGCATCCTTCAGCCTGTCCTGGGAGCCCCAGTGTGATGCCTTTGTGCCCTAGGGTCAATGCATAGAAAATCTGCTTATTTTCATCATTGTAAATGCCAGCTGTGTGTACACAGGACTCAGACTTCCCTGTGAGGGAGTTCATTAGTGGCATTGTGACTTGCTGTCCTCAGTTTTTTGCTCACATGAGGGGCTGATGTACAAGGAGGAGCATGCGCCTCAAGCAGGGACCAGCGCACCTACCGACTGTGGGCGGGTCAGGAGGAGCTGTGAGGACGGGGCCTCACTGCTAGAGGCAGTTCTTCCTCGGGATTCTTTATGGAACTTCCTCCCCGTAGAACACATGCACTGTAACAGAGCCTCCCTGGGCCTGCTGACCTCGATCCTGCTGCAAACGGGCTTAGGCTGGAAGGAGAGACCCTGAGCTCAGTGTCTTCTATTACTGGGGGAAGGAAGTCACTGGGCACCCCCTGGAAATGTCATGGGCCCAGGACAGTGTCATGTATGCAGAGCCCCAGGCTCCTCTGAATGCAGCCTGCAAGATCACTGTGACTTTGAGAGGGCCTTAAGCCACTTTTGGGTTATATTTTTGTAACTAAGTTTTGTATTTGCCACAGGACTTGTGTCTGAACTTTCCAGAGCTCTGGGATGGTGAGAAACCAGTATCCACAGCCACTACCACAGCCGCCTGGACCATGTAGGTTCTCATTGAATTCTGACAGTCAGTAAAGAAACAACAGAGCCAAAAACTGATGGGCCATCATCTTTAATTGTAGCTTGCACCTGGATGGCAAGTAAAAACACACACTGGGCTCCAAAACCCAATCACATTCAGTGCTCACAAAGCCACTGACTTATCCGAGTTTCCTAGAATCAAAAGTTTCTAGCTCACCAGACTTATTCACCTGTGTTCCCCATCTCCTTCCTTCTCCCTGCACAAACTCTGCACAAACTGGCTTCTCACTCAGCACTCCACCATCTTGGCTTCTTCTCCTGGTCTCCTCCATGTGGCCTTTCTCTGTTCTCTTCTCTAATGCTAATCCCAGGAACTGAGAGAGCAAGCTCTGGGTCTGCCCCACTTTATAGTGCAGAAATCAAAACCTTTAATCCAATATACAAAATAGGGAAGTCTCTAATACAAAGTCATTTTTTTGAGGCATGATGGGATTGTACCACCCCACATCAAAAAGGGTGGGAAAGGCTTATTCCTAAAACCAAACCCCAGGCTACAAGGATCCTGCCTGCCCACAGCCTGCCCCCAACACACATTAATATCACCTGAGTGACGGGCTTCCACGTGGGCAGTGCCATCTTTAACAAACTTAGTATAATATATTTTATCTGCCCAACAATCCACCCCTATGCTCACTTTACTACTTACAATCTACATCACCAGTTTCCCTGTGCAAGAAAATTAGGCACATTACACAAATTACAACATGGCAAATCATACAATTTCAACAATACAATGGTACATTTCACCAGTCTCTGAGCACTTTGCCTAAAGTGCAAAATGTCCTTGGCCTTATTTCTAGCCATGGGAAAAGCTTCCCAGGGCAGGGGAAGGGCCTCCAGCAAAGTTGCCCTCATCCCCATTAGGGTATTTCACATTCTCCAAAATCCGTAAGTCCATCCAACAAAGGAGCCAGTGCCCACTCCGGTCGTAGTCCAGGAAATCAGTCTGCACACATGGGGCCTCAGCCACCCCTCTCATCCCTACCATTCTGGCAGGTCTTACACTGTTCCAAAGAGGAGCACGTGGCAATGGCAGTCAGCATTTCCATCTCTGCTCCGGAGAGCCTGATGGCAATCACCCCTATGTCCCAAAATCGCAGACCTATCAGGGGTATAGTAGATACTCCTTGCTGCTGGGCTCTCACCTTCTGGAAAATACAGATCGCAACTCAAGCCCGATTCTCCTCATCCTCCAAAGAGGAACTGAAAACACCAGCTCCTGCTGCCGGGCTCCAGCCCCAGGCCGCTGCTGCCTTCTGCTCAGCAGGTCTTGCAGCCCCAGCTCTGGCCTTAGCCCCAGCTTCCTGCTGCTGCTGGCTCTCCACAATGTCCAGGGCAATCTGCAACTCACAAACCTGTGAATCCTCCTCCAGCAGCTGCTCCATTTCCAAGTGAATCTCACAAACCTGGTCAGCCTACTTTTCTGTGCTTGCTCCAGCTCCAGGGCCACCATCTCTTTCTCCCGTGTTTGCTCCATCTCCTTCCACTGTTCAGTTTGCAGGTCCCAGGCAGCCTCTTCCACAGAGCTCTCGGTTTCCTCATGCATGGCTGTAAAATTCAGCCAACCTACGGCCTCCAAAAGAACAGCCATGGGGAACCCTAACACTAGCCAGTCCTCTACTCCACCGCTCAAAGGTGGTGGTGGCTCCATACTCATCTGTATGGAATCCTGCCACAGACTACGCCAAATGTAGAGCCAGTAGCTGCGGCCACCCTCACAGCCGCCTGGCCCATGCAGGTTCGCATTGAATTCAGACAGTCAGTAAAGAAACAATGGAGCCAAAAACTGGTGGGCCATCATCTTTAATCCTAGCTTGCACCGGGCAGGCAAGTAAAAACATACAGTGGGCCCAAAACCCCCTCATTCACTGCTCACAAAGCTATTGCCTTATCCAAGTTTCCTAGAATCAAAGGTTTCTAGCTCACCAGACTTATTCACCTCTGTTTCCCATCTCCTTCCTTCACCCTGCACAAACTCTGCACAAACTGGTTTCTCACTCATCACTCCGCCATCTTGGCTTCTCCTGGTCTCCTCCACGTGGCCTTTCTCTGCTCTCCTCTCTAATGTTAAACCGAGGAACTGAGAGAGCAAGCTCCCGGTCTGCCCCACTTTATAGTGTAGAAATCAAAACCTTTAATCCAATATATGAAATAGGGAATGTGGTCAGTGCCATCTTTAACAAAGTGAGCATAATATATTTTATCTGCCCAACAGATGGGGTGGAATCATGGCTGTAATTTGATGAGTAAGACTTCACATATCTGCTGGATTATTTGTCTCACAAGCTGAGGTTCTCAGGTTTTATTTTTTTAACTAGAATACCCCAAAGAGACCTCACACTGGAGCATAAGCAGCAACACGTCAATAGTAGGTGGTCTGGGTGATGTGCACAGGCCTTTTTCTAATAGAGATCATTGCAACATCTCTGTCACTTTGAAGTTATTTTCAAGTTTGAAGTTAAAAATTGATTCCTAAGGCAAAATGTATTGTGATGAACACGTTCCTGGCCTTTCTGGGAAGAAGGGTCAGCCCTGTGGAGAGAGCACGTGATACAGCATGTCACGGGAGTGCCCCCGATGTGGGTCGGTGCACTTGAAAGAAGGGTCCTCCACCTCCAGGTCGTGTCTGCAATGGCTCCTGAACTGATTTCAGCATTACAAAATGCACAAGATAAGTAGTGCACACAATGAGAATCTAGGGAGAAATTACTGATTTTTTTCTATTAATATTATATTATGACCTTTTACCTATATTCAACACAGAGATCCATTAAGTTGTGTTAAGAGCTGGTGAAGAAGAAGGAGACACTCCCCTGCCCCATGGCCTTTCCCCACCGTGGGCTTTCCTAAGCAGCTGTCAGCTGGTAGGAGGAGGTCAGAGCCCCGTCGGGGGTCCAGATGCTGTGGGCAGGAGTCTGTGGGAGAGGAAGGAGTGGTGCAGCCACTCACACGTGTCCCCAAACCCTCAAGGCATAAATTTCATGACTCACCAGTGCACAATGGTGAGGGAGGAGGTACTAACATGGCTCATGGAGTTTGTAAGGTGAGGGACATGGTGACTCGGGAACCATCAGAGATCTCACAGCTCTGGATAACGAGCAAAGATATACTGTGAAGTCAGATACTTCTTAAGTGTATACAGTTAGATGTTACTGATAAATACAACTGTTAATGAGCTGAGTGAGGCCTGTTTTTAATTCATCTATCCATGGATATTATTTTTTGGTAAAAATGAGATCATTTTAGTCACAGATTTCATCCTTGGAGGATTTAATTCTGAAAATACTTGTCCCATGACTGCACATGTGAAAAAAATAAGTATATGGTAGTGATGTTAATTAATTAAATATAATCCTTTAAAATATTGACCACAAATGTCATTGTGATCTATCACTCTAAATTATTTTCACATTTGATCTGAAGCCTAAGGCTGAGAAGTGATCAAAATAAGTTTTTATTTTTATTTTTCTGAAGTGAGAAGCGGGGTGGCTGACAGACTCCCACATGTGCCCGACTGGGATTCACCTGGCATGCCCACCAGGGGGCAATGCTCGGCCTCTATGGGGCGTTGCCTCTGTTGAAACTGGAGACATTCTAGAGCCTGATGTGGAGCCCATGGAGCCATCCTCAGCACCAGGGCCACTTTGCTCCAATGGAACCTTGGCTGCAGGAGAGGAAGAGAGATAGAGAGAAAGAAAAGGAAGAGAGGGTGGAGAAGCAGGTGGGCGCTTCTCCTATGTGCCCTGGCCAGGAATCAAACCTGGGACTTCTACACACCAGCTCAACCCTCTACCACTGAGCAAACTGGCCAGGGCTTCAAAATAATTTTTAAGGACTAATCATTCATGGCTGAAGTAAGTCCTTCCTTATGTTATTCAAAACAAAGACACAGAACCAACTCCCTAGGAAAAATTTGGGTGCTAAAAAATATTGATTAGTTATTTATTTGGAGTTCAGAGTTTTACATGCAGTCAGGGTTACGTAGCATCTGAGAAATGATGGGCAGCTGTCTGTCTTTCTCAAATGGAACAAGGATGTTAATGACAGGGAAGGTGGGACGTGAGAACCAGTGTCACCAAATGATACATTCCTGTAAATCTATATGAGGTCATCAAGACCCAGGGGTGAGGTCTAAAATGTGTCCATTGCCACATAGCTGCAGACCAGTTAGAGACTTGGCTAGAGGAGCCCTGGGATCTCAACAGCAGCCAGAGGACACGTGTCAGCAGCACATCCTGCTGAGGACAGGAGTTCAGAGACCCTGTGTCTTGGGGTGGAGAACATCTATCCCCACCCACTAACATCATGGACCCTTAGCTCCAATATCCAGTAGTGAGGATAATAAAGTCCCGAGAACAGTCACATCAATGCAATAAAACAGTAAATTACGTGATTGGAAAGCAATGATCTTATTTTCCCTAGAGAAGCCCTGATAGAACCAGAGCCAATTCAGAAGCAGGCAGTGTTAGCTCCCAGGTAAACAGTTCCCACCCTGGCAGAGTCTGTGAAATTCAATCTGATAATTGGCTTAAGAATAAGGTGATCTATCTGTTTGACTTATTACTTATATTTTTCATGTTATTGCGTATTTGTAATAACTGAAATTTACTGCCTAATACTGTGCTGAGCATTTTCCTGAATTAATATACTTAACCTAAGACAGACTCCTGGATGTCACCCTTGTTTACAGATGATGAAATTGAGGCAGAGAAGGCCAGAACATTGAAGAAGACATTACAGGTAGAAAGTTCTAGAGCTCAGATTGAATCCAGGTAGTCTGGTCCTAAAATTGGACTATTCCTCACAACTCAATAAATGAACATGTTCTTAATTTGAAAGAACCAAACAGCACCTCAGAATTCAATACAAAGTGTAAAACTGCCCCGTTGGGATTCTGAAGGGGGGGGGATTGAAACTGCAGAATATCTGAGAACACATGACTTCCTCACCTTTTCTACTGTTTCTTCAGGAAGGAGGTTGGGCCATGGTGTTTCTAGATCCCTGTTCTATCTGTGAGTAACTTTTATGATTCTGTCCCTCAAGGTGTGCATGTTTCAAATAAGTGTGTGGTCTTCAGTACATTTCTGTTGCTGCTAGAGTTCCGGTTGCCATGGTGTCGTGGTTTCTGTCCCCCGTGCGGTGGTGCAGGGTTACAGGCAAGGACGGGTGGGTGTTCCCTGCTGATCCTGTGTTCAGCTACATCGTGAACTTTAATTTGTTTTGACAGTTTTTTTCAGTATATTTTCTAAGATTTCTCTGACAGTAGATTTACTATATGTAATTCATAACCAATTCATTGATTGATTTTATACGGTGTCCCCTAAAGTCATGGTGCACATTTGACCGGTCACAGGAAAACAACAAAAGACGATAGAAATGTGAAATCTCCACAAAATAAAAGGAAAACTCTCCCAGTGTCATACCTATTCAGTGCAGTTCGATGTGGGCTCACGCACAGATTTTTTAGGGCTCCTTAGGTAGCTATCTCGTATAGCCTCTACAGACTCGTCACTGACTGATGGCCTACCAGAATGGGGTTTCTCCACCAAACTGCCGGTTTCCTTCAACTGCTTATCCCACAGAGTAATGTTATTCCTATGTGATGGTGCTTCATTATAAATGTGCAGATATTCACGTTGCACTTTGGTCATGGATTCGAATTTAGCGAGCCACAGAGCACACTGAACTTTCCTCTGTACTGTCCACATCATGACTGGCACGGCCGTGGGCTGCTTTGCTGTATACACGGTGTTATATCATCATCTGTGCATGCATACATGCTGCCACATCATGCTATAGAACTAGGAGGGTTTTCCTTTTATTTGGTGCAGATTTCACAAATCTATCGTCTTTTGTTGCTCCTCTGTGACCGATGAAAAGTGCACCATAACTTTACGGACACACTGTATTTGATGTTTTCCCTTGTTTGAAGAGAATGTTTTCAACAAAATGTTTTCCCTCTTTTTCTTTACTAATCATTATTTTCAGAGTTTTAAGTTCACAGCAATATCAACCAGAAAGTACCCAGAGACACCCTGTTCCCTGAATTCCAGACACGCATAGCCTTCCCTAGCTCAGCGTCACACTCCGGGTGAGACCTTTGTTCTCAGATAGTACAGTTGCTGACCCTCACCTTTTCTACTGTTTCTTCAGGAATGAGGTGAGAGCCTTGGTTCTCAGGGATGTTTGGTTGTCAGGGAATGGGCAAGCCATCCCCAAAGTGGCTGCACCCTCTGCACTCCACCAGCAGTGAAGAAGAGTCTGTGCTTCCGTCCTGGGCAGCGCTCACTGCTGTCAGTCAGTGATCTAATTGAAAAGGAGAAGAAGATAAAAGAGTTGAACAGACAGATGAAGGAACTAGAATGAGCATCAACTAGAGAGTTCGACTGAGGCAGAACCTGAGCTGCGAGCAGCTGAGCTGGGACTTCACTGTCACCACCTCATCTGCATGTGACCCGTCCCCACTAGCAGACACCCCGACTGGGTAACACTGGGTACTTTATCCTGCACATCATTGTCTGAGTGCGATCTAGTGGTCTCCTAACTCTGCTAGTTTGAGCAAGTCTCCTACTTTCTGAAAGTTACCTGACTCAACTTTGTAGATGGGAAATGTAATAGCTTATTGATCAGTAGCGATGCTTAAATATGGTAAATTATGTTTGCACAATGACTTTAGGTAGAAATAAAAATCATTACTATTCTTTTAATTACTGCTGTTATTATCTACAGAGCTTTGCCTCCCAAAGCACCCGTATGCAGGGTGACGATGGTTGTTTGCAGCTCTAATCAGTTCACAGTTACCTTGATGACTTTATCTTACTGAAAATTGTTCCCTCAGCACCAGGCTCCTTGGAACCACCCTTCTATGTTCTGTTTCCATGACTCTGACTGCTCTAGAGACCTCACGTGTAGGAATCACACATTATTGTCTTGTGACTGGCTTGTCATGCAGTGTACTGTCCCCCACGTTCACCCCGATGCAACATGTGATGGATTTCCTGCCTTACCATGGGGATAAGGGCAATATCCCATTATCTGTGTGCTCTGACTCTGTTTACCCATTCATCCATCCATGGACACCTGGGTTGCTTCTAGCTCTTGGCTATTGTGAATTGTGCTGCGATAAATGGGTGTGCAAGTATGTGTTTGAGACACTGCACGTGTCCACGGAGCTGAACTTGACCCATCACACGGTAATTCTAGTTATAATGTTTTAGGGAACTCTGGTTTTTTTATTACTGGCTGTACCAATTACATCTGCACAAAATGCATCCTTGCCAACACTTTTAATTTTTTCCTATTTATTTAATACCTTTTATTATTTTTTGGAAATAAATAATTTTAAAAACCCCTGTGACGTTGACCTGAGATCTGAAACAGAGCAGGAAAGCACGGGGGGCACAGTGTCCAGCTGGGTCTCCCCCACCCACCACCCGCCCCCAGGGCTCCCAGAGAGGAATAGGGACCTTCCTGACTCAGCCCTTCCTGCCTCCCCAGTCGCAAACCTCCCCTCCTCCACCAGGCATTCCTATGTTTCAGGGTAACAGGAGCCCTGTCCCTACAGGCCACCGGGCTGACGGTGTCTTGTCTTCCTCCAGGCTGTTCCCTCAGGACCCCTCCTCCTACCATTTCCTACTGTCACAATTGTCCCCTTCCTGAGTGACTCACCAGAATGATCCTCTGTGACCACATTGCCTCCTAATGTCTTCCTCAGAACTGACCATGCCTCCCCCGTGTTTCCATGGAGGAGCATCTGGTCATGGCTGGGGACACGCAGAGGACAGGCCCTGTGGGCACTTGTTTGTAATGCTGGGACCCTGAGGACTCAGAAGGGGCGATCCTCCTAATTGACAGGTGAATCCATCAATCAGGACAGTTTAGTGTTGGATGTAATTTGAAATATCTCCATATTATTTAAACAATAGACAAAGAGTAGGAACTTGCTTTGATTTGATATAAAATGTCACTTGATAGTTTGGATATGTTAGATTAAGTAGAAAGTTAGGAGTTGGGATGTAATTTTTCTCTTGTCACAGGTTTCTCTTAGGAACCGAACACCTCTGATTTCTTCTCAATTGTCAGCAGCCCACTGACCTTTCTCCCTCCACTGCCAAAGGAGCCCTGGCACAGCAGGCATCATCTCACACTAAAGAGACTCCCTAATCCACCTGAGTAGTTTGTTAATTCATAGTCCTGCACACACAGGGGTACTTGCTGACCCTTGTCTCTGTGCCTGGCACCAGGCTGACAGAGATCAGCAAACAAGACACGGCCTGGAATTAAGGAGCCAAATCCCAGGGGCTTCCTGTCAGTCACTGAGTATACATTTCTAACCCCAACCTGAATGTTGCTGCAAAGGATTTGTCAGCAATACAGATCCTTGACCAAGTCGCCTGAGTCTGTGACACTCAAGCATGGCATCATTCCTCAGAGGAACGGTGGGCTATAACCAGGTCTAGTGACCTGCCACATTCTTTGTGGGAAGGAATCTCAAAGCTTATAACCCCGGGCTCTGCAGGCTGCTGTGTCCAGCTCCTAATTCCTCCGTGTTTCTATAGCTGAACGCAAAGCAAAGTCCAGGAGAAAGCCAGTCCTGTGTTGCTGCTGGTCACTGGCCTTTTGCTGCTATGAGAGTATCATTTGTAATTGGAGTACAATTAGCTTGGGTAAGTAACTTTCTCTAAACTGGGTGATGAATTAGGAACTGGGAGTGAGCAGATTAGAATCCACACCTTTCCTGGCACTTGTGGACTAGCCTCCAGCAGTCAGGGCTCATTGTACCAATTCCTAAATATCAGGAACTTTCTGAGACATCACTGTAGGCTCGTTTTAAGGGTTTTCCATCGGAATCCTCATCCCTGTCTGTGGTCTACGTGTCAGAGCAGCATGATGTAATGGAACCTGGTTGTGAGTCATGTCTCTGCCACTCAGCAGCGCTATGACCTTGAACAAATGCTTAATCTCTCCAAGTCCCCTCTCTGTCCTTGCTTTTCACAGCTGCCGCCCAGAGTGGCTCTGACAGAGCAGTGAGATGCCGTGTGTCAGAGGGCAGCTCCAGGTCCCCTCAGACGTTCTGCTTCCGGTTGAGTCCACGGCCTGTGAACTCCTAGATTCAGACTCACACGATGTGCAGGCAGGAAGGGCTTTAGCAGAGTTCTCCGTTCAGGAAGAGCCAGTGTTGTCTGAGTCTCCGAAGGATCAATCTTCCCGTGGGCTCTGAGAACCGGCAGCCCTCAGCCAGTCAACACGTACTGCTCGTTCTCTAGGCGTCCGGCCAGGACTTGGAGACTGAGTGCCATCGTTTGGGTGACAGCTGCTACTTTTCTTGGTTTGTTCTAAGCATTTGTTGAAGAATATTTTGGTTTGACTTCATACCCTTGATATGGACCCAAGTTCTTTTGAGTCGATCTCTTTCATCTGCCTTTCTGATTCTCCTCCTGTTTCCCCCTGTGGCCTCCAATCTGACCCTCTCACCATCTCTGCATAGCTGCTGTCTGGTCCGGTCTGATCACAGCCTGGTAGGGCACGTTCTGGGCTGCAAGTGGTGACAAAGGCTTGGGGGAGGGGTGGAGAATCTAGACCAGAGAACGTGGTTACTTCAGGTCTCAGTACAATTGCAGTGGGGTAGGTAGTAAACCCCAGTTCTCACCTTCCAATTTCTCTAAGGAATTCTGTACTTCAGTGCAGGACACAAGAGCCATCATGACATGTGCATAATTTCAGATGTGTGAAACTCAGTGTACTTTTCTCAGAACATTTTAGGCAGTCTTTATTTAATGACATAATCCTATAGCCTAATGTAGTCTCAAAGGAGCATCTTCTAACATTAATAGGTTTCCTCACTGCTCTCCAGATTTAGTCCTTTTACTCTGACCTCTAGTAGCTGTGACTCTGCCACTCATTGACAGACTGAGTACTAACATCTGCTTTCCCCCCATATCAGGACTAAAGAAGGTCTCACTTTATTGGCAGGGAAACCTTAATTTTTGAAATCTAGAGACTTGAATTTCAGTAAAGCAGGAGAGTCTTGGAAAGTGGCGGGTGTGATTCACAAAGGATAAACCTGAACTAGGGATTGGTCAACCAGCTTTCCAGACTGAGCTCTGCGGCTTGCTCTGGGATCTTGAGCGAGTCATTACTTGCAGGATTTTGCGTTGTTCTGGGCACTATTAAGGAATGTGACCATAGACTCCCAGGAGTTTCTGTCTCGTTCCAAGATCCGGCACCACAGGGAAAATGTGAGTTTTTTTACATGACTTGTTATTTTTTTCCTTCTGCTCCAGAAAATGCAGGAGACGTCTGTCCAAATGTTGTTCATGAGGTAGTAGAACTGTTTTTGCACCCCGCCTTCATCTACAAACAAAGTTTTCAGAAATACGATGCCCCTGCAGAAGCTGTTGAGGCCAAGTTGACAGTGAAGAAATGCACAGATAACGTCTCATTTTGGAACAGACTGAGGGTTATTGGCACTTTGGTCATTTCTATCTTCACTGTCATAGAGGCTGCCACTCAGCAGCGCAGCCAGGAGGGAGGTCAAGGTCCTGCTCTAGGGACACGGGGTGTGAAGGCGCAGGCCAGAGGCTGTTCCACCAGCAGGACGGGTCCTCACCCAGAGGCACAGTCCCTGGGACTCTCACGGGAGTGAGAGAAGTGGACACAGCGAGAGGGAGAGAGCCGGCCTCGCCCTCTGTCAGGACGGAGGAGGGGGCGGCTGCTGAGGGCTCTGCCAGCTCACACAGAGCAGAGGTCACCCCTGTACGTCACTCCATGTTTCCCAGCCAGGGGGCCGCGACCCTCCCTGTGTCCTCTGCAGCCCCGTGTAAAGCTGAAATACTTCAATCATGTCCTCATGGAGAGATCACACAGATGTAAAGGTGTCTCTCAGCACGTCCGCGCCTGGAATTAAGTCAGGTTTCACATAAATGTCCTCACTAGCTGGATTCTCAGTGTGGGGAAGTCCATGTGCCGTGTGGGGAAAGTCCACTCCTGGAGGTGGGACATCTGCAGGCAAAACAGACCATGTCCCCTCCCACCTCATCCAGGTCCCTCAGCCCTGTGTCTCTGTTTAGTGACAAGTGGAGTCCTCATCTTGGAACTCACAGAAAGGACACCGGGCTGCTCTGCCCAACTCCTGAGCCTCCTCCTCGCTCCACTAGAGACCTGTGCCCTTCTCTGGGGACACGCAGGGTTTATCTGCGGGGTGTGGCCATGGTTCTCTCCTGACTCGCACAGTCTGTGCAGACTGGACCAGGACTATTGAATTCCTCCCCCACACGGCTACCTGCCTGGTGCCTCCACTTCCCTTTGCTGGTTGCAGTTTCTTCCACATCTGGGTTGTGAACAACAGTCTGTGTTAACATGACTCCATGGCAGCATGACTTACGTCCCTTTTTCTTTTCTCTATTTCAGAGTAGAGTAGTAAAGAAATGTAACAGATAGATGTAACAATCTTCCATGCGAAGTCCCTGTCGTTCAACCATGACCTGATCTTTCCCGGACAATGTGAAGGTTTCAACGTCTTGCTTCAATAAATTTCTTTCTTGCACTTCGCTGCCTGTCTTGTTTTATCCAACAGTCTCTGGCTTGAGTTGGGTGGTTTCATCATGAAGCGGTCTGTGGGTGGTGTCAGGAGTAAAGTAGGGAGACCAGCGTCCAGGGACCATGGTGATCTGAGTGCAGGGGTCCCGGCGGGAACACGGGCTCAGGATCCATCCTGCATGATCCCCACAGACTGCCAGGTCACATGGCCCCGAGGGCGGGGCGGTTGAGGGTTAAAGCACGAGAACGTCCTGCTCTGGGGCCCGGACTGCGGAGCCTAACAGCAGTCACATGGGTCCCACTCAGCTGCATCGCTGCTCCTGCGTCCTCATCGTCAGCACAAACCCTGCTCAGTCCTCACCGCATCTCTGGGGTCAATGTCCGGATGTCCCTGTGTGACATGATCTCTGTCCACTTCTCCACTTGTAGTGAATCTGCAGGTTTCAACCTTTGCTTACTGCCTGCACTCTGCACATGCGCATTGCTCACCTCAACCCCGGCTACCGCTTCCTCCCTCAGGGTCTCCCTAAAGCCCCGGACACGGGCCTCTATCTCCCATGTGGAGAGCTCCATGCACACCATCCACACTTACTGCAGGAGGAACACGTCAGATGAGCACAGTGTCTCCCCACCTACTCCTCTTCCATGAGCCCATCCAGGCTAATGGGCCCCCGTCCAATGAGGCAGCTGACTCAGATGATGGTTACATCACAGATCATAGTTGGTTTCCAGTGGCTGCTGTGACACAGCCACACACTTGGTGGCTTCAAACAAGTTTTTTATTACAGGTGTGGAAAACAAAATCTGAAATCTGTAACCTCTGCTGAAATCACAGTGTCAGGAGGCCATGCTGGCTCTGGAACGTCGAGGGGAACTTCTATCCCTGGTGCCTCCAGCTGAGGGCTGATGACTGTCCTTGTCTGGTACCCATATCCCTCCCATCTCTGCCCCTTGAGGTGACATTGCCATATTGTTTCTCTGTGTTTGAAAATCTCTGTCTCATTCATATAGAATATGTGAGATAGCATTTAAAGGTCACCAGAAAATTCAAGATCATCTCCCTAACTCAAAATCTAAATTTATCCCATCTACAAAGTCTTTTCCCTGTGGCAGAGACATGACAAGTTCGTGTTAGGGTCTGGGTCTGATTGGGATCTTTATGAACCTACTTTAGCTCCTCTGCCTGCTGACTCTAAGAGTTTACTGAGTCCTGCCCCTCCACGGCCAAGCTTCCCTCCAACATCCTTTTGCAACATTGAAACAGCAGAGATCATGTGTTTCTAAATGTTTTAAATAAGAAGACTTATTATTAGACCTACACTTACCTTTCTCTAATAGTAAACTATATACTTATACAAAATATGGTGGAGAAAATAGAAAATAAGTGTTATCTTCTATTAGCTATTGTATCTAAAGCTTTTATAGTAAATGTGATTACAGGGGAACAGTGCACTTAAATTAGTCTCTATTTTCTGGAATGCCTTCTGTGTTCACCCACATCCTGTGCTCAGTGGACACAGGGTCACATAGCTTTTGCCACAGCCTGAGAAATGCAGCCTGGAATCGTGTGGGGAGGACACGGTCCCCCACTGACATGGCACACAGGCCTGGACTGACCCTGTCCCCAGCTCCCCTCCATCTCATGTCCCTGCTCACCCAGACGCTGTGCTCAGCCATCCTGTCTACATGCCATTCTCTCCTGCATGGTGTTGGGTCACAGCACTGCTCGTGGTCTTGTCGTGGTCCCTTCCTTCTATGTTGTCCGTGCACAGGACAGCTGACAGCCTTGTCTGCAAGGGCTGTGTCCCATCCCCTGCTCGGTGAAGCAATCTCTGCCTCTCACACCATAAAATAAACCTTCACACACAGTCAAACTGTGTACACTAAACACACACTCGCAAACATATTTTAACACATACCCAGACACGCACAATTATACATGCACAGACACACCTAAAGACACAAACAAGGAGAAACACACACACACACACACAAACACAGGCAGGCATACTCATTCTCTGTTGTCACTATATTTTTTTGTGATATAATATTCCTATGACAAAGCTCTTTTGGGAACATTTAGAATAAATCAACAATATCAATAACAAACACTATCAATCATTGTTAATATTTCTAGAATGCTTAAGAGTTTACAAGCCTGGAGACCCCTATGGGCAGCCATTGTCCTAGAATTTAAAAGTTCTATCTCACTTTGTCCTGATGGGTCCCCACAAGCTGAAAGACTGTTACTGCCATTGGATGTGTGACCAAGGATGTCCCACCACTGGCCTCCAGCCTGGCTCTGTGTCTTCTCAGCATCAACAGGGAAGATTTCAAAAGCAAGTGATGCACAGGCCCCAGTCCAGGACCAACGTGAGTACCTCTGTGGGTGGAACCATGTGGTCCCCATCCCCACCTCCCCTGCTGCGGGTGCAGCATCACGTGACTGCAGAGGCCATGACAGCCCTGAACTGGGGAGGACAGCAAGACTGTGCATGAGCCAGAGACTCCCAGCATCCCCAGGGGGTCACCTGGAGACCTTTCCTTGGCCACTTCTCTAGCTCTGCAAGGTGGGCACGGCAGGACCTTAATCGGTATTACTGTGATAACAGTGACAGATAGGGTGTCGGGGAGGAACATGTCTTCCCAGAGCTGCTGACGGGGTGGGAGATGAGGTGACACACAATCACAAATGCTTGGTTGGAAAGGACGGAGCAGGGGAGTGAGGTAATGGCTAGGGCCTCTGATCGGGACGATTGTGGACATGGATGGTGGTAAAATAGAGACTGTGCTGTAACCCATGTCAGTGAATGTGCACTTAACAAGATAAAATGGTAAATTTCATTTTGTATATTTTACAAAAACATAGAAAACTATTCTTAGAAAGCAGCTTTCTGAGAGGCGGCCGAAAGAGACCTGCCCATCGGAACACGTTCTGTATTTCAATCCCTTGAACACTCTCCGCGTGTTGCAGACACCTCCTGTCAGATCACGTCTGGTGTCAACTCTCTGTTTGATTTGCCTCCTGAGATTTTTTTTGCGGAAGACAGCGCCTGTGTTTAGAAACTCTGATTCAAACTCACAGACTGAGTTACCAGCTACAAAGGATGCATCTGCAGAGCCTCCCCCCCCTCTTTTTTTTAAATAGGCCTATATTTATTTTAAAAATTGAATTATTAGTTAATAACCCTCCTAAACTCAAAGCAGCAGGCTCACATAGATTCACCGATTCTTCCAAACATTTGAGGAAGGAATAATATCAATTCTCCACCCTCTCTATTAGACAATAGAAGAGAAAATACTTTCTAAATCATTCTATGAGGCATAATTACTCTAATACTAAAGCCAGACAATGATTCTAAAAGAAAACTACAAACCAATATTTCTCTTAAACAAAGATACAAAAAAATCTATAACAAAATATTAGCAAATCCAATTTGACAAAGTATGAAAAGAATTACACATCACAGCCAAGTGGGATTTATCCTAGGTGTGCGCACCTTGCTCAGCATTAAAGAATGGACTCATTGCAACAGGTTAACGAAGAAACATCATATGATAAGTCAATAGATGCAGAAAAGCACTTGACAAAATCTAGCCCCCATCCATGATAAACACTCTAAACAAACAGGAAGAGGAGGAATATTCCTGAACTTGATAAAGACACTTATAGAACAACCTACAGCTAACACCTCACCATCATTATTTATTTATTTATTTAAATTAATTTTAATGGGGTGACATTGATAAATCAGGGTATATATGTTCAGGGAAAACATCTCTAGGTTATTTTGACATTTGATTATGCTGCATTCCCATCACACAAATTCCAATTGTCTTCAGTCACCTTCTAAATGATTTTCTTTGTGCCCCTCCCCTCTCCCAACCCACTCCATGTCCTCTACCCCTCACCCTGTAACCCCCATCCTCTTGTCCATGTCTCTGAGTCTCACTTTTATGTCCCACCGATGTATGGAATCATATAGTTCTTAGTTTTTTCTGATTTACTTATTTTGCTCAGTATAATGTTATCAAGATCCATCCATGTTGTTGTAAATGATCCAATGTCATCATTTGTTATGGCTGAGTAGTATTCCATAGTATATATGTACCAAAGCTTTTTAATCCACTTGTCCTCTGATGGACACTTGGGCTGCTTTCAGATCTTCGCTATTGAGAGCAATGTTGCCATAAACATGGGGGTGCATTTCTTCTTTTCAAACAGTGCTGTGGTGTTCTTGGGCTATATTCCTAAAAGTGGTATAGCTTGGTCAAAAGGCAGTTTGATTTTTATTTTCTTGAGGAATCTCCATACTGTTTTCCACAGTGGCTGCACCAGTCTGCATTTCCACCAGCAGTGCAGGAGGGTTCCCTTTTCTCCACATCCTCGCCAGCACTTATTCTGTGTTGTTTTATTGATGAGCGCTATTCTGACTGGTGTGAGGTGATATCTCATTGTGATTTTAATTTGCATTTCTCTAATGATTAGTGATGTTGAGCATTTTTTCATATGCCTATTGGCCATCTGTATGTCCTCTTTGGAGAAGTGTCTATTCATTTCTTTCACACATTTTTTTAAATTATCTAATGTGTTCCTTTCTGGGTCATTTTCTCTTTTTTTTAATTTATTTATTAAATTTAATGCAGTGACATTGATAAATCAGGATACATATGTTGAAAGAAAACATCTCTAGATTATTTTGACATTTGATTGTGCTGTGTGCCCCTCTCCCAAAGTTAAATTGTCTTCTGTCACCTTCTATCTGGTTTTCTTGTGCCCCTCCCCTCCCCCAACCCCTCTCTCCTTCTTCGCCCCCTCCCCCCTCCCACCACCCCACCTCCGTTGCCATCACATTCTTGTTCATATCTCTGAGTCTCATTTTTATGTCCCTTCTATGTATGGATTCATATAGTTCTTATTTTTTTCTGATTTACTTATTTCACTCCATATAATGTTATCAAGGTCCATCCATGTTATTGTAAATGATCCGATGTCATCATTTCTTATGGCTGATTAGTATTCCATAGTATATATGTACCAAAGTTGTTGTTTTTTTTAATGTTTTATTTTTATTGATTTTTTTAGAGAGAGAGGAGAGAGAGAGAGAGAGAGAGAGAGAGAGAGAGAGAGAAGGGGGAGGAGCAGGAAGCATCAACTTCCATATGTGCCTTGACCAGGCAAGCCCAAGGTTTCAAACCAGCGACCTCAGTGTTCCAGGTCGATGCTTTATCCCACTGCGCCACCACAGGTCAGGCCTGTACCAAAGCTTTTTAATCCACTCGTCCTCTGAGGGACACTTGGGCTGTTTCCAGATCTTTGCTATTGTGAACAATGCTGCCACAATCATGGGGGTGCATTTCTCCTTTGTAGCCGTTCTATGGTGTCCTTGGGGTATATTCCTAAAAGTGGGATAGTTGGGTCAATAGGCAGTTCGATTTTCAGTTTTTTGAGGAATCTCCATACTGTTTTCCACAGTGGCTGTACCAGTCTTCATTCCCACCAGCAGTGCAGGAGGGTTCCCTTTTCTCCACATCCTAGCCAGCACTTATTCTGTGTTGTTTTGCTGATGAGCGCCATTCTGGCTGGTGTAAGGTGATAGATATCTCATTGTGGTTTTAATTTGCATTTCTCTAATAATTAGTGATGTTGAGCATTTTTTTATATGCCTATTGGCCATCTGTATGTCCTCTTTGGAGAAGTGTCTATTCATCTCTTTTGCCCATTTTTTGATTGAATTGTCTTCCTGGTATTGAGTTTTACAAGTTTTTTAATAAATTTTGGTTATTAACCCCTTATCAGACGTATTGTCAAATATATTCTCCCATTGTTTAGTTTGTCTTTTCATTCTGTTCTTATTGTCTTTAGCTGTGCAGAAGCTTTTTAGTTTGATATAGTGTAGTCCCATTTGTTTATCCTGTCTTTTATTTCACTTGCCCGTGGAGACAAATCGGCAAATATATTGCTGCCAGAGATGTCAGAGAGCTTACTGACTATGTTTTTTCCTAAAAAGCTTATGGTTTTATGGCTTACATTTAAGCCTTTTATCCATTTTGAGTTTATTTTTGTTCATGATGTAAGTTGGTGGTCTAGTTTCATTATTTTGCAGGTTGCTTTTTAATTTTCCCAACACTTTGTTGAATAGACTGTCTTTACCCCACTGTATGCTCTTACCTGCTTTGTCAAATATCAGTTGATTGTAAAAGTGTGGGTTTATTTCTAGGTTCTCAGTACTGTTCATTGATCTATATGCCTGTTCTTATGCCAGTAGCAGGCTGTTTTGAGTACAATGGCCTTGTATTATAACTTGATATCCGGAAGTGTGATACCTCCCACTTTATTTTTTCTTTTCAAGATTGCTGAGGCTATTTGTGTTCGCTTTTGTTTCCATATAAATATTTGTATATGTGTTCTATATTTTTGAAGTAAGTCATTGGTATTTTAATTGGTATTGCATTGAATTTAAAATTGCTTTGGGTTATATAGACATTTTAATGAGGTTTATACTTTCTATCCATGAGCACGGTATATGCTTCCACTTGTTTGTATCTTCCCTGATTTCTTTTATCAATGTTTTATAATTTTTTGAGTACAAGTCTGTAATCTCCCTAGTTAAAATTATTCCTAGGTATTTTTGTTTTTGGTTGCAATGGTGAAGGGGATTGGTTCTTTAATTTCTCTTTCTGACAGTTCATTGTTAGTGTATAAAAATGCATCTGATTTCTGAGTATTAATTTTATATCTTGCCACCTTGCTGAATTCATTTATCATGTCCAGTAGTTTTTTGACTGAGACTTTAGGGTTTTCTATGTACAGTATTACATCATTGGCAAATAATGATGCTTTTACTTCTTTTTCAATTTGGATGCCTTTTATCCCTTCTCTTGTCTAATTGCTGTGACTAGGACTTCCAGAACTATGTTGAGTAAGAGTGGTGAAAGGTTGGCACCTCTGCCTTGTTCTTGAGCTTAACGGGATTGCTTTTAACTTTTGCCCATTGAATATGATGTTGGCTGTGGGTTTGTCATAGATGGACTTTATCATGTTAAGGTATGATCCCTGTATCCCCACTTTGCTGAGAGATTTGATCATAAATGAGTGCTGGATTTTATCAAATGCTTATTCTGCATTTATTGATACTATCATGTGATTTTTTTATCCTTTCTTTTGTTTATGTGTTGACTCAGATTGATTGATTTGCAGATATTGTACCAAACTTGTCTCCTTAGAATAAATCCCACCTGATCATGATGTATGATTTTTTTCATGTATTGCTGGATCCAGTTTGCTAATATTTTGTTGAGAATTTTAGCATCTAAATTCATCGGGGATATTGGTCTACAGTTTTCTCTCTTTGTGTTGTCTTTGCCTGTTTTGGAATCAGTATTATGCTTGCCTCATAAAAAGAGTTTGGAAGTCTTCCTTCCTCTTGAAATTTTTCAAATAGCTTGAGAAGGATAGTTCTTTGAATATTTGGTAAAATTCCTCTGTGAAGCCATCTGGTCCAGGACGTTTGTTAGTTGGGAGTTTTTTGATAACTGTTTCAATCTCATTTGATGAAATCAATCTGTTTAGGGTTTCTGATTCTTCTATATGGATTTTTGAAAGATTACATGTTTCAAGGAATTTCTCCATTTCATCTAGGTGTCTAATTTAAAGGGTACAGTTCTTCATAGTATTTTCTTACAAACCTTTGTATTTCTGCTGTGTCAGTTGTTACTTCTCCTCTTTCATTTCTAATTTTATTCATTAATCCTCTCTCTTTTTCTTTTTGGTGAGTCTGGTTAAATGTTCATCAATTTTGTTTACCTTTTCAAAGAACCAGCTCTTATTTTCTTTGATCCTCTGTATTGTTTTTTATCTTCTATGTCATTTATTTACACTCTGATCTTTATTATTTCTTTTATTCTACTTCCTCTGGGTTTTATTTGCTGTTCTTTTTCTAGTTTTTTTATTTTTAAATTTTTTAAATTTTAAAATTTATTTTTATTAGAAAGAGAGAAGAGAGAGAGAGAAGAAAGAGATAGAGAGAACAGAGGGAGGAGGAGGAAGAATCAACTCCCATATGTGCCTTGACCAGGCAAGCCTGGGGTTTCAAACCGGCGACTTCAGGATTCCAGGTAGATGCTTAATCCACTGCGCCACCACAGGTTATGCTTTCTAGTTTTTTTGATGCAAGGTTAAATTGTTTATTTAAGCTTTTTGTAGCTTCTTAATGTATGACTGTTGTGCTCTGAACTTCTGTCTCAGGACTGCTTTAGCTGTGTCCCATAAATTTTGAGTTGTTGTATGTTCATTTTCATTTGTTTCAAGGAAATTTTTTATTTCTTTTTTGGTCTCATTGTTAACCCATTCATTATTTAGTAACATATTACTTAGTTTCCAAGTGTTTGAGTGTTTTTCAGTTTTTCTATTGTAGTTCATTTTTAGTTTTACACCATTGTTATCCGAGAAGATGCTTGATATAATTTCAATCTTCTTAAATGTGTTGAGACTCATTTTGTGTCCTAGCATGTGGTTTACCCTAGAGAATGTACCATGAGCACTTGAAAAGAATGTATATTCTGCACTTTAGAGTGAAAGGTTCTGAAGATATGTATTAAATCCAGTTGATCTAGTGTGTCCTTTAAGTCTGCTGTTTCTTTCTTCATTTTCTTTGTTGAGGATCTATCCAGTGATGTTAGTAGGGTATTAAAATCTCCTAGTATTATAGTATTGCTGTTGATCTTGTCCTTTATGCCAATCAAAATCTGCTTTATATATTTAGGTGCTCCTATATTAGGTGCATAGATATTTATAATGTTTATATCTTCCATTTGGATTGTTCCCTTCATCATTACGTAGTGACCTTCTTTATCCCTTACTATAGTCTTTGTTTTAAAGTCTATTTTGTCAGATATAAGTATTGCTACCCCAGCTTGTTTTTCATTTCCATTTGCATGAAATATTTTTTTCATTGCTTTGCTTTCAGTCTATGTATATCTTTTGTTTTAAGGTGTGTCTCTTGTAAATTGTCTCTTGTAAACAGCATATGTATGGGTCCTGTTTTCTTATCCATGCAGCTACCCTATGTCTTTCAATTGGAGCATTTAATTCATTTACATTGAAGGTTATTAATGATATGTAGTTGTTTATTGCCAATTTATTCTTTATATCTACATTTCTCTTTTACTAGATATTTTCGTTCTTTGTTCTGTTTACATCAGGCCCCTTAATATTTTTTTGTAGTATTGGTTTGGTTGTAATGGATTCTTTCAGTTTTTTTTTTCTGGGAAGCATTTTATTTCTTCTTCAAGTTTAAATGATAGCCTTGCTATATAGAAAAGTCTTGGTTTTAGGCTCTTGTTTTGCATTACTTTACATATTTCTTGCCATTCCCTTCTGGCCTCTAATGTTTCTGTGGAGAAGGCAGATGTCATCTTTATGGGATGTCCTCTGTTGGTAATAGATTGCTTTTCCCTTACAGCTTTTAGTATTCTTTATTTCTTAATGTTTGTATTTTAATTATGATGTGCCTTAGTGTTGGCCTTTTTGGATTCATCCTGAATGGAACTCTTTGTGCTGCTTGAAATTGTGTGACTTTTTTCTTCATCAATTTAGGGTATTTTTCAGCTATGATTTCTTCAATCAGATTTTCTATTCCTTCTTCATTCTCTTCTTCAGGAACCCCTATGATGCTGATGTTATTTTTCTTCATGTTGTCACAGAGCTCTTGTAGAGCTTCCTCAGACTTTTCGAGCCTTTTTTTTTTTTTTTGCTGCTCTGTTTATGTGCTTTTGTTTATCTTGTCCTCTAACTCACACATTTAATCACCAGCTTTATTCATTCTGCTTTTAATTCCTTCCATTGTGGTCTTCATTTCTGATATTGTATTTGTCATTTCTGACTAATTCTTTTTTATTATTTCAATGTCCTTTTTAATACTTGCTATCTCTTTATTTAGGTGATGTTATGTCCATCCATTGTTGCTCTAAGATTTTTGAGCATCCTAACCATCATTATTTTAATCTGTGCATCCCATTATTTCTGCCTCATTCAAGTATTTTTTCTGGGGATTTCTCTTGATATATTTGGGTTGCATTTCTCTGCCTTATAATTTTGTCTGTGTATGAGAAGGGTGTGGTCACAGGAGTCCAATGGTTGTGGCCTGTGTGTTCCCTAGATGTGGTCTGTCCACAGGCACACCACCCCCTCTGCAACAGTCTCTGGTATTCAGGCAGGAGCATTGCTGGTGTAGGCCCACTGTGGCAGTTGCTGCAGTTTTCACCTCACCTCCATGGGTGGGACTGTGTTTACGTACCTGGGCTGCAAGCCATAGCTGGCCTTCTTCCTCTGATCTGCTCCCTCCAGTAAAACTGTGTTCCTGCATCCAGGCCACAAGCCTTGGCCATCCCCTGACCTTTGCCCTGCCCCCACAGCAGGACTGCGCTTGTGCTCTGGGGCCACTAGTCTCATCCCCATGGGCAGGACTCCATTCCTGTACCCAGCTGCAAGTTTTAGCTGGTTCCCCAGCTTTTTCCTTGCCCATGCAGGCGGGACTGCAACGGGACAGCTCTCAGTTGCCCCACCTGTAGCTGCGGGTTGAACGGCTTCTGTGTGCCTCTTTTGCCTCTGCGGTCCCCTTCAGTCTCCGCCCTGCCAGGCAGGACTTTGCTTGTGCTGGGCCTCAGTTGTAGCCAACATTAGCTTCTGCCCCTGTTGGCTGGATTGCCCTCACACTTGGGCCGCAGACACAGACAGCACCCGGCTTCCACCCCCGACAATGAGACCACACTTCTGTGTCCGACCGTCACCCGCCCTTTGGTGAAAACTCAGCAGTGTAGGGGTGGCAATGCAGCTCAGACCTTAGCATTAATACTGTATCCCTGATGGCTCCCTGCTTCTAAGTGATTCTTTGCTCTGACTGCAGAAGAAGAGCTTCTGTTTCTCTGGTGACCTGCTTCCCTTTGCTGGTGTTGCTGGTTCCAGGAAAAATATTCACTTTAGATTTGGGGAGTGCCTCACTTTAGGGTGGCTCTCCCTCAAAGTGTTTCTCCCTGTGCCTCCTAGATTACACTCTCTTTTTTCTACTCTGGTCCTCTCAGCTCTCCCCATCCCCCAGAATCCAGGTGAGTGGTTGTGAAAGAGGTTTACAGTGCAGACCCTTTAAGATGAATCCTGGGTCTGATAAATCTGTCTCTTTCTTGCTTCACAGCTAAATACTGTCTATATACCTCTTCTAGGACCTGGAGCTGCAGGCTGGGGAACTGTTACTGGACCATCCCCTCTCTGCCAAACTCACATGTTGCCATACAAGTCTCTCCAGGCTGCTGGTCACTACCAGGAGCTGGGCAGCCCTCTCTGCATTTCCGCTTTTCTTACCAGTATCAGTGTGGCTTCTTCAGTGATCCTTGATAAAGCGTCCTCTCAGTTTATTCTAAAGTTGATTTTTTCAGATGATTGTTCTCAAATGAACTTTTAATCTTCTTTGGTTCTGGAAGGTGGAAGTTGGTACGCCCACCAACTCCATCGCCACCTTGCCCAGAATTGAGAGATACCACATTTTGAAGAGTAAAAAACCTCTAAGAAACACAGTAAAAAAAGGTGATTTGTAGTGGAGGGTTGTGGGAAATAGAAGATGTTAAGGGTTGAGAGTTGCACATATGTGAATGAAAAAGTCCAGGAGATAGGTTGCTCAGCAGAATGAATGTTCTTAACATGATTAAATGTACATTCAAATGTAGACAGGAATAATATTTTTTATGTATACTTATCATGATCATATTTTTAAAAAATTAATAAGTTCTCAATTAAAGATGAAGGGAACTTTAAATAAAAACCCTACATCAGACAAATAATGTTGGAGTGCCCGTATCCAAAATTTTGTAATCTCAAAAGTATACGGTGTGGGCATCCGTTCATTTGCCCGTGTTCTAACATGCAGGCTGTGGTGGAACTCAAATTGCATGTTGCCCCATATTTGGGCTGAGGTATTGAAATCTGCAACACAGTGTATTTTTGGGATAAGTTTACAATGAAGAGGACACATGCAGAAAAAATCAGCAAAGGGATCCCCGCTGGGGAAGTTCCAGAAGCACCGGCCTCTCTGGCATCAGCAGAGGTCTCCTGAGCGGTAGGACACAGCACAGAATTCCGATGTTACTTCCACCACCAGCTTTCTGTTGCTGGGTGTGGACCAATCTGGGGATAAGATAGAGGAAATGTTTGTTTTTCAGGATTGTCCTCTGTAAGAAGAACAAAATGTAAGTGATGAGTCTGTTTTCCAGGATTCAATATACAACAGTGAATGGTGTAGTTCATATTAACTTTCCACCAGACCTTTGGCTCACACTATGGAGAATGATCAGAAACTGACTTACGATTGGTGGAAACCACGACTTAGCACCTTTTTCTGTCTTTTGATCTACAAACTGCAAGACAATTGTTGAAACCTCACATACATTTTTCCTTTAATAAAGCATCTGCAAACCTAACGGTTTTTCTTGGTGACTGACTAACACGGGGGTTTTAGAGAAATGGAATCAGACACATGTTGCTCTCCCACACAGAGGCTGCTGGGGACCTCACCCTGCCCCTTGGCACAGGCTTTCTGGAGCTGGCTCTGTCCCGCCCTGTCTCCAGCATCCCAGCCCGCACCCTGGTGGGCTTGGGTCTCTGGCAGTCACTGGTGCTGTCGGCACAATCCACATTGTTCGTACCAGCTGTTCTTAGGAACACAGATAAATGTCCTCTGACTGATACCCCCAACCATGTCATCAGCTGATAGGTGCTCCCAGCACACACAGGAGCACATAAACGGTGCCCTCCCTCCCCCGAGGCATCTCAGGGCTGTGCTGAGGCCACTGGGGCCAAAGTGGGCAAAGTGCAGTGTCCAAGGAGGCAGCGGCATCCTGGCTGCCCAATCAGGCTTCACCTGTGACCCTGCCTCCTGCTCCCGTCCTTCCTCGGAGCTGCCATTGTTCATAATCCTGAGGCCTTTCCCCCCTTGTAAGCCAGTGACTGGTCTACCTGGGTAATCGGGATACAGAACTACAGCCCTATCTCCCCTTTGTACTTCCAACAAGGCCTTCTCCTTCTCTGTGAACACGCCAAAGGCATTCGGAGGGGACAGGCTCCTCCCAGATAACCCAGTGCCCATCTGAGCAAATGAAAAATTATACACTTGTGTCAGAGAACCAAAACTGAGCATGGCCCATGAGTTCTTAATAAGTGTGTGTGTGTGTGTGTGTGCGTGCGCGCGCGCGCATGCGTGCGTGTGTGCGCATGCATAATAACTGAAATGTTATGGGTGGAATTCGGGAAAGGGTCCTTTTTTTCTGGATCTAATGGCCAGAGGTGTTTTGAAGAAATGGGAGGAGTTCTTCATATGACCAATTGAGTTTAGGTACTTGTGGCCAGATCTTTCAAAAGCATGATATAAAGATGCATAAACCCCACAGAGGTTCAATGGTGTATATTCATTATTACTATAGTCACTTCTATTTAATATTTTTGAAAACATTGCAACTCTTTTCTGGGGCCAAAAAGTATTGTCTGCCTCATATCCTGTTTGGGTTATGGCTGGTGGAAGTCAGCCCTGGCGGGAGCTGAATTTCCTGAGAAGGGATCAGGGCTCAGGCTCGGTGAGAGGGACCCATACTGCTGTGAGCACAGGGAACTCATCACCCACCCCTGGTGTCAGGACGGTGGAGACGGGCCACAGTGAGGAGAGCTGAGTCCGAGTTAAAATCACTGTCTTTGCTTCTTTCCCAGGGAATACCATCGTCACTGCTGGTTGGTCACTGTGGGAATGAAAGGGTGCACCACACTGCCACCTGCAGGACCATGACCAGGGAGAGACACAGAGTTGAAGGAATAACCCAAAATATCCATAATTAAAGTAAATCAATTTGTAATACAGTATTTTTAGAGTTCAAAACTGAGGCCAGACACCAATCTTTGAATCAAGACAGGATTCAGCCCTGCTTTGCCAGAGTCACCTCTGTCACTGGCTCTGTCCCCCTCAGTGCTCCTCTGGTCAGGGACAGAGAGCGCTCAGAGAGGAGCCTGGCCATGGTGAGCAGTGTGTGGTGTGGATACAGGGACAGCAGTGGATCCGGGAACCTCAGAAGCTACTTCCTCTGAACCTGAGAGCCCACAGTGCAGGTGGCTGTAGACAGTGCATTATGTGAAAAAGAAAAATGTGCTCAAAAAAAGAATTAAAATTGTATTCAGAGATGGCTGTGTAACATCTTAGGACAAGTGGTGCAGGCCACCAGCCATGAAAACTGAGTACATTCAGTACATGGCTGGAGGAAAAAAAAAAAGATAAACAACCGTTAGAAATGTAGACCCAACATCCTGCATTCTATGAGTCAGGGACCCTTATCAGAAGTTTATGTTTGAAATTCTCCACTGAGCTATACCACCCCTGTTCTATGCTGCATGTGACCTCCCTAGCGAATAGCTAACTGCCACATCTGCTTCTGTTTAATGCTTGCTCAGCCTAGATAGCCACCCTATGAAAAGGAGCCATTTTAGAAGCTCAGGGCTGCAGTGCTCCCTTGCGTGGGTTGCCTGCAGTCCCTGCGCAGGTTTGCAATAAAACTTATAAAATTCACTTTGGGTTTGCTGTGGTCTGTCTCCTGGGATGTAACACATGGAGGCCCCAGCGAGATAGGCCATGTAAGACCCCTCCTCACGGAGTGGGCTGCAACAGACACTGTTGGTAACTGCCCAGCCTCCGGCAGTTGCCGTTTGAAAACTGAATTTGGCTAATTCAAAACATTTGGAGTCTCGAGACTGTTTGGTAAGGAAGCTTCCTCTTTGAATATTTGGAAACAGAGCTCTGGTTAGAAAAGGGTGTAGTGGAGCAGGCTGGACGCCACCTGATTTCTTCCCACCCAGTCAGTCAGGGAACGCAGGACGCTGCCTTCTCCCCTTGGTTTTGGTTTAGAAGTTTTGTTTGTTTTGTGTGCATATTTGGTTTGTTTGTCTGCTTCACCCATTGCTTCCTCACAGGATTCCTTCAAGAGTCAAGGGCCATGGGTCAGGGGCAAGCTGCTGCCCTCTTCAGTGCTTGCTTGATAACTTTTCTGATTTCTGTCGCAGGGCACGAGACTATGGGACTCCTGTTTATTCTGCCACGTTGTGGACTCTTTGGGAACTAGAATGTCCAAATTAAGAGCATACTGGCCAAACCAAGGATTGCTAGACCCATAGAAAACATAGAGAGTTTAGCGTACTATCACCAGCACCCACCTGCAGGCAGGTGGCACGGTCAGTATGCAGCCCAGTATGGCAGCAGTGGTAGAGAAAGAAAAGGCAGCCAGGTTGCAGCTGGCTGCAGGAGAAGCGTCAGGCTCCCCTCACAGTTTCAGGCACTTGCCCCTCCCCTTTGGGCACTGGCATAAGGGCTGAGCCACTGCTTGGTCAGGCAAAAGATAACAGCACAGTAAGCTAGAGGCTATCATCACCTTGCTACAGCCCTCTGCCCTCCTCTGCTTTGGCTCCGGGGAATCCCCACCTCCTATCTGGAGCCAGACCTGAGGAGAAGATTTAAGGAATATGGCTCCTTATAAACCCACTGCTTTAGCCATAATGGAATTGTATAGTCTGTCAAATACAAAGACTTCCTTTTTGTACCAAGGATCTGTTGTTGTAAAAAAAACAAAAACAAAAACATTTTCTATGTTAGAAATGTATATGTTATTTCAACAGTCTGTTAATTCTCCTTTTCATTTGCTATTTCATAGCCTGTGATGTTAAAATTTTAGTTTAAATATTAGGGGATATATAATAATTCAGTAATTGTTAATTGTTCAATGTTAGGTCACAAAACCCAGAGTAACAAATATTACTATTGATTGGCTTAATAGAAGAATTCTTAACATAATAGGTAGAAAGGAGAACTCTAAAGACATAATCCTGAACCTCCACCTGATTTACCACCCTAGATCAAACTCAGACCCTCCATAATCTCCAACCACCTACCACCACAGATCAAATCTTTTCTTTCCTCAGTCTAATAGGCTTCTTTAAATACAGGATTCTCAATTTTGCTCTCTTAGTCAAGCCCCTCAGTGAGATTTTCTGAGCATGGCTTTTAAGGTCTATAATGACCAAGGAAGTAACAGAAAAGGCAAATAAGGCCCAAAAGAAGTCAGGAAATATCAACTTTTGGCTCCAGCGCCCTAAGGGGCTTCATAGCATTTCCATCAAGGCCCTGCTCCAGAGTGGAAAGAAAGGTCATTGAACTGAAGCCTGCCAGGCTTCCCAGTCCCACTGGTTGACACGTCTGTGCTGTGAAAAGGGGGGCATGAGAAGGTAAGCTGCCCCCTTGCTCCATGGAGGGAGGGTTCAGTCTCTTCTAGCCCTGCTCCAGCTACCTGTGACCTGACCTTGCCCAGCATGCTGGGAATTGCCACTGAAGGCCCAAGGACATCGTTCATGAGCCTAAGGTATTTCTTCCAAGTAGAAGATAAGCTAATCTCATTTCTTGTAAACACAAGGGCCATCTACTATGCCTTGCTTGAATGTTTAAGTTTTATTTATCCCTCAAAGATCTCTACTGTGGGTATTGACAGCCTGATTTTATTGCTTTATTTAATGTTTAGTATCTCCTTTATTTCTCTTATCTCAATGCTCCATGCCTAATATAGGCTGGGACCTGCTGTTAATTCCAGCTAGAAGCAGTGGTCACTAGGACTTAAACTCTAACTGCAAAGTTTAGAAATGTAACATCCTTTCCCTAAGTACTTACAGGTTTTATAGGTTACTCAGCAAACTGTTCAAAGACTGTCCAAGAGGCAATTCTAGCAATACACCACCCAAGGTAGACGAGTCCACACACCATGATACTGACCACTCCCACTACTGCCAAGGTAGAAGGCATACCACCTGGGTCCACCACAGCCAGCTGAAGCTTGCAGCCCCAGCAGAGACACCTTTGTGGACAGTGAAGACTGACCCCGCCAACCCTTGTAAGCTGACCCTAAGAAGTACAGCATGCCCTGTTTCAGCCACAAACCAGAAGTTAACTGGTCCACGCATGGCTAATGCCTAGAGAAACTCACTAAGGACCTCCTTTTAATTAGACTTTGGGAGGGAGGGAAACTAAGGTAAAGGAAAGCCAAGTAAGTCATCTTAAGGTTTGATGCATGTACTGCTATGAGTCATACAGAAAGGGGGTGTAGGTCCCTTGGCTGAGAGAGAAGCTACAAGGTAAATGAAAATTATATATGTACTCATAGCTACCACTATAGAATAACCTATGAATATTGGTCATGTGTCCAATAGGCTACTTAGGAAAAGGACACCTCCAAAAAGCAATCTTTAAAAGAGGATTACTTATTACTGATTTAGTCTTCACTGAAGATTGAGGTTTTTAGAAATCAGGAGTTCTGACTAGAAAGGAATTGTATAGTTTTGATAATAGAAGGTATAAGGTATAGAAATACTTTTGAAAGAAAAGGAAAAAGTAAGTTGTGAAAGCTGGTTATATATGAATAGTAAAGAAAGTTCATAAAAGTTGAAGGTTTATGTAAGTTGCAGAAGGTTTGTGCAAGTTGTAAGAAGTTAGTACAGAGAAGAAAAATGCAAGGAAGAAGGAAATTAGTCCATAAAGCTTGTAGTACTAAGGGCACACTATCAGCGTGCCAACACATACTAGGGAGGACCCCTGACCTAATTAGTTTATAGCTACAGCTAAAGTAGAAAATTCTCATGAGCCTCAGCTAATCTAATCTTGCTAGCAAAGGCCGGACACGTTCCTTGTGTATCAGCCCTGCAGATATTGCAGGAAAGTAGTTTATTATCTTAAAACAGTGTGTGCTTGTGTACTTTTGCAAAGATATTGTACAAACATGCTGAAAACATTGTAACCTTGTAGGTTTCGCCTATAAATACCCCTCTCCCCCTGAGCTCATCACTGACCCTTGTGAGAGGCGTAGTAGGCTAATCACTGGTCAGTGTATAAAACCCAATTGATTACATCAGTTTGGGTCCAGTTCCAGTTTGTTGCAGTTACACCACAACATTTGTTATTATACCCAGTTCGAATGAGCAATACCAAAGTTCAATGATTTGAACTAGTAAGAAGAAAATGGGGGAATGAGACATCTTAGGAAAAGTGGTGCAGGCCACCAGCCATGAAAACTGAGTACGTCCAGTACATGGCTGGAGGAAAAAAAAAAAAAAGATAAACAACCATTAGAAATGTAGACCCAACATCCTGCATTCTATGAGTCAGGGACCCTTATCAGAAGTTTATGTTTGAAATTCTCCACTGAGCTATACCCCCCCCCCATTGCTATGCTGCGCACAACCTCCCCAGTGAATAGCTAACTGCCACATCTGCTTCTGTTTAATGCTTGCTCAGCCTAGATAGCCACCCTATAAAAAGGAGCCATTTTAGAAGCTCGGGGCTGCAGTGCTCCCTTGTGTGGGTTGCCTGCAGTCTCTGTGCAGGTTTGCAATAAAACTTATAAAATTCACTTTGGGTTTGCTGTGATCTGTCTCCTGGGATGTAACAGTTGTAGATAATCTGATAGGTGGATGAAGGGTCCCCAAACTCTAGGTTGCATTCCCAATAGCCCATCGACTGTGTCCCCAGTGTTATGAAGGCACCGTGCACAGGAATATTCAGGAGCAAAGGAAGCATCTCTTTAATTTCTCTGCCTTCTTCCTTTCAGGCTGTGTCACAGAAAGGAGAAGTAGCCACCGATTCATGACAAGAGCTGGTGAATGAGAGGAAAGAGACACTCTGCTGCCCCATGGCCTTTCCCCGCCGTGGGCTTCCCTTTGCAGCTCACAGCCCACAGGAGGAGGTCAGAGCTGTGTCAAGGGTCTGGGGGTTGTGGGCAGGTGTCCGTGGGATCAGGCACCAGGCAAGGGAAGGAGACAATGGCGTTGAGAAGTTCATAATGCAGAATACATTGCTGACATGGTACCGCTCGGGATGCTTACGGCTTAGATAAAGGCCTGACAGGAACATTTTTGATATATTGTTAAATACATGGTGTGAGATGCTATTGATAAATGCATCCCTTAATGAGCAGAAGGAGGCCCTGCTTTAATTTTATATACTTGTGCATAATATTATTTTTAGACAAAATATGGTAATTTCTTTGTTTTTCATCTTCATAGATTTGATTCTGAAAAGATTTGTTGCAGGTATGTGCAGATGCAAAAATAAAGTATTTGTACTAGTGATATCACCTGAGTCTTTGAATTGTTTTGGATATTACTAAATATTGTGTGACTATAATTTTTCACTGAAAATTATTTTCAGTTACTTACTAGTTATGGCTAAACGTGTTTCTCCTTTTTATTAAAGTACTTCCTATAGGAAACACTTTTTGTCCACAAAATGCTTCAAAACATTTTTTTGAAGCCTGATGGTTCTTAGGGGAGAGTCAGTGCTGAGTATGTGGTTCGGATGGGGAACAGTTTGTTCATGTCATGGAAATGCTGAAGCAGGAATGATTGGGACACTGGAGGCAGAGACGGAGTGGGCACGGCCACACGCGTGTACATGGTAAAGTAGACTGGATGCTACATCTAGAAGTGATCCCTTAAACGTTTCCAACCCCTGGTGTGTGTTTACTGTCTGAAGACCAAAGCAATAGGAAATTCCTGAGATTTCCCCCTGAGTCATGAGAGACACTGCCTGCCCAGTGCATCTCCCTGAGGAAGGCATCCAGAGACCCCGTGTGTCTGCGGTAGGTAATACCTATCCCCACCTGCCACCCACCTCTGTCCTTCGTTTCAATATCTGGTATTCAGGATTTTAAAATCACAGTAAAAGTGATTCAGATATGATTATAAAATCGTGAATTGAGAGATTGCAAAGTAATGACCTTAATTTTCACTGATAGAAATCTCTATGGAACTAGGGCCAAATTCGGAAGCACACTGTGTTAGCACCCAGGGTAGTAACATTCCTTGTTGGCAGAGTCTGTTTGTTTAATCTGATATTTTACTTTGTGAATCAGGTGATTTCTTCTGTTTGATTTAGTATTTATATTTGTTTCTTTTCATTTATTTTTTAATGGTATTTACCACCAGACACTATGTTGAGCATTCTTCCTATATTGATCTGTTTATTCACACAAATCCTTTGAGGACGGCACTATGATACACCCTTACTGTGCAGATGAGAAAACTGAGACTGAGAGGTCAGCACTGTGTTGAAGACCCCACAGGTGGAAGGTTTTAGAGCTGACCTGGGACCCATTAGTCTGGGCCCAAAGTCAGGCTCCTCCACACTAATCAAGAAATAGAAATGGGCTAATTCTGAGGCATCTAAAGTTTATTTTTAAATTCAAAATTGAGTACAGAGTGAAATTAGTAAATCAGAAAAAGCCAGGAACTACATGATTCCATACATTGGTGGGACATAAAAATGAGACTAAGAGTCATGGACAAGAGTGTGGTGGTTACCAGGGGTGGGGGGGGGGGAGAGGGGAGGCGCTGGAGATAAAGAGGAGAGGGGTAGGGGGGAGGGGCACAAAGAAAACTAGATAAAAGGTGACGGAGGACAATCTGACTTTGGGTGATGGGTATGCAACATAAGTGAATGACAAGATAATCTGGACAAATTTTCTTTGAATATATGTACCCTGATTTATTGATGTCACCCCATTGACATTAATAAAAATTTATAAAAAAAAAAAACAGAGTACAAGCTATGCTGTCAGAAGTCCTGTTGGGAGTACACATAACTTCTAGAATTATGTGAGAATAGTGGACATCTTTAAATTTATAGCAATTTCCTTAAACAACAAAATGTGTACCTCTGTTTATTTAGACTGCCCTTCCCATCTGTGAGTAAAGTTACATGATTTTTCCTGAAAACAGTGCACATATATGAAGGTATTATTCAGAATGTTCCTGCTTGTACTGTGCCTGATGCCAAATGACCTCATAGTCCCCACGATGTCATGTGATGGCCACAGTTGGTTTATATGAAAGGAATCGATGTTTGTACACTGAGCATGTGTTTGGCTAATGCTGTGAATTCTATCAGTTTCAGTAGTGTTTTAGTATATTATATTATAGTTTTAATTTATTTTATATATCTTTCCTTGTTTGAAGAGAATATTTTTTATATTATACTTCTTTCAGTAATAGACTTATTATTATTTTTAGAGTAGTTTAGGTTCACAGAGAAATTGAAGAGAAAATGCAGACTTTGCACATATGTCCTACTCACTAACCATCTACTAAGTCAATTGTCCTCCTTTAGGGAGGACAGTCCTTCTTTTATAAGTTCCGTCCTCCCTTGAAAAGTGTCCTCGTACATGTCCTCCTTTTTGATATTGGAAGACTAATCTGTAAATGTCCTTATTTGGTGGATGCAGAGTCGATCCATTGCATGTGATTTGACGTATTTGTATTTGACATGACGATTCATCAAGGATCAGTACAGTGTGGTGAGACACGATTATGAGATGGAAGCGAGACATGATTATGAGACGTGTGTGCTCTGCATGGGAGAACTTGAGAGAGCACCATGTACCGAGCATGCAAGTGGCTCTGTGTACTTCTTACTGAAACACAACATGGCACATATGACATTGTAGACTCATAATAATTTCTTTCTCAGTGAATATTCAATCATAGACAGGTAAGCACAATTTATGTTTTATTAATTCATTATCTATGTAATAAATTCCAAATACATATAATATTATAACAAGTATTTTCCCAAAATTCAAGTTTTAATGTGGAAATGTAACCTCAACCATATCTATTAGTAACACATTTTGATTAAATAGTTGCATAAAACATGTTTTTTAATTAGAAAATGATAAATACACTCTAATATCACTCCAAATTAGTGGTTTTGTTTGATGTTTAGTTTTACTAAATGAGTACATTTTTAAACAATTATTATTAAATATTAATAGGCATATGCCTATTAATTACATATAAAATATTTACAATATAATTACAGCATAATTACAATATAAAATATTACAAATGTTTTATTATGTATTTGTCATATTACAATGTATTATTGTTGAAATGAATAAAATGTTTTTTAGTTTATGATATTATTTTCTTCAATTTATTTTTGTTCTCCTTTTCATTGTAAAGAAGTTGGTCACCTTACATCTACAGTCCCTACCAGCCTGGGACATATGTTACAGTGGATGAACCTTTACTGACACATCATCATCACCCAAGGCCCATAGTTTACATTAGGTCTCACACTTGTGTTTTAGAATTGTGTTGTGAAACCTGCATAATTTGTTAACCAGTGTCACTCCAGTATATTCAATAAAAAATGATTGTTTCTAATTCCATTTTTAAATCACATAAGCATGTGCAGTACGCAGCAATTCTTCAAACTGGATTTACTCTCTCCCATTTCTCTTACTCCTTTGGTTTTTACTCCAATGTCTGTTCTTAGTGGGTGGAGTATCAGTGTTTGGGTCTTCCCAAGTCTCTTAATGTCTGGCTCAGTAGAAGTTGGATGGAACACACATTTGCTTCCATCTTAACTCCTTTGCAACATCACATGCCATGTAGTCTTCAGAAAATTCCACTGTCTTGTGAGAGCATGAGAGTGACCTGGGAAAATAAAGCTCCACATTATGATTAATGTAGTTTTGTCCTAGACTCCCTGAATCAAAATGTCCCATCAGCAGTCCTCAGAATGGCTGTGGAATGTCAGTTGTGTGTGTGTAGTGAGATTTCTTCTTTGTGAACCAATTAGATGAAGGCCATGAGGAGACTTGCCTTTATAACTTAAACAGTGGATTCCAGAAGAAAGTGTTTACTTCAACTACAAAAACTATCTCACCTTTATTATCTTAACAATTGTATTTAGTACAATCTGATAAAATTTCATACTAAAAATTCTAATTAAGAGCCTGGGCGGGTTGGCTCAGTTTGTAGAGCCTCAGCTTGTCATGTGGAAATCATAGAGTTGGTTCTTTGTCAAAGCACACAGGAGAAGCTTCCATCTGCTTCTCTACCACTCCACCTCTCCCTTCTCTGTTTCCCACTTACACTTCTGAATTCATGGTTTAAATGCCTAGAGCAAGTTGACTCTGGGAGTTGAGGATGGCTCCATGGCCTGCCTCAGGCACTAAAACTGCTTGGTTGCAGAGCAGTGGAGCAGCAGCCCCAAATGGACAGAGCATTGCCTGGTAGGAGGTTTGCCAGGTGGATCCTGGTTTGGGTGCATGCAGGAGCCTGTCTGTCTGCTTCTCCACCTCACACTTAATATAAAAAAATTCTAAGTAAGGATAGAAGAAAACTGTTTAGAACCAAGAAAATCAATTTTCAAAGTCAACTGCAAACATCATTCTAAAAGAATGAGTTCTAAAGCTAATTATATTAAAATATGGGGAAATGCCTGATAAGTCCACTGTTTGTCAGTATGGATCTGTAAGTTTTAAGTATCACACTAAAATAAGAAATTTAAAGAATCTTAACTATTTCCAAATATAAGGTGAAAAACTTTTAATTGCAGACAATATGAATGTTTCATCAGGAGATATGAAATGTGCTCACAGAGCACCACCAAGAGAAATAAAATACTAAGATGAGTTGCATGTAAGTGGCTGGATATATGCTAAGTACATAAATATACAAAAGCTTGTGCATGCTAAAAACAATAATGAGAATTAAAAATAGAATAAAGATGCCTAATTTATAAGTGTGACAAATTATAAAACACAAAAACAAATCTAATGAATGAGGTAGTATATACCATGTTTTTGGAAGACAACTTACAAAAACATAAATATTTCCAAAATTTATACACAAAATCATTGTAGTATTTTCATCCTGAATCCCATTTGAGCTTCATCAGTGACTGGATAAAATTATTTAAAAATTTTTAGGGAACAATCTATGTTTGAAATGGCCAAGATATTTGAAAGAACACTGAGTAGTTACTTGCTGTAACAGATATTAAAACTTACTAAAAAAAAATTTTCCTTGATCCAGATGAATATAAGTAGAAATGGACAACAGCCTGACCAGGCAGCTGTGCAGTGGATAGAGCATTGGACTAAGAAGATGAGGAACCAGGTTCAGAACCCTGAGGGCGCCTGCTTGGCATAGGCTCTTGACATGACCCCATGGTTGCTGGCTTGAGCCCAAGATCACTGGCTTGAACCCGTAGCCAGTTTCTGGCTTGAAGACAAAGTCACTGGTTTAAGCAAGAGGTTACTGAATCAGCTGGAGTCTCCTGGTCAAAGCATATATGAGAAAGCAATCAATGAACAACTAAGCTGCCACAACTATGAGTTGATGCTTTTCAACTCTCTCCCTTCCTGACTATCTGCCTGCGTCTCTTCTTAAATAAACAAACAAAAAATAGACAAGTATAGTGTGGACCATTAGAGAGCTCTAAAATGAATCTATATATGTAGGGGTCTTAATATATAGCATCAACATTACAATTCAGTCATTAAAGAACTAATTATGTTTTGGTCAGACATCGCTAATAACCATATAGAAAATAAAAGGATTTCTACCTCTTACAATATACAAAATTTAAAGTGTCTTCAACATTACTATGGAAGAGATCAGGAATTTCAGTGTAATAGTTAAGGTGGAAGCCAGATTGCATGGGGACGAGAGGTAAAAGGAAGGGGACTTGTGGGACCAGTGACTGGGATGCTTTGAAGTAAACACTCCAGTGGCTTGTGAAGCAGCCTAGCTGAGACCCTGCGGACCCATGTGGCACACCCTGGTTTCATCCATAGAGGCCTGGATTTCTTTCTCAGCCTCATGGAGGCCATTTTCCTGACCTATACAATAGTTAATAACAAGTAAAAGATAGTAGCGTACAACATGACAAAGATGACTTCATTTGTATAATAAACATGTCTATCAAGGAATATATAAACTTCATTGGTTAGTGCCTGTGTACTAGGCAGTTCTGGGTAAGAAATATTTCTGTAAGGTTCTGACCAGACAAGTCGGTTGACTAAAGCATCATCCCGAAGCACAGAGGTTGCTGGTTCTATTCCCGGTCAGGGCACAGAACAGAAACAGGCTGATGTCCTGTCTCTCTCTCTCCCCCCTTTCCTTTCTGTGTAAAATCAATAAAATAAACATTTCTTTAAAAACAAGAGTTATAGTCCTATAAAGTCTTATGTCTTATGTTAAAACCTAAGGAACAGCAGGTTCAAAATGATAGAAATTTGGAGACACTGTTAAGGTTACGTGTGTGTACACCTACATGGTCAGTGATTACATACGACTGATATCAGCATGGAACAAAAGACTTTAATTGTTCCTTTCACTACAAAAGTCTGTTCAAGAAGAAAGGTCTTTCTTGTGAGCAAGGTATCAAGTTAAGAACAGTAAGTAATCTTGAGGATCCTGAAGTGAGTAATTAGCTGGTCAGTTTCCTGGGCCATCTCACAAGCCCTGAGGCTTTTTGGACTCTTTTTCCAGGGTGTTCCTCCAGAATACACAGGCTTCCTTCAGCCAGTCCGGGGAGCCACAGTGTGATGCCTTTGTGCCCTAGGGTCAACACTTAGAAAATTTGCTTATTTTTTTTTAATGCCAGCTGTGTATACACAGAACTCAGATTTCCCTGTTGGGGAGGTCATTAGTGGCATTGTGACTTGCTGTCCTCAGTTTCTTGCTCACCAGAGGGCTGACATACAAGGAAGAGCATTGCCTCAAGCAGGGACCAGCACTCCTACTGACTGTGGGCAGGTCAGGTGGAGCTGTGAGGACAGGGCCTAACTGCTAGAGGAAGTTCTTCCTTGGGATTCTTTATGGAACTTCCTCCCCCGTAGAACACATGCACTGTTACACAGCCTCCCCTGGGTCTGCTGACCTTGATCTCGCTGCAAAGGGGCTTAGGTTGGAAGGAGAGTCCCTGAGCTCAGTGTCTTCTACTACTGGGGGAATGAAGTCACTGGGCACCTCCTGGAAATTTCATGGGCCCAGGACAGTGTCAAGACTACAGAGCCCCAAGCTCCTTCTAATGCAGCCTGCAAAAAGACTGTGACTTTGAGAGGGACTTAAGCCACTTTGCTGTTGTATTTTTGTAACTTAGCCCTGAATTTGCCTCTGGACTTGGTCTGAACTCTCTGGACCTCTGGATGGGGTAGGATCATGGCTGTAATTAGATGAATATGACTTCACATATCTGCTGGATGATTTGTCTCACAAGCTGAAGTTCTCCTGTTTTGGTGTTTCTTTCTTTCTTTCTTTCTTTTTTTTTTTTTTTACTAGAATACGTCAAAGAGACCTCACATTGGAGCAAAGGAGTAACACGTCAATGGTTGGTGGTTGAGGTAATGTGCACAGGTGTTTTTCTAATAGAGATCATTGCAACATTTCTGTCACTTTAGTGTTATTTTAAAGTTTGAAGTTAAATGATGCGTTTCTGAGGCAAAATGTATTGTGATGAACAGGCTCCTGACCTTTCTGGGAAGAAAAGTCAGCCCTGTAGGGAGAGCACATGATACAGCGGGTCATGGGAGTGGCCTTTATGGAGATGGTGCAGGAGTCCATGTGCACTTGAAAGAAGGGTCCTCCACCTCCAGGTCTTGTCTGCAATGGCTCCTGGACTGATATCAGCATGATGAAATGCAGAAGTTATGCAGTGCACACAATGAGAATCTAGGGAGAAATCTGGGCAAAACTGAAGCATTCTTAACACTGGGGAACAAAATTTTTGTTGCATCCACAAAAACACTTGTTCTTACCTAATCCCAGTGTGCTGATTAAATCTGACATGAGTTTTTCTCTGTAAGCTACAATTTTTTTGCAATTTAAGATTTTAGGTTTTCATCTTATTGTAAAATTTTCAACATTTAGTTTAACATCATGAAGTAGAATGTCTTTTTGGGTATCATCTTTGTGAAACTATAATAATTTATATAATGCAGTAAATACACTAGTGCACTAAAAGATATGATTGCATCAGAATTCATTCACAATTTCAAAATAGATCCTACTAAAGCACTTATTTTAATCATAAAATTTGCGCAAAACTTATTTAAATTCTATTCAGGCAAACATTTGCATTTGTAGCACTTGCGTTTTTGTATTTGTTGAGGACAATCTCATTTGATGCTCCAGCAGTAGTCTGCTTATCACATACAGCTCCAAATTTTTCAGGAAACTCATCAATGTGACTGTTCAGGAAGTGAATCTTAATGCACATGCTACATCAAATGTTGCAGAAAGCCAAAAGCATCCTTTGAACCAGAAGTTCATAGTTTTCTGCTTTTTTGTTTCCAAGAAAGTTCTTTGCAACTACCACAAAACCCTGCCATGTTGCTTTCTCCTCCTTATTCATCTTCTTGGCAAATTCTTCATCACGTGTGACCATTCAAATTTGAGGTCCATCAAATATACCTGCTTTAATTTTGTCAAAAGACAAGGCAGGAAAAGAGCCAATAATATGTTGAAAGCATTCACTTTCTCTATTGATAGTCAGAACAAATTGCTTCATTAAGCCAAGTGTGATGTGAAGTGGGGGAAAAATGATCATATTTTAATTAACTACAGGTTCATTCACAATATTTTGCATCCCTACTTCCAGAGCTTCACATTTCGGCCACTCCTTCTGTGTCCAGTATTTTTCCTGAGCTCGACTGTCCCACAGACACAGAAAGGAAGGATAATTTGTGAAATCTCTCTGTTGTCCTAGCAGGAAATTTACCATTTTAACATCCACACAAATGATCCAGTTATGCTCCTCATACTTCAGAAGGTCGAGGATAATTTTTATGTCATTATTATCTCCTTGCAGATGAGTTGAATAATTAATTGGAACCGCTGCATAAATATTACTGTTGTGTAGGAGAACACATTTCAGACTCCATTTAGAGCTATAAAGAAATAGCCGCCATTCTGTTGGACTGTCAGTGGTAACACCTAGCTGGCTGAGAAGACTACTGATATCATGACAGTAAACAAAGTGTTTGTCTTTGGAAAAAAAGACCACAAAAATTTGTTCACGCTTCCTGAAATGAAATACTTTAGCTGACTAGATAAGTACATTCTTTTCTTGAAACCTGGCGGCTAATAACTCACCTGCTTTCTTTGATAGACCCAAATCTCTTACTAAGTCATTCAATTTGGGTTAGCTAAACTGCTAAGGGGTTAATGACTGCTTGGCTTCATAAGAAGACCCTTCAGATTCTACAACCATTTCCTCATGCATCTTATCAAAATATACTTGATAATCTTGTTCACTTGTTTTTATTCTTAAAAGAAATAAAACCTTTGAAAAGTGGGACAAGGAGTGTCTCAGAATGCGGATAGGTCATATTACTGAAGGAATATTAGGATATGTGATCATATGCCATTTTTTCTTGCCGATGCCCTTTGTATGGATCAGACAGAAATAACAGTCACTGCTGTGGTCCTAAGGTTCACACCAAACCATGGGAATACCAAAAGTCATTCCTTTGCACTTTTCTTTTGTCCAGTCATGAAGCATTTCCTCACAATATGAGGAGCCCAATTCTTGTCTAGATTGCCAAGGAGAACTTGAAAATAGGCAATATATGCATATGTCACAAATGATGAAATATTGTGCCTTTGACATTGAAGTGTGTAACAGCCACATATATAACAGAAAGTGTCAAGACTATTCTTATATTTATGCCTACTCGAGGAATCCATGATTCAATACTAAAACAAAATAAGAGGGTAATTATTTATCAGATAATTTTTTACATTTAAAAACAACTACAATTATGTAAAAGTGATGTCTATAAAACATTAATTGCATTGTGGTTATGTTCAATCCAAGAGTTGTTGCCTTTTAACTCTGATTTAAAAATTAATGCATGCCATTAACTATAACAAAAAGAAATTAAAAATCATAAAAACTAGAGCATGCACCAAAAAATGAATTTCAGATTTGGAATAAGCAATGCAGAAATATATGGAAATAGTTCTAAAACCTCACGCAACAGATAATAATAAAAAATTTGTTCCCCAGTGTAATTTTTTTCACTATTACTATTACCTCCTATCTATGTACAACTCAGAGCACAATTAAGTCATGGCACGAGTTAGTGAACAAGAAGAAAAAAATATTTGATGGCCCACAATTCTCTCCCCACCACAGGCTTCCCTCTGCAGCCCACAGGAGGAGGTCAGAGCCCCATCAATGGTCCTGGGCCTGCGGGCAGGTGTCTGTGGGAGTGGGAAGGAAGGGTGTAGCTGCTCACAGGTGTCCCTGATGCCTCAGGGCCAGTGGTGGGATTCAAATAATTTAACAACTGGCTCTCTGTCCTAATGACTGTTTTAAGTACAAAAAAGGATATACTGAAAGTAGTTTATTATTTTATGCATTTAATGCTTAAATAAGAATTAAAAAAAGACCAAAAAACTAGACTATAAGAAAGTGTTTTAAAATACTAATGAGAGAGGAGATGACATCAGCGTAATGGCACGGTAGGAAGCGATACCGATAAATCTCCCCCAAAACTCAACAAGATCTTCAACCAGAAACAGAAAAACCTATCCTTGGAGCCTCCAGATGTTTCGCAATACACTCAAAGGTATGGTTGAGCGACAAATTGGCTAAATATATAATCAAACCCCGAAGGAAATAGGGAGTAAGAAATGCTCCGCCTTCCTCATTAACCTAAACAGGGTGGCTTTCACTGGGAACTGAGAATATAGAAACTGAGGCGGGCAAAGGGGGTGAATGTATCCAGGCCACACACAAATGGCCGAACCAGGCTGTGGCACAGAGATCCAAGCCAAGGAAAAACTGTTCCTGTGGCAACCCGGGCAATACAAGCTAACACTTGCGCCAAACCCAGACAAAGAAAGACAAGTGGGGTAGCCATTTTCCCCGATCCCCGGGTCGGGGCGCGCAGAGAGTGGGCGAGAGATTCCTTCCAAAGCCCCGGGAGTGTGCACCCATATTGTCCCACAGAGAAGCAGAGTCAGAGGCCTTTGTGTGGGCTGAAAGCGGAATCTCCGGGCCACCCTAGTGCCCTGAGGAAGCCGCACACGGGAAGGGAGTGAGAGCCAATTCCAATGATGGAACTTCTCTGTGTGGGTGGGGGATTCACTCAGAGGGTGAGGCGGGCCTGATATCCTGGCCGGTGCTCCCGGAGAGTGATCGAGAGATTCCTCCGAGCACCTCAGGAGTGGGTGCCCATGTTAACCCACAGAGGGACAGAGTCAGAGGCCTCTGTGTGGGCAAAAAGTGGAATCTCCAGACTGCCCCAGCTCCCTGAGGGAGCCGTGCATGGAGACAGAGTGAGAGCCAATTCAAACGCTGCAACTTTTCCGTGCGGGTAGGGTTTCACTCAGAAGGTGAGGCGGCCGGCCTGATATCCTGGTCTGTGTGCACAAATAGTGAGCAAGAGATTCCTCCGAGTGCCTCAGCAGTGCCTGCCCATGTTATCCCACAGAGTGGCAGAGCCAGAGGTCTTTGAGTAGGTGGAAGCCCTGCCTGATTATGCTAGCAGCTCTGACTGACTGAGCTTTACCCAGAGCCCTGTGCTGAGTGGGAATAGAGTGGGCAGTTGCCAGCTCTTTGAGCCTCTTACTATCCAGGCAGAGGCAGCAGCAACCCCATAGCTGGATTATCAGGCTACTACAATAATTGAGGAAGGAAAGACTAGGAGAAAGGCTCCAGGAACACAGACTCTCTCACTGGCGGAGCCTATAAATGCTAATGAGCCTCGACTGCCAACGAGACTGAAGCACAATACACGACATCGCCATAGAGACTTATCAACTGCAAACCTCTACTGAAGCGTGCCAAAGGGGCAGAACCCGAGGTACAGAGTAACCGACCAGGAAGAGGGAGAGAAAAGAAAAAGCAAGAAGATAACCTCTCAAAATCATGAATAATACGCAGACTTTATAGCCTATCCCATTTTATTATATTTGTTCGTTTGTTTCTCTTATTTCATTCTTGATATTTTTTTATTCCTTCTCCAATTAGGTCGTTTAACTCTCTGCCGGTCTTACTCTCTGCTCTCCTTGAACTACACTACCCATAAGTGTTACATCTCTCATTATCTTTTCTTTTTTTTTTTTTTTAAATAATTTTATTTTTTTAATAGGGTGACATCAATAAATCAGGATACATATATTCAAAGATAACAAGACCAGGGTATCTTGTCGTTCAATTATGATGCATACCCGTCACCCAAAGTCAGATTGTCCTCTGTCACCTTCTATCTTGTTTTCCTTGTGCCCCTCCCCCTCCCCCTTTCCCTCTCCCATTCCCCCCTCCCCCCCGTAACCACCACACTCTTATCAATGTTTCTTAGTTTCACTTTTATGTCCCACCTATGTATGGAATAATGCAGTTCCTGGTTTTTTCTGATTTACTTATTTCGCTTCGTATCATGTTATCTAGATCCCACCATTTTACTGTAAATGTTCTGATGTCATCATTTCTTATGGCTGAGTAGTATTCCATAGTGTATATGTGCCACATCTTCTTTATCCAGTCATGTATTGACGGGCTTTTTGGTTGTTTCCATGTCCTGGCCACTGTGAACAATGCTGCAATAAACATGGGGCTGCATGTGTCTTTACGTATCAATGTTTCTGAGTTTTTCGGGTATATACCAAGTAGAGGGATTGCTGGGTCATAAGGTAATTCTATTTTCAGTTTTTTGAGGAACCACCATACTTTCTTCCATAATGGTTGTACTACTTTACATTCCCACCAACAGTGGATGAGGGTTCCTTTTTCTCCACAGCCTCTCCAACATTTGCTATTACCTGTCTTGCTAATAATAGCTAATCGAACAGGTGTGAGGTGGTATCTCATTGCTGTTTTGATTTACATTTCTCTAATAGCTAAAGAAGATGAGCATCTTTTCATATATCTGTTGGCCATTTGTATTTCTTCCTGGGAGAAGTGTCTGTTCATATCCTCTTCCCATTTTTTTATTGGATTGTTTGTTTGTTTGTTGTTGAGTTTTATGAGTTCTTTGTATATTTTGGATATTAGGCCCTTATCTGAGCTGTTGTTTGAAAATATCATTTCCCATTTAGTTGGCTTTCTGTTTATTTTGTTATCAGTTTCTCTTGCTGAGCAAAAACTTCTTAGTCTGATGTAGTCCCATTCATTAATTTTTGCCTTCACTTCTCTTGCCATTGGAGTCAAATTCATAAAATGCTCTTTAAAACCCAGGTCCATGAGTTGAGTACCTATGTCTTCTTCTATGTACTTAATTGTTTCAGGTCTTATGTTTAGATCTTTGATCCATTTTGAGTTAATTTTTGTACAGGGGGAGAGACTGTAGTCCAGTTTCATTCTTTTGCATGTGGCTTTCCAGTTTTCCCAGCACCATTTATTGAAGAGGCTTTCTTTTCTCCATTGTGTGTTGTTGGCCCCTTTATAAAAATTATTTGACTATATATATGTGGTTTTATTTCTGGACTTTCTATTCTGTTCCATTGGTCTGAGTGTCTATTTTTCTGCCAATACCATGCTGTTTTGATTGTCGTGGCCCTATAATAGAGTTTGAAGTCAGGTATTGTAATGCCCCCAGCTTCATTCTTTTTCTTTAGGATTGCTTTGGCTATTCGGGGTTTTTTATAGTTCCATATAAATCTGATGATTTTTTGCTCTATTTCTTTAAAAAACGTCATTGGAAGTTTGATGGGAATTGCATTGAATATGTATACTGCTTTGGGTAATATAGCCATCTTGATTATATTTATTCTTCCTAGCCAAGAACAAGGTATATTCTTCCATCTCATTATATCTTTTTCAATTTCCCTTAAGAATGGTTTATAGTTTTCATTATATAAGTCCTTTACATTCTTTGTTATGTTTATTCCTAAGTATTTTATTTTTTTTGTTGCAATCGTGAAGGGGATTATTCTTTTGAGTTCCTTCTCAGTTGTTTCATTGTTGGCATATAGAAAGGCTATTGACTTCTGAATGTTAATTTTGTATCCTGCGACCTTACTGTATTGGCTTATTGTTTCTAGTAGTCTTTTTGTGGATTCTTTGGGGTTTTCAATGTATAGGATCATATCATCTGCAAAAAGTGATACCTTTACTTCTTCTTTTCCGATATGGATGCCTTTTATTTCTTTGTCTTGTCTGATTGCTGTGGCGAGAACCTCTAGTACCACATTAAATAAGAGGGGAGAGAGTGGACAACCCTGTCTTGTTCCTGATTTAAGGGGGAAAGCCTTCAGTTTAGTGCCATTTAATATGATGTTAGCTGATGGTTTATCATATATGGCCTTTATCATGTTGAGATATTTTCCTTCTATACCCATTTTGTGGAGAGTCTTAAACATAAAATTGTGTTGTATTTTATCAAAAGCCTTTTCTGCATCTATTGATAAGATCATGTGGTTTTTGTTCTTTGTTTTGTTGATATGGTGTATTATGTTAACCGTTTTACGTATGTTGAACCATCCTTGAGATTCTGGGATGAATCCCACTTGATCATGATGTATTATTTTTTTAATATGTTGTTGTATTCGATTTGCTAGTATTTTGTTTAGTATTTTAGGATCTGTATTCATTAGAGATATTGGTCTGTAGTTTTCTTTTTTTGTGCCATCCTTGCCTGGTTTTGGTATGAGGGTTATGTTGGCCTCATAAAATGTGTTTGGAAGTATTGCTTCTTCTTCAATTTTTTGGAAGACTTTGAGTAGAATAGGAACCAAGTCTTCTTTGAATGTTTGATAAAATTCGCTGGTATAGCCGTCAGGGCCTGGACTTTTATTTTTGGGGAGGTTTTTAATGGTTTTTTCTATTTCTTCTCTACTGATAGGTCTGTTTAGGCTTTCTGCTTCTTCTTGACTCAGTCTAGGAAGGTTGTATTGTTCTAGGAATTTATCCATTTCTTCTAGGTTGTTGAATTTAGTGGCATAAAGTTTTTCATAGTATTCTACAATAATTCTTTGTATACCTACGGTGTCCGTGGTGATTTCCCCTCTTTCATTTTGGATTTTGTTTATATGAGTTCTTTCTCTTTTTTCCTTGGTAAGTCTTGCCAAGGGTTTGTCAATTTTATTGATCTTTTCAAAGAACCAGCTCCTTGTTCTATTAATTTTTTCTATAGTTTTTCTGTTCTCTAATTCATTTATTTCTGCTCTGATTTTTATTATCTCCTTTCTTCGGCTGCTTTTGGGTTGTCTTTGTTCTTCTTTTTCTAGTTCCTTAAGGTGGGAAGTTAAGTGGTTCACTTGGGCTCTCTCTTGTTTGTTCATATATGCCTGAAGTGATATGAACTTCCCTCTTATCACTGCTTTTGCTGCATCCCATAGATTCTGATATGTCGTATTGTCATTTTCATTAGTCTGTATATATCTTTTGATCTCTGCACTTATTTCTTCTTTGACCCATTCATTTTTTAAAAGTATGTTGTTTAGTTTCCACATTTTTGTGGGATTTTTTTCCTCTTTTTTGCAGTTCAATTCTAGTTTCAAGGCTTTATGATCAGAAAATATGCTTGGTACAACTTCAATTTTTCTGAATTTGCTGATGTTGTTTCTGTGGCCCAACATATGGTCAATTCTTGAGAATGATCCATGTACACTGGAGAAAAATGTATACTCAGTCACTTTGGGATGAAATGTCCTGTAGATGTCTATCATATCCAGGTGCTCTAGTGTTTTGTTTAAGGCCACTATGTCTTTGTTGATTCTCTGTTTGGATCACCGATCTAGAGCCGTCAGCGGTGTATTGAGGTCTCCAAGTATGATTGTATTTTTGTCAGTTTTTGTTTTAAGGTCAATAAGTAGCTGTCTTATATATTTTGGTGCTCCTTGGTTTGGTGCATATATATTAAGAATTGTTATGTCTTCTTGATTCAGTGTCCCCTTAGCCATTATGAAATGGCCATTTTTATCTCTGAGTACTTTTCCTGTCTTGTAGTCAGCATTATTTGATATGAGTATTGCTACACCTGCTTTTTTTGGATGTTATTTGCTTGGAGTATTGTTTTCCAGCCTTTCACTTTGAATTTGTTTTTATCCTTGTTACTTAGATGAGTTTCCTGTAGGCAGCATATAGTTGAATTTTCTTTTTTAATCCATTCTGCTACTCTGTGCCTTTTTATTGGTGAGTTTAATCCGTTTACATTTAGTGTAATTATTCATACTTGTGAGTTCCCTATTGCCATTTTATATCTTGCTTTCTGTTAGTTTTGTGTCTTGTTTGATCCTTCTCTTTCGTTTTTCTATCTTTTGTTTTTATTTGGTTGTATTCCATACATCTTTCCTCTGTTGCTATCTTTTTTATCTCATGTGCTTCTGTGGTGGTTTTTTCAATGGTGGTTACCTTTGAGTAATGAAAAGGGTCCCTACCCTGTTCATTGTAGCAAACTCTTTTGTGAGTACTTTTGCACTCCATCGTCCTTTGCTACTGTTAATCTCCATCTTCTCCCCCTCTTTCTTTTTGTTGTTGTCACAGTTTAAATTTGGTTTTATTGTGTTCTTCTTGGAGCTTTTACTTGTGGCTCTGTTTTTTTTTTTGTTCTTTGTATCTGATTGGAGAACCCCCTTTAGTAATTCCTGGAGTGGGGGTTTTCTGATGATAAATTCCCTCATCTTTTCTGTATCTGTGAATGTTTTTATTTCTCCTTCATATTTGAAGGATAGCTTTGATGGGTATAGTATTCGTGGCTGAAAGTTCCTCTCTTTCAGGACTTCAAATATTGGGGTCCACTTTCTTCTAGCTTGTAGAGTTTCTGCTGAGAAATCTGATGATAACCTAATGGGCCTTCCTTTATATGTTGTATTCTTCTTTTCCCTGGCTGCCTTGAGAATTTTTTCTTTGCCGTTGGTTTGTGGCATCTTCATTATGATGTGCCTTGGAGTGGGTTTGTTGGGATTAAGAAAACTCAAAGTTCTGTTTGCTTCTTGAATTTGAGGCTTTAGTTCTTTCCACAGGCTTGGAAGTTCTCATATTATTTGACTGAGTATATTCTCCATTCCATTTTCTTTCTCTTCTCCCTCTGATATACCTATTATTCTTACGTTATTCTTTCTGATGAAGTCAGACAATTCCTGTAGGGCTATCTCATTTTTTTTAATTTTTGAGTCTCTTTCTTCTTCTCTCTGTTGTGCCTCAAGTTGCTTGTCTTCTATTTCACTAATCCTTTGTTCTATCTGACCTGTTCTATTAGCTAAGCTTGTTACTTCGTTTTTCAGCTCATGAATTGAGTTTTTCATCTGTTTGATTTGTTTCTATAGTTTCAATTTCTTTGGACATATATTCTTTGTGTTCATTGAGTTGTTTTCTGAGCTCCCTAAATTGCCTTTCTGTGTTTTCTTGTATATCTCGGAGGATTTTTAGGATTTCTATCTTGAATTCTCTGTCATTTAGCTCCAAGGTTTCCAATATATTAAATTTTTTCTCCATAGATTTTTCCTCATCTAGCTGTGTTACCTCTCTTTCTTTTGTATCCATGATATTCGATTTTCTCTTCCTTAATGGCATCTGAGGGTGGTTTTGTTGATAGTATTAATGAGATGTAATAAAGAATAAAAAGTTAAAAAAAAATAAAAAATCAAAAAGAGTTGTTTTTTTTTAAAAAAATTAATAATGAAATAAAGAAAAATAAAATAATTTTTAAAAAAAGGAAATTTTTCCCCCCCTTCTTTTTTCCTCTCCTCTCCCCTTTTTCTTGAGAAAATCTTGTGGTGAACTGTGAATTATAACAAACAATGCCTGTGATGGAGGTCCTGAATTGGGGAAAAGTAATAAAGGGGCAAAAAAAAAAAAAAAAAAAAAGAAAAAAAAAATGGGGGCGGTATGGACCCACAGAAAGCAAATAAGGAAAAAATTTGGGTCAAGAATAAAATGATTTGCTTTTAGGTGTTGGTGTTGTCTAAGAGTTATGATGAGAGGAATAAGAGGAAAATGGAAAAATGGGGGGACAAATTAAAAAATTACTATTGTATTTAGTGGAACAAGAACTAGATAATATGGAGAGCCACGCATGGGAGCACTGCTAGTGAGTTAAAAAGGTGAAGTAAAAAACCCCCAAAATGCCACAAACATAAGTTTGAGTCCCAGATAAGATAATTTGTTTGTTATTGAGGTTTGAATGAGAGGAGATGTAAAGGAGAAAGGAAGAAACTAATAGAGGGAGAAAAGAAAGAGAGAGAGAGAAAAAAAGAGGGAACCAGTAAAAGAAGAAAAAAGAAAGGAGAGAGAGAGTTAAGGGTTTTGGAGTGCAACCCTCATAGAGAGAAAGGAAGAGGAGAAAAAAGATAATGGGAGATGTAACACTTATGGGTAGTGTAGTTCAAGGAGAGGAGAGAGTAAGACCGGCAGAGAGTTAATCGGCCAAATTGGAGGAGGAAAAAAAGTATCAAGAATGAAGATAAGAGAAACAAACGAACAAATATAATAAAATGGGATAGGTTATAAAGTCTGCAGATTATTCTTGATTTTGAGAGGTTATCTTCTTGTTTTTTCTTTTCTCTCCCTCTTCCTGGTTGGTGACCCTGTACCCCAGGTTCTGCCCCTTTGGCACGCTCAGGTAGAGGTTTGCAGTTGATAAGTCTCTATGGCAATGTCATGTATTGTGCTTTAGTCTCGTTGGGAGTCAAGGCTCATTAGCTTTCATAGGCTCCGACAGTGAGAGAGTCCGTGTTCCTGGAGCCTTTCTCCTAGTCTTTCCTTCCTCAATTAGTAGCCTGATAATCCAGCTGTGGGGTTGTTGCTGCCTCTGCCTGGATAGTAAGAGGTTCAAAGAGCTGGCAACTCCCCACTCTATTTCCACTCAGCACAGGGCTCTGGGTAAGGCTCAGTCAGTCAGAGCTGCTAGCATAATCAGGCGGGCTTTCCGCCCACTCAAAGACCTCTGGCTCTGCCACTCTGTCCGGTAACACAGGCGGGCACCCACTTCCGGGGTGCTTGGAGGAAACTCTCATTCACTATCTGCGGGCGCAGACCAGGATATCCGGCCAGTAGTCTCACGCTCTGAGTGAAACCCCCAACCGCATGGAAATTTACAGCGCTGGAATTCGCTCTCGCTCCGTCCCCGTGCGCGGCTTTTGCAAGGCGCTGGGGCGGCCCGAGATTCCGCTTTTGCCCACACAAAGGCCCATGACTCTGCCCCTCTGTGCGATAACATGGGCGTGCCCTGCCGAGGCACTCGGAGGAATCGCTCACTACCTATCTGCGCGCGCACACCAGGATATTAGGCCGGCCGCGTTTCCCTGAGTGAAACCCTCACCAGCAAGGAAAATTTTCACCGTTGGAATTAGTTCTCGCTCCCTCCCGTGCGCGGCTTTCCCATGGCGCTGGGGCTGCCCAGAGATTCTGCTTTCGGCCCACAGAAAGGCCTCTGACCCTGCCTCTCTGTGGGGCAACATGGACACCCACTTCTGGGGCTTAGGAAGAGATCTCTCACCCACTAACTGCGCACCAACCAGGAGAACGGGTAAAATGGCTGCCCCGCTTGTCTTTCTTTGTTTGGGTTTGGCGCAAGTGTTAGCTTGTATTGCCCGGCTTGCCACAGGAACAGTTTTTCCTCCGCTAGGATCTCCGTGCCACAGCCTGGTTCAGCCTTTTGTGTGCGGCCTGGATGTATTCACTCCCTTTGCCCGCCTCAGTTTCTATATTCACAGTTACCAGAGAAAGCCGCCCTGTTTAGGTTAGTGAGGAAGGCGGAGCATTTCTTACTCCCTATTTCCTTCAGGATTTGGTTATATATTTAGCCAATTTTTCACTCGACCATACCTTCGGGTGTATTGTGAAGCATCTGGAGGCTCCAAGTATAGGTTTTTCTGTTTCTGGTTGAAGATCTTGTTGAGTTTTGGGGGAGATTTATCGGTATCGCTTCCTACTCCGCCATTACTCTGACGTCATCTCCCTCATTATCTTTTCTTTCCTCTTCCTTTCTCTCTATGAGTGTTGCACTCAAAAACCCTTAACTCTCTCTCTCTCTCATTCCTCTTTTATCTTTTTTCTTCTTTTAGTGGTTCCCTCTTTTTTGTCTATCTCTCTCTTTCTTTTCTCCCTCTATATTAGTTTCTTCCTTTCTCCTTTATGTCTCCTCTCATTCAAACCTCAATAACGAATAATATCTGGGACTCAAACTTATGTTTGTGGCATTTTGGGGGGGCGTTTACTTCACCTTTTTAACACACTAGCAGTGCTCCCATCCCAGGCTCTCCATTTTATCTAGTTCTTGTTCCACTAAATACAATAGTAATTTTTTAATTTGTTCCCCATTTTCCTGTTTCCCTCTTATTCCTCTCATCATAACTCTTAGTCAACCAACACCTAAAAGCAAATCATTTTATTCTTGACCCAATTTTTTCTCTTATTTGCTTTTTGTGGGTCCATATGCCCTTTTTTTTTTCTTTTTTTTGCCCCTTTATTACTTCTCCTCAATTCAGGCCCTCCATTACAGGCATTGTTTGTTCTATTTAGTACAATATAATTCACAGTTCACCACAAGATTTTCTCAAGAAAGAGGGGAGAGGAGAGGAGAGGAAAAAAGGAGGGGGGGGAAATAATTTCCTTTTTTTAATTTTAATTTTATTTTATTTTTCTTTATTTCATTATTAATTCTTTTAAAAAAACAACTCTTCTTGATTTTTTATTTTATTTAACTTTTTATTCTTTATAAAATCTCATTAATACTAACAACATAACCACTCTCAGATGCCATTAAGGAAGAGAAAATCGAATATCATAGATACAAAAGAAAGGGAGGTAACACAGCTAGATGAGAAAAAAATCTATGGAGAAAAAATTTAATATATTGGAAACGTTGGAGCTAAATGACAGAGAATTCAAGATAAAAATCCTAAAAATCCTCCGCGATATACAAGAAAACACAGAAAGGCAATTTAGGGTGCTCAGAAAACAACTCAACGAACACAAAGAATATATTTCCAAGGAAACTGAAACTATAAAAACAAATCAAACAGAGATGAAAAACTCAATTCATGAGCTGAAAAACGAGGTAACAAGTTTAGCTAATAGAACAGGCCAGATAGAAGAGAGGATTAGTGAAATAGAAGACAAGCAACTTGAAGCACAACAGAGAGAAGAAGAAAGAGACTCAAAAATAAAAAAAATGAGATAGCCCTACAAGAATTAGCTGACTCCATCAAAAAAGAATAACATAAGAATAATAGGTATATCAGAGGGAGAAGAGAGAGAAAATGGAATGGAGAACATACTCAAACAAATAATAGATGAGAACTTCCCAAGCCTGTGGAAAGAACTAAAGCCTCAAATTCAAGAAGCAAACAGAACTTTGAGTTTTCTTAACCCCAACAAACCTACTCCAAGGCATATCATAATGAAATTGGCACAAACCAACGGCAAAGAAAAAATTCTCAAGGCAGCCAGGGAAAAGAAGAATACAACATATAAAGGAAGGCCCATTAGGTTATCATCAGATTTCTCAGCAGAAACTCTACAAGCTAGAAGAGAGTGGACCCCAATATTTAAAGTCCTGAAAGAGAGGAACTTTCAGCCATGAATACTATACTCATCAAAGCTATCCTTCAAATATGAAGGAGAAATAAAAACATTCACAGATACAGAAAAGATGAGGGAATTTATCATCAGAAAACCCCCACTCCAGGAATTACTAAAGGGGGTTCTCCAATCAGATACAAAGAACAAAAAAAAAAACAGAGCCACAAGTAAAAGCTCCAAGAAGAACACAATAAAACCAAATTTAAACTGTGACAACAACAAAAAAAGGGAGGGGGTGGAGATTAACAATAGCAAAAGACGATGGAGTGCAAAAGTACTCACAAAATAGTGCGCTACAATGAACAGGGTAGGAACCCTTTGCACTACTTAAAGGTAACCACAATTGAAAAAACCACCACAAAAACACTTGACTTAAAAAAGGTAGCAACAGAGGAAAGAAGTATGGAACACAAACAAACAAAAACAAATGATAGAAAAACAAAAGAGAAGAATCAAACTAGATACAAAACTAACAGAAGGCAATCTATAAAATAGCAATAGGGAACTCACAAGTGTCAATAATTACACTAAATGTAAACTGATTAAACTCACCAATAAAAAGGCACAGAATAGCAGAATGGATTAAAAAAGAAAATCCAACTGTATGCTGCCTACAGGAAACTCATCTAAGTAACAAGGATAAAACAAATTCAAAGTGAAAGGCTGGAAAACAATACTCCAAGCAAATAACATCCAAAAAAAAGCAGGTGTAGCAATACTCATATCTGATAATGCTGACTACAAGACAGCAAAAGTAATCAGAGACAAAAATGGCCATTTCATAATGGCTAAGGGGACACTGAATCAAGAAGACATAACAATTCTTAAAATATATGCACCAAACCAGGGAGCACCAAAATATATAAGACAGCTACTTCTTGACCTTAAAACAAAAACTGACAAAAATACAATCATACTTGGAGACCTCAATACACCACTGATGGCTTTAGATCGGTCATCTAAACAGAGAATCAACAAAGATATAATGGCCTTAAACAAAACACTAGAGCACCTGGATATGATAGACATCTACAGGACATTTCATCCCAAAGTGACTGAGTATACATTTTTCTCCAGTGCACATGGATCATTCTGAAGAATTGACCATATGTTGGGCCACAAAAACAACATCAGCAAATTCAGAAAAATTGAAGTTGTACCAAGCATATTTTCTGATCATAAAGTCTTGAAACTAGAATTGAACTGCAAAAAAGAGGAAAAAAATCCCACAAAAATGTGAAAACTAAAAAACATACTTTTAAAAAATGAATGGGTCAAAGAAGAAATAGTGCAGAGATCAAAAGATATATACAAACTAATGAAAATGACAATACGACATATCAGAATCTATGGGATGCAGCAAAAGCAGTGATAAGAGGGAAGTTCATATCACTTCAGGCATATATGAACAAACAAGATAGAGCCCAAGTGAATCACTTAACACCACACGTTAAGGAACTAGAAAAAGAAGAACAAAGACAACCCAAAACCAGCCGAAGAAAGGAGATAATAAAAATCAGAGCAGAAATAAATGAAATAGAGAACAGAAAAACTATAGAAAAAATTAATAGAAAAAAGAGCTGGTTCTTTGAAAAGATCAACAAAATTGAAAAACCCTTGGCAAGACTTACCAAGGAAAAAAGAGAAAGAACTCATATAAACAAAATCCAAAATGAAAGAGGAGAAATCACCACAGACATCATAGATATACAAAGAATTATTGTAGAATACTATGAAAAACTTTATGCCACTAAATTCAACAACCTAGAAGAAATGTATAAATTACTAGAACAATACAACCTTCCTAGACTGAGTCAAGAAGAAGCAGAAAGCCTAAAGAGGCCTATTAGTAGAGAAGAAATAGAAAAAAACATTAAAAACCTCCTCAAAGATAAAAGTCCAGGCCCTGATGGCTATACCAGTGAATTTTATCAAATATTCAAAGAAGACTTGGTTCCTATTCTACTGAAAGTCTTCAAAAAAATTGAAGAAGAAGCAATACTTCCAAACACATTTTATGAGGCCAACATAACCCTCATACCAAAACCAGGCAAGGATGGCACAAAAAAAGAAAACTACAGACCAATATCTCTAATGAATACAGATGCTAAAATACTAAACAAAATACTAGCAAAAAATACATCATGATCAAGTGGGATTCATCCCAGAATCTCAAGGATGGTTCAACATACGTAAAACGGTTAATGTAATACACCATATCAACAAAACAAAGAACAAAAACCACATGATCTTATCAAATAGATGCAGAAAATGCTTTCAATAAAATACAACACAATTTTATGTTTAAGACTCTCCACAAAATGGGTATAGAAGGAAAATATCTCAACATGATAAAGGCCATATATGATAAACCATCAGCTAATATCATATTAAATGGCACTAAACTTAAGGCTTTCCCCCTTAAATCAGGAACAAGACACGGTTTTCCACTCTCTCCACTCTTTTTTTTTTTTTTTTCATTTTTCTGAAGCTGGAAACAGGGAGAGACAGTCAGACAAACTCCCGCATGCGCCCAACCGGGATCCACCCGGCACGCCCACCAGTGGCGACGCTCTGCCCACCAGGGGGCGATGATCTGCCCATCCTGGGTGTCACCATGTTGCGACCAGAGCCATTCTAGCGCCTGGGGCAGAGGCCACAGAGCCATCCCCAGCGCCCGGGCCATCTTTGCTCCAATAGAGCCTTGGCTGCGGGAGGGGAAGAGAGAGACAGAGAGGGAAAGCGCAGCGGAGGGGTGGAGAAGCATATGGGCACTTCCCCTGTGTGCCCTGGCCGGGAATCGAACCCGGGTCCTCCACACGCTAGGCCGACGCTCTACCGCTGAGCCAACCGGCCAGGACTCTCTCCACTCTTATTTAATGTGGTACCAGAGGTTCTAGCCAGAGCAATCAGACAAAACAAAGAAATAAAAGGCATCCATATCGGAAAAGAAGAAGTAAAGGTATCACTTTTTGCAGATGATATGATCCTATACATTGAAAACCCAAAGAATCCGCAAAAAGACTACTAGAAACAATAAGCCAATACAGTAAGGTCGCAGGATACAAAATTAACATACAGAAGTCAATAGCCTTTCTATATGCCAACAATTAAACATTTGAGAATAAACTCAAAAGAACAATCCCCTTCACGATTGCAAAAAAAAAAATACTTAGGAATAAACATAACAAAGAATGTAAAGGACTTATATACTGAAAACTATAAACCATTGTTAAGGGAAATCAAAAAAGATATAACGAGGAAGAATATACCTTGTTCTTGGTTAGGAAGAATAAATATAATCAAGATGGCCATATTACCCAAAACAATATACAAATTTAATGCAATTCCCATCAAAATTCCAATAACATTTTTTTAAAGAAATAGAGCAAAAAAATCATCTGATTTATATGGAAGTATAAAACACCCTGAATAGCCAAAGCAATCCTAAAGAAAAAGAATGAAGCTGGAAGCATTACAATATCTGACTTCAAACTATATTATAGGGGCACGACAATCAAAACAGTGTGGTATTGGCAGAAAAAATAGACACTGAGACCAATGGAACAGAATAGAAAGTCCAGAAATAAAAACCACATAATTTTTGATAAAGGGCCAAGAACACACAATGGAGAAAAGAAAGCCTCTTCAATAAATGGTGCTGGGAAAACTGGAAAGCCACATGCAAAAGAATGAAAGTGGACTACAGTCTGTCCCCCTGTACTAAAATTACCTCAAAATGAATCAAAGATCTAAACATAAGACCTGAAACAATTAAGTACATAGAAGAAGACCTAGGTACTAAATTCATGGACCTGGGTTTTAAAGAACATTTTATGAATTTGACTCCAATAGCAAGAAAAGTGAAGGCAAAAATTAATGAATTGGACTACATCAGACTGAGAAGTTTTTGCTCAGCAAGAGAAACTGATAACAAAATAAACAGACAGCCAACTAAATGGGAAATGATATTTTCAAACAACAGCTCAGATAAGGGCCTAATATCCAAAATATACAAAGAACTCATAAAATTCAACAACAAACAATCAACCCAATAAAAAAAATGGGAAGAGGACATGAACAGACACTTCTCCCAGGAAGAAATACAAATGGCCAACAGATATGTGAAAAGATACTCATCTTCATTAGTTATTAGAGAAATGCAAATCAAAACTGCAATGAGATATCACCTCACACCTGTTAGATTAGCTATTATTAACAAGACAGGTAATAGCAAATGTTGGAGAGGCTGTGGAGAAAAAGGAACCCTCATACACTGTTGGTGGGAATGTAAAGTAGTACAACCATTATGGAAGAAAGTATGATTGTTCCTCAAAAAACTGAAAATAGAATTACCTTATGACCCAGCAATCCCTCTCCTGGGTATATACCCCCAAAACTCAGAAACATTGATACGTAAAGACACATGCAGCCCCATGTTCATTGCAGCATTGTTCACAGTGGCCAGGACATGGAAACAACCAAGAAGCCTGTCAATTGATGACTGGATAAAGAAGATGTGGCACATATACACTATGGAATACTACTCAGCCATAAGAAATGATGACATTGGATCATTTACAGCAAAATGATGGGATCTTGATAACATTATACAGAGGGAAATAAGTAAATCAGAAAAAACCAAGAACTGTATTATTCCATACATAGGTGGGACATAAAAATGAGACTAAAAGACATTGTTAAGAATGTGGTGGGCGTCGGCCTAGCGTGCGGAGGACCTGGGTTTGATTCCCGGCCAAGGCACACAGGAGAAGCGCCCATTTGCTTCTCTACCCCTCTGCAGTGCTTTCCTCTCTGTCTCTCTCTTCCCCTCCCGCAGCGATGCTCCATTGGAGCAAAGATGGCCCGGGTGCTGGGGATGGCTCTGTGGCCTCTGCCTCAGGCGCTAGAGTGGCTCTGGTCGCAACATGGCGATGCCCAGGATGGGCAGAGCATCGCCCCCTGGTGGGCAGAGCGTCGCCCCTGGTGGGCGTGCTGGGTGGATCCCGGTCGGGCGCATGCAGGAGTCTATCTGACTGTCTCTCCCTGTTTCCAGCTTCAGAAAAAAGAAAAAAAGAAAAAGAATGTGGTGGTTATGGGGGGGAGAGGAAAAAAAGAAAGGGGGAGGGAGAGGGGAAAGGGGAGGGGGAGGAGCACAAAGAAAACTAAATAGAAGGTGATAGAGGACATTCTGACTTTGGGTGATGGGTATGCAACATAAGTGAACGACAAGATAACCTGGAGTTGTTATATTTGAATATATGTATCCTGATTTATTGATGTCGCCCCATTAAAAATAAAATTATTAAAAAAATACTAATGAGAAAATATTAAATAACATTTGACAAAAAAATGAAACTATTATTAAGATATTTTTGTATTGCTTCTTGATTGGCATCCACACTTGCAATTTTTTAACTTTTAAATGACCATCATTGGCTGTGTGAAATATCCTTAACCATCTTCTCACTGTAAGAGTAGAATCCCATTTCTTTACCTATGGACGGAATGAACATTACTATGGGTGCTTAGAATATGCTGTTGTGAGATGAATGTTAAAAAACAGTAAGGAATGTAAATTTGTTATTTGCACATTGGGCAGCTGCCCAGGTGCCCACCTTAGAGAGAACCATGATTACAAGTGTCATTTTGACAACCGGTTTGCCAAACTCAACGAAAGATTAGGCATTGGCTCTGCTGAATCTGTGAATGCTGGTTGAATCCCACAACTGCTCGGGGCATAAATTTCATGACTCATCAGTGCACAATGGCGAGGGAAGAGACACTAACATGGCTTATGGAGTTTGTAAGGTGACGGACATGGTGACTAGGGCACCATCTGAGACCTTGCAGCTTTGGATAAATATCAAACATAAATTTTGAAATCTCATGCTTCTTAATAGAACTACCTTATGACCCAGCAATCCCTCTACTGGGTATATACCCCAAAACCTCAGAAACATTGATACGTGAAGACATGTGTAGCCCCATGTTCATTGCAGCACTGTTCACAGTGGCCAAGACATGGAAACAACCAAAATGCCCTTCAATAGAAGACTGGATAAAGAAGATGTGGCACATATACACTATGGAATACTACTCAGCCATAAGAAATGATGACATCAGATCATTTACAGCAAAATGGTGGGATCTTGATAACATTATAAGGAGTGAAATAAGTAAATCAGAAAAAAACAAGAACTACATGATTCCATACATTGGTGGAACATAAAAATGAGACTAAGAGACATGGACAAGAGTGTGGTGGTTACCAAGGGTGGGGGGAGGGAGGACATGGGAGGGAGGGAGGGAGAGAGTTAGGGGGAGGGGGAGGGGCACAGAGAACTAGATAGAGGGTGACGGAGGACAATCTGACTTTGGGCGAGGGGTTTGCAACATAATTTAATGACAAAATAACCTAGACATGTTTTCTTTGAATATATGTACCCTGATTTATTAATGTCATCCCATTACCATTAATAAAAATTTATTATAAAAAAAAAAAGAAATCTCATGCTTCTTAAATATATGTAGTAAGATGTTGTGATAAATATATTTCTTAATGAGCTGAATGAGGCCTGATTATGATTTAATTTATCCATGGATAGTATTATTTTTTTGATTAAAATGTGGCATTTTAGTCAGAAGTTTTATCCTTAGATGTCTTAATTCTGAAAACAGTTGTCACATGAATGTACAGATGCAGAAAGGATAAGGTCTTGGTAGTGACGTCAAGCGATTAAAAGTATTCTTTTGGAGTATTGGCCAAAAATGTAATTATATTCAATCATTCCAAATTGTTTTTACACTTGATCTTAGCCTAAGGGTGAAAATTGATCAAAATCATTTTTAGTGACTTATTAGACGTGGTGAATTAGATCCTTCCTTATGTGTTCAAGCAAGGACACCAGGAACCAGTCTCCATAGGAAAAATGTGTGGGCCACAAAATATTGCTTAGTTGTTTTTTATTGGAGGCTAGAGTTGTATGTGCAGAGTCACTGTTAACTATGAACTGACAGATGACATGTACAGCATCTCTCTTGATCAAAAGGTACAAGATGTTTATGACAGGGAGGTAGGACATGACAACAAGTGTCACCAGAATATACAGAAATTGTGAAACTATATACAAGGTCAACACGACCCAGTGGTGAGGCCTGAAATGTGTCCATGTAGCAGGAAATGGCCAAAAGTGGAGGATAACAAACACCCAGACAACTTGAAAGAGGAAGAAAAATTTATTAGTAGCTGGTGGAACATGGGGGTTAATAGCACTAAAGCGTGAACTCCCCAAAATTAGTTTTTTAGAGTCTAATATCCTTTACAACTTTAGTTTTCATGTGACAAGTGCCTCATTTCTTTGACTTCTTTGTTTGCAGACCTACATGATTTTTGTGTTTCTGGGAGGGGAGAGGGTAAGCGAGGAGGTTAGCCTGTCTGTCCTTGACTACTCACATATCCCATTCCTCTTGCTGGTGCTCCAGATTCATTTCAGGGAACTAATAAAAAAAAGATTATAGATATGAGTTGTTACTTTTCAGACTTTCTCAGTCGATCCTTCCTCCCTCAGTCTGAAACCCAGAGGTCACTGACTTGAGCATAAGATCACAGGTATTGCAGGACCCCTCTTCTGCATTCTTCTGGTTTCTCCCCTCTCAACCAACACCATGTACCTGCTAACCAGTTAGAGACTGAGCTAGAGGAGTCCTGCGATTGCAACAGCAGCCAAAGGACATGTGTCACCAGCGCATTCTGCTGAGGACAGGAGTTCAGAGACCCTGTGTGTTTGGGATGGAGAACATCTATCCCCACCCACTAACTTCATGGACCCTGAGCTCCAATATCCAGTAGTGAGGAAAATAAAGTCCTGAGAACCTTCACATCTATTTGATCATAAAACAGTAAATTAAGTGATTGGAAAGCAATGACCTTATTTTCCCTAGAGAAGCCCTGATGGAACCAGAGCCAATTCAGAAGCAGGCGGTGTTAGCTCCCAGGTAAACAGTTCCCTCCCTGGCAGAGTCGGTGAGATTCAGTCTCATATTTGCCCTTAAGGATAAGGTGATCTATCTCTTTGACTTATTACTTATAGTTTCATATTGTTGCATAATTGTAATAGCTGACATTTACTGCCAGATACGGTGCAGAGCATTTCCGTGAATTAATGTATTTGTCCTAACACTGACTCCATGATGTCCCCCTTGTTTACAGATGATGAAATTGAGGCAGAGAGGGTCAGCACTTTGCTGATGGCAATACAGGTAGAAAGTTCCAGAGCTCAGCTTGAATCCAGGTAGTCTGGTCCTAAAATTAGAGTCTTCTTCACAACTCAATAAGGTAACACGTTCTAAATTTGAAAGAACCAAACAGCTGTTCACAATTCAAAGCAAGTGTAAAACTTCCCGGTTGGGATTCTGAAGGGGGAGGGATTGTACCTGCAGAGTGTCTGAGAACACAGGACTTCTTTACATTTTCTAAGGTTTCTTCAGGAACACTGTGTGAGCCTTGGTGTTTTTAGATCCCTTTTTGTATCTGTAAATTTTATGATTTTATCCTTCAAGGTTTGCATGTTCAAGTGTGTGGCCTTCAGTACTTTTCTGTTGTTGCTAGAGTTCCGGTTGCCATGGTGTCATGGTTTCTGTCCGCCACGCGGTGGTGCAGGTTACAGGCAAGGACGGGTGTTCCGCAGCCGATCCTGTGTTCAGCTATATCGTGAACTTTCATTCGTTCTGACAGCTTTTTCTGAGGATTATCTAAGATTTCTCTGGTAGTTAATCACCTATCCATGTATCGTGACCAATTCATCAATTCATTCTTTACCTTATGTTTCCATTTATTTGAAAAGAATGTTTTCAACAAAATGTTTGCCTTCTTTTTTTTTTTTTACTAGTCTTTATTTTCAAGCAGTTTTAAGTTCACAGCAATATTGAGCAGAAAGTACCCAGACATCCCATGTACCCTTATGTCCAGAAGCGCACAGCCTTCCCCAGCTCAGCGTCATCACATACGTGGTGGGACCTTTGTTCTCAGAAAGTGCCATTGCTGGACTGTGTGGTAAGGGGACATTTAGTTCTTAGAAAAAAACACCCCCAAAGTGGCTGCACCCTCTGCACTCCACCAGCAGTGAAGAAGAGTCTGTGCTCCCGTCCTGGGCAGCGCTCACTGCTGTCAGTCAGTGATCTAATTGAAAAGGAGAAGAAGATAAATGAGTTGAACAGACAGATGAAGGAACTAGAATCAACTAGAGAGTTCAACTGAGGCAGAACCTGAGCTGAGAGCAGCTGAGCTGGGACTTCACTGTCACCACCTCGTCGGCATGTGACCCGTCCCCACTAGCAGACACCCCGACTGGGTAGCACTGGGTACTTTATCCTGCACATCAGTGCCTGAGCGCGACCTAGCGGCCTCCCAACTCTGCCAGTTTGAGCAAGTCTCCTACTTTCTGAAAGGTACCTGAGTCAACTGTTAAGGTGGGAAATGTAATAGCTTATTGGTTTGTAGCAATGCTTAAATATGATAAATTATGTTTGCATAATAACTTTAGGTAGAAATAAAAAAACATTACTATCCTTTTAATGACTACATTTATTATCAACAAAGCTTTGTCTCCCAAAGGACCTGTATGCAGGGTGACGATGGTTATTTGCAGCTCTAATCAGTTCACAGTTACCTTGATGACTTTATTTTACTGAAAATTGTTCCCTCACCACCAGGCCCCTTGAAACCACCCTTCTATGTTCTGTTTCCATGAATCAGACTGTTCTAGAAACCTCATAAGTAGGAATCCCACATTACTGTCTTCTTGTGATTGACTTATGTCATGCAATTTACTGTCACCCACGTTCACCCCGATGCAGCATGTGATGGATTTCCTGCCTTACCGTGGGGATAAGGACAATATCCCATCATCTGTGTGCTCTGACTCTGTTTACCCACTCATCCATCCACGAACACTTGGGCTACTTGCAGCTCTTGGCCATTGTGAATTGTGCTGCGATAAATGGGTGTGCAAGTAAGTGTTTGAGATCCTGCTCATGTACTCAGAGCTGAACTTGACCCATCACACTGTAATTCTAGTTTTAATTTTTTGAGGAAATTCTAGACCCTTTCTTTAGTGGCTGCACCATAATATATTCATGTCAATATTCATATTTTTTGTTTGTTTATTCCTTTTCTTAATTTTTGGAAATAAATAATTTTGAAAATTCTAACTGACCTTGACCTGAGATCTGAAACAGAGCAGGAAAGCCCGGGGGGCACAGTGTCCAGCTGGGTCTCTCCCACCCACCACCCGCCTCCAGGGCTCCCGGAGAAGAATGGGGACCCCCCTGAATCAGCTCGTCCTGCCTCCCCAGTCACAAAGCCTCCCCTCCTCCACCAGGCCCTCCTGTGTTTCAGGGTGACACGAGCTCCTGGCTGACAGTGTCTTGTCTTCCTCCAGGCTGTTCCCTTGGGACCCGTCCTCCTAACATTTCCTACTGTCACAATTGTCCCCTTCCTGAGTGGCTCCCAGAATGCTCCTCTGTAAACTACCACGTCCTAATGTCTTCTTCAGAATTGGCCATGCCTCCGCCATGTTTCTATGGAGCATCTGGTCATGGCTGGGGACAGGCAGAGGACGGGCCCTGTGGGCACTTGTACTGCTGGGAATCTGATGACCCAGAAGGTGCGATCCCCCTGACAAGTGAATCCGTCAACTAGAACAGTATAGCATGTGATTTGATTTGGGAACTGTTTTGATATTTTTTGAAACAGTATATTAGAGTGAGATGCTGTTCTGGTTTGATTTGAAATGTCATGTGATAGTTTTGATAGGTTAGATTAAGTAGAAGTCAGGAGTTGGGAGGTAGTCTTCCTCTTGTCACAGGTTTCTCTCGGGAACTCAACACCTCTGATTTCTTCACAATTTTCTCCAGCCCACTGACCTTTCTCCCTCCACTGCCAAAGGAGCCCTGGCACAGCAGGCATCATCTCACACTAAAGATGCTCCCTCACCCACCTGAGTAGTTAGTTACTTCATAGTTCTGCACACCCAGGGGTACTTGCTGACCCTCGTCTCTGTGCCCGGCACCAGGCTGACAGAGATCAGCCAACCAGAAACAGCCTGGAATTAAGGAGCCAAATCCCAGGGGCCTCCTGTCAATCACTGAGTATACATTTCTAATCCCACCATCGCTGTTGCTGTAAAGGAGATGTCAGGGTGCTAGCAATGCCTAGCGTTTTAAGTCATTTGATTCTGTTACCCAGAAGCATGGCATCATTCCTCAGGGAGGAGGTTAGTACTGGAAGCCAGGCCTGGTGACCTGCCACATCTTTTGTGGAGAGGACCAGCGAGGCTCACTGGGTGCAAATAACCTCAGGCTCCGTAGGCTGCTGAGTCCAGTCTTAGTTGCTCATTCTTGTTAAACCTGAACTCAATGCAAAGTCCACCATGAAGCCAGTGTTGTGTGTCCTGCTGGTCACTCTGGCGTTTTTCTGTTATGAGGGTGAGTATCATGTCTAATGTGAGTACCATCTGCCTGGTTAAATAATCTTATTTATTCGAGATCACTTATAATGTGTGAAAGGTGATCAAATCAGAATACAAACCCTTCCTGCTTCTTATGGACTAGCTCTCTACAGCCAGGGCTCATTGTTTCAATTCCTAGTGATCTGGAAATTTCACAGACATCACTGCAGGATCGTTTTAAGGGTTCTCCATTGGAATCCTCATCCCTCTCTGTGATCTACCTGTCAGAAAGCATAATGTAATGGAACTTGGTTGTGAGTCATGGCTTTGTCACTCAGCAGCTCTGTGACCTTGAACAAATGCTTAATCTCTCCAAGTCCCCTCTTATCCTTGCTTTTCACAGCTGCCGCCCAGAGTGGCTCTGACAGAGCAGTGAGATGCCGTGTGTCAGAGGGCAGCTCCAGGTCTCATCAGGCATTCTGTTTCCTTGGGTCTTTTAGGTGCTGGTTGAGTTCACGGCCTGTGAACTCCCGGATTCAGATTCATATGATGTGCAGGCTGGAAGGGCTTTAGCAGAGTTCTCAGTTCAGGAAGAGCCAGTGTTATCTGAATATTTGAATGATCAATCTTCCCGTGGGCTCTGAGAACCGGCAGCCCTCAGCCACTTGACATGTGCTGCTTGTTCTCTAGGCATCCAGCCAGGATTTGGAGATCTTGTGCCATCGATTGGGTGGAAACTGCTACTTTTCTGGGCTCATTCTGGCCATTCATCAAAAAAAATACTTTAGGAATGATTTGGCAATCCTTCATGCCCTCAATACTGACTCAAGCCTTTGTTTCTTTTCTTTTCTTTCTGTATTTTTTTGAAGTGAAATGTGAGGGGAGGGGCAGAGAGACAGACTCCCACATGTGCCCGACCGGGTTCCACCTGGCATGTCCACCAGGGGGTGATGCTCAGGCCCGGTGGTGCGTTGCCCTCATTACAACTGGAGCCATTCTAGTGCCTGAGGCAGAGGCCATGGAGCTGTCCTCAGCACCTGGGCCAACATTGCTCAAATGGAGCCTTGGCTGTGGGAGGAGAAGAGAGAGATAGAATGGAAAGAAGAAGGGTTGAGTAGATGGGAACATCTGATTGCCTGTGCCCGGGATGAAACCTGGGACTTCTGCATGCCTGGCCGATGCTCTACCACTGAACCAAATGACCTCAAGTCCTTTTGAGTCGTTCTCTTTCATCTGACTTTCTGAACCTCCTCTTGTTTCCCCGTGTGGCCTCTGATCTGACCCTCTCACCATCATTGCGTAGCTGCGGTCTGATTCGTTCTGATCAGAGCCTGGTAGGGCACATTCTGGACAGCAGGTGGTTGCAAAGACTTGGGGGATTGGTGAAGAATCCAGATCAGCGAAAGTGGTTACTTCAGGTCTCAGCACAATCCCAGTGGGGTTGATAGTAAGCCATAGTCCCCACCTCCCACCTTCTTTAAGGAATTCTGTACATCAGTGCAGAACACAAGAGTCATCATGACATGTGCATAATTCCAGATGTGTGAAACTCAAACAGTCTTTTTTTTCGGAACCATTTCAGCGGTTTTCATCCAATGACATAATCCTATAGCCTAATTTAGTCTCAAAGGAATGTCTTCTAAGATTAATAGATTTCCTCACTCCTCTAGTAATTTAGTCTCCTTTTCGTGACGTCTAGTAAGTTCTTACTGCCATTCAGTTGAAAGACTGACTGATAACTTTTCCTTTCTCTCCATATCAAGACTAAAGAAGGTGTCACTGTACAAACAGGCAAACCTTAAGTTTTGAAATCAAGAAAGTGTGAATTACAACAAAGCAGGAATTCTGGAAAGTCATAGGTCTGCTTTAAAAAGGATAAACCTGAACTAGGGATCAGCCAACCAGCTTTCCAGACTGAGCTCTGCGAAGCACTCTGTGATCTTGACAAAGTTACAAAGTCCAAGATTTTGCACTGTCATTGCCAGTTAGGAGGTGTGCCCATAAACTTTGCGAGGCTCTTGTACACTGGAAGGTACGGAGCCATAGGAAAAAGTGACTTTTCTTTTTCTACTCTAGCAAATGTAATAGTTAGCCCAGCAGTTCTTTCTCAAGTGAGGAGCTTACTATTGGATTCTGTCAGCACTTACCGTGAGCAACTTCAGAGATATGATGCACCTTGGGAAGCAGTCGAAGCCAAGGTGGAAGTGAAGAAGTGCTTGGATGAGATTTCTTCTGAAGACACAGTGAAAATTCTCAGATATGTGGTAATTTATTCTCCATTACATAGAGGCTGCTGCTCAGCAGCACAGCCAGGGCTGCAGTCAGGGTGCTGCTCTGGGGACACAGGGTGTGAAGGCAGCTGCCCCTCGGCTCACCTCTGATTGAGTGGCCCGTGTACACCAGCTCCATGATAACGTGACACCTGCTGAGCTGAACTAAGGCTGCACACAGCACTGGGCATGTTCCTCGTGCTCAGGTCACCTCACTGGGCACCAGGTTCCCCACAGTGTCCTGAGGAGAGGGACAACCAGGCCCACAGGGTGTGATGGGGCAGGACGGGACCCTCACCCAGTGGCACAGTCCCTGGGACTCTCACGGGAGGACTGGGAGGGAGAAGGGGACACAGCGAGAGGGAGAGAGCTGGCCCCGCGCGCTGTCAGGATGGAGGGGCAGCTGCTGGGGGCTCTGCCAGCTCTCACAGAGCCGAGGCCACCCTTGTACCTCACCCCATGTTGTCCAGCCAGGAGGCCGCGACCCTCCCTGTGTCCGCTGCAGCCCCGTGTGGAGCTGAAACTCTTCAATCATGTCCTCATGGAGAGATCACACAGATGTAAAGGTGTCTCTCAGCACGTCCACCCTGAAATTAAGTCAGGTTTCACACAAATGTCCTCACTAGCTGGATTCTCAGTGTGGGGAAGGTCGTGTACCATGTGGGGAATGTCCACTCCTGGAAGAGGGACATCTGCGAGGAGAATGGCCCATGTCCCCTCTAGTCCTGTCCCGGTCCCTCAGCCCTGTTTCCCCATTTAGTGACAAGTAAAGTCCTCATCCTGGGACTCAGAGAAAGGACACCGGGCTGCTCTGTCCAACTACTGAGCCTCCTCCTCGCTCCACTACAGACCTGCGCCCTTCTCTGGGGAGACACAGGGTTTATCTGCGGGGTGTGGACATGGTTCTCTCCTGACTCGCACGGTCTGTGCAGACTGGACCAGGACTATTGAATTCCCCACACGCACGGCTACCTGTCTGGTGCCTCCATTTCCCTTTGCTGGTTGCAGTTCCTTCCACATCTGGGTTGTGAACAACAGTCTGTGTTAACATAGCTTCTGCAGGAGCTTCATGACTGATGTTTCTTTTCTTTCTTTTGCTATTTCAGATCTGCACGGAAGATGCATGTAACAGACAGATGTAACAATCTTCCATGCCAGTTCTTTGTCGGTCAATGACGACTTGATCTTTCCTGAACAATGTGAAGGTTTCAACATCTTGCTTCAATACGTTTTTTTCCTGCACTTTGCTGCCTGTCTGTTTTATCCAACAGTGTCTGACCTTGAGTTGGGGTGGTTTTCATCGCGCAGGGGCCTGGGGGCGGCGTCAGGAGTAATTTAGGGAAACCCTGTGTCCAGGTGTCATGGTGGCCTGAGTGCCAGGGACAAAAGTGTAAAATCTGTAACCTCTGCTGAAACCACAGTGTCAGGAGGCCATGCTGGCTCTGGAACATCGAGGGGAACTTCTATCCCTGGTGCCCCCAGCTGAAGGCTGGTGACTGTCCTCGTCTGGTACCAACATCCCTCCTTTCTCTGCCCCATGAGGGGACATTGCTGTATTTTTTCTCTGTGTATGAAAATCTCCTGGTCTCTTTCCTTTACAATGTGTGAGATGACATTTAGAGGTCACCAGAAAATTCAGTATCATCTCCTTAATTCAAAATCTGTAACTTTATCACATCTACAGAGTCCTTTTTCCCACGGCACAGACATGACAGTCCCAGTCTCAGGTGTGGATCTGTTTGGGGACGGAATGAGCCTACTTGAGCTTCCCTGCCTGCTGACCCTAAGAGTCCACTGAGTGTGCCCCCTCCACAGTCTAGCCTCTCTTCGAACATCCTTTTGTACTCTGAAACACTAGAGCTCATGTGTTTCTAAATGTTTGAAGGAAGAGGATTTGTTATTAGACGTACACACGTTCTTAAATATAATTGTTATATTGTAGATACTATTCTTTCCTTTACACCCTTGCCTGGCTTGGCTTCTATAAACATTCTTGAGAAAATAGAAAATAAAAAGTAAGTGGTACCTACAATTATCAACTGTGTCCAAAACCTTTTGAATAAATGTGGTCACAGGGGGAACATGACTATGTAAATTAGTCTATATTTTTGGAATGTGTTCTTGTTCATCCACATCTGTGCTCTGTGGACACAGGGTCAGGAGCTCTTGCCACAGCCTGAGAAACGCAGCCTGGAATCGTGCGGGGAGACAAGGCCAACATCGGCGGGTCATACAGGCCTGGCCTGACCCCGTCCTGGGTCCCCTCTGTCTCCATGTCCCTGCTCACCCATATGCTGTGCTCAGCCATCCTGTCTACGTGCCACTCACTCGTCATGACATTGGGTCACAGCAATGCCTGTGGGCTCGTCCTGGTCCCTTTCCCTCTATGTTGTCCCAGCACAGGACAGCGAACAGCCTAGTCTGCAAAGCCTGTGTCCTGTCTGCTGCTCAGTGAAGCCTTCTCTGCCTCTCAGACCCTAAAATAAACCTTCATACACAGTCACAGTGTGTGCATTAAACCACACGCACTCATATACACATATTTACGCACATCGGACACATGCCCAATTAGTGATGCACAGACACACGCAGAGACACGCACAAGGAGACACACACACACACACAGACACACACACAAGCAGGCAACTATTCCTCTGTTGTCACATTATTCTTTTGTTATATAAGCATCCTGTCATTGAACGGTTTGAGTGTACATTTGGAAAAAGAAACAATATAAATAACAAATACTATCAATCAATGTTAGTGTTGCTAAAATTCTTAAGTTTTTACAAACATGGAGACCCGAATGGGCAGCCATTGTCCCGGAGGTTACAGGTTCTGTCTCACTTTGTCCTGACGAGTCTTCATGAAGGGGATATACTGTTACCACCATCGGACATGGGATAAAGAATGTCCCTCTACTGTCCTCCAGCCTGGCTCTGTGTCTTCTCAGCACCAACGAGGAAGATTTCAAAAGCTAGTGATGTGCAGGCCCCAGTCCAGGACCAACGTGAGTACCTCTGCGGGTGGAACCGTGCGGTCCCCATCCCCACCTCCCCTGCTGCGGGTGCAGCACCACGTGACTGTGGAGGCCATGACAGCCCCTGAACTGGGGAGGACAGCAAGACTGTGCATGAGCCAGAGACTCCCAGCATCCCCAGGGGGTCACCTGGAGACCTTTCCTTGGTCACTTCTCTAGCTCTGCAAAGTAGGCATGGCAGAGCCTTTATCACTATTACTGTGATAACCGTGAGAGACTAGGGTCTCAGGCAGGAAAGTGAATTCCCTGAGCTGCTGACAGGGCGGCTGGTGAGATATCTCATGATCACAAAGGCAGGGCCAGAGAGGACGTGGGAGTGAGGTTAAGGGCTACGCCCTCAGTCTGGATAATTCTAGACATGGATGGTGGTAAAATGGAGATTGAATATAACACATGCCAGTGAATTCTGCACATAATATGATTAAAAATATAAACTTTATGTTTATAATTTACTTTCTTCTTTTCCACGCAAGAGGAGGATAGTTAGAGAGAAGGACTCCAGCATGTGCCCCGACCAGGATACACACAGCACCCCAAAAGGGACTGATGCTCTGTTCACTTTGGCCATGCTCAGAACTGAGCTACTTTTAGTGCCTGAGGTAGAAGCTGCATGGAACCATCCTCAGAACCCAGGGCCAGTGCACTCAGACCAATCAAGCCATGGCTGTGAGATAGGAAGGGAGAGAGAGAAAGAGAAAGAGGGAGAGGGGTGGTGAAGCAGATGGTTGCTTCTCCTGTGTGTCCTAAGAATCAAACCTGAGACATCCACACACCAAGTTTATGCTCTACCACTGAGAAAAACCAGCAAGGGCCTATGTTTGTATATTTTAGCAAAACACAGAAGAAGATTCCACAGAATCTCGCTCTCTGTGAAGCAGCCAAAAGAGACCTGCCCATGGGAACAGGTTCTGTGTTTCAATCCCCTTGACACTCTTTCTGCATTGCAAACACCTTCTGTCAGATCACATCTCGTGTCATCTCTCTGTTTGATTTGCCACTTGGGACTTTCTTTCTTGAGGACCTCACCTATGTTTAGAAACTCTGCTTCAAACTCACAAACTGAGTTTACCAGCTACAAAGGATTGATCTGCAGAGTCTCTTGACTTTATCATTGCACCTCGAATCCTCCCTGGGACACGTGTTATCACTCTCTGCCTAGACTCTGCCCCTCAAATGTCTTTTCTCTGCACCCTCCTACTCTCTGTGACAAGTTCAATAAATCAAGCCTAAGGCACTGGTTTGTCATATGTTTACTTAGAGCAACCTTTCAGTGGCTCTCCACTCCTATAATATGGAGGACAAAGTCTCCAATCAGTATAGAGTGTATTCTTGGATGTAGGACAACAAAAACTTCACCTTAAGTGAAAATTAACGCTCTTCATTCCTCCCTTCCTTTTAATTCTACTATGTGTCTCTCAGACGGTAATGATCAATTTTCACAGATTGAGGGCATGAAAATGGAGAGAGACAGAGAGGTAACAAGTTCTTAAGAGACACATCATCTTATGAAGAGGTCAAAGTTCACTGGGCCAGACAGGGCTCTCTCACGTGGGTCATGTCATGGGTCTTTAGGAAGTGAACATTACTACAATATGTTCTTCTTTGTGGGTAACAGACATTTAAACTAAAACAAGAGCTTTGGGGAAATAATAAAAATGACAGCTAGAAAACACCATAAAGGATTTAGAAGACAAACTCTGTGCTTGTGTGTGTGTGTGTGTGTGTGTGTGTGTGTGTGAGAGAGAGAGAGAGAGAGAGAGAGAGAGAGAGAGAGAGAAAGATGAGCATGTACAAACATCAATCCAAGACTTATAATAACTAATGAAAAATTTAAATGAGAGAGACCGTGCTGGAAGTAAACTACCAAGAAATACATGAAGAAAATGCCCCCACAGCGAAGACTATGAACTGGACCAGCTCACTCATTCCCCACATCAGAACACATTTGGTGATATTTGGAAACATCACCTTAAAGGAAGGAGGTTCTTTCAAAAAGAAACACGAGGCCACCTGCCAGGATGGGGAATAAAAGTAGAATCAGCACCGACTGGAGGGCCCAGAGGAACACTGAAAGTTCAGAGGTCTGGCCTGTACCTGTGCACAGACAGAATTCTGAGGCAGTCAGCTAGCATTTCAGTATGAACATAAACACATCTCAGAAGAGCAGCAGATCTGCTGAAGTTTTATCTCCCATGAGGTATTTCTCAGAAGGTAGGGGAGAATTTGCTCTACAGAAAGGCAGCACAGTACACATAGGATATTACACAAGTGTTTATAGATGAGCTGCACAGAGGGTAAAATGATATAATTTCACACATCAACACTATGAGATGCAGTGATCCCATTTGTGGGGAGGTGGAGATGAGGTGTGTATAAGACTGGGGAATCATCTAATGCTTCTCATTGGAAGTTGTTTTTCCATTTTTTACCAATATTTTGACATCATTATTTTAAAATAAAATTTTGAAAATACAGGAATCTTTTAGACAAAAATGACAATGAAGGATGACTGAAATTTGCAAGAGTAAAATAGTATAAAAATGAGTTAAGATATGGCACATCATTGAAGGCCACATAGGGATCTATATGGCACCAAACTTAGGAGATTCTTGATGTATATTTTTGAAAGAACTAGTGAATTTTCTTAAGGAATTGATTGTCATATTAAATGACAAGAGATAAGGCAGATAAGTGAAGAATAATATGTTATATCAAGAATGAGATTCTAAAAAGACAAGATGGCTCTGGAGTAGGCAGACATACCAACACCCACCTCCCAGATCAAAAGTGCATTACAAACAAATTTTAAAAACTATCATCTGGAAAAACCAACTTTGGACTAAACTATGAGGACTATTCAAGCAGGGAACACTGAAGAAGCCACACTGAGACTGGTAGGAAAAGTGGAAACGCAGAGAGGGCTGCCCAGCTCCCCAGAGCGAACAGCAACCAGGAGAGACTCGTGTGGCAGGAAGTGAGTTTAGCAGTGAGGGGAGGGTCCAGAATCCCAGGAACAAAGCCCTAGCCTGCAGCCCCAGAGCCTAGAAGAGGTGTATGGACAGTATTTAGCTGGAATCAAGTCAGGATACTGTTTGTGAGAAAGAGACTGAATTCTCAGACCCAGGATTCTTTTTAAAGGGACCGTGCAGAAAACATCTCTCAAAACTACTCACATGGGGATCTGCGGGTAAGGGAGAGACTAGAGGACTGTAGTAGTAGGAAGAGTGTGTAATCTAAAAGTGAGTTAGAGGACACAATAAATAAAGGCATGGAAGCAGAGCAGAAAAAAGAAAAGAAACTCAAAAAGTCTGAGAAAACTCTAAGAGAGCTCTGTGACAACATGAAGAGAAATAACATCCGCATCATAGGGGTTCCTGAAGAAGAAGAGAAAGAACAAGGGATAGAGACTTTGTTCAAACATATTATAGTGGAAAACTTCCCCCAATTAAGGCAGGAATACATTTCACATGTTCAGGAAGCACAGAGAACTCCATTAAGGAGAAACCCAAAGAAATCAACACCAAGACACATCATAATTAAATTACCAAAGCTAAATGATAAAGAGAAAATATTAAAAGCTGCTAGAGAAAAAAAGACTATCACCTACAAAGGAGCCCCCATAAGGATGACTTCTGACTTCTCAACAGAAACACTTGAGGCCAGAAGGGAATGGCAAGAAATATTCAAAGTAATGCAGAACAAGAACCACTATAAAGACTGCTGTCTTAGGGACAAATGCTGATAAACTATTTCAGCAGTTCCTCCTTCTTCAAAGACTTATATGTCAACATAGAGCTCCATGTTTCATAGGACACACTCAAGCTCTCTCCATGCTCCCTGGAGCTTTAGCACAAGGAATGCCCTCCCCCCCCTTTTTTTTTAGTATTTTTTCTTTTATTTATTTATTTTTTGTGTTTTTCTGAGGATGGGGATGGGGAGGCAGTCAGACAGACTTCTGCATGCACCTGACTGAGATCCACCTGGCATGCCTACCAGGGGGGAATGCTCTGCCCATCTGGGGTGTTGGTCTGTTACAACCAGAGCCATTCTGGTGAATGGGGCAGAGGCCATGGGGCCATCCTTAGTGCCCAGGGTGGCTTTGCTCCGGTGGAGCCTTGGCTGCGGGCGGGAGGAGAGAGACGAAGAGGAAGGAGAGGGGGAGGGATGGAGAGGTAAATGGGCGCTTTTCCTGTGTGCTCTGGCCAGGAATCGAACCCGGGAATCCTGCACACCAGACCAATGACTCCGACGGGTCTACCATATCATGCTTTTTACTTAAAAAAAAAAAAATTTACATTTCTTTTGAATGCTGATGAACAGGAGACACCAAATCTTTTTTGCCTGCAAACTACTACCTTCTTTATTAGATCTAGCTAATAACACTGTTCTTTTTTCCAAACAGCTCCAGATATATGGAAAAGATTTATATAGGTGATGGGGATCCTCAAACCCCTCAGCGAGATCTTCTGAGAATGGCTTTTAAGATACCTAGAGGCAGAAAAAGCCCAATAGAGATCAGGGGAACTACCAGCTTTTAGGATACACCCTTAAAGGCTCCAATGCCCCAAAGGGGTCTCATAGGATACCATCTGGGTCCTGCTTCAATAGTGGAAAGGAAGGTCATTGAGCTAAAGCCTGCCAGGCTTACACGCCTCTGCTGTGAGGAAACAGGGACACTGGAAGGTGGGCTTCCCCCTCGCTCCTCTAAGGGAGGGTTCAGTCTCTTCCAGCCCTGCTCCAGCCACCTATGACCTAACCTTGCCCAGAAAGCTGGGGTTTGCCACTGACGGCTGAAGGTGCCCAGGGCCATCAGCCCCATCTACGACACTGTGGACGAGCCTAGGGTATTTCTTCCAAGAAGCAGGTAAACTGATCTCATTCGCACAAGGGCCACTTAACTATGTTTTGCCTGAATAGTCAGGTTTTTTATTCTTCCCTCAAAGATCTCTGTTGTGGGTGTTGATAGTCCTATTTTCTGCTGCTTTGCTTAATATATAGTGTTTCCTTTATCCCTCCTACCTCAATGCCCCACTCATATTTCAGGCTGGGACCTACTCCTAATTTAGAGCTCTCTTTCCCACTTTTGCCAGCTTATATTATGAATTTACCTTTGCCACCCAGTTTAGTGTATCCCAAGGTTCTCTTTACCAGGCCACAGTCACAGAGCTCCAGGGAAAAGCAACCTGGTCTCAACTCTCCAGGCAGAAGAGAACAGAAGCTCCATATCCACACATGCTGCAAATGGCTTTTTCCAGTCTACCTGAATCATTACCAGCTAGAAGCAGCGGTCATTGGGACTTGGACATGAGCTGCAGAGTATAGAATGGTGACAACAATTCCAGTGCCATGGGGAATTTTCCTGTTATCCTGCTCCCTGTGACAGCTCCTAACAGACTGAACTGTGGTTGGGTTGCATTTTTCGAGGATTTGGCGTGATGATGGGGCCAACTTGGACTTGGTGAACATGTTGAGGACACTGCTCTTTTGGGGATTCTTGCTGTATTGGCCAAGTGTTTGCTTAAAGGCTTTTAATCACTGTAAAAAAAATAGAGGACTGGATGAAGAAGATGGGGCACATATACACCATGGTATACTGTTCAGCTAGGAGAAATGATGACATCGGATCACTTGCAGTGGAATGGTGGAGTCTTGGTAGCATTGTGTAGGGTGAAATGGGCGAATCAGAAAAAAACAGGAACTGCAGGATTCCATACATTGGTGGGACATAGAAGCGAGAATAAGAGGCATGGACGGGAGTGTGGTGGTTATGGGGGGTGGGGGAGGGAAGGAGGGAGAGGGAAAGGGGGAGGGGTATAGAGAGAACTGGATGGAGCATGGCGGAGGACAATCTCTCTTCGGGTGATGAGTATGCAACAGAACTAAATGACAAGATAACCTGGAAATGTTTTCTTTGAATGTATGTACCCTGATTTATTGATGTCACCCCATTAAAATAAAAATTTATTCAAAAAAAAGAAAGAAATAAAAAATAATAATAAAAGGCACAGAAAGAAACATTTTGGGATACAGCCACCCTAACCCCTGGGACGAGTCATTCCCCAAATCTGAAATAAATATTTCCCTTGGAAACAGCAATACCAGCCAAAGGAAGCAGGACACCAGCCAAACAAGCTCTCCTGCGGCACTCAGAGCAGAGTCGCTTAGAAGGAGGGAGCTTTCGGGACTACAGTAGTGAGTGTTAGGGTCTGAGCTGCAGCACCCGCACCCCACGGCTTAGGGCTTGCAGAAGGGTGGTTGGCGGTGGGAGGTGGAAGAGCGGTTCTGTCAGCAAGAGCAGAAGCTGGCTGGCCACCACTGGGCCCAGATGTGAGCTTAGTCTTGCCCGGGTGGGGAGGAAGGGGCATGCAAAAGCAGTCAAGCCTAGCTGCAGGCAGCCTGCAATCCAGCCTGTGGGAGAAGGGCAGAAGCCCCGAAAGGGGTGGAGACCAGCCTTTGAGCAAGGGCGCAGGAGCACAGCCTTGCCCCGCCCCTTGAACTAAGGCTTGTGGCCTGACTTGGGAGCTGACTCCTCCCATGGGGGTGGAGCCAAAAACCCAGAACAGGCAGAGTCCCGATACTGAGTGTGGGCATGGAGCCCTGCCTGGCCTGTGGAGCCAAGGCTTACAGCTGACCCATGAGTGGGCTCTTCCTGCAAGGGCAGGGCAAAAGCCTGGAATCAGGTGGAGATCCGTAGCTGAGCAAAGGTGCTCACCACTGCACTCAGGTCTGAGCATAACGCCACCCATGGGGCCAGGGTAAATGCCAAGGCTACCAAGGCTTGTACAGCTGAGCACGTGATCACAGCCACTCCTGTGAAGGAAAGGCAGAAATCACAGCAACAACCACAGTGGGCAGGCACCGGCAATGCCCATACCCAAATGCCTTAGGCTGCAACAGTAGAGGGGGTGGTGGGCCTGCAGACAGACCATATCTAAGAAACAGAGGCCACACCCAGTGGACTCCAGTGGCCAAAACTTTTCTTTACACTGAGAAAATGAGAAGGCAAAGAAATGCAACACAAATTAATCAAGAGAAATCCCCAGAAAAGAACCTGAATGAATCAGATATAAGCAAATTACCAGATGCAGAGTTTAAAATAACAATTGTTAGGATGCTCAAGGATAATAAAACAACAAAAGATGGTCATTACAAACCCCTAAATAAAGAGATAGCAAATATAAAAAGGACATTGAAATAATAAAAAAGAATCAGTCAGAAATAACAAATACAATATCAGAAATGAAGAACACAATGGAAGGAATTAAAAGCAAGATGGATGAATCTGAGAATCAAATAAGCAAGTTAGAGGACAGTATAAATAAAGGCATGGAAGTAGAGCAGAAAAAATAAAAGAGACTCAAAAAGTCTGAGGAAACTCTAAGAGAGCTCTATGACAACATGAAGAGAAATAACATCCGCATCATAGGGGTTCCTGAAGAAGAAAAGAAAAAACAAGGGATAGAGACTTTGTTCAAGCATATCATAGCTAAAAACTTCCCTCAATCAAGGAAGAAAAACAACTCACATGTTCAAGAAACACAGAGAACTCCATTAAAGAGAAACCCAAAGAAATCCACATCAAGACACATCATAATTAAAATACCAAAGCTAAGTGATAAAGAGAAAATATTAAAAGCTGCTATATAAAAAAGACTATCACCTACAAAGGAGCCCCCATAAGGATGACTTTGACTTCTCAACAGAAACACTTGAGGCCAGAAGGGAATGGCAAGAAATATTCAAAATAATGCATAACAAGAGCCTACACCCAAGACTACTTTATCCAGCAAGGCTATCATTTAAAATTGAAGGAGAAATAAAAAGCTTTCCATACAAAAATAAACTCGAGGAATTCACTACAACCAAACCAAGGCTGCAAGAAATACTAAGGTGCCTGTTGTAAACATATCAAAGGAGAAAAAGAATTTAGCAAAAGAGGAATACAATTTTAAAGAATAAAATGGCAATAAACAATTACATATCAATAATAACCTCAAATGTAAATGGGTGAAATGATCCAATCAAAAGACATAGGGTAGCTGTGTAGATAAGAAAACAGGACCTGAGAGTGACGTCACGGAAATGGCGCCGTGAGCAGCGCGTCTGACAGCTCTCCCCTAAATCACAACAAATTTATCAACTAGAAACAGAAAAATTTATCCTCGGAGCATTCCGGAGTTCCACACAAACTGATAGCGAAAGGACTGTTATCACTTGAATCTGAGAGAAGAGGGTGTGGAGGAATCTACCACAGGGACGTTCTTTCAAACTGCAAGGAAGTGCGCCTGTGGTGAGTCAGCCCATATACTTGGGAACCGCGAGCCGCCGCGAGCGGCTGACGCGAGCCACCACCGCGAGCCGCCGCCGCGAGCAGCCGCGCACGCGCCCGGTCCGGTTGAGCACTGCTGACGTTCCCAGCGGCCCGCACACTGCGAGTGGGGGTCGCCGGCCACCGGTGCCCGGAGCGCCCCATTCGCACACGTGCCTTGGGCATTCCATGCACCCAGGGCGCCCTGCTGGCCCGCACACCCAGGGGGTTCCATTATCATGCGCCTGGTGCGGTCCAGCCGCCAGCGGCGGGGCGAGCGGGAGAGGCTTGGGAGATTCTCTTCATGGGCGGGGCACCTCACCCAGCCATTCAAGCTAACAATCAAGCGTTGGGGGAGGGGCGCGTGCAGGCAGCCTAAAATACCTTCGGAAGCACAGCTGCGACCCAATCACTGAAATTAGCTTAACCCATAAAATCTGCGCACCCTCGGTTCTAATTGATAAGATCTCTCTCAGTTCAGCGATCCAAGACAAGAGGCGTGATATTTTTTAGTGCCTCTCGCTAAAGGGGCAGGGGCAACTTCTGATTGATAGAGCCTCCATATTCAGGGATAAACGCTAACAAGAAGGACTTGGCAGATAATAAGGTCTATACTACACTAGTCGTAAGCAGAGACTAGTGCCTCTTCTTCCTGCAAAAACAGGCTACAAAGTGTGGAAAGCCTGGGTTGAGAGGTCCAACTAAATGATAGGCGCTGAACAGTCACCTTGACAACAATTGACTCCCACCCCCGCTTGATTACACTGGAGGCCCTGACTGTCAGAGCCTTTCCCAAAGCCTTGCACTGAGTGGGGATAGAGTGGGGATTTCCCAGCTCTTTGAGCCTCTTACTCCCCAGGCAGAAGCAGTTGCAGCCTTATAGCTGGATCACCAGGCTGCTAATTCAGAAAGGGGGGACTAGGAGAGAGACTCCAGGAAAGCAAACTCTCTCATCGTTGGACCCTGCAAACGCCAACAAGCCTTGACTTCCAGCAAGACTAAAGCCAATTATATGACATTGCCATAGAATCCCATCAACTGCAAATCCCTACCTAAGAGTGACACAGGGGCAGAGCCTGGGGTACAGAGTCACCGACCAGGAAGAGGGAGAGAAAAGAAAAAGGAAGAAGTTAACCTCTCAAAATCAAGAAAAACCCACAGACTTTACAACTTGATCCACTAATTTCTTTTGTTGTTGTTGTTGTTTGTTTCTTCTATATTATTGCCTTTATTTCCTCCACCTCGGTCCTTCTATTCTCTGCCCATCTTATGCTTCCCCTTTCTTGAACTACACTACCCATGAGTGTTGCATTTTATTTTTCTTCTTCATCCTCACCCTCCTTTAAGGTTATACTCCAAAACACTTAACTCTCACTCTCCTCATTTTTTTTTTGTCTTGCTTTATTTTGTTTTTTTCTCTTCCCATTTTATTTCTTCCTTCGTTTTTCTTTTTTTCTTATTTTGTCCTTTCTATTCGTTTTTTCTTTTCTCATTTTATTTTCCTCCCATATAATCCTCAATCACGAACAAATTAGTTAATTTGGGACTCAAGGCTTTTTTTTGGCTTTATTTCTCTTTTTTGCTTTTGTTTTTATTTTTTTTCTTGTTTGTTTATTTTTGTGGCATTTTGGGTCCTCCCAACCCAAGGTCTCCATTGTATTTAGTCTTCGCTCCACTTAATACAACAGATTTTTACTTATTATTTTTATTTTTTCTTCTTTATTATTCTTTTTTGGTCCATTTTTCTGGTTCCCTCTTATCCCTCTCATTATATCTCTTAGTTGACCATCACTTACAAGCAAATCATCTTATGCTTGTCTAAGATTTTCTTCCTTTTTTTTTTTTTTGCATTTAGTAGGTCCCTACTCCCTTTTTTTGCCCCTTGAACTCTTCACCCCAAATCAGGCCCTCCATTATAGGCACAATATTTCCCTGAGGAGGGGAGAGGAGGGAAAGAGAAGAGAGAAAAAAAAGGGGTAAATAATAAATTATTACTGTTTTTTTTGTGGGGTGTTTTACCTTTTTTTTTTTTTTTACTTTTTAATCTTTATTAATTCTAATTAGTGCTATCAATAAGACCACCCTCAGATGCCGAAAAGAAAGAGGAAATCGAATATTATGGATACAAAAGAAAGAGATGTAACACAAATAGATGTGGAAAAATCTATGGAGAAAAGACTTAACATATTGGAAGCCTTGGAGCTAAATGACAGAGAATTTAAAATAGAAATCTTAAAAATACTCAGAGATATACAAGAAAACACAGAAAGGCAATATAGGGAGATCAGAAAACAACTCAATGAACACAAAGAATATATTACCAAGGAAATTGAAACTATAAAAACAAATCAAACAGAAATGAAAAACTCAATTCACGAGCTGAAAAACGAGGTAACAAGCTTAGCTAACAGAACAGCCCAGATTGAAGATAGGATTAGTGAAATAGAAGACAAACAACTTGAGGCACAACAGAGAGAAGAAGAAAGAGACTCAAAAATAATAAAAAACGAGAAAGCCCTACAGGAATTGTCTGACTCCATCAGAAAGAATAACATAAGAATAATAGGTATATCAGAGGGAGAAGAGAAAGAAAATGGAATGGAGAATATACTCAAAAAAATAACAGACGAGAACTTCCCAAGCCTGTGGAAGGAACTAAAGCCTCAAATTCAAGAAGCAAACAGAACACCAAGTTTTCTTAACCCCAACAAACCCACTCCAAGGCACATCATAATAAAGATGACACAAACCAATGACAAAGAAAAAATTCTCAAGGCAGCCAGGGAAAAGAAGAGTACAACATATAAAGGAAGGCCTATTAGATTATCATCAGATTTCTCAGCAGAAACTCTACAAGCTAGAAGAGAGTGGACCCCAATATTTAAAGCCCTGAAAGAGAGGAACTTTCAGCCAAGAATACTATACCCATCAAAGCTATCCTTCAAGTATGAAGGAGATATAAAAACATTCACAAATACAGAAAAGATGAGAGAATTTATCAACAGAAAGCCCCCACTCCAGGAAATACTAAAGGGGGTTTTCCAACCAGATTCAAAGAACAAAAGGAAACAACACCACAAGTAACAGCTCCACCAAGAACACAATAAAACCAAACTTAAACTGTGACAACAAAGGAAAAAAAGGGGGGAGAGGATGGAGATTAACAGTAGCAAAGGATGATGAAGTGCAGAAATACTCATAAGATAGGGTACGACAATGAATATGGTAGGTACCCTTTTCATTACTTAATGGTAACCACCCTTAAAAAAACCACCACAAAAACACTTGACTTAAAAAAGGTAGCAACAGAGGAAAGAAGTATGGAACACAAACAAACAAAAACAAATGATAGAAAAACAAAAGAGAAGAATCAAACTAGATACAAAACTAACAGAAAGCAATTTATAAAATGGCAGTAGGGAACCCACAAGTGTCAATAATTACACTAAATGTAAATGGATTCAACTTACCAATAAAAAGACACAGAGTAGCAGAATGGATTAAAAAAGAAAATCCAACTATATGCTGCCTACAAGAAACACATCTAAGCAACAAGGATAAAAACAAATTCAAAGTGAAAGGCTGGAAAACAGTACTCCAAGCAAACAACACCCAAAAAAAAAGCAGGCGTAGCAATACTCATATCTAATAATGCTGACTACAAGACAGAAAAAGTACTCAGAGACAAAAATGGTCATTTCATAATGATTAAGGGGAAGTTGAATCAAGAAGACATAACAATCCTTAATATATATGCACCAAACCAAGGAGCACCAAAATATATAAGACAGCTACTTATTGACCTTAAAACAAAAACTAACAAAAATACAATCATACTTGGAGACCTCAATACACCGCTGACGGCTCTAGATCGGTCATCCAAACAAAGAATTAATAAAGATATAGTGGCCTTAAACGAAATACTAGAACACCTGGATATGATAGACATCTACAGGACACTTCATCCCAAAGCAACAGAGTATACATTATTCTCTAGTGTACATGGAACATTCTCAAGAATTGACCATATGTTGGGCCACAAAGACAATATCAGCAAATTTAAAAAAATTGAAATTGTACCAAGCATATTTTCTGATCATAAAGCCTTGAAACTAGAATTCAACTGCAAAAAAGAGGGGGAAAAACCCACAAAAATGTGGAAACTAAACAAAATACTTCTAAAAAATGAATGGGTCAAAGAAGAAATAAGCGCAGAAATCAAAAGATATATACAGACAAATGAAAATGAAAATACGACATATCAGAATCTCTGGGATGCAGCAAAAGCAGTAATAAGAGGAAAGTTCATATCACTTCAGGCCTATATGAACAAACAAGAGAGAGCCGAAGTAAACCACTTAACTTCACACCTTAAGGAACTAGAAAAAGAAGAACAAAGACAACCCAAAACCAGCCGAAGAAAGGAGATAATAAAAATCAGAGCAGAAATAAATGAAATAGAGAACAGAAAAACTATAGAAAAAAATCAATAAAACAAGAAGCTGGTTCTTTGAAAAGATCAACAAAATTGACAAACCCTTGGCAAGACTCACCAAGGAAAAAAGACACAGGACTCAAATAAATAAAATCCAAAATGAAAGAGGAGAGATCACCACAGACTTCATAGATATACAAAGAATTATTGTAGAATACTATGAAAAATTATATGCCACCAAATACAACAATCTAGAAGAAATGGATAAATTCCTAGAACAATACAACCTTCCTAGACTGAGTCATGAAGAAGCAGAAAGCCTAAACAGACCAATCAGCAGGGAGGAAATAGAAAAAACTATTAAAAATCTCCCCAAAAATAAAAGTCCAGGCCCAGACGGTTATACTAGTGAATTCTATCAAACATTCAAAGAAGACTTGGTTCCTATTCTAGTCAAAGTCTTCCAAAAAATTGAAGAAGAAGCAATACTTCCAAACACATTTTATGAGGCCAACATAACCCTCATACCAAAACCTGGCAAGGATGGCACAAAGAAAGAAAACTACAGACCAATATCTCTAATGAATACAGATGCTAAAATACTAAACAAAATACTGGCAAACCGAATACAACAACATATTAAAAAAATAATACATCATGATCAAGTGGGATTCATCCCAGAATCTCAAGAATGGTTCAACATACGCAAAACGGTTAACGTAATACACTATATCAACAAAACAAAGAACAAAAACCACATGATCTTATCAATAGATGCAGAAAAGGCTTTTGATAAAATACAACACAATTTTATGTTTAAGACTCTCAACAAAATGGGTATAGAAGGAAAATATCTCAACATGATAAAGGCCATATATGATAAACCATCAGCCAACATCCTATTAAACGGCATAAAACTGAGGACTTTCTACCTTAAATCAGGAACAAGACAGGGTTGTCCACTCTCTCCACTCTTATTTAACGTGGTGCTAGAAGTTCTGGCCAGAGCAATCAGACAAGACAAAGAAATAAAAGGCATCCATATCGGAAAAGAAGAAGTAAAGGTATCACTTTTTGCTGATGATATGATCCTGTACATCGAAAACCCGAAGGACTCCACAAAAAGATTATTAGAAACAATAAACCAATACAGTAAGGTCGCAGGATACAAAATTAACATACAAAAGTCCATAGCCTTTCTATATGCCAACAATGAAATATTAGAAAACGAACTCAAAAAAATAATCCCCTTCATGATTGCAACAAAAAAAATAAAATACCTAGGAATAAACATAACAAAGAATGTAAAGGACCTATATAATGAAAATTACAAAGCATTGTTAAGGGAAATCGAAAAAGATACAATGAGATGAAAAAATATTCCTTGTTCTTGGATAGGAAGAATAAATGTAATCAAAATGGCCATATTACCCAATGCAATATACAAATTTAATGCAATTCCCATCAAAATCCCTATGAGATTTTTTAAAGAAATGGAACAAAAAATCATCAGATTTATATGGAACTATAAAAAACCCCGAATAGCCAAAACAATCCTAAGGAAAAAGAATGAAGCTGGGGGCATTACAATACCTGACTTTAAACTATATTATAGGGCCACGATAATCAAAACAGCATGGTATTGGCAGAAAAATAGACACTCAGACCAATGGAACAGAATAGAAAGCCCAGAAATAAAACCACATATATATGGTCAAATAATCTTTGATAAAGGGGCCAACAACACACAATGGAGAAAAGAAAGCTTCTTCAACAAATGGTGTTGGGAAAACTGGAAAGCCACATGCAAAAGAATGAAACTCGACTACAGCCTGTCCCCGTGTACTAAAATTAATTCAAAATGGATCAAAGACCTAAATATAAGACCTGAAACAATAAAGTACATAGAAGAAGATATAGGTACTAAAATCATGGACCTGGGTTTTAAAGAACATTTTATGAACTTGACTCCAATGGCAAGAGAAGTGAAGGCAAAGATAAATGAATGGGACTACATCAGAATAAAAAGTTTTTGCTCAGCAAGAGAAACTGATATCAAAATAAACAGACAGCCAACTATATGGGAACTGATATTTTCAAACGACAGCTCAGATAAGGGCCTAATATCCAAAATTTACAAAGAACTCATAAAACTCAACAACAAACAAACAAACAATCCAATAAAAAAATGGGAAGAGGACATGAACAGACACTTCTCCCAGGAAGAGATACAAATGGCCAACAGATATATAAAAAGATGCTCAGCTTCATTAGTTATTAGAGAAATGCAAATCAAAACTACAATGAGATACCACCTCACTCCTGTTAGATTAGCTATTATCAACAAGACGGGTAATAGCAAATGTTTGAGAGGCTGTGGAGAAAAAGGAACCCTCATTCACTGTTGGTGGGACTGTAAAGTAGTACAACCATTATGGAGGAAAGTATGGTGGTTCCTCAAAAAACTGCAAATAGAACTACCTTATGACCCAGCAATCCCTCTACTGGGTATATACCCCAAAACCTCAGAAACATTGATATGTGAAGACACATGTAGCCCCATGTTCATTGCAGCACTGTTCACAGTGGCCAAGACATGGAAACAACCAAAAAGCCCTTCAATAGAAGACTGGATAAAGAAGATGTGGCACATATACACTATGGAATACTACTCAGCCATAAGAAATGATGACATCAGATCATTTACAGCAAAATGGTGGGATCTTGATAACATTTTAAGGAGTGAAATGGGTAAATCAGAAAAAAACAAGAACTACATGATTCCATACATTGGTGGAACATAAAAATGAGACTAAGAGACATGAACAAGTGTGCGGTGGTTTCCAAGGGTGGGGCGGGAGGGAGGACATGGGAGGGAGGGAGGGAGAGAGTTAGGGGGAGTGGGAGGGGCACAGAGAACTAGATGGAGGGTGACGGAGGACAATCTGACTTTGGGCGAGGGGTTTGCAACATAATTTGATGACAAAATAACCTAGACATGTTTTCTTTGAATATATGTACCCTGATTTATTAATGTCATCCCATTACCATTAATAAAAATTTATTAAAAAAAAAAAAAAAAAGAAAACAGGACCTGGGGGTCAACTTCTGATTAGCAGAGCTTTCATACTCTGGAATATACGCTAAAAAGAGGGACTTGACAGATGTTAACACCTCCTGTACTGCAGGCAATGACTAGGGCATCTTCTTCCCAGCCAAAACAGGTTACAAAGTTTGGAAAGGCTGGGGAGATTGGTCTCACAGAGGGCTAGGCATACTGAACAGGCTTGGAGGCTCATAGAAAGTCACCTTGAGAGCAATTGGCTCCCAACCCTGACTGATTTTGCTGGCAAATCTGACTGCCGAGCCTTACCCAGAGCCCTGCATTGAGTGGGGATAGAGTGGGGATTTGCCAGCTCTTTGAGCTTCTTACTCCCCAGGCAGAGGCAGCGGCAGTCTCATAGCAGGATCATCAGGCTATTAATTCAGAAATGTGAGACTGGGGAGAGGCTCCAGGTAAAGGGACTCTCTCATTGTTGGAGCCTGCAAATGCTAACAAGCCTTGACTACCAACGAGACTGAAGCCTAATATATGACATCGCCATAGAGTCTCATCAACTGCAAATCTCTACCTAAGCATGCAACAGGGGCAGAACCTGGGGTACAGAGTCACCGACCAGGAAGAGGGAGAGGAAAGAAAAAGAAAGAAGTTAACCTCTAAAAATCAAGAAAAATCCAGACTTTATAACTTGTTCCACTATTTTTTTCTTTCATCTTCTTGCCTTCATTATTATTATTTCTATTTCCTCCACCTTGATCCTTTTATTATCTGCCCATCTTATTCTGTCCTCTTCTTGAACTACATTACCCATAAGTGTTACATTTTATTTCTTTTTTTCTTTCTTACTCTTAATGAGGGTTACACTCCAAAACTCTTAACTCTCTCTTACTCCCTCTTTTTGTTTTTTTCTTTTTTCTTCTTTTCCTTTTCCCTTTTTTCTTATTTCTCCCTCTCTATTAGTTTCTTCTTTTCTCCTTTTACTTTTCCTCTCATTCAATCCTCAATCACAAACAAATTATTTAATTTGGGACTCAAGTTTTTTTTGTGTGTGGCATTTCGAGTGCTTTTTACCTTGCTTTTTAACTAATTAGCATTCCTCCCAACCCAAGCTCTCCATTTTATTTAGTTTTTCTCCACTTAATACAATACTTATTTTTTTCCTGTTTCCCTCTTATCCCTGTCATTATATCTCTTAGTCGACCACCACTTGCAAGCAAATCATTTTATACTTGACCTAAATTTTTTCTTTTTTTGCATTTTGTGGGTCCCTACTTCCTTTTTTGCCCCTTCAAAACTTCCCCCCAACACAGGCCCTTTGTTATAGGTAGTTTTTGTTCCATTTAGCATAATATAATTCACAATACATCATGATATTTTCCTAAGAAGGAGGAGAGAGGAGGGGAAGAGAGGGAAAAAAGGGGAGAAATAATAAATTATTATTATTTTTTATGTATTTTTTAATTTTTTCCATTTTTTTTACTTTTTATTTTTTATGAATTTTCATTAATGCTATTAACAAGACCACCCTTACATGCCATTAAGAAAAAGGAAATCAAATATCATGGATACAAAAGATAGAGAAGTAGCACAGATAGATGTGAAAAAATTTATGGAGAAAAAATTTAATATATTGGAAACCTTGGAGCTAAATGACAGAGAATTTAAAATAAAAATCCTAAAGATACTCAAAGATATACAAGAAAACACAGAAATAAAATTTAGAGAGCTCAGAAAACAATTCAATGAACACAAAGAATATATTACCAAGGAAATTGAAACTATAAAAACAAATCAAACAAAAATTAAAAACTCAATTCATGAACTGAAAAATGAGGTAACAAGCTTAGCTAATAGAACAGGCCAGATAGAAGGAAGGATTAGTGACATAAAGACAAGCAACTTTAGGCACAAAAGAGAAGAAGAGAGAGACTCAAAAATTTTAAAAAATGAGATAGCCCTACAGGAATTGTCTGACTCCATCAAAAAGAATAACATAAGAAAAATAGGTATATCAGAGAAAGAAGAGAGAGAAAATGGAATGGAGAATATATTCAAACAAATAATAGATGAGAACTTTCCAAGCCTGTGGAGAGAACTAAAGCCTCAAATTCTAGAAGCAAACAGAACAAGTTTTCTGAATCACAACAAACCTACTCCAAGGCACATCATAATGAAAATGGCACAAACCAATGCCAAAGAAAAAATTCTCAAGGCAGCCAAGGAAAGAAGAATACAACATATAAAGGAAGGCCCATTAGATTATTATCGGATTTCCCAACAGAAACTCTACAAGCTAGAAGAGATTGGAACCCAATATTTAAAGCCCTGAAAGAGAGGAACATTCAGCCAAGAATACTATACCCATCAAAGCTATCCTTCAAATATGAAGGAGACATAAAAACATTCACAAATACAGAGAAGATGAGGAAATTTATCATCAGAAAATGCCCACTCCAGAAAATACTAAAGTGTGTTTTCCAACCAGATTCAAAGAACAAAACAAAACAAAACCACAAGTAAAAGAACACACCAAGAACACAATAAAACCAAATTTAACTGTGACAGCAAAAGCAAAAAAACGGGAGAGGATGAAGATTAACAGTAGCAAAGGACAATGAAGTGCAGAAACACTCAAAAGATAAGGAACTACAATGAATATGGTAGGTACCCTTTTCATTACTTAATGGAAACCACCATTGGAAAAACCACCACAGAAGCACATGACTTAAAAAAGTTAGCAACAGAGGAAAGAAGTATGGAATTCAAACTAACAAAAACAAATGATAGAAAAACAAAAAAGAAGAATCAAACAAGACACAAAACTAACAGAAAGCAATTTATAAAATGGCAATAGGGAACTCACAAGTGTCAATAATTACACTAAATGTAAATCGATTCAACTTACCAATAAAGAGTCACAGAGTAGCAGAATGGATTAAAAAAGAAAATCCAACAGTATGCTGCATACAAGAAGTACATCTAAGCAACAAGGAAAAAAACAAATTCAAAGTGAAAGGCTGAAAAACAATACTCCAAGCAAATAACATCCAAAACAGAGCAGGTGTAGCAATACTCATATCTAGTAATGCTGACTACAAGATAGAAAAAGTACTCAGAGACAAAAATGGTCATTTCATAATGACTAAGGGGATACTGAATCAAGAAGACATAAGTATCCTTAATATATATCCACCAAACCAAGGAGCACCAAAATATATAAGACAGCTACTTATTGACCTAAAAACAAAAACTCACAAAAATACAATCATACTTGGAGACCTCAATACATTGCTGATGGCTTTAGATCATTCATCCAAACAGAAAATCAATGAAGATATATTGGCCTTAAACAAAACACTAGAGCACCTGGATATGATAGACATCTACAGGACACTCATCCCAAAGCGACAGAGTATACATTTTTCTCTAATGTACATGGAATATTCTCAATAATTAACCATATGTTGGGCCACAAAAACAACATCAGAAAATTCAGAAAAATAGAAGTTGTACCAAGCATATTTTCTGATCATAAAACCTTGAAACCAGAATTCAACTGTAAAAAAGGGAAAAAACCCACAAAAATGTGGAAACTAAACAACATACTTTAAAAAAATGAATGGGTCAAAGAAGAAATAAGCACAGAGATCAAAAGATATATACAGACAAATGAAAATGACAATATGACATATCAGAATCTATGGGATGCAGCAAAAGCAGTAATAAGAGGGAAGTTCATGTCACTTCAGGCCTATATGAACAAAGAAGAAAGAGCCCAAGTGAACCACTTAACTTCACACATTAAGGAACTAGAAAAAGAAGAACAAAGACAACCCAAAACCAGCCAAAGAAAGGAAATAATAAAAATCAGAGCAAAATAAATGACATAGAGAACAAAAAAACTATAGAAAAAAATAATAAAACAAGGAGCTGGTTCTTTGAAAAGATCAACAAAATTGACAAACCCTTGGCAAGGCTCACCAAGGAAAAAAGAGAATTGACTCATATGAACAAAATCCAAAATGAAAGAGGAGAAATCACCACAGACATTATAGATATACAAAGAATTATATGCCATCAAATTCAACAATCTAGAAGAAATGGATAAATTCCTAGAACAATACAATCTTCCTAGACTGAATCATGAAGAAACAAAAGCCTAAACAGACCAATTAGCAGGGAGGAAATAGAGAAAACTATTAAAAACCTCCCCAAAAACAAAAGTCCAGGCCCAGAGGGTTATACTAGTGAAGTCTATCAAACATTCAAAGAAGACTTGGTTCATATTCTACTCAAAGTCTTCCAAAAAATTGAAGAAGCAATACTTCCAAACACATTTTATGAGGCCAACATAACTTTCATACCGAAAACTGGCAAGGATGGCACAAAAACAACAATTACAGACCAATATCTCTAATGAATACAGATGCTAAAATACTGAAAAAAATACTGGCAAATCGAATACAACAACATATTAAAAAAATAATACATCATGATCAAGTGGGATTCATCCCAGAATCTCAAGAATGGTTCAAGATATATAAAACGGTTAACATAATACACCATATCAACAAAACAAGGAACAAAACACACATGATCTTATCAATAGATGCAGAAAAGGCATTCGATAAAATACAACATAACTTTATGTTTAAAATACTTAACAAAATGGGTATAGAAGGAAAATATCTCAACATGATAAAGGTCATATATAATAAACCATCAGCCAACATCATATTAAATGGCATAAAACTGAGGACTTTCCACCTTACAATAGGAACAAGACAGGGTTGTTCTCTATCTCCACTCTTATTTAACATGGTGCTAGAAGTTCTGTCCAGAGCAATCTGAAAATAGAAAGAAATAAAGGCATCCATATTAATATAGAAGTAAAGTTATCACTTTTTGCAGGTGATATGATCCTATGCATCGAAAACCCCAAAGACTCCACAGAAAGATTACTAGAAACAATAAATCAATACAGTAAGGTCACAGGATACAAAATTAACATACAAAAGTTCATAGTCTTTCTATATGCCAACTATAAAATATTAGAAAATAAACTCAAAAAAATAATTCCCTTCACGATTGCAACAACAACAACAAAATACCTAGGAATAAACATAACGAAGAATGTAAAGGACATATATAATGAAAACTACAAAGAATTGTTAAAGGAAATTGAAAAAGATACAATGAGATAAAAAATATTCCTTGTAGTTGGATAGGAAGAATAAATATAATCAAAATGGCCATATTACCCAAAGCAATTTATAAATTTAATGCAATTCCCATCCAAACTCCAATGACAACTTTTAAAGAAATGAAACAAAAAATCATCAGATTATATAGAGGTATAAAAAACCCCGAATAGCCAAAGCAATCCTAATGAAAAAGAATGAAGCTGGGGGCATTACAATACCTGACTTCAAACTATATTATAGGGCCACGACAATCAAAACAGCATGGCCCTGGCTGGTAGACTCAGTGGTAGAGCATTGGCTTGGCGTGCAGGAGTCCTGGGTTCGATTCCCAGCCAGGGCACACAGGAGAAGCGCCCATCTGCTTCTCCACCCCTCCCCTCTCCTTCCTCTCTGTCTCTCTCTTCCCCTCCCGCAGCCAAGGCTCCATTGGAACAAAGTTTGCCCGGGCACTGGGGATGGCTCTATGGCCTCTGCCTCAGGTGCTAGAATGGCTCTGGTCGCAACAGAGCAATGCCCCAGATGGGCATGCCAGGTGGATCCCAGTCAGGCGCAAGCGGGAGTCTGTCTGACTGCCTCCCCATTTCCACCTTCAGAAAAATACAAAAATACAAAAAAATAAAATAAAAATAAAATAAAACAGCATGGTATTGGCAGAAAAATAAACACTCAGACCAATGGAACAGAATAGAAAGTTCAGAAATAAAGCACATATATAAATATATGATCAAATAATTTTTGATAAAGGGACCAACAACACACAATGGAGAAAAGAAAGCCTCTTCAACAAATGGTGCTGGGAAAACTGGAAAGCCACATGCAAAAGAATGAAACTTGACTACAGCTTGTTCTCTTATATGAAAATTAATTCAAAATGGATCAAAGAACTAAATATAAGACCTGAAAAAAAAAGTACATAGAAGACATAGGTACTAAACTCATGGACCTGGGTTTTATTTATTTATTTTAATTTATTCATTTTTTAGAGAGGAGAGAGAGAGGGAGAGAAAGACTTAGAGGGAGAGAGAGGAGAGAGAGACAAGAGGGGAGGAGCTGGAAGCATCAACTCCCATATGTGCCTTGACCAGGCAAGCCCAGGGTTTTAAACTGGCGACATCAGCATTTACAGGTTGATGCTTTATCCACTGCACCACCACAGGTCAGGCTGGACATGGGTTTTAAAGAGCATTTTATGAATTTGACTCCAAAGGCAAGAGAAGTGAAGGCAAAGATAAATGAATGGGACTACATCCAGACTAAAAAGTTTTTGCTCAGCAAGAGAAACTCACAACAAAATACACAGCCAATTAAATGGGAAATGATATTTTTGAACAACAACTCAGATAAGGGCATAATATCCAAAGTATCCAGGGAACTCTTAAAACTCGACAACAAACAAACAAACAATCCAATAAAAAAATGGGAAGAGGACATGAACAGACACTTCTCCCAGGAAGAAGTACAAATGGCCAACAGATATATGAAAAGATGCTCATCTTTATTAGTTATTAGAGAAATGCAAATAAAAACTACAATGAGATACCACCTCACACCTGTTAGATTAGTTATTATCAACAAGACAGGTAATAGCAAAAGTTGGAGAGGCTGTGAAGAAAAAGGAACTCTCATTCACTATTGGTAGGAATGTAAAGTAGTACAACCATTATGGAAGAAAGAATGGTGGTTCCTCAAAAAAACTGAAAATAGGACTACCTTATGACCCAGCAATCCCTCTACTGGGTATATACCCCCAAAACTGAGAAATATTGATACATAAAGACACATGCAGCCCCATGTTCATTGCAGCATTGTTCACTTTGGCCAAGACATGGAAACAACCAAAAAACCTTTCAATATAAGACTGGATAAAGAGGATGTGGCACATATACACTATGGAATACTACTCAGCCATAAGAAATGATGACATCGGATCATTTACAAAAAAAAGGTGGGATATTAATAACATTATACGGAGTGAAATAAGTAAACCAGAAAAAAGCAAGAACTACATGATTCCATGCATTGGTGGGACAAAAATGAGACTAAGAGACATGGACAAGAGTGTGGCGGTTACCGGGGGTGGGGAAGATGATGAGGACCAGGAGTGAAAGAGAGAGAGGGGAAGGGGGAGGGGGAGGGGCACAAAGAAAACTAGATAGAGGGTGATGGAGGACAATCTGATTTTGGGTGATGGGTATGCAATATAATTGAATGGCAAGATAACCTGGACATGTTTCCTTTGAATATATGTACCCTGATTTGTAAATGTCACCCCATTAACATTAAGAAAAAATTTTTATAAATAAAAACAAAAAAGAAAACATGACCCATACATATGCTGTCTACAAGAGACATATCTTAAAACAAAAGATGCAGATAGACTGAAGATAAAAAAAATGGAAAAAAATATTGCACGCAAATGGAAATGAAAAAAAAAAAAGCTGTGGTAGCAATACTTATATCAGACAAAATGGACTTTAAAACAAAGACTATAGTTAGAGATAAAGAAGGTCACTACATAATAATAAACAGAGCAATCCAACAAGGCAGATATAACCGTTATAAATATCTATGCACCTAATATAGGAGTACCTAAATATGTAAATCAGACTTTGATGGATTTAAAGGGTGAGATCAACATCAATACTATAATAGTAGGGGATTTCAATACCACACTAACATCACTAGATACATCCTCAAGAAAGAAAATTAACAAAGAAACAGCAGACTTAAAGGACATACTAGATCAACTCGATTTAATAGATATCTTCAGAACCTTTCAACCTAAAACAGCAGAATATACATTCTTTTCTAGTGCTCATGGTACATTCTCTAGAATAGACCACATGATAGGAAACAAAAGCGGCCTCAACAAATTTAAGAAGATTGAAATCATATCGAGCACTTTCTCTGATCACAATGGCATGAAACTAGAAATCAACCACAACAGAAAAACTGAAAAATACTCAAACACTTGGAAACTAAATAGCATGTTATTAAATAATGAATGGGTAAACAATGAGATCAAAGAAGAAATTTTAAAAATTCCTACAAACAAAAAATAATGAGCATACATCAACTCAAAATTTATGGGACACAGCAAAAGCAGTTCTGAGAGGTAAGTTTATAGCATCACAGGCATACTTCAAGAAGCTAGAAAAAGCTCAAATAAACAACTTGACCCTACATCTAAAAAAAAACTAGAAAAAGAACAGCAAATAAAACCTAGAGCTAGTAAAAGAAGGAAATAATAATGATCAGAGCAGAAATAAATGACAGAGAGGCTAAAGAAAAAATACAGAGGATCAATGAAATCAGAAGCTGGTTCTTTGAAAAGTTAAACAAAATCAATGTACCTTTAACCAGACTCATCAAGAAAAAAAGAGAGAGGACTCAAATAAATAAAATTAGAAACGAGAGTGGAAAAATAACAACTGACACAACAGAAATACAAAATATTGTAAGAAAATACTATGAAGAACTGTACGCCAAAAAAAACTAGACAATCTAGATAAAATGGACAAATTTCTTGAAACTTATAATCTTCCAAAAATTAATCTGCAATAATCAGAAAACCTAAATAGACCAGTTACAACACATGTGATTGAAATCGTTATCAAAAAACTTCCAAAAAACAAAAGTCCTGGGCCTAATGGCTTCACAAGTGAATTCTAACAATTATTCAAAGTAGAACTAACTCCTATCCTTCTCAAGCTATTTCAAAAAATTCAAGAGGAAGGAAGACTTCCAAGCTCCTTTTATGAGGCAAACATAATTCTGATTCCAAAACCAGGCAAAGACAACACAAAAAAAAGACAATTATAGGTCAATATCCCTGATGAATTTACATACTAAATTCCTCAACAAAATATTAGCAAACTGGATCCAGCAATATATAAAAAAAATTATACAGTATGATCAAGTGGCATTTATTCTTGGGAGGCAAGGCTGGTACAATATTCGCAAATCAATCAATGTGATTCATCACATTAAAAAAAAGGAAGGAGAAAACCACATGATAATTTCAATACATGCAGAAAAAGCATTTGATAAAATCCAGCACCCATTGATGATCAAAACTCTCAGCAAAGTGGGAATACAGGGAACATACCTCAACATGATAAAGGCCATCTATTACAGGCCCACAGCCAGCATTATACTCAATGGGCAAAAATTAAAAGCCATCTTCTTAAGATCAGGAACAAGGAAGGGGATCCCCTTTCACCACTCTTATTCAACATAGTCCTAGCCACAGTAATCAGACAAGAAAAAGAAATAAAAGGCATTCAAATTGGAAAAGAAGTAAAACTATCATTATTTACAGATGATATGATATTGTATATAGAAAACCCTAAAGTCTCAGTCAAAACATTACTAGACCTGATAAATGAATTCAGCAAGGTGGCAAGATATAAAGTCAATACTCAGAAATCAAAGGCATTTTTATACACTACAAATGAACTGTCAGAAAGAGAAATTAAGGAATCAATTTATTTTTCCTCTGCAACCAAAAAAAGTAAAGTACCTAGGAATAAATTTAACCAGGGCGATTACAGACTTGTACTCAGAAAATTATAAAACATTGATAAAAGAAATCAGGGAAGATACAAACAAGTGGAAGCATATACCATGCTTATGGGTAGGAAGAATAAACATCATTTAAATATCTGTATTACCCAAAGCAATTTATAAATTCAATGCAATACTGATTAAAATACCAATGACTTACTTCAAAGATATAAAACACATATTCCAAAAATTTTTATAGAACCAAAAGAGAACATGAATAGCCTCAGCAATCTTTAAAAAAAAGAATAAACTGGGAGGTATCACACTTCCAGATATCAAGTTATATTATAAGGCCATTGTACTCAAAACAGCCTGGTACTGGCATAAGAACAGGCATATAGATCAATGGAACAGAACTGAGATCCCAGGAATAAACCCACACTTTTATGGACAAGTGATATTTGACAAAGGAGGTAAGAACATACATTGGAGCAGGGGTCCCCAAACTTTTTACACAGGGGGCCAGTTCACTGTCCCTCAGACCGTTGGAGGGCCGCCACATACAGGGCTCCTCTCACTGACCACCAATGAAAGAGGTGCCCCTTCCGGAAGTGGGGTGGGGGGCTGGATAAATGGCCTCAGGGGGCTGCATGCGGCCCATGGGTCGTAGTTTGAGTATGCCTGCGACAGCGTCTTCAACAAATGGTGTTGGAAAAATTGGACAGCTAATTGCAAAAAAATTGAAACTAGACCACCATCTTACCCCATCGACAAAAATAAACTCAAAATGGATAAAAGACTTAAATGTAAGCTGTAAAACCATAAGCATCTTAGAAAAAAACATAGGCAGTAAGCTCTGTGACAATTCTCGCAGCAATATACTTGCCGATTTGTCTCCAAAGGCAAGTGAAATAAAAGACGGGATAAACAAATAGGACTTTATCAAACTAAAAAGCTTCTGCACAGCTAAAGACAATAAGAACAGAATAAAAAGACAAACTACACAATGAGAGAATATATTTGACAATGCATCTGATAAGGATTTAATAACCAAAATTTATAAAGAACTTGTAAAATTCAATACCAGGAAGACAAACAATCCAATCCAAAAATGAGCAAAAGAAATGAATAGACACTTCTCCAAAGAAGACAAACTGATGGCCAATAGGCATATGAAAAAATGCTCAACATCACTAATCATTAGAGAAATGCAAATTAAAACCACAATAAGATATCACCTCACAACAGTCAGGATGGCGCTCATCAACAAAACAACACAGAATAAGTGCTGGCTAGGATGTGGAGAAATGGGAACCTGCCTGCACTGCTGGTGGGAATGCAGACTGGTGCAACCACTGTGGAAAACATCATGGAGATTCCTCAAGAAATTAAAAATCGAACTGCCTTTTGACCCAGCTATACCACTGTTAGGAATATACCCCAAGAACATCATAGCACTGTTTGAAAAGAAGAAATGCACCCCCATGTTTATGGCAGCATTGTTCACAATAGCAAAGATCTGGAAACAGCCCAAGTGTTCATCAGTGGACGAATGCATTAAAAAGCTTTGGTACATATATACTATGGAATACTACTCAGTCATAAGAAATGATGACATCAGATCATTTAAAACAACATGGATGGACCTTGATAACATTATACTGAGCGAAATAAGTAAATCAGAAAAAACAAAGAACTGTATGATTCCATATATAGGTGGGACATAAAAATGAGACTCAGAGACATGGACAAGAGTGTGGGGGTTGCAGGGTGGAGGGAGGAGAGGGAGGGGTTGGGGGAGGGTAGGGGTACGAAGAAAATCTGTTAGAAGGTGACAGAAGACAATTTGACTTTTGGCGATGGGAATGCAGCATAATCAAATGTCAAAATAACCTAGAGATGTTTTCTCTGAACATATGCACCCTGATTTACCAATGTCAGCCCATTAAAATTAATTTAAAAAAAAGAATTTGTCTCACAGCTAATTCAGGCAGTTAGAAAAATAGTATAAAGATGCTAATTCTGCTTCTCAGGCCACATTCTGCAAAAGAGGCCCCAAGCAAATTGGTGATTTGGCTCCTCTGATTTTGCCAATTGGATTTAAAAAAATAGGTCAGGAACGCCCTGAAATGGAACTAACTATACATGGGCATAAATTTAAAGGACTTTTAGATACTGGAGCTGATGTATCTGTTATTGCTAAGCTACATTGGCCTCCTTCCTGGCCCACTCCTTAGCAGCCACAGAATTACAAGGTATAGGGCAGAGTAAATCCCCTCAACAAAGTTCTAGTTTTCTACATTGGGAAGATTAAGAAGGTCATTCTGGATTTTTAAAGCCTTTTGTGCTCCCTGGATGGCCAGTTAATTTGTGGGGTAGAGATGTTTTGAAAAATAGGGGAACATTTCTTGTCAGTCCTAATGGTTTAGTCAGTACTCAGTTGCTTGATCGGGGATTTTTGCCCACTAAGGGACTATGGAAAGAACAGCAAGGAATTCTCACCCCATAGAAGTGGCACCCAATACCAGAGGTGTGGATTAGGATATCAAAATTTGGCATAGGGGTCTTGGTAGCTCCTGCTAACCCAATAATGCATTGTGCAGACCAAATTACTTGGAAATCAGATAATCTCGTATAGGTAGACCAATGCCCCTTTCTCAGGAGAAATTTAGGGCAGCTGTTCATTTGGTACAAGAGCAGCTACAGCTTGGGCACATTGAGCCATCTAATAGCCCATGGAATACACTTCCATATTTTGATCTTGTTGCCTTCTGGATAATCAAGGGGCATAGGTGAGCCTTACAGCTTATAGGTTTTGAGCTTCAAAATTATTGTTGTTCCTTTTTTCAAAGGATCAACAACAATGGCTCTGGGAAACTTCCACTAAAGGACAAATCGCTCTTGCAAATCAATGGACAACTTTATACTGAAACTCTCGACTTAAAATCAGCTCAAAGACTAGAATTATATGCCATTATCATGGCTTTTCATCATTTGCCATATTTCTCATTTAATCTTTATATAGACAGCAAATATTTACTTATGGTTGTTTCCACTATAAAGACTGCTGTCTTAGGGACAACTGCTGATGAACTATTTCAGGAGTTTTTCCTTCTTCAAAGACTTGTATGTCAACATAGAGCTCCATGTTTTATAGAACATACTCGAGCTCACTCTATGCTCCCTGGAGCTTTAGCACAAGGGAATGCCCTTGTTGATCAAGCTACCCAAAAGAAAATTATTTGGAGCAACCATGACAGATTTCTTTTATCAATGTTTTATAATTTTCCGAGTACAAGTCTGTAATCACCCTGGTTAAATTTATTCCTAGGTACTTTATTTTTTTGGTTTTCTTATGGCTTTAGGCGACCCCTGTGTTTTGGTTGTTCGACCCCTGCAGGAGTTGTGACCCACAGGTTGAGAACTGCTGAATTATACAATATCATATCATCTGCAAATAATGATAGTTTTACTTCTTCTTTTCCAATTTGGATGCCTTTTATTTTTTTTTATTGTCTGATTGCTGTGGCTAGGACTTCCAGAACTATGTTGAATAAGAGTGGTGAAAGGGGAACCCCTTCCTTGTTCCTGATCTTAAGGGGATTGCTTTTAATTTTTGCCCATTGAGTATGATGTTGGCTGTGGGACTGTCATAGATGGCCTTTGTCATGTTGAGGTATGTTCCCTGTATTCCCACTTTGCTGAGAGTTTTGATCATGAATGGGTGCTGGATTTTATCAAATGCCTTTTCTGTATCTATTGAAATTATCATGTAGTTTTTCTCCTTCCTTTTGTTTAGTGATGAAGCACATTGATTGATTTGCGAATACTGTACCAGGCTTGCCTCCCAACAATAAATTCCACTTGATCATGGTGTATAATTTTTTTTATATATTGCTGGATCCAGTTTGCTAATATTTTGTTGAGGAATTTAGTATGTAAATTCATCAGGGATATTGACCTATAATTTTCTTTCTTTGTGTTGCCTTTGCCTGGTTTTAGAATCAGAATTATGTTTGCCTCATAAAAGGAGCTTGGAAGTCTTCCTTCCTCTTGAATTTTTTGAAATAGCTTGAGAAGGACAGGAGTTAGTTCTTCTTTGAATATTTGGTAGAATTCACTTGTGAAGCCATTAGGCCCAGGACTTTTGTTTTTTGGAAGTTTTTTCATAACGGTTTCAATCACATGTGTTGTAAGTGGTCTGTTTAGGTTTTCTGATTATTCCAGATTAATTTTTGGAAGATTATACATTTCAAGAAATTTGTCCTTTTCATCTAGGTTGTCTATTTTTTTGGCGTACAGTTCTTCATAGTATTTTCTAAAAATATTTTTTATTTCTGTTGTCAGTTGTTATTTCTCCACTCTCATTTCTAATTTTATTTATTTGAGTCCTCTCTTTTTGTTTCTTGATGAGTCTGCTTAAAGGTTCATTGATCTTTTTTACCTTTTCAAGGAACCAGCTTTTGATTTCATTGATCCTCTGTATTATTTTTTTTAGCCTCTATGTCAGTTATTTCTGCTCTTATCTTTATTATTTCCTTCCTTCTACTAGCTCTGAACTTTTCTTGCTATTTTTTTTTCTAGTTTTTTTTTAGATGTTGGATCAAGTTGTTTATTTGAGCTTTTTCTAGCTTCTTGAAGTATGCCTGTAATACTATGAACTTCCCTATCAGGACTGCTTTTGATGTTTCTCATAAATATTGAGTTGATGTTTTCTCGTTATTGTCTGTTTCTAGGATATTTTAAATTTCTTCTTTGATCTCATTGTTAACCCTTGCATTATTTAATAACATGCTATTTAGTTTTCAAGTGTTTGAGTATTTTTCAGTTTTTCTGTTGTGGTTTATTTCTATTTTCATGCCATTGTGATCAGAGAGAGTGCTCGATATGATTTCAATTCCTTAAATTTATTGAGGCTGCTTTTGTGCCCTAACATGTGGTCTATTCTAGAGAATATCCCTTGAATACTTGAAAAGAATGTATATTCTGCTGCTTTAGGGTGAAAAGCTCTGAAGATATCTATTAAATCGAGTTGATCTAGTATGTCCTTTAAGTCTGCTGTTTCTTTGTTAATTTTCTTTCTTGAGGATGTATCTAGTGATGTTAGTGGGGTATTGAAATCCCCTACTTTTATAGTATTGCTGTTGATCTTGCCCTTCAAATCCATCAAAATCTGCTTTATATATATATATATAGCTGCTCATATATTAGGTGTGTAGATATTTATAATGGTTATATCTTCCTGTTGGATTGCTCTGTTTATCATTATGTAGTGACCTTCTTTATCTCTTACTATCGTCTTTGTTTTAAAGTCCGTTTTGTCTGATATAAGTATTGCTACCCCAGCTTTTTTTTATTTCCATTTGTGTGAAATATTTTTTTCCATCATTTTATTTTCATTCTATGTGCATCTTTTGTTTTAACATGTATCTCTTATAGACAGCATATGTATGGATCTTGTTTTCTTATCCACGCAGCTACCCTGTTCTTTTGATTGGATCATTTAACCCATTTACATTTGAGGTTATTATTGATATGTAATTGTTTATTGCCATTTTATTCTTTAAAACTGTATTCCTCTTTTGCTAAATTCTTTTTCTCCTTTGATATATTTACAACAGGCCCCTTAATATTTCTTGCAGCCTTGGTTTGGTTGTAGTGAATTCCTCGAGTTTATTTTTGTCTGGAAAGCTTTTTATTTCTCCTTCAATTTTAAATGATAGCCTTGCTGGATAAAGTAGTCTTGGGTGTAGGCTCTTGTTATGCATTACTTTGAATATTTCTTGCCATTTCCTTCTGGCCTCAAGTGTTTCTGTTGAGAATTCAGAAGTCATCCTTATAGGAGCTCCTTTGTAGGTGATAGTCTTTTTTTGTCTAGCAGCTTTTAATAATTTCTCTTTATCACTTGGCATTTGTATTTTAATTATGATGTGTTTTCGTGTAGATTTTTTTGGGTTTCTCTTTAATGGAATTCTCTGTGCTTCTTGAAATTGTGAGATGTTTTTCTGCCTTAATTGAGGGAAGTTTTCAGCTATGATATGTTTGAACAAAGTCTCTATCCCTTGTTATTTCTCTTCTTCTTCAGGAACCCCTATTTTGTAAATGTTATTTCTCTTTATGTTGTCACAGAGCTCTCTTAGAATTTCCTCAGACATTTTGAGTCTCTTTTCTTTTTTCTTCTCTGCTTTTGTGCCTTCATTTATCTAGTCCTCTAACTCACTGATTCGATTCTCAGCTTCATCCATCCTGCTTTTAATTTCTTCCATTGTGTTCTTCATTTCTGATATTGTATTTGTCATATATGACTGGTTCTTTTTTATTATTTCAATGTCCTTTTTTATATTTGCTATTTCTTTATTTAGGTGTTCATAATGACCATGTATTGTTGTTCTATTATCTTTAAGCATCCTAACAATTGTTATTTTAAACTCTTCATTTGGTAATTTGGTTATATCTGACTCATTCAGGTCTTTTTCTGGGGATTTCTCTTGATTCGTTTGTGTTGCATTTCTCTGCTTTCTCATTTTGTCTGTTTAAAAGAAGGTTTTGGCCACTGGAGTCCACTGGGTGTGTGCCCTGTGTTCCCTAGATATGGTCTGTCTGCAGGCCCACCACCCCCTCTGCTGTGGCTGCCTAGGGCATTTGGGTATGGGCATTGCCAGTTCCTGCCCACTGGGGCTGCTGCACTGGTTTCCGCCTCTCCTTCATGGGAGTGGCTATGATCATGTGCTCGGGTATACAAGCCTCGGTGGACTTGTCCTTTTGTCCACCTCCACGGGTGGCATTATGCTCATCCCTGAGTGCGGTTCTCCACCTGACTCCGGGCTTTCTCCCTGCTCTTGCAGGAGGATACCGCTCATGGGATGGTTGCAAGCCTTGGCTCCACAGTCAGGGTGGAACTGCATGCCCACACTCAGTAGCAGGACTTTGCCTGTTCTGGGCTTTTGGCTCCACCCCTGCAGTAGGAGCCAGCTCCCAAGCCAGCTGCCACAAGCCTCAGTTCCGTGGGTGGGGCAGGGCTGTGCTCCTGTGCCCTTGCTCAAGGGCAGGTCTATGCCTCTTCCAGGTCTTCTGACCTTCTCCTGCAGGCTGGATTGCAGGCGGCCTGCAGTTGGGCTTGACCACTTTTGCACTTCCCCTTTTTCCAGTCGGGCAAGACTGAGCTCACACCTGGACATTAGTAGTGGCCAGCTGGCTTTCGTCCTTGCCGACAGAACCATGCTTCCACGTCCCGCTGCTGCCTGCCCTCGGGGGAGCTCTCAGCTGTGTGGGTGGGGGACCTGCAGCTCAGACCCTAACACTCACTATTGTAGTCCCAAAAGCTCCCTCCTTCTAAGCAACTCTGCTCTGCATGCTGCGGGAGAGCTTGTTTGGCTGGTGTCCTGCTTGCCTTTGTTGGCATTGCTGTTTCCAGGGGAAATATTCACTTCAGATTTGGGAAGTGACTCAGCCCAGGGGTTAGGGTTGCTGTCTTCCAAAATGTTTCTTTCTGTGTCTCCTAGATTACACTCTCTTCCTTCTGCTTTGGTCCTCTCCTCTCTCCCCATCCCCTGGAGCCCCAGGTGAGTGGTTGTGAGAGAAGTTTTCTGCGCAGTCCCTTTATAAAGAATCCTGGGTCTGAATACTCAATCTCTTTCTCAGAAACAGTATCCTGATTTGTTTCCAGCTAAATTCTGTCCATATGCTTCCTCTAGGCTCTGGGACTGCAGGCTGGGGCTTTGTTCCTGGGACTGAGGACCATCCCCTCTCTGCTAAACTCACTTCCTGGCAAGCGAGTCTCTCTTGGCTGCCATTCGCTCCGGGGAGCTGGGCAGCTCTCTTTGCATTTCTGCTTTTCCTACCAGTTTCAGTGTGTTTTCTTCAGTGGTCCTTGGTTGAAGAGTCCTCTTAGTTTAGTCCAAAGTTGGTTTTTCCAGATAATGGTTTTTAAAATTAGTTTGTAATCCACTTTGGTTCTGGGAGATGGAAGTTGGTATGTCCACCTACTCCATCGCCATCTTATCTTTCCCTGAAGGACAGTACTCTTTTATGGATTCTTGCCGTATTGGCCAAGTGTCTGCTTAAAGACTTTAATCACTGTAAGAAAAAATAGAAGACTGGATAAAGAAGATGTGGCACATATATACTATGGTAAACTACTCAGCCATAAGAAATGATGCCATAGTATCATTTACAACAAAATGGTGGGATCTTGATAACATTATACAGAGTGAAATAAGTAAATCAGAAAAAACAAAGAACTGCATGATTCCATACATTGGTAGGACATAAAAATGAAACTAAGAGACATGAATAAGATTGTGGTGGTTACAGGGGCGGGGGTGGAGAGGAATGGAGGGAGTGGGGGAGGGGAGAAGGAGGGGCACAAAGAAAACTAGATAGAGGGTGACGGAGGACAATCTGTCTTTGGGTGATGGGTATACAACATAATTGAATGAAAGATAACCTGGACATGTTTTCTTTGAATATATGTACCCTGATTTATTGATGTCACCCTTTTAAAATTAATAAAAATTTGTTTATAAAAAGAAAAAATGAGATTTTACCTTAGAAATTAAAGTCCTATATACATTCAACAGAGAACAAAACCCTTGTGAGCTTGCATTCTCCTAGATTAGACTGTGAACAGGGTAGAATGAATGGATTCTGAAGGACAAAGTCAATTAGGGTGACAGAGAAGAGAAGGTGGGACCTGCAGGTGGGAGGAAAAGCCTGGCAAAGTCCTGACCTTGGAGATGAGCTCCATGAACTAGAGGTCACATGTGACCTCTCTACTGCTGTCATCGGTCAGCACAGTGGCTCCTCAATGTCCTCTTGGTGTCAAGGCACAGGGCGGTCCTTATCTTTTGCTACAAGGACAAATGCAGTCACGGATGTCTTTATGACTGGGTGTCTTGGCCGTGGCTTTAGTGCCATTTGAGATTGAGGAGTCTTTCTGAGTGGGTGTCCTGAGCAGCACAGGTTGTTTAGCAGCAAACATGGTCTTATTCATTTGAAGCCAATGGCCAGCACCCACCCCAGGGGACAGCCAAATATATCTGGGCATGAACCAATGCCCACAATGGTGGGTGCAAGGAGGGAGAACATCAGCCACAGTTAAGAATTGTGGTTCTAGCACTGGAAATATGTATTAGATCTCCATTATTCCCCTTGTAACACCCCTATGACCACAGATTCAAGCTCTGGAGTCCAATGGTTAATAAAAAAACATGGGCATTAGATGGAGGGAAATTAGTAACTGAATAGTGAAGATTTGGTGTATTAATCTAACAAGCCATATGGACTGTCACATGTATGTGTGGGTTAAATATTTAACCACACATTTTGTGGAAATATCAAGCTGTGTAAGTTTTGGTGAATGAGCCAAAGAGAAATACCAGGAGGTGACAAGTGATATTGACTCAGCTTTCAAATCCGTCTCCCTGTCCCAAGTCATTAGATGGATCCGGGTGAGATTGAATTAAGCTAATATTTATTTCCAGGTACTAGAGGGCTGAGGTGGCCCTGTGTCTGGATGTCAAGGCTCCCACTTCTTGTTTTCCTACCCTGGCCCTGCTGATGGGTGATTCCCCAATTATCTCTAAAAAAATTAAGTACGTGGAGTTAGCACCATGATTTCAGCTTGAAGTCTGGTTTTAGAGTTATGGATGAGCCTTGCCTTTTAGAGTACCTATTTTAAATGACTTAACTCCTCTTAAATAAACCCACTAATAAAACATGTTATATGCTGAGAATTCTTTGTAGAATCGCAAACTGTCTCCAAAAACAGTAATAAAACAACTAATTAGACATCCACTGTATCACAATTGCCCCCACAGTCCAGAAGAGCGCAGGTCATGCTCTCTAAAGATGAACAGGGAGGAAAGAGCCAACTGGTCAGTTTCTCATCACCAGGACACAGGTGAACACTGGAGGCATTGGGTCCCGGGAAGATGAACCCAAAGATTCGAAGCTATGATCTGACACCAGCAGTGGGTTCTCTCTTTGGTTTGTTTTTGGGAGTTAATAGTTTCAACTAAAAGGCACCCAGGCAAGGACAGTGGAGAAGACTTCACATGGAGCAAAGGCCTTGAGTAGAACACCATGGGGCCTGCACAGAAATCTACCTGGAATTCACATAGAGCTGCTGGGCAGAACTGGAATCCACTTGAGTCATAAAGTAACGGTCCATAAGGGTTAAACTAAGGAGATCAGTAGAGGTGAGATCTCTCTGATCCCACAACACCTACCTCCCCACCCATCTTTGTTACCCACTAGCTGTGTGGCTATGATCAAGTCACTTGAGTTCTTCTGTCGCATTGCCTATAGCTGGACAGAGATGATATGTCTACCTCATGGGGAGGGAGACCATACATCAGTTTGCTCAGGGGAATCAGTCTGTGCTGGTGCCGTGGCATTCCGTCCATTTAGTGACGGACCTTCTACATCAATTTCACCTACTGACATGGCCATAGCCACAGATAGATAAAATTTGAGGGTTTCTAAACCCTCTCCTTAGTTTTTACACACAGAGCACAGACTGGCTGGGTTCTGGTGGTTTTCCACGGTCTTTCCTGACCCAGTGCCAGGTGAGTCCGATGACTCGTTCCTTCATCCATGGGAGGGGTCAAGGTGGCCTCCTGGAGAATAAAAGGAGGAGTTCTGGGCACTCACCTCCAAAGTGAGATCCTTCTTTCCTGCCGCACCGCAGTGACCAGCCAGAGCCGCTGCCGGGACCATGAAGCTGCTCCCAGTCCTCGTGCTCGCTGCCCTCCCCTTTTACTGCTACGCAGGTGAGTCCGCACGGGGCGGGGCTCGGGTGGCTTGTTGTCAGGGTCGCTGTGGGAGATCTCTGCTCCCCACACCCCAGGACATCTCACTTCTCTGGGTTGTAGTTGTGTGAGTGTGTGTCTGTGTAACAAGGAAGCAGTGTGTGAGGGCTTAAAGAATACCCAGATCCTGAGTTACTGTCCGAGGACTTAGACCATTCCCCGTCATCTTTCTGAATGGATGTGCAGCTGGGATGTGGGAGAAGGACAAGCATCACGGCTGCCCAACAAGGAGTCCATGCCTCTGGGACTGAGCAGTTTTTGCATGCTTTCATCCCAGGTTCTGGCTGCACACTTGTGAGCCAGGTGATCAATCAGGCAATTGACCCTCAAGTGAGCAAGGAACAATACATAGAAAATTTCAGAGAGTTCATACCGGATGCAGAAGCAGAAAAGGCCATAGGAGAAGCGAAGCAGTGCTTTCTCAAGCAGAGTAAAGAAACTCTGACAAATGCCCAAGTGATGGTGGTAAGTTTGGTTTCTTCTTAACTGCTTTTAACCACTGGACAGAAATAGACAATGTCAAAGGTGGTTACTAATTTCTTCAAAGCTAGAGTGGTTAACTGGTGTTTTTTTTCAGTAAATTTAATTGTTAGCGAGTTTTAGTACTTTGACACCTGGAAAGCCATCCAAGCTGGTGTTGGGGAGCCTGTGCACTCTGTGGAGTCTCCAGTGAGTGATTACTAGAAATATGAGAGGGAAAAGTGTGTTTGAGCAAAGGCTTCCCTTCCCTCAGTACAGCGGTGTGCAGGGAGGGCGGTGAGGAAATGGGAGATGTTAGGTGTGGAGAGTTGCACATTAGCTGATAACAAGATCTAGGAGATTGGTTGCTCTGCTGGGTGAATATTCTTACCACAACTAGTCTGTATATTTAAAGTGCAGAGATGGGTGTGATGTGTATTTATCATGATTAAAACTTAAAAAAAAATTAACAACCTCTTCAATCGAAGATGAGGGGAACTATTTAAAAAGAAAACACTAAATCAGCCAAATCTGTAAGAGTGAACATCTGGAAAGTTTAGTAGCCTAAAAAAGGATAGGGTGCGGGCATCTGCCCATTTGCCCTAGTTCTTAACATGCAGACCATGCAGGAGTTCAAATGCATGCTGCCTTGTATTGGGGCTGAGGTACTGAAAACTGACAACACAGTGTATTTATTGGGTAAGTTCTTGAGGAAGAGGAAACATGCAGGGAAAATCAGCAAGGGATCCCCGCTGGGGAAGTGCTGGAAGCACAGGCCCCTCTGGCATCAGCAGAGGTCTCCTGAGCGGGAGGACACAGCACAGAATTCCGATGGTATGTCCACCACCAGCTCTCTGCCGCTGAGTGTGGACCAATCTGGGGATAAGATAGAGGAAATGTTTGTTTTTTAGGATTGTCCTTTGTTAGAAGAACTGACATGTAAGCGATGACTGTTTTTGTTTTCCAGGATGCAATATACAATAGTGTTTGGTGTAAGGCATATTAACTTTGCCCCAGACCTTTGGCTCAGACTACAGGGAATGATCAGAAACCGACCGACGATGAGTAGAAACCACGACTTAGCACCCTCTTCTGTCCTTTGATCTACAGACTGCAAGACAATTGTTGAAACCTCACATACATTTTCCCTTCAATAAAGCATCTACAAAGCTAACATTCTTTCTTGGTTATTGACTAACATGGGGGTTTTAGAGACACAATCACACACATGTTGCTCATGTGCGCACATGCCTGTATACAGTTCTCATCACAGAACTCATGAATGGAGGGTTGAGAATCAGAAAGGCACTCTGTCCCTCAGCATCTGCTGCCTGTCATGGACCCGGAGCATTGAAAAGCGATGCACTCTCCTCATCATCCCACCTTCCTGGTCCATCTGAGCACTGTGGGCTCCCAGGTCTTGTGGCTGTGATTGCTCAGCTTCCTGTCCAAGATCCACTGCTGTCCCCATGTCCACACCGTGCCCTACTGTCCACTCAGACTCCTCTCTGGGCACTCTCTGTCCCTTACCAGAGGTGCAGGGAGGGGACAGAGCTAGTGACAGAGGTGACTCAGGCAAAGCAGGGCTGAAACCTGTCTTGATCGGAAAATTAATGTGTGATCTCAATTTTGAATTTTACAAATATTTCATTACAATTTATTTACCCTATTATGGATATCTTTGGTCCCTCCTTCAACTGTGTGACTGTCCCTGGTCATGGCCTGCAGGGGGCAGTGTGGCCCACCCTTTCATACCCACAGTGACCAACCAGCAATGAGGTTGGAATTTCGTGGGAAAGAAGCATGGTGTGTGATTTTAAATCGGACTCAGCTTTCCTCACTGTGGCCCGTCCCCACTATCCTGACATCAGGGATGGGTGACGAACGCCCTCTGCTCACACCAACACGGGTCCCTGTCACCCAGAATGAGCCCTGACCCCTTATCAGGACAACTCAGCTCCACCAGCGCTGACTTCCACCAGCCATATCCCAAACAGGGAACAAGGCATACAATACCTTTTGCTTCCACAAAAGTGTTACAATGTTTTAAAATGATAACCAAAAGCAAATATAGTAATAGTGAATATGCACTAATGAACCTCTGAGGGTATATGCATCTTTATATTAATATCATTATAAGATAAGTCATATGAGGAAGTTCCTCCCATTTCTTCAAAACTCCTCCAGCCCATGACTCCATTAGGTCCCGGCAAAAGGACCCTTTACCGGGACCTACCCTTTACATCTTATTTGTTATATACATATGTGCATACATGTGCACACACACACAACACACTTATTAAGAATTTATGGGTCATGCTCAGTTCTGGTTCCCTGAGGCATTTACAGAAGTTTGCATTTGCTCAGATGAGCCCTGGGCCATCTGGGAGGAGCCTGTCCTCTTCAGGATGCAGTGGGCGAGTCCACAAAGAAGAAGAAGGTCCTGTTGGGGAGTCCCAAGGGGAGATAGGGCTGTAGTTGCTGGATCCCTGTTGCCTAGTCAGATCGACCAGGAGCTTGCAAGGGAGGAAAGGCCTACGGATTCTGAGCAATGGCAGCTCCGAGGAGGGATGGGACCAGCAGGCAGGGACACAGGTGAAGCCTGATTGGGTGGCCGGGATGCCCCTGCCTCCTTTCACTCTTCACTTTGCTCCCTTTGGACTCATCCAGCCTCAGCACAGTACTGATCTGCCTTGGGGGAGGGAGGGTTCATTTACATGCTCCTTTCTGTCCCAGGTGCACTTCTCATCTGATGACACAGGTAGAGGTGTCAGTCAGAGGACATTTGTCTGTGTTCCTAAGAAGAGTTGGTATGAACGATGTGGATTGTGCCAAGAACACCAGTGAGTGCCAGCAGTCCAGGCCCAGTAGAGTGCGGGCTGGGATGCTGGTGACCGGGCGGGGCAGTGCTGGCTCCAGAGAGCCCATGCCAAGGGATAGGGTGAGATCCCCAGCAGCATGTGTGTGTGAGTCACGCGTGTGTCATTGCATCTCTCTAAAACCCCCGTGTTAATCAATCACCAAGGAAGAATGTTAGATTGCAGATGGTTTATTGAAGGAACTGAAATATTTCTTTTTTCATGGTTGTTTTTATTTTGTTTCCCTCTTTCTTAATTGAGAAGCTGTTAATTAAAAGAAAATTTAATCATAGTAAATGCACATATCATAAATGTTACCCTTCTCTGCACTTTAAATGTACCTTTTAGTTGAGTTAGGAACATTCACTCGGCAGAGCAACCAATCTGGACCTTCTCGTCACCTAATGTGCAAGTCTATACCCTTAGCATCTCCCATTTTCTTACCACCCACCACCACAAGCTACATTTCTACCTTCTGTTCTTAGAGATGTTTTACTCCACAAAATGCAACAATTGTCTTTTTATGACTGGCTTATTTCTTTTATCATACTTCCTCAAGGTTTATCCATGTGGTCAGAAACCCCAGGTCTGAAGAATTTAGTGATGGACACTTATCTTTGTGCTGTGGCAATATTGCCAAATAGTTACCCGGGGACGTTGTGAATGGAACATTAGGGTAGGGAATGCCTGCTGATAAACTAAACAGTCTCTGTTATAAACAGCAGGAATAGCTCATTGTTTAACTACTGATGTGGTTTTCATCAATGACATCACCTGTGGCAGAGTCACAGCCATGGTTTCCAATTCCCACTCACGGACAGTAATTAGTTAATGGTCATGAAGTTCAGGAACTACAGGTTCTACAAATATTAGAAACAACTTATGGTACTAAATTTGAAAATGACCACAAATTTCTTGGGAGACATAAAATATCTTAGATTTACTTAAGAAGAAGAAGAAAACCTGCAAGCTTTAGATATATAAACATATGGATTTGTAATCTAAAACCTCACAAAGCATATTGTAGGCTACTTTAAAAGAATTTTGATAAGAAGTAAATATTAAAAATAAAAAACTTTTAGGATATTCAAAACTTTGATGGCTTGCTCTAACACCTGCTATAAAACATGTGCTATAATTATTTGGGCCTCTCTGTTCATATTTTTCAAGTTTAGACAGATGTCCCAAAATCCTGGAATCATTTTTCAATAATAAAATATCTGAGATATTAATGTATTTTGTAAATAATCAAGCATCTGTTTTTCACTAAATGACTCAAAAGATTGAAGATGAACACATTTCATCTATGGAAGTTAGTCTTATTGTGAATGACTCTATCCTTCAATATAAATTTTGTTTATCAAAGAAGTGCAGAATTTTTACCAGAAATATTTTCAATATATCGAACAATGGTCTGAAACAAACATCAAAGGAAATAACAGTTTTCAATGGTGTTTTTTAACTTCATTGCAAGTATATTAGACAGATATTGAATCTTGTCTGGAGTTTTTATTTAAAAAAATGCAAACATCAAAATAGGTGACAATTGCCTCTTTGAAGAAATTAGAAGACTGAATGTATATTTAAGTTCTGAAAAATTAATACAATGGGAAAATGAACACATCAAAATTGATAAAAGATGGGTGGAAATATCCAGCAATTTCAAAAATGAACATATTCCATGTGCGAATTTATTTATTCTTGTTCAATTGACATTGTGCTGCCCCGGAACTAATGCAGTAGTTTAAACAGTGTTTTCAGTTGCTAATGCCTTTTGGAGAAGTAAGAAATCGATATTGAATGTTGATACTCTAGCTGCAGCACTTGCCATAAAATTGAGTATGAAGGATATTTCTTGTTCAGATATTTCCAATATATTGATACAGGATGATACATTGACAAAAAATATTCAGTGGGAAAGTACTCATGTAGATAATATTATTTTTTCTTACAATTATTATTAAAAATCAATAGCATAATTACATATAAAATATTATATTGTAAGCATTATATTGTAAGCATAATTACAATATAAAGTATTACAAATGTTTTTATTATGCATTTGTCATATTATAGTGTATTATCGTTGCAATGAATAAAATGTTTCCTTTATTTATCATAATGTTTTCTTCAATTTATGTTTGTCCTCCTTTTCATTGTAAAAAGGTTGGTCACCTTACCAAAGGGTATGGTGGCTCCCAGCCCTGCGCTCAATTCTCTGTAGCCGCCCTTCTCCTAGAACCGGCCCCTCGCATTCACACTGCTTTGGTTGCTCAGCAACACTGGCTGACACCTGGTTTTCATACTTCAGCTTAGATTTTCCACCTGCTCTTGGAGGCAGTGTGGGTCTCATTTAAGCTGTGCAGTCGTCGGCCGGAGGGGGCGTTTGCACGCTTTCTTTACCTGGTGCTTGATGTTTTTCATAACTTTGGAATTTTCTCATGAATTATTTCTTCAAATATTTATTAACCGCTAAGTTATTTCATTTGGGCTTTCTATTATAATTATTCATACGACCTTTTAAACTGATCATGGGGTAGGTGTGGCACAATCAGGTCCACCGTGGGACTGGCACACAGGAGGAAACATCCAGGGAGATTTTCTCAGACTGAACACCCTGTAAGGTCTGCACCCCCAGGTGGCACCATTTCCAGTAGAATCTGGGGTCTCCCTGAACGCGTGCGGTCTACACTTTGTCGCTAGGGAGCACCTTAAGCTTTGTTTTGGATGCAGTGGTCAAAGTGACCCAAAACGACAGGTTCACTGGCATTGGTCCTAGTTCAGAAGAACTGACCAGCTCTGCTCTTCTTGACAAAAAGGGCTCTTCACAGTCACACCAGGTGCGTTTAATGGCTGTCTCTTCCGACTTCACACCCACGGAGCAGCAGAGGAGATTTAGGGCAACACAGGCAGATGAAGCGAAACAGAAATGACTTTGAGCCCACGGTACAGTGTGTCCATGGAGGGCACAGGTAACAGAGTGGCGGATAGAGGGAGCATTGGTGCTGGGGAAGGACGAGGGAGGAAAATGTGGAGCACGGAGCTGGGAGGAGTGAGGATGACCCCAAAGTGCCTTCTTTGCAGAGGAATGCCGCCCCTGGATTTAGCGTTCCTGCTCAGGGGAGAATCTGATAGGACACGTTGCTCAGTGTCTCACAGACATGCAATCAGTTAATTCCTGTTATTCTCTTGTAAAGATAGAAGAGTTTCCATTTACTGGCACTTAGAAAAACTCAATGACTCTCTTAAGCAGACCTAGTCCATAGACCCCCAGTTGGAAAATTGGATCCAAATTCCAAACCCAGATGTTCCTGAACAGTCCGCCTGCCTCTTCCCTGTCTGTCTTGGGAAGGCGTCAGGAAACCAGCCGTGGTGTGCTATCCACAGACCGAGTCCAACCTGGTTTTCTCCCTTAAATGGTATTGAAACCATTTCCCTGCTACAGAGATCTTTATCTCTGTCATTATATCCAATATAGGAAATTCAGATTTCTCAGTAAAGAAACAAATTTTGAAAGATGTATTAGCTTAAAAAGTAACCCATAATGAACTTCCGTTTGCCACCACAAGGTCATGACCAGACAAAGCCCCTGACCACAGTGACAATCAGCACACTGCCGAAGATGGAATTGGCAGAGCAGACTGACCATGAGTGTAATCTCTGCCCATCCTCCTTTGAAGTCCCCACTGCCACCAAAAACACCCCACACAACGATGTTCATACAACAAAAGAACAAAGCGCTGAACTCAGCAGTGTGGGGGGAAAAGAAAGAGATGAGGAGTGTGTGATGAGAAGTGTTTTCCCACAGAGAGCGGGCTGATGGGATAAAACCTACTGAGAAATGAATCCAGAGGAAGTGAGGTACAAGTGCGGGCTGGAACAAAGCCCTTCAGAGAGGGCAGATTTCTGGGCAAAGGGGGAATCGGGGTTAGGGGAGGACTTGAATAATTGTTGGAGAAACGAGTGGTATGGGCTGTGAGTAGAATTATTCCAGCAGCACCAGGCAGCTACGTCACCCTGATTCTCTGTTCCCTTAACAGGGGTCGGCAAACTCACTAGTCAACAGAGCCAAATATCAACAAAACAATGACTGAAATTTCTTTTGAGAGCCAAATTTTTTAAACTTAAACTATTTAGGTAGGTATATTCCTTATCGAGGTAGTGCCTGCATTGTGGTATTTTGTGGAAAAGCCACACTCAAGGGGCCAAAGAGACCGATGTGGTTCACGAGCTGCGGTTTGCCGACCAGAGCTTTAAGACGTGGTGTTGCACCACAGAAGACAGAAGTAAAAGGTTGAACAACCGACTTCTTTTAGGTACAATAAGTTACAGGTCAGCTGGTGACAGCAAAATTACACCACATCTGAAAATATTATTTAATGTCAATTATCAAATGAGTTGCTCTTTGGCAATGTTTCTGAAGTCTGGGTCATAGTGTCGATCACGTGCGTATTTGAAGATCCAGCGTATTTGTTCAGAGAATGTAAAACACTGGACCGTGTGTTGATATTAAACTTTTTCTCTAACTGACCTTCAGTGTGTCCCATAGTCCTGACCGTGATGGGGCCTCTCTATTCCCTTTGTGATTCTGCAAGTTATGTGTTTTCATGCATGCAATCAAGTTAGCTGTACATAGCCTTTCTAGTGTTTATCAGTTTGTGTCCAGTAAGGAAAGAGAAAACTGCCTAGGTCTGTTGAGCAGGTAGAATTTCATCCAGGAATTGGTGATAAAGGTGTTTGCAGGGCTGGAGAAGCAAGAAAGAGAATCCAAAGGCTGTCCATTGATTGCAGATGCCGGCAGTCTGTTCCCAGAAGTGGAAGAGAAAAACGACGGCTGGAGTTGCTGAGCGCACACAATTGCAGGCGAAGCTTAGGCTGCGCTGTTGGGAATGAACTGCTTGAGCAAGAACCCAGGAGCCCATACATGGCAGCCACCCCTGTGGACACAGCCTTCCTGGGCTGTGGTGAGTGTCATACACACTGCTCCTGCAACCACTGCAAGAGGTGAGGACAAGGCTGAGAATCGTCGCAGCTGTCTCTTCCCACCTTTCATTTCCATCAGGGCCTTCCACTAGAGAAGCTAACACAGAGCAGCTGAAAGGGAGTCTGAATGTGTAACTTGCAGGCCTTCAGCTGTAATGACAGAGAGATGAGTATGACAAACAGCTCTGAAATTCAGACAGTAAAGACCCAGCCTGGCCCTGTCATTGTAATTCTTTTTTTTTTTTTTTTTTTGTATTTTTATGAAGTGAGAAGCAGGGAGGCAGAAAGACAGACTACCACATGTTCCCGACTGGGATCCACCCGGCATGCCCACTAGGGCTTGATGCTCTGCCCATCTGGGGTGTTGTGCTACAACTGGAGCCATTCTAGCACCTGAGGCGGAGGCCATAGAGGCATCCTCAGTGCCCGGGCCAACTTTGCTTCAATGAAGCCTTGGCTGTTGGAAAGGAATAGAGAGATAGAAAGAAAAGAGTAGGGGAAGGGGTGGAGAAGCAGATGGGTGCTTCTACTGTGTGCCCTGACCGGGAATTGAACCCAGGACTTCCACATGCCGGGCAAATGCTCTACTGCTGAGTCAGCTGGCCACGGCTTTTATTTTTTTAATTAAATGAGAAGCAGGGAGGCAGATACAGACTCCTATATGTGCCCTGACTGGGACCTACCTGGCAAGCTTACTAGGGGGCAAAGCTCTGTCCATCTGTGCTGCTGCTTCATTGCTAGGCAACCAAACTAGTTCAGTGCCTAAAACAAAGCCATGGAGCCATCCTCAGCACCTGGAGCTAACATTGCTCGAACCATTCAAGTCATGGATGCAGGAAGGGAAGAGAGAGAGAGATGGAGGGAGAGCAGTGGAAAAGCAGATGGTTGCTTCTCCTGTGTGCCCCGACTGAGAATCAAACCCGGGACTTCCACACGACAGGCTGATGCTGTACCACTGAGCAAACTGGCCAGGGCAGGTAATTGTATTTTAGTCTTCTTATTCTCTCTCTTTCTTCCTCTTCTTTCTCCTTTTTCTTCTTCTCCTCCTTCCCCTCTTCTTCTCCTCCTTCTCTTTTTTCTTTTTCTTCTTAACTTTTGTGAGGTTGAGTCAAAATAACAACATTTGCCTGCAAGCAGGATCTTAAATGCTTCCTATAAAGACTATTCTTGTTCGTGGCCAGTTGGAGGCCATTTATCGGATCCTTACAAGAGTTATAGCAGGTGGTTTGTGGCCCACAACCTGATAAACAAATTACATTAACTTGAAAATAAATAGTCTTGAGGATGCTACACTATTAGCTCACCTTCATCCCGGTCAATCTCAGAAATCCTGAGGTTATTTGAGCTCTTTTGCTAGGGAGTTCTTCCAAAATTTATAAAATAACTCTCTTCAACCCGGTGTGAATGCCACAGGGTGACTGCTTCCAACCCCAGGCTAACAATGAGAAGAATCCTCTTGGTTTCATTCGTCATCAGTGGCACATAAATGCCACTTACCTAGGTGTTTGCAGTGGACTCAACTCCCTTGTCTGGGAGGTTCCTTAGATTAGTTGTGACTTGTTGGCCTCAGGTTTCTTGTTCACTTGCCGGGCTGACTTACAATGAGGATCACGTGCCTCAAGGATTAAACCAGTGCAGCTACTGACTGTGGGGAGGATCTGGAAGGGTTGTTAGTGCCTGGCCGTCACAGCTGTGAGGCAGTTCTCTCTGGGGATTAATGTAACGTCAGTTCCTTAGTAAAAACAGATGTGTTGAAAAGAGCCTCACCTTGATCTGGTGCTTGACTCCTGCTGAAACAGAACTTAGGATGCAGAGAATCAGTGACCCTCAAGTGTCTTCTCTCTATGGATGACAATCCCTGGGGTACCACCTGGAAATCTCATGGGCTCATGACAATGTCATCCATGCTGAGAGCCCCACAGTTATGCGAATGCAGCCGGCATGTTCACTGGGACAGTGAGAAGGCTTTCGCGAACACTAGTCCTGCTCATTGTAGTTTTCTTAGTTTTGTTTTTGTGCTGCATTTATTCATGACTCTGCCAGAGCTCTGGACTTGGGCAGGGACATAAACTTGTAATTTGATGACTAAGGCTTTGCATACTAATTAGAAATTTTGTCCCATGGTTGAAACTATTAGCCAGTTATTCTTGAGCAGAATTCCCCAGAAGAGACTGCATAACAAAGCAAATGGAGGATCTGGACAAGGTTTACAGCTGTTCTTTTAGTGCATACATTATTGCAACATTTATATAAGTTTGAAGTTATTTCTATGCACAAAGTTATAAACTGTGTTCTCAAGGCCAAATGTATGGTCATGAACAGAGCTCCTGTCTTCTTGGGAGAAGAAGGCTTGAGGACTCCCAGAGGTCATGAGCATATTTATGGGAGGTGGGATATAAAGTCCATATACAGGTGGATGAAGGGGCATGAAACTCCAGGTTGTATCTCGAATGGCCCCTGGAGTGGGTCGCCAGCATTATGAAGGTGCCGCACATGAGGAGAAATGTTATGGGATATTCAGGAGCAAAGGAAGCATCTCTGACATTATCCTGCCTTCTCCCTCCCAGGCTGTGACACAGAAAGGAGGAGTAGCCACCACAGTGCCATCGCTTCATGGCAAGAGCTGGTGAAGGAGAGGAAGCAGACACTTTGCTGCCCAATGGCCTTTCCCCGCTGTGGGCTTCCCTTTGCAGCTCACAGCCCGCAGGAGGAGGTCAGAGCCCCATCAGGGGTTCGAAGGCAGCTGGCATGTGTCCAGGGGAGCAGGAAGGTGTGGTACAGCCGCTCACACGTTTCCTTCATCAGCCTCAGGGCACAAATCGTGCAGGCTGAACCATTCACCAGGCAAGGGAAGTAGTAAGAAAACGGTGTTGAGAAGTTCATTACACAGAGTACATTGCTGTCATGGTACAGACAGGGATGCTTAGGGCTTTGGATAAAGACCTGACACTTATATTTTTGATACATCTTAAATACATGATGTAAAGTGTTATTGATAAAGCATCTCTTAATGAGCAGAAGGAGGCCCTGTTTTAGTTTTATATACCTGTGCATAATATCATCTTTGGACAGAATGTGGTAACTTTATGTTTTTTATACTTATAGGTGTAATTCTGAAAAGATTTGTCACATGAATATGCAGATGCAAAAGAATGAGTTTGTGGTAGGGATGTCACCTTAATCTTTGAATTGTTTGGGCTTTTGACTAAATACTTTGAAACTAATTTCTCACTCAAAACTTTTCAATTATTTATCAGCCATGGCTAAAGGAGTGTCTCCTTTGATTTATGAAAGCAAGGGATTAGAAACCACTTCCTATAAAAAGCATTTTAGTATCTCAAAACATTTTAATACCTTTTTTTTTGAAACCTGGTCTTTCACATGTGAGAGTCAGTGCTGAGTACGTAGTTCGGATGGGGTATGGTCAGTGTGTGTCCTGGGAATGTTGGAGCTAAAGTGATTGGGAAAATGGAGGCTGAGACGGCCGTGGGCATGGCCACACGGTGTAAATGGTAAAGTAGAGTGGATGCTACAGTCTAGAACTGATCCCTTAAAAGTTTCCATCCCCCTGGTGTGTTTACCAGTCTGAAGACCAAAGCCCCAGGGATTCCTGGGATTTTGCTTTGAGTCACTAGAGACCTTGCGTGTCCAGTATTCTCCCTGAGGAAGGAGCCCAGAGACCCCATGTGTCTGCAGTAGGTGATACCTATCTCCACCTGCCACTCACCTCTAGCTTAACTTCCATATCTGAAATCCAGGATTTTAAAGTCACAGTAACATTGATTCAGATGTGATCATAAAACAGAAAATTGAGTGATTGGGAAGCAATGATCTTATTTTACCTAAGAAGCCCTGATGAAACCAGAGCCAATTCAGAAGCATGCAGTGTTAGCTCCCAGGATAGCAAACATTCCTTGTTGGCAGAGTCTGTCTCTTTAATGTGATGTTTGACTTTGCGAATCAGGTGATTTATTCTGTTTGTCTTAGTATTTTTATTTGTCTTTTTTTAAATGACATTTATCACCAGACACTGCATTGAGCATAATCCATTCTCCTCACACAAACCCTCGAGGGTGGCACTATGATATCACCCTTGTTGTACAGATGAGGAAGTCGAGACTGAGAGGTCAGCACTGTGCTAAAGACCCCACAGGTAGAAAGTTTAGAGCCGACCTGGGACCCATTTTCTGGGCCCAAATCAGGCTCTTCCTCAGAAGAACTTGAACAACCAACTGAATAGAGTAACCCCTTGCTCCTGTGTCTCAGCAGCGTGTTTTCAAAAATATGCAGAGCAACAGCTGAATAGCATATTTTAAGTAGTTATTTTGGAGGGGGATGGGAAGGAAGGTTCAGGGGATAGATGGTGATTAATGACGATTTGACTTGGGGTGGTGAATGAAACAATATGGTGTACTGGATGATATGTTGTAGAATTGTGTCCTTGAATCCTGTACAATTTTGTTAATTAGTGTCAGCTCAATAGATTCAATAAAAAAGTACCAATTTTTAATTACATGTTTAAAACATGTAGGAATATGCAGTTGCAATAATTCCTCAATAATGTTTTACTTTTTCTTCCATTTCTCTTACTTCTTTGGTCTTGACTTGAATGTCTGTTCTTAATGGGTAAAATATCAGTGTTTAGATTTTCCTAAGTCTCTTAATGTCTGGCTCAGTAGAACTCGCATAGAACACATACTTGCTTCCATCTTAACTCCTTTGCAACATCACATGCCATGTAGTCTTCAGGGAATTCCACTGCACACTTGTGAGAGCATGAGAGTGACCTGGGAAAATAAACCTTCACATTATTATTAATGTAGTTTTGTCCTAGACTCCCTGAGTCATAGCGTCCATCACTAGTTCCTGGAATAGCTGTTGCAGGTCCATTGTTTGTGTGTGTACTGAAATCTCTCCTCTGTGTACCTATTAGATGAAGGCCAGAGAGGAGGCTTGCCTTAAAAACTTAAACAGAAGTAGTGGATTCCAGAAGCAAGTCACCACCTCAAATACAAGACACTATAATCAACATTATTACTTCAACAAATGTATGTAGTACAATCTGATGAACTTTCTTAGTAAAAATTATAAGTAAAGTAAGGATAGAAGAAAACTAATCATAACCAATAAAATCAAATTTCAAAGTCAACAGCTTATATCACTCTCAAACAATGAGTGCTGAAGGGGCTTCTATTAAAACAGGTGGAGAGTCCTGATATATCCATTAGTCAGTATGGATCTGTGAGTTTTGTCACACTAAAATCAGAAAATGAGGACGTCACGGAAATGGCGCCGTGAGAAGCGCGTCCGACAGCTCTCCCCTAAATCACAACAAATTTATCAACTAGAAACAGAAAAATTTATCCTCGGAGCATTCCGGAGTTCCACACAAACTGAAAGCAAAAGGACTGTTATCACTTGAATCTGAGAGACGAGGGTGTGGAGGAAGCTACCGCAGCGACGCTCATTCAAGCCGCCAGGGAGTGCGCCCGCAGTGAGTCAGCCCATATACTTGGGAACCGCAAGCCGCCGCAAGCGGCCGACCGCGAACCCCTGCGAACCGCCACCGCGAGCGGCCGCCACAAGCGGCCGCGCGCGCGCCCGGTCAGGTTGAGCACTGCTGATGTTCCCAGCGGCCCGCACACTGCGAGTGGGGGTCGCCGGCCACCGGTGCCCTGAGCGCCCCATTCGCGCGCGTGCCTTGGGCATTCCACGCGCCCAGGGCACCCTACTGGCCCGCACACCCAGGGGGCTCCATTATCCTGCGCCTGGTGCGGTCCAGCCGCCAGCGGCGGGGCGAGCGGGAGAGGCTTGGGAGATTCTCTTCGTGGGCGGGGCACCTCACCCAGCCATTCAAGCTAACAATCAAGCGTTGGGGGAGGGGTGCGCACAGGCAGCCTAAAATACCTTCGGAAACACAGCTGCGACCCAATCACTGAAATTAGCTTAACCCATAAAATCTGCGCACCCTCGGTTCTAATTGATAAGATCTCTCTCAGTTCAGCGATCCAAGACAAGAGGCGTGATATTTTTTAGTGCCTCTCGCTAAAGGGGCGGGGGCAACTTCTGATTGATAGAGCCTCCATATTCAGGGATAAACGCTAACAAGAAGGACTTGGCAGATAATAAGGTCTATACTACACTAGTCGTAAGCAGAGACTAGTGCCTCTTCTTCCCTGCAAAAACAGGCTGCGAAGTGTGGAAAGCCTGGGTTGAGAGGTCCAACTAAATGATAGGCGCTGAACAGTCACCTTGACAACAATTGACTCCCACCCCCGCCTGATTACACTGGAGGCCCTGACTGCCAGAGCCTTTCCCAAAGCCTTGCACTGAGTGGGGATAGAGTGGGGATTTCCCAGCTCTTTGTGCCTCTTACTCCCCAGGCAGAAGCAGTTGCAGCCTTATAGCTGGATCACCAGGCTGCTAATTCAGAAAGGGGGGACTAGGAGAGAGAATCCAGGAAAGCAAACTCTCTCATCGTTGGACCCTGCAAACGCCAACAAGCCTTTACTTCCAGCAAGACTAAAGCCAATTATATGACATTGCCATAGAATCCCATCAACTGCAAATCCCTAACTAAGAGTGACACAGGGGCAGAGCCTGGGGTACAGAGTCACCGACTAGGAAGAGAGAGAGAAAAGAAAAAGGAAGAAGTTAACCTCTCAAAATCAAGAAAAACCCACAGACTTTACAACTTGATCCACTAATTTTTTTTTGTTGTTGTTGTTGTTGTTGCTTGTTTCTTCTATCTTTTTGCCTTTATTTCCTCCACCTCGGTCCTTCTATTCTCTGCCCATCTTATGCTTCCCCTTTCTTGAACTACACTATCCATGAGTGTTGCATTTTATTTTTCTTCTTCATCCTCACCCTCCTTTAAGGTTATACTCCAAAACACTTAACTCTCACTCTCTCCTCTTTTGTTTTTTTTTTGTCTTGCTTTATTTTGTTTTTTTCTCCTCCTATTTTATTTCTTCCTTCGTTTTTCTCTTTTTCTTATTTTTTCCTTTCTATTCATTTTTTCTTTTCTCATTTTACTTTCCTCCCATATAATCCTCAATCACGAACAAATTAGTTAATTTGGGACTCAAGGCTTTTTTTTGGTTTTATTTCTCTTTTTTGCTTTTGTTTTTATTTTTTTTTCTCTTGTTTGTTTATTTTTGTGGCATTTTGGGTCCTCCCAACCCAAGGTCTCCATTGTATTTAGTCTTCGCTCCACTTAATACAACAGATTTTTACTTATTATTTTTATTTTTTCTTCTTTATTATTCTTTTTTGGTCCTTTTTTCTGATTCCCTCTTATCCCTCTCATTATATCTCTTAGTTGACCATCACTTACAAGCAAATCATCTTATGCTTGTCTAAGATTTTCTTCCTTTTTTTTTTTTTTTTTTTTTTTTGCATTTAGTAGGTCCCTACTCCCTTTTTTTGCCCCTTGAACTCTTCACCCCAAATCAGGCCCTCCATTATAGGCACGATATTTCCCTGAGGAGGGGAGAGGAGGGAAAGAGAAGAGAGAAAAAAGGGGGAAATAATAAATTATTACTGTTTTTTTTTGTGGGGTGTTTTATCCTTTTTTTTTTTTTTTTTTTCTTTTTACTCTTTATTAATTCTAATTAGTGCTATCAATAAGACCACCCTCAGATGCCGATAAGAAAGAGGAAATCGAATATTATGGATACAAAAGAAAGAGAGGTAACACAAATAGATGTGGAAAAATCTATGGAGAAAAGACTTAACATATTGGAAGCCTTGGAGCTAAATGACAGAGAATTTAAACTAGAAATCTTAAAAATACTCAGAGATATACAAGAAAACACAGAAAGGCAATATAGGGAGATCAGAAAACAACTCAATGAACACAAAGAATATATTACCAAGGAAATTGAAACTATAAAAACAAATCAAACAGAAATGAAAAACTCAATTCACGAGCTGAAAAACAAGGTAACAAGCTTAGCTAACAGAACAGCCCAGATTGAAGATAGGATAAGTGAAATAGAAGACAAACAACTTGAGGCACAACAGAGAGAAGAAGAAAGAGACTCAAGAATAATAAAAAATGAGAAAGCCCTACAGGAATTGTCTGACTCCATCAGAAAGAATAACATAAGAATAATAGGTATATCAGAGGGAGAAGAGAAAGAAAATGGAATGGAGAATATACTCAAACAAATAATAGACGAGAACTTCCCAAGCCTGTGGAAGGAACTAAAGCCTCAAATTCAAGAAGCAAACAGAACACCAAGTTTCTTAACCCCAACAAACCCACTCCAAGGCACATCATAATAAAGATGACACAAACCAATGACAAAGAAAAAATTCTCAAGGCAGCCAGGGAAAAGAAGAGTACAACATATAAAGGAAGGCCTATTAGATTATCATCAGATTTCTCAGCAGAAACTCTACAAGCTAGAAGAGAGTGGACCCCAATATTTAAAGCCCTGAAAGAGAGGAACTTTCAGCCAAGAATACTATACCCATCAAAGCTATCCTTCAAGTATGAAGGAGATATAAAAACATTCACAAATACAGAAAAGATGAGAGAATTTATCAACAGAAAGCCCCCACTCCAGGAAATACTAAGGGGGGTTTTCCAACCAGATTCAAAGAACAAAAGAAAACAACACCACAAGTAACAGCTCCACCAAGAACACAATAAAACCAAACTTAAACTGTGACAACAAAGGAAAAAAAGGGGGGAGAGGATGGAGATTAACAGTAGCAAAGGATGATGAAGTGCAGAAATACTTATAAGATAGGGTACTACAATGAATATGGTAGGTACCCTTTTCATTACTTAATGGTAACCACCCTTAAAAAAACCACCACAAAAACACTTGACTTAAAAAAGGTAGCAACAGAGGAAAGAAGTATGGAACACAAACAAACAAAAACAAATGATAGAAAAACAAAAGAGAAGAATCAAACTAGATACAAAACTAACAGAAAGCAATTTATAAAATGGCAGTAGGGAACCCACAAGTGTCAATAATTACACTAAATGTAAATAGATTTAACTTACCAATAAAAAGACACAGAGTAGCAGAATGGATTAAAAAAGAAAATCCAACTATATGCTGCCTACAAGAAACACATCTAAGCAACAAGGATAAAAACAAATTCAAAGTGAAAGGCTGGAAAACAATACTCCAAGCAAACAACACCCAAAAAAAAGCAGGCGTAGCAATACTCATATCTAATATTGCTGACTACAAGACAGAAAAAGTACTCAGAGACAAAAATGGTCATTTCATAATGATTAAGGGGAAGTTGAATCAAGAAGACATAACAATCCTTAATATATATGCACCAAACCAAGGAGCACCAAAATATATAATACAGCTACTTATTGACCTTAAAACAAAAACTAACAAAAATACAATCATACTTGGAGACCTCAATACACCGCTGACGGCTCTAGATCGGTCATCCAAACAGAGAATCAATAAAGATATAGTGGCCTTAAACGAAATACTAGAACACCTGGATATGATAGACATCTACAGGACACTTCATCCCAAAGCGACAGAGTATACATTTTTCTCTAGTGTACATGGAACATTCTCAAGAATTGACCATATGTTGGGCCACAAAGACAATATCAGCAAATTTAGAAAAATTGAAATTGTACCAAGCATATTTTCTGATCATAAAGCCTTGAAACTAGAATTCAACTGCAAAAAAGAGGGGGAAAAACCCACAAAAATGTGGAAACTAAACAACATACTTCTAAAAAATGAATGGGTCAAAGAAGAAATAAGTGCAGAAATCAAAAGATATATACAGACAAATGAAAATGAAAATACGACATATCAGAATCTCTGGGATGCAGCAAAAGCAGTAATAAGAGGAAAGTTCATATCACTTCAGGCCTATATGAACAAACAAGAGAGAGCCCAAGTAAACCACTTAACTTCACACCTTAAGGAACTAGAAAAAGAAGAACAAAGACAACCCAAAACCAGCCGAGGAAAGGAGATAATAAAAATCAGAGCAGAAATAAATGAAATAGAGAACAGAAAAACTATAGAAAAAAATCAATAAAACAAGGAGCTGGTTCTTTGAAAAGATCAACAAAATTGACAAACCCTTGGCAAGACTCACCAAGGAAAAAAGACACAGGACTCAAATAAATAAAATCCAAAATGAAAGAGGAGAGATCACCACAGACATCATAGAAATACAAAGAATTATTGTAGAATACTATGAAAAATTATATGCCACCAAATACAACAACCTAGAAGAAATGGATAAATTCCTAGAACAATACATCCTTCCTAGACTGAGTCATGAAGAAGCAGAAAGCCTAAACAGACCAATCAGCAGGGAGGAAATAGAAAAAACTATTAAAAATCTCCCCAAAAATAAAAGTCCAGGCCCAGACGGTTATACTAGTGAATTCTATCAAACATTCAAAGAAGACTTGGTTCCTATTCTACTCAAAGTCTTCCAAAAAATTGAAGAAGAAGCAATACTTCCAAACACATTTTATGAGGCCAACATAACCCTCATACCAAAACCTGGCAAGGATGGCACAAAGAAAGAAAACTACAGACCAATATCTCTAATGAATACAGATGCTAAAATACTAAACAAAATACTGGCAAACCGAATACAACAACATATTAAAAAAATAATACATCATGATCAAGTGGGATTCATCCCAGAATCTCAAGGATGGTTCAACATACGCAAAACGGTTAACGTAATACACCATATCAACAAAACAAAGAACAAAAACCACATGATCTTATCAATAGATGCAGAAAAGGCTTTTGATAAAATACAACACAATTTTATGTTTAAGACTCTCAACAAAATGGGTATAGAAGGAAAATATCTCAACATGATAAAGGCCATATATGATAAACCATCAGCCAACATCCTATTAAACGGCATAAAACTGAGGACTTTCTACCTTAAATCAGGAACAAGACAGGGTTGTCCACTCTCTCCACTCTTATTCAACGTGGTGCTAGAAGTTCTGGCCAGAGCAATCAGACAAGACAAATAAATAAAAGGCATCCATATCGGAAAAGAAGAAGTAAAGCTATCACTTTTTGCTGATGATATGATCCTATACATCGAAATCCCGAAGGACTCCACAAAAAGATTATTAGAAACAATAAACCAATACAGTAAGGTCGCAGGATACAAAATTAATATACAAAAGTCCATAGCCTTTCTATATGCCAACAATGAAATATTAGAAAACGAACTCAAAAAAATAATCCCCTTCACGATTGCAACAAAAAAAATAAAATACCTAGGAATAAACATAACAAAGAATGTAAAGGACCTATATAATGAAAATTACAAAGCATTGTTAAGGGAAATCGAAAAAGATACAATGAGATGGAAAAATATTCCTTGTTCTTGGATAGGAAGAATAAATATAATCAAAATGGCCATATTACCCAAAGCAATATACAAATTTAATGCAATTCCCATCAAAATCCCTATGAGATTTTTTAAAGAAAAGGAACAAAAAATCATCAGATTTATATGGAACTATAAAAAACCCCGAATAGCCAAAACAATCCTAAGGAAAAAGAATGAAGCTGGGGGCATTACAATACCTGACTTTAAACTATATTATAGGGCCACGATAATCAAAACAGCATGGTATTGGCAGAAAAATAGACACTTAGACCAATGGAACAGAATAGAAAGCCCAGAAATAAAACCACATATATATGGTCAAATAATCTTTGATAAAGGGGCCAACAACACACAATGGAGAAAAGAAAGCCTCTACAACAAATGGTGTTGGGAAAACTGGAAAGCCACATGCAAAAGAATGAAACTCGACTACAGCCTGTCCCCGTGTACTAAAATTAATTCAAAATGGATCAAAGACCTAAATATAAGACCTGAAACAATAAAGTACATAGAAGAAGACATAGGTACTAAAATCATGGACCTGGGTTTTAAAGAACATTTTATGAACTTGACTCCAATGGCAAGAGAAGTGAAGGCAAAGATAAATGAATGGGACTACATCAGAATTAAAAGTTTTTGCTCAGCAAGAGAAACTGATATCAAAATAAACAGACAGCCAACTATATGGGAACTGATATTTTCAAACGACAGCTCAGATAAGGGCCTAATATCCAAAATTTACAAAGAACTCATAAAACTCAACAACAAACAAACAAGCAATCCAATAAAAAAATGGGAAGAGGACATGAACAGACACTTCTCCCTGGAAGAGATACAAATGGCCAACAGATATATGAAAAGATGCTCAGCTTCATTAGTTATTAGAGAAATGCAAATCAAAACTACAATGAGATACCACCTCACCCCTGTTAGATTAGCTATTATCAACAAGACGGGTAATAGCAAATGTTGGAGAGGCTGTGGAGAAAAAGGAACCCTCATTCACTGTTGGTGGGACTGTAAAGTAGTACAACCATTATGGAGGAAAGTATGGTGGTTCCTCAAAAAACTGCAAATAGAACTACCTTATGACCCAGCAATCCCTCTACTGGGTATATACCCCAAAACCTCAGAAACATTGATACGTGAAGACACATGTAGCCCCATGTTCATTGCAGCACTGTTCACAGTGGCCAAGACATGGAAACAACCAAAAAGCCCTTCAATAGAAGACTGGATAAAGAAGATGTGGCACATATACACTATGGAATACTACTCAGCCATAAGAAATGATGACATCAGATCATTTACAGCAAAATGGTGGGATCTTGATAACATTATAAGGAGTGAAATAAGCAAATCAGAAAAAAACAAGAACTACATGATTCCATACATTGGTGGAACATAAAAATGAGACTAAGAGACATGGACAAGAGTGTGGTGGTTACCAAGGGTGGGGGGGGGAGGGAGGACATGGGATGGAGGGAGGGAGAGAGTTAGGGGGAGGGGGAGTGGCACAGAGAACTAGATAGAGGGTGACGGAGGACAATCTGACTTTGGGCGAGGGGTTTGCAACATAATTTGATGACAAAATAACCTAGACATGTTTTCTTTGAATATATGTACCCTGATTTATTAATGTCATCCCATTACCATTAATAAAAATTTATTAAAAAAAAAAAAAAAAAAAAGAAAATGAAAAGGTATAATTATTTCCAAAATGAAAAGAAGAATCTTCCATTTGTGACAATATGATTCTTTCATCAGGAGACATGAGACACGTCCACATAGCAGCACTAAGATTATTAAAATAATAAGATGTGGTTCTGACCGGTGGCTCAGCACATAGAGCATCCACCTGGCTTATGGACGTCCTCAAATTGATTCCATGTCAGAGCACATAGTGGCAGCAGTCATCTGCCTCTCTCTCTCTCCTTCTCCCCCGTCTCCCCCTCTTCCCCTCCAGCAGCCAGTGGCTGGATTGGCTCCTGCAGGCTCTGGGCACTGAGGATAGCTCTGTCAGAGTACAGTAGCCTCAGGTGCTAAAGGTTGCTCAGTACTAGCATCAACCCAAGATACGGTTGCTGGGTAGATCCTGTTCGGGGTGCATGCAGGAGTCTGTCTCACTATCTCCCCTCCTCTCACCTATAAAATAAAACAAAATAAGATAAAATAAACTAAAATAAATTTAAAAAAACATTGTAAGTGGCTGGATACATACTAAATATATAAAACAGAACAGCGTGATTATGCTCTAGGCAAATTAAAAATGGAAAAAAAGATATCTTATTTGCAAATGTGACAAATTATAAAACACTTAAGAACAAATGTAATGAGTGAAATAGTATATACAATGTCATTGGAAGACTAATAAAAAATGTCAATATTTCCAAAATTTATGTACTAATTCAATGCACTTTCAGCTTGAATCCCAGTGGAGCTTTAACGAGAACTAGATAAAGTTATTTCAAATTCATATGGAACAAAATCTATGTCTGAAAATGGCCAAGAACAGTAGGAAGAACACTGAGTGGTTACTGGCCATATCAGATATTGTGTCCTACTATATATATAAAATGCTCCTTGATCCAGTTTAGAGTTAAATTAAAAGTAGACAACTTTACTAAAGATCAAAATGCGAAGTTCCAGAATATATCCATATATATCAGAGATCTAATCTATAGCCTCATTGATGTTACAACTCAGTAGTTAAAAGAATATTTAACATTTGGTCAGACATCGCCAATAACAAACAAGAACGAAAAGAAACAAGACTTTATCTCTTATAATATACAAACTTAAAGTGTCTTCAAGATCAATATATAAGAAGTCAGGACTTTCAGTGCAATAGTTGGGGTGGAAGCCAGATTGCATGGAGATGAGAGGTGAAAGGAAGGGGACTTGTGGGACCAGTGACTGGGATGCTGTGAAGTAAACCCTCCAGGGGCTTGTGAAGCGGCCTGGCTGAGACCCTGCGGACCCATGTGGCACACCCTGGTTTCATCCTCAGAGGCCTGGATTTCTTTCTCAGCCTCATGGAGGCCATTTTTCTCACATATAGAAAAGTTAATAGCAGGTAAAAGATAATAGCGTACAACATGAGAAAGATGACGTAGTTAACACGATAAACACGTTGGCTAATGAACACACAACCTGCATTGGTCAGTACCTGTGTACTAGGCAGTGCTGGGTAAGAATATTCCTGTAAGATCTTATGTCTTACACCCAAAGAGCAGCAGGTCCACAGTGAGAGAGAGCTGGAGAAGATGCCAAAGCTACGTGTATATACACCTTACATGGTTAGCGATTAGTGAAGCCCATGTCTGCGCAGAACAGAAGACTGTAATTGTCCCCTTCACCACAATGGTTTGTTCAAGAAGCAAGTTCTTTCTGGTGAGCAAGAAATTAAGTTAAGAACAGTAAATAATCTTGAGGATCCTGAAGTGAAAATTATCTCATCAGTTTCAAGCGCCATCTCACAAGTCCTGAGGGATTTTGGCCTCTATTTCCAGGGTGTTCCTCCAGAATACACAGGCTTCCTTCAGCCTGTCCTGGGAGCCACAGTGTGATGCCTTTGTGCCCTAGGGTCAACATGTAGAATATCTGCTTATTTTCATCATTGGAAATGCCTGCTGTGTATACACTGGACTCAGACTTCCTTGTTGGGGAGGTCATTAGTGGCATTGTGACTTGCTGTCCTCAGTTTCTTGCTCACATGAAGGGCTGATGTACAAGGAGGAGCATGTGCCTCAAGCAGGGACCAGCGCACCTACCGACTGTGTGTGGGTCAGGGGGAGCTGTGAGGACGGAGCCTCAGTGCTAGAGACAGTTCTTCCACAGGATTCTTTATGGAGCTTCCTCCCCCGTAGAACACATGCACTGTAACAGAGCCTCCCCTGGGCCTGCTGACCTCGATCCCGCTGCAAAGGGGCTTAGGCTGGAAGAAGAGTCCCTGAGCTCAGTGTCTTCTACTACTGGGGGAAGAAAGTCACTGGGCACCCTCTGGAAATCTCATGGGCCCAGGACAGTGTCATGTCTGCAGAGCCCCAAGCTCCTTCGAATGCAGCCTGCAAGATCACTGTGACTTTGAGAGGGCCTTAAGCCACTTTTGGGTTGTATTTTTGTAACTTACTCAGCCTCGAATTTGCACAGAACTTGTGTCTGAACTTTCCAGAGCTCTGGGATGGGGTGGGATCATGGCTGTAATTTGATGAGTAAGACTTCGCATATCTGCTGGATTATTTGTCTCACAAGCTGAGGTTCTCAGGTTTTCTGTTTCTTTGGTTTTTTTCCTCTACAATACTCCTAGGAGACCTCAGACCAGAGCAAAAAGTAACATGTCAACAGTTGGTGGTTGAGGTAATGTGCACAGGTTTTTTTCTAATACAGGTCATTGCAACATTTCTGTCACTTTGATGGTATTTTCAAGTTTGAAGTTAAAAGTTGTGTTTCTGAGGCAAAATGCATTGTGATGAACAGGCTCCTGGGCTTCCTGGGAAGAAGGGTCAGCCATGTCGGGAGAGCACGTGATACAGCAGGTCATGGGAGTGCCCCCGATGGGGGACGGTGCAGGAGTCCATGTGCACTTGAAAGAAGGGTCCTCCATATCCAGGTCGTGTCTGCAGTGGCTCCTGCACTGATTTCAGTATTACGAAATGCACAAGTTAGGCAGTGCACACAATCAGAATCTAGTAAGAAATCTGGGCAAAAACCCAGCATTACTGATTTTATCCCATTATTAATTATTATTATAATTATTATTTTACCTATTTACCACACAAACGAAAGATTTACATCTTATAGAACAGTTAATTATGGCAAGAGTTAGTGCATAAGAAGAAGGAAACACTCTCTGCTGCCCCATGTCCCTTCCCCCCCAGGGCTTCCCTTTGCAGCTCACAACCCACAGGAGGAGGTCAGAGCCCCGTCAGGGGTCCAGGGGAGGCAGGCAGGTGTTTGTGGGAGCGGGAAGGAGCAGTGCAGCAGCTCAGACATGTCCCTGAACCCTCAGGGCATAAATTTCATGACTCACCAGTGCACAATGGTGAGGGAAGAGGTACTAACATGGCTCATGGAGTTTGTAAGGTGAGGAACATGGTGACTCGGGTACCATCAGAGATCTTGCAGCTCTGGATAAAGAGCAAACACATACTTTGAAATCAGATACTTCGTAAATGCATGAAGTATAAATATTATCGATAAATTCTTCTCTTAATGAACTAAATGAGGCTTTTTAAAAATTTAATCCATTCATAGATAATACTATTTTTCTTGTGTGTGTGTGTGTAAAAATGAGGATGTCTAGTCACAGATTTTATCCTTTGAGGGCTTAATTCTGAAAACATTTGTCACATGAATGTGCAGATGCAGAAAGGATAAGATCATGGTCTCGATGTCAATTGATCAATCATATTTCTTGGTCTATGGTCCAAAAATGTCATTGTGATCTATCACTCCAAATTATTATTATACTTAATATTAGACCTAAAGTGAAGAAGGGATCAAAATTACTTTTACAGACTTACAGCCATGGCTGAATTAGGTCCTTTTTATTTTATTTAGAGGAAGAACACAGAAACCGCTCCCTGTAAGGAAAATGGGAGTGCCGCAAAATATTGCTTATGTTTTTTATTTTGGACACTAAAGTTGTCCATGCAGAGTCAATGTTATATAGGGTCTGAGAGATGTTGTGTACCCACCAGTCTTTATCAAATGGCACCAAGATGTTTATGATGAGGAGGTGGGACGTCACAACCAGTGTCCCCAGATGACATATATACTGTAAAAGTATATGAGGTTATCACGATCCAGAGGTGAGGTCTGAAATGTGTCCATCCCCCTGCTGACCAGTTAGAGACTGAGCTAGAGGAGCCCTGGGATTTCAACAGCAGCCAAAGGACACGGGTCACCAGCGCATCCTGCTAGAGACAGGAGTTCAGAGACCCTGTGTCTTTTGATGGAGAACACCTGTCCCCACCCAACACCCTCCCATACCCTTAGCTCCAATATCCAGTAGTTAGGATAATAAAGTCCCGAGAACAGTCATGTCAATGTAATCATAAAACTACATTAAGTTATTGGAAAGCAATGATCTTATTTTACCTAAGAGAAGCCCTAATGGAACCAGAGCCAATTCAGAAGCAGGCGGTGTTGGCTCCCAGGTACACAGTTCACTCCCTGGCAGAGTCGGTGAGATTCAGTCTCATATTTGCCTTTAAGGATATGGTGATTTATTCTGTTGGACTTACTATTTATAGTTTCATAGTGTTGCATAACTGTAATAGCTGACATTTACTGCCAGATACGGGCTGAGCATTTCCCTGAATTAATATATTTATCCTAACATGGACTCTATGATATCACCCTTGTTTATAGATGGTGAATTTCAGGCAGATAGGGTCAGCAGCTTACTGATGGCAATACAGGTAGAAAGTTCTAGAGGTCAGCTTGAATCAGGTAGTCTGGTCCTAAAATTGGACTATTGCTCACAACTCAATAAATGAACACATTCTAAATTTGAAAGAACCAAACAGCACCTCAGATTCAAAACAAAGTGTGTAAGTACCCGGTTGGGATTCTGATGGGGGAGGGATTGAAACTGCAGAGAGTCTGAGAACACAGGACTTCTTTCCCTTTTCTACTGTTTCTTCAGGAACGAGGTTGGGCCATGGTGATTTTAGATCCCTTATTATATCTGTGAGTAATTTTTATAATTTTATCCTTCAAGGTGCACACGTTTCAAGTAAGTGTGAGACCTTCGTATATTTCTGTTGTTGCTAGAGTTCCGGTTGCCATGGTTTCATGGTTTCTGTTTGGTCACTCCCCTTGTGACCACCATTCTATTTTCTGTTTCTATGAATTTGACTGCTCTGATCCCACATCTATAAGAATCACACATTAATGTCTTCTTGTGACTGGCTTATGTCATGTAGTGTACTGTCCCCCACATTCAGCCATGCTGCAGCATGTGAAGAATTTCCTGCCTTACCGTGGGGATAAGGGCAATATCCCATTATCTGTGTGCTCTGACTGTTTAGCCACTCATCTGTCCATGGACATTTGGGCTGCTTTCAGCTCTTGGCCATTGTGAATTGTGCTGCGATAAAATAGGTGTGCAAGTAAGAGTTTGAGACCCTGCACGTGTACGCAGAGCTGAACTTGACACATCACACTGTAATTCTAGTTTTAATTTTTTGAGAAAACTCCAGACCTTTTCTTTAGTGGCTGTATTAATTTACATCCACGCCCAAAATGCATCCTTGACAACACTATTAATTTTATCTGTTTTATTATTCCTTATTACTATTTTTTTGGAAAGTAGCCATGTTAATTAATGGGTGTGAAAACCCCATATGACCTTGACCTGAGATGGGAAACAGAGCAGGAAAGCCTGGGGGGCACAGTGTCTAGCTGGGTCTCACCCACTCACCACCCTGCCCCCAGGGCTCCCAGAGAAGAATAGGGACCTTCCTGACTCAGCCCTTCCTGCCTCCCCAGTCACAAAGCTCCCCTCCTCCACCAGGCACTCCTGTGTTTCAAGGTAACATGGGCTCCGGTCCCTACAGGCCACCTGGCTGATGGTGTCTTCTATTCCCCTAGGCTTCTCTCAGGACTCCTCCTCCTAACTTTTCCTACTGTCACTATTGTCCCCTTCCTGAGTGGCTCTCCAGAATGCTTTTCTGTGACCCACTGCATCCTAATGCCTTCTTTAGAACGGGCCATGCCTCCCCCATGTTTCCATGGAGCATCTGGTCATGGCTGGGGACAGGCAGAGGACAGGCCCAGTGGGCACTTTTGCTGCTGTGGCTCTTATGACTGAGAAGGTGCTATTCCTCCTGACATGTGAATTTGTCAATTAGGGCAGTATAGTGTTGGATTTCATTTGAAATCTCTCTTGATATTTTATGAAACATTAGATTAGAGGAAGAAGATGGCTTGAGTTTTTTTCCCTTCCTCATTTTTCAGAAAGGGAGAGAGAGAGAGAGACAGAGAGAGAGAGTGAGAAGGGGGAGGAACAGAAAACTTCAACTCCCATATATGCTTTGACCAACTAAGCCCAGGGTTTCAAACTGGTGACCTCAGCATTCTAAATTGATGCTTTATCCACTGCGCCACCAGAGGTCAGGCAGCTTGAGTTGATTGAAAATGTCACTTGAGAGTTTTCAGTACGTTATATAAAGTAGGAAGTTAGGAGTTGGGAGGTAGTCTTCCCTTTTTCTGTGCTTTCTCTCGGGAACAGAACACCTCTGATTTCTTCACAATTGTCTCCAGCCCACTGACCTTTCTCTCTCCACTGCCAAAGGAGCCCTGGCACAGCAGGCATCATCTCACACTAAAGATGCTCCCTAACCCACCTGAGTAGTTTGTTAATTCATAGTCCTGCACACCCAGGGGTACTTGCTGACCCTCGTCTCTGTGCCCGGCACCAGGCTGACAGAGATCAGCAAACCAGACATGGCCTGGAATTAAGGAGCCACATACTGGGGGCCTCCTGTCAATCACTGAGTATACATTTCTAACCCCAACCTCAGTGTTGATACAAAGGAGATGTTGGAGTGCCAGCAATGTCTATCACTGACCAAGTCACATGGTTCTGTCACATCAAAGGATGGCATCTTCTATCAATTAGGACAGAGGGCTTGAAGCCAGGTCTCGTGACCTGCCACATCCTTTGTGGGCAAGACCAACAGGGCTCACTGGGTAAAAATAATCCCGGGCTCTGCAGGCTGCTGAGTCCAGCTCCTAATTGCTCAGTGTTCTAGAGCTGAACTGGAAGCAAAGTCCACCATGAAGCCAGTGTTGTGTGTCCTGCTCCTCACTCTGGCCTTTTGCTGCTATAAGGGTGAGTATCATCTCTAATGTGAGTACCATCAGCCGGGGTAAGTACTTTCTCTCAACTAGGTGACTTATTAGGGGAGGGGGTGAGCAGATCAGAATCCAAACCTTTCCCACTACGTATGGACTAGCGCCCAACAGCCGGGCTCATTGTATCAATCCCAATGCTCTGGAACTTTCTCAGACATCATGGCAGGGTCGTTTTACAGTTTCTTCATCAGAAGCCTCATCCCTCTCTGTGATCTACGTGTCAGAGCAGCATGATGTAATGGAACTTGGTTGTGGGTCATGACTCAGCCACTCAGCAGCGCTGTGACCTTGAAAAAATGCTTAATCTCTCCCTGTCCCCTCTTGTCCTTGCTTTTCACAGCTGCCGCCCAGAGTGGCTCTGACAGAGCAGTGAGATGCCGTGTGTCACGGGGCAGCTCCAGGTCCCATCACATGTTCTGGTCCCAGGCGTTTTTTTTTTTCCTCTTTAAGTGAGTGGAGGGGAGATAGTGAGACAGACTCCTGCAAGTGCCCCAACAGGGATCTACATGGCAATTCGAGTCTGGGGCTGATGCTCAAATCAGCCACGCTAATTTTAGCACTCTAGTCTAACTCTCAGACTAACAAGCTATCATCAGCCCTTTGGCTGACCACGAACTAATCAAGCCACTGGCAGCAGGATTGGAGGTAAAGAGAAGGGGGAGAGAAGTGGTGGAGAAAGTGATGGTCACTTCTCCTGTGTGCCCTGACCATGAATTGAATCTGGGACAGGCATATGCCAGGCCAGCGCTCTATCACGGAGACAACTGTCCAAGGATGCCAGGGTCATTTAGGTGCCACTTGAGTCCATGGATTGTGAACCCCTTGATTCAGAGTCACAGAGTGTTCCACTTGAAAGGGCTTTAGCAGAGTTCTCAGTTCAGGAAGAGCTGGTGTTGTCTGAATCTCTGATTGATCAATCTTCCCGTGGGCTCTGAGAACCGGCAGCCTTCAGCCAATTGACACGTGCTGCTCATTCTCTAGGCATCCAGCCAGGATTTGGAGACCCAGTGACATTGTTAGGTCGGCAACTGCTGCTTTTCTGGGTTTGTTCTAGGCATTTGTCGAAGAATACTTTAGTGTGTCTTCACCTCTCTACACGGACCCAAGTCCTTTTGAGTCATTCTCTTTCACCTGCCTTTCTGAACCTCCTCCTGTTTTTCCCTGTAGCCTCTAATCTGACTCTCAGCATATCTGCTTAGCTACTACTGTCTTATCCGGTCAGATCAGAGCCTGGTAGGTCACATTCTGGGCTGCAGATGGTTGCAAAGACTTGGGGGATGTGTAGAGAATCTAGACCAGAGAATGTGGTCACTTCGGGTCTCAGCACAATCCCAGTGGGGTTGGTAGTAAGCCCCAGTTCCCACCTCCCACCTTCTCTAAGGAATTCTGTACAACAGTGCAAGACACAAGAGCCATCATGACATGTGCATAATTCCAGATGTGTGAAACTCAGAGAGTACTTTTTTCAGAAGGTTTTTAGCACTCTTCATTCAATTATATAATCCTATAGTTTAACTTAGTTGCAAAGGAACATCTTTTAATGATACATTTCCTCACTCCTCTCCAGATTTAGTCGTTTTTCTCTGACCGAGGCATGGCCAACATACAGCACACAGGCTGGATTCTGCCCGCCTAATAAGTTTATGCGGCCCACAATTAAATTTTTAATATTCTTCACTACTTTAAAATCTCAGCTACTCAGAAGCAGAATCATCTTTGATTATTGGAAATTGAGATATTTAAGAAGATAGTAATATCGCAAAAAAGAATTGCGCGTGTGACTAATCTATAGTTAACTTCCAAAAATTGGTCGAATTAATTCGCGATACATCTATATTTAAAAAAAAATTCCATTATAAAGATTTACAACTTTTGTACTCATCTGTACTCGATATGAACTGTTTGACGTTTAGCGGTAATGTGAAACCCACATTCTTTTAGGCGGAGTTTGCCAGTGTGCACCGAAGGTCAAACAATTCGTTATTTTTGTGGTCAGTGTGCTGAATCAAGTGGCATTGTAGCATAGACAATAGCTGCAGTTGATGACTGAACACATGTCCAGGCTGTTTGTAAAACGAAATAATTTTTATTTGTGATATAACCCCTTGAAGCTCATTCTGTTAATTAAATACTGTTTTGATTGATTGTGATACAGATTGGATATTTATACGGTATGTAATTATATTTTTAATAAAATAGATTTTTATTAAAATAATATTGTATATTAAAATTTTTTCACTTATATTTATTCATAAACAAATTATATTGTAAAATTTTGTTTACTTAAATGATTTCTTTTTATATTTAACATTTTTTAATTTTAATATTTTGTACGGCCCAGGAAAAAAGTTTTCTTTCTAATCTAGCCCGGGAGCAAAAACTGTTGGCCATGCCTGTCTGACCTCTAGTAGCTCTGACTCTGCCACTCATTGACAGACTGATTACTAACATCTGCTTTCCCCCATATCAGGACTAAAGAAGGTGTCACTGTACTGGCAGGGAAACATTAACTTTTAATCTAGAGTGCAAATTTCAGAAAAGAAGGAGAGTCTTGGAAAGTGACGGGTGTACTTTACAGAGAATAAATCTGAACTAGGGATCAGTCAGCCTGCCTTCCAGACAGAGCTCTGCGGCCAGCTCTGGGATCTGGAGCGAGTCATTACTTCCAGGATATTGCATTGTCCTTGGCACAGTTATGAGATGAGACCATATTCCCCAGGGGTTCCAGTTTAGCTCTAAGGTCAGGAGCCATGGGAGAAAACGACTTTCCTTAATTAATTGTATTCTTTTTTCTTTTGCTCCAGCAAATGCAGTAGTGTGTTCACCACTTGTTTCAGACCTGGGGCGCTTCTTTTGGGAAACTCCCAGCAACTAACGTGCCTATCTTGAGAAATATAATGCACCTATGAAAGCATTTCAGGCTGCATTAAAATTAAAGGGCTGTATTGATCAAATGCCCGATGACAAAAGAAAGTTTATCAAGTCTTTGGTAATTTCTTTCTCCCTCTGCATAGAGGCTGCTTCTCAGCTTCACAGCCAGGGAGAAGGTCAGGGTGCTGCTCAGGGTTGGCCAAAGGTGGGTAGGCAGCAACCCCTCTGTGCACATCATACTGAGAGGCTCTGGACACAAGTCAATGATAACATGGCACCTGCTGAGCTAGACTAACACTGCACACAGTGCTGGGCATGTTCGTCCTTCTCAGGTCACCTCTCTGGGCAACAAGTTCCACACAGTGTCCTGAGGAGAAGGACAGGTGTGATGGCGCAGAGCCAGAGACGGTTGCCCCCAGCCGGACGGGCCCCTCACCCAGTGGCACAGTCCCTGGGACTCTCAAGAAAAAACTGGGAGGAACAAGGGGACACAGCGAGAGGGAGAGAGCTGGCCACCCACTCTGTAAGAACGAAGGGGACGCTGCTGGGGGCTCTGCCAGCTCTCACAGAACCAAGACTACTCCTGTACCTCACCCCACGTTTCCCGGCCACAGGGCCGCGACCCTCCCTGTGTCCTCTGCAGCCCCGTGTGGAGCTGAAACACATCAATCATGTCCTCATGGAGAGATCACACAGATGTAAAGGTGTCTCTCAGTACACCCACCCTGGAATTAACTCAGTTTTCACACAAATGTCCTCACTAGCTGGATTCTCAGTGTGGGCAAGTCCTTGTGCCATGTGGGGAATGTCCATTCCTGGAGGTGGGACATCTGCAAGGAGAACGGCCCATGTCCCCTCTAGTCCTGTCCCGGTCCCTCAGCCCTGTGTCCCCATTTAGTGACAAGTGGAGTCCTGTCCTAGGACTCAGAAAGGACACTGGGCTGCTCCGCCCAACTCATGAGCCTCCTCCTTGCTCCACTGGAGACCTGCGCCCTTCTCTGGGGACACGCAGGGTTTATCTGCGGGGTGTGGACATGGTTCTCTCCTGACTCGCACGGTCTGTGCAGACTGGACCAGGACTATTGAATTCCCCACACGCACGGCTACCTGCCTGGTGCCTCCATTTCCCTTTGCTGGTTGCAGTTTCTTCCACATCTGGGTTGTAAACTACAGTCAGTGTTAACATGGCTTCTGTGGGGGCTTCATGACTGATGTTTCTTTTCTTTGTTTTTCTATTTCAGCACATTGTATTGAAAGAATGTAACAGATAGATGTAACAAAGCTTTCATGCGAGTTCCCTGATTTTCAACCATGATCTGACCTTTCCTGGACAATATGAACGTTTTACGTCTTCCTTCAATAAATTTCTTTCCTGCACTTCGCTGCCTGTCTTGTTTTATCCGACAGTCTCTGGCTTGAGCTGGGTGGTTTCATCAGGAAGTGGCCTGTGGGCGGTGTCAGGAGTAAAGTAGGGTGACCAGCCTCCAGGGACCATGGCGACCTGAGTGCAGGGGTCCCGGCGGGAACATGGGCTCAGGGGTCATCCTGCATGACCCCACAGACTGCCCGGTCACCTGGCCCTGAGGGCGGGGCGGTTGAGGGTTAAAGCACGAGAACGTCCTGCTCCGGGTCGCGGACTGCGGAGCCTGATGACGGTCATAGGGTTCCCACTCAGCAGTATCGCTGCTACTGCGCCCTCATCGTCAGCACAAACCCTGCTCGGTCCTCACCTATCCTGGGGTCAATGCCCGGATGGCCCTCTGTGACATGATCTCTGTCCACTTCTCCACTTGTAGTGAATCTGCAGGGTTCAACCTTCACTTACTGCCGGCACTCTGCACATGCGCATTGCTCACCTCCACCCCGATACCGGTACCTCTTTCAGGGACTCCCTATAGACCCGGACACTGGCGTCCATCTCCCATGGAGACAGCTCCATTCATACCATCCACACTTACTGCAGGGGGAACATGTCAGATGAGCACAGTGTCTCCCCACCTACTCCTCTTCCATGAGGCCATTCAGGCTAATTGGCCCCCATCCAATGAGGCAGCTGACTCAGATGATGGATACATCACAGGTCATATTTGGTTTCCTGTGGCTGCCGTGACACACAGCCGCATACTTGGTGGCTTCAGTTAAATTGTTTTCTCCAGGTACAGAGCACTAAAGTCTAAAATCTGTAACCTCTGCTGAAATCACAGTGTCAGGAGGTCATGCTGGCTCTGGAACATAGCGGGAACATTTATCCCTGGTTCCTCCAGCTGAGCGCTGATAGCTCTCCTCTGGTACCCACATCCCTCCTATCTCTGCCCCATGAGGGGATATTGTCAATTTTTTTTGTCTGTTTGAAAATCTCCTTGTCCCCTTCATATAGAATATGTGGGATGGCATTTAGAGGTCCCCAGAAAATTCAGGATCATCTCCCTAGCTGAAAATCTCTGACTTTCACACATATACAAACTCCTAATTGCCATGGAGGGCACATGATATGTCCCTGTTTAGGGTGTGGGTCTGTTTGGGGCTCTTATAAGCCTACTTCAGCTCCTTTGCCTGCTGACACCTAAGAGTCCACTGAGTTCATTCCCCTCCATGGCCAGGTCGCCCTCAGACACCCTTTTCAACTTGGAAATATTAGAGGTCATGTGTTTCCGTTTCAAGTAAAAGGACTTATTAGTAGACCTACACCATTTTACCAATTATAAAGGATATAGTTATACAAACTAAGGTTCAGAAAATAGAAAAGAAGTGTTAGCTACTATTATATATTGTGTCCAAAGCTTTCCATCCAAAATGTGATCACAGGGGTAACATGTCCACTTAAATTAGTCTCTATTTTCTGGAACGCCTGCTGTGTTCATTCACATCCTGTGCCCAGCAGAAACAGGGTCACAGAGCTGTTGCCACAGCCTGAGAAACACAGCCTGGAATAACGTGGGGAGGACAAGGCCCCCCACTGGTGGGGCACACAGGCCTTGTCTGACCTGGTCCCAGTCTCCCCTCTGTCCCCATGTCACCCAGACGCTGTGTTCAGTTATCCTGTCTACATGTCATTCAGCATGTATTTCAAGTCCCTGGACACTCTCCCTGCATTGCTGACAACTCATGTCAAATCATGTGTGGTGTCAACTTTCTGTTAGATGAGCCACCTGAGATTTTCTATGTTGAAGATATCATAAATCTTTAGAAACTCATGTTCAAATGCATAAATTAGTATAACTCGGTAGAAAGAATTGATTCTGCAGAGTCTTTTGCCTTTATCTTTGAGGTTCCAGTTCTCCTTGGGACAAGTGTCATCATTCTCTGCCTAGACTCTGCCCCTCAAATGACTTTTCCCTGCATCACTCTTACTCTCATTGACAACTTCGAAATGGAAGCCCAAGGTACTGGTTTGCCAAATGGTCACTTAGAGAAAACTTTCAAGGGCTCTTCACTCCTATAAAATAAGACTCAATGTCTTCATTTTGTAATGAGTGTATTCTTGAATGGAGGATAATCAAAACTTTACCAACCTCAAAATTAACACTGTTTTCTTCTCCTTTTATTTTAATTCTATGTGTGTCATAGTTGCTAACTATCATTTCTGACATATTGAGGGCATGAAAATGGAAAGAGACAAGAATTCATTCAAGTTCTTCAGAGACACATAGTCTTATGAAGACATCAAAGTCCTTTGGGCCAGGCAGAACACTCTCTCATGGGACACGACATGGGTCTTTAGAAAGAGCAGATTACTATGATATGTTTTTCCTCAGGGTAAATAAACATTCAACATAAATCAAAACCTCTAGGAAATAATTAATATGACACCTAGATAAAGACATAAAAAATTTGGAATATAGTGTGAAAATTCTGTGTGTGTGTGTGTGAGAGAGAGAGAGATAGAGAGAGAGGGAGAGAGAGAGAGTGTGTGTAATATAAAGAACAGAAATGAGAGAGACAATAAGCATGTTAAGTCATCAATCCAAGATTTCCAAGTAATAAAAATTTAAATGAGAGGGATCATGCTGGAAGAAAATCACCAAAGAAATACATCAAAAAAATGTCCCCACAGTGGAGACTATGAACTAGAACAGCTCACTCATTCCCCACATCAGAATACATTTTGTGATGTTTGGAAACATCACTTTAAAGGAAGGAGGTTCTTTCAAAAAGAAACACTAGGTCACCTGCCAGGATGGGGAATAAAAGTAGCATCAGAACAGACTGAAGGGCATAGAGAAAAGTTCAGAGGTCTAGCCTGTACCTGTGTACAAATGGAATTCTGAGGCAGTCAACTAGCATTTCAGCATGAAAATAAACAAATCCAAGAGGAACAGCAGATCTGCTGAAGTTTTATCTCCCATGAGGTTTTTCTCAGAAGGTAGGGGAGAATTTGCTCTACAGAAAGGGCTGGATGAAGAAAGACAAGTCATGCATCCCAGTGCATGCAAGATATAACACAGGTGTATGTAAATGAGCTGCAGAGAAGGGTAAATGATATAATTTTACACATCAACATCATGAGATGCAGTGATCCCATTTGTGGGAAAGTGGAGATGGCATGGTGTGTATAAGATTGGGGATTTGAGGGGCAGAAAGATGGCGGTGGAGTAGACAGACATACCAACTTACACTTCCCAGAACCAAAGTGGATTACAACTTAATTTTAAGAACCATTATGTGGAAAAACCAACTTTGGAGTCAAATAAGAGGACTCTTTAACCAAGGATCACTGAAGAATCCACATTGAGACTGGTAGGAAAAGTGGAAATGCAGAGAGGGCTGCCCAGCTCCATGGAGCAAATGGTAGCCCGGAGAGACTCGCATGGCAGAAAGAGAGTTTAGCAGAGAAGGGAGGGTCCTGGGCCTCAGGAACAAAGCCCCAGCAAGCAGCCCCAAAGACTAGAAGACATGTATGGACAGTATTTTGTTGCAAAACAAGCCAGGATACTGTTTGTGAAAAAAGATTTTTCAGACCCAGGATTCTTCTTAAAGGGACTGCGTAGAAAACCTCTTTCACAACCATTCACCTGGGACTCTGGGGGATGGGGAGAGATGAGAGGACCAGAGTAGCAGGAAGAGAGTGTGATCTAGGAGGTACAGGAAGAAACACTTTGAGGGACAGCCATATACACCCTGGGCTGAGTCATTCCCCAAATCTAAAGTGAATATTTTCCCTGGATCCAGCAATACCAGCAAAGGGAAGTAGGACACCAGCCAAATAACCTCCCTGCAGCACTCAGAGCAGAGTTGCTTAGAAGAAGGGAGCCATCAGGAATACAGTATTGAGTGCTAGGGTCTTAGCTGCAGCGCCCCCACCCACACTGCTGAGTGCACGCCAGAGGGTGGGCTGCAGGGGATGTGGAAGCGTGGTGCTGTTGGCAGTGGCGTAAGCTTGGCTGGCCACAAATGAGGCCTGGTGTAAGCTCAGTCCCCCCAGCAGGGGCAGAATCAGTGCATGAAAGTGGACGAATCTTGCTGTGGGCTGGATGAGCAAGCGCGGTCCCACCTGCAAGCCTGTCCGCAGGGGAAAGGTGAAGGCTGGATAACTCAGAGACCTGTGGCTGATCACCAGCATTCATCCCTGTATGGCTTGTGGAGCCAGGGCTTGTGGCCTGAAATGCGAGCACAGCTCTCCCAGCAGGGGCATGGTGAAAGTTTCAGATCAAGCAGAGAACTGCAGCTGAGCATAATTATGCAGCCCTGCCCAGGGTGCTGAGATGTGCACCCATGGTGCAGTGCATAGCCCCACCTGCAGGGGCTGGGTGAAAACTAGGGCTGGCTGAGGCTTGTAGACCTGGGCATGTGAACACAGCACCTCCTATGGAGGAGAGGCAGAAACTTCAGTAACAGCAGCAGCAGGTTGGCACTGGAAATGGCCATACTTGAACACCTGAGGCAGTGGCAGAGGGAGTGGCCAGTCTGCAGACAGACCACACATAAGGGAACATAAAATTCGGTGGTCACACCCTTCTTATACACAGACAAAATAGGAAGGCAGAGAAATGCAACCCAAATGAATTAAGAGAAATTCCCAGAAGGACTTGAATGAGTCAGATATAGCCAAATTACCAGATGCAGAATTTAAAACAATGATTTTTAGGATGCTCAAAGATCTTAGAACAACAAGAGATGGACATAAGGAACACCTAAATAAAGAGATAGCAAGTACAAAAAATGACTTTAAAATAATAAAAAAGAATCAGTCAGAAATGACAAATACCATATCAGAAATGAATTCATTACAACCAAATCAATGCTGCAAGAAATATTGAGGGGCCTATTGTAAACAGATTAAAGGGGGAAAAGAATATAGCAAAAGAGGAATATATCTTTAAAGAATAAAATGGCAATAAACAACTACATATCTACAATATAATAACCTTAAATTTAAGTGGATTAACTGATCCAATCAAAAGACATAGGCTAGCTGCGTGGATAAGAAAAAAGGACCCACACATATGCTGTCTACTAGAAACACACCTTAAAACAAAAGATGCACATAGACTGAAGGTAAAAGTATAGAAAAAAATATTTCATGCAAATGAATATAAAGAAAAGCTGGGGTAGCAAAACTTATATCAGACAAAATGAACTTTAAAACGAAGGGTATAGTCAGAGATAAAGAAGGATACTACACATTGATAAAGGGAGCAATTCAACAGGAAGATATAACTATTATAATAATCTACGCACTTAATATAGGAGCACCTAAATATATAAAGTTGACTTTGATGCATATAAAGGGTGAGATCAACAGCAATACTATAATAGTAGAAAATTTCAATACCCCACTAACATCACTAGATAGAGCCTTAAGAAAAAATATTAAGAAAGAAACAGCAGATATTGAGAACACACTAGATCTAATGGATTTAATAGATATCTTCAGGACCTTTCACCCCAAAGCAGCAGAATATACATTCTTTTTATGTGCTCATGGTATATTCTCTAGCATAGACTGCATGTTACGGAGCAAAAGCAGTCTCAAGAAATTTAAGAAGATTGAAATCATATTAAGCACTTGCTCTGACCACAATGGCATGAAACTAGAAATCAACCACAACAGAGAAACTGAAAAATACTCAAACACTTGGAAACTAAATAGAAAATTATTATATAACAAATAACTTAACAATGAGATCAAAGAAGAAATTAAAAACTTTCTAGAAAAGAATGATAATGAGCATACAACAACTCAAAATTAATGGGACACAGCAAAACAGTATTGAGAGGGAAATTCATAGCTTTACAGGCATACCTTAGAAGCTACAAAAAGCTCAAATAAACAACCCTGCACCTAAATGAAATAGAAAAAGAACAGCAAGTAAAGCCCAGATGTAGTAGAAGGAAGGAAACAATAAAAATCAGAGTGGAAATAAATGACATAGAGGCTACAGAAACAATATAGAGGATCAATGAAACCAGAAGCTGGTTCTTTGAAAAGGTAAACAAGATTGATGACCTTTAACCAGACTCACCAGGCAAAAAAGAGAGAGGACTCAAATAAATAAAATTAGAAATGAGTGGAGAAATAACAACTGACACAACAGAAATACAAAGAAGTGTAAGAAAATTCTATGAAGAACATTTGCCAAAATATTAGACAACCTAGATGAAATAAACAAATTTTTTGAAACATACAATCTTTTAAAAATCAATCTGGAAGAATCAGAAAACGTAAACAGACCAATTACAACAAATGAGATTGAAACAGATATAAAAAAAATCCCAACAAACAAAAGATTTGAGCCTAATGGCTTCACAAGTGAATTCTACCAAATATTCAAAGACCTAATTCCTATTTTTCTTAAGCTATTTCAAAAAAAAAATTCAAGAGGAAGGAAGACTTCCAAGCTCCTTTTATGAGGTGAGCATAATTCTGATTCAAAAATCAGTCAAAGACAACACAAAGAAAGAAAATTATAGGCAATACCCCTGATGAATTTAGATGCTAAAATTCTAAACGAAATATTACCAAACCGAATCCAGCAATATTTGAAAAAAATTATGCACCATGATCAAGTGGGATTTATTCTGGGGAGGCAAGGCTGGTACAATATTCACAAATCAATCAATGCGATTCATCACATAAACAATAGGAAGGAGAAAAACCACATGATAATTTCAATAGATGCAGAAAAAGCATTTGATAAAATTTAGCACCAATTCATGATCAAAACTCTCAGCAAAGTGGGAATACAGGGATCATACTTCAACATGATAAAGGCCATCTATGACAAACCAACAGTCAACATCATATTCAATGGGATAAAATTAAACGCAATCTCCTTAAAATCAGGAACAAGGCATGGGTGCCCCCTTTCTCCACTCTTATTCTACACAGTCATAGAAGTTTTAGCCACAGCAATCAGACTAGAGAAAAAATAAAAGGCTTCCAATTTGGAAGAAAAGAAGTAAAACTATCATTATTTGCAGATGATATAATATTATATATAGAAAACCCTAAAATCAGTCAAAAAAGTACTGGACCTGATAAATGAAGTCAGCAAGGTGGCAGGATAAAATATTAGTACTCACAAATCAGAGGTATTTTTATATATCCAACAATGAACTGTCAGAAAGAGAAATTAAAGGCCCTGGTCGGTTGGCTCAGTGGTAGATTGTCGGCCTGGTGTGCAGGGGTTCTGGGTTCGATTCCCTGCCAGGGCACACAGGAAAAGCGCCCATCTGCTTCTCCACTCCTCCCCCTATCCTTTCTCTCCGTCTCTCTCTTCCCTTCCCACAGCAAGGCTCCATTGGATCGAGGATGACCCGGGCGCTGGGGATGGCTCCTCGGCCTCTGACCCAGCGCTGGAGTGGCTCTGGTCGCAGCAGAACAGCGCCCAGAGGGGCAGAGCATCGCCCCCTGGTGAGCAGAGCATACCCTGGTGGGCGTGCCGGGTGGGTCCCGATCGGGCACATGCGGGAGTCTGTCGGGCTGTCTCTCCCCGTTTCCGGCTTCGGAAAAATTTAAAAAAAAAAAAAAAAGAAAGAGAAATTAAGGAAACAATCCTCTTCACTACTGCAAATAAAAAAAATAAAGTACCTAGGAGTAAATTTAACCAAGGAGATTAAAGACCTGTACTCCGAAAATTATAAAACATTGATAAAAGCAATCAAGGAAAATACAAACAAGGGGAAGCATAATCCATGCTCATGGTTAGGAAGAATAAACATCACTAATATGTCTATATTACCTAAAGCAATCTATAAATTCAATGCAATACCAATTAAAATACCAATGAGATACTTCAAAGATACAGAACACATATTCCAAAAATTTATATAAAACCAAGAAAGAACACGAATAGCCTCAGCAATCTTGAAAAGGAAGAATAAAGGGGGAGATATCACACTTCTTGATATCAAGTTATACTACAAGTCCTCTGTATTCAAAACAGCTTAGTACTGGCATAAGAACAGGTATATAGATCAATGGAACCGAGCAGAGAATCCAGAAATAAACCCACACCTTTATGGACAACTGATATTAGACAAAGGAGGTAAGAGCATACAATGGAGTAAAGACAGCCTCTTTAAAAAACGGTGTTGGGAAAATTGGACAGCTACATGCAAAAAAATGAAACTAGACCACCAATTTACACCATTCACAAAAATAAACTCAAAATGGAGAAATGACTTAAATGTAAGCCGAGAAACCATAAACAACTTAGAAGCAAACATAGGCAGTAAGCTCTCAGACTTCTCTCGCAGCAATATATTTGCTAAATTATCTCCACGGGCAAGTGAAATAAAAGACAAGGTAAACAAATGGAACTATATCAAAATAAAAAGCTTTTGCATAGCTAAAGAAAATAAGAACAGAATAAAAAGACAAACTGCACAATGAGAGAACATATTTGACAATACATCTGATAAGGGGTTAATAACCAAAATTTATAAAGAAGTGCTAAAACTCAACAGCAGGGAGATAAACAATTCAATCAAAATATGGGTGAAAGAAATGAATAGACACTTCTCCAAAGAGGAAATACAGATGGCCAATAGACAGGTGAAAAAATGTTCAACATCACTAATCATTAGAGAAACGCAAATTAAAACCACAATGAGATGTCACTTCACACCATTCAGAATGGTGCTTATTAACAAAACATCACAGAATAAGTGCTGGCGAGATGTGGAGAAAAGAAATCCTCTTGCACTGCTGGTGGGAATGTAGACTGGTACAGTCATTGTATAAAACAGTATGGAGATTCCTCAAGAAATTAGAAATGGAAGTGCCTTTTGACCCAGCTATTCCACTTTTAGGAATATACCCCAAGAACATCAAAGCACTGTTTGAAAAGGAGAAATGCACCCCCATGTTTATGGCAGCATTGTTCACAATAGCGAAGATCTGGAAATATTCCAAGTGTCCCTCAGCGAACAAGTGAATTAAAAAGCAGTGGTACACATATACAATGAAGTACCATGGGGCCACAAAAAAGAAGGAAATTTTACCTTTTGCGAAAACATGGAAGGACCTGGAAACTATTTTGTTAAGTGAAATAAGCCAAGGAAAAAAGAAATATATTATGTGACCTCACTCATTTGAGGAATCCAATGAACAATGTGAAGTGAGGGACGGAATTGAGACAGAGAAGGGATGAAAGGGAGGAGAAGAAAAGAGGACAGAGGGAAAGGGGATGATAGGATGGGATAAAGCTAAAGGGAAGTGGGGAGGGCGCTATTAGAAGAAGAACAAGGGAGATGTTGACAGGAATACGGGGGATGGAGGTTGCATTAGGGGCAACACTAGAATCTATGTAAACACAATAAATTAAAATCAATAAAAAAATGATTGAGGAGTCATCTAGTGCTACTCATTGGAAGTTGTTTTTCCATTTTGAATAATTTTCTGACATGATTATTTTAAAATAAAATATTTGAAAATATAGGAAACTGTCAGACAGAAACGACAAGGAATGACAGGACTAAAATTCACAAGGACAAAATATGGCAAAAAATGAGTTAAGACATGGCACAGCATTGAAGGCCATGTAGGGATCTATGTGGCACCAAACTTACGAGATTCTTCATGTATTTTCTTGAAAGAATTAATGAATTTTCTTAGGGAATTGATTATCATATTAAATGACAAGAGATAAGATAGGAAAGTGAAGAACAGTATGTTATATCACAGGATGGGTTTCTATCGTAGAAATTAGAGACCTATCGACATTCAACAGAGAACAAAGCTCATGTGAGCTTGCATTTTCCTAGATTAGACTGTGAGCAGGGGAGGACTGAGTGGATCCTGAAGGACAAAGTCAATGAGGGTGACAGAGAGGAGAGGGTGGGGACCTCTAAAAGGGAGGACAAGCCTGGCAAGGTCCCAAACGTGGAGATGAGTTTCATGCACTAGAGGTCACATGTGACCACTCTACTGCCACCATCAGTCAACACAGCAGCTCCTCACTGTCCTCAATTTAAGGCTTCTGTGCTGCCCTCATCTTTTGTTACAAGGACGAATGCTGTCAGGGATCGCTCCATGACTGGGTGTCTCAACTGTGACTTTAGTGCCATGGAAGTTGAAGAGTTTTTTTTCTCTGAGTGGGTGCTCTAAGCACCGCAGGTTATTTAGCTTCAAAACTGGTCTCATACATGTGATGCCAATGGCCACCACCCACACCAGGGGACAGAAAAATATCTCTGGACTTGAGAAATTATTATAGAACAACTGGTGCAAAAAAAGGAGAAAATCAGCCCCAGTAGAGAATCACAGTTTTAATATTGGAAATAAGTATTATTATATCTCTCCTATTCTCATTGTAACACTCTTATGATCACAGATTCAAACTCTAGAGGACAATGGTTAGCAAGAAAACATGGGCACTAGCTGGAGGGAAAATTACGAACCGAATAGAGATTTGGTTTCGAAATCTGATGAACCATATAAACCGTCACATGTGTGTGTCAGTTAAATATTCAACCACACATTATGTAGAAGTATCAAGTTGTGTAAGTTCAAGGTTTTGATGAATGAGGCAAAAGGAATTAATTGGAGGTGACACTTGAATCTGACTCAACTTCCAAATCTAGTTCTCGGTCCCAAGTCATTAGATGGATCTGGGTGAGATTAAATCAAGCTAATGTTTATCTCCAGGGAGCAGAGAACTGAGGTGTTTCTGTCCCTGGATGTCAAGGTTCCAACTCTCACCAGGTTCATAAAGAAAGTGGTGGTGGTGTCATATTGGCAGTCTGATGTCTGGGTTTACTGTTGGGGGTGAACCTTGACTTTCTGGAGTTTCCATTTTAAATGAGGTCCTCCTTCTAAATAGACCCACTAATAAAACATGTTATATAATCAGAGAATTCTTTGTAGAATATTAAACTTTTCCAAAAAAGCAGTTATACAACAGGTAATTAGATACCCACTCTTTTACTATTGTCACACTCAGACCAGAAGAGCTCAGGTCATGCTTTCTAAGACCTGAAGAGGGAGATAAAGACATGGAGTCAGGTCCTGGTCACCAGAAGAATAGTACTCACAAGAGCCATGCAGTCTTGAGAAGTTGACCCCAAAGATTCAAGGACACAATCTGACACCAGCATGGGCTGTCTTTGGTGTGGCATTGGGAATAAATGAAGAGTTTCCAACTAAAGGCAACCAGGCATAGACAGTGGAGAAGAAGGTTTCACATGGAGCAAAGGCCTTGAGCAGAACATCGTGGGCGGTGCACAGAAATCTACCTGGAGGCCAAATAGCGCAGTTGTGCATGTCAAGGGCACAGGCATTTATCTGAGTTATGAAGTGGAGGTCCACAGGGTCAAACTAAGGAGAGCAGTAGTATTGAGAGCTCTGATCCTAGACACTGGGCTTCTTATTTGGCTCTGCCTCCCACTAGCTGTATGCCTTGGTCAAGTTACTGAAATGCACATTCATCGATTTGAAGAATCAACAATTAAAATGGCCTTATTACCCAAAGCAATATAAAACAAACTTAATGTAATCCCTATCAAAATTCCAATGTTGTTTTCTAAAGAAAAAGAAGAAAAAATCATCAGGTTTGTATGGAGTCAGAAAACAACATGAATAGCCAAACCAATCCTGAGAAAAAGGAATGAAGGCAGAGTTATGACACTGTCTATTTCAAATTTTTTAAAGAGCCATGATCATCAAAACAGCATGGTATTGGAAGAAAAACAGACAAGCAGACCCAGGAAATGGGATCCAGAGTCCAGAAATAAAACCACATATATATGGACAAATAATCTTTTACCAAAGAGCCAAAGCACACAATGGAGAAAAGAAAGCCTCTTCAATAAATGGTGCTGGGAAAATTGGATAGCCTCCTGCAAAAGAATTAAACTTGACTCGTTTTTCTCTTCACACAAAAATTAATTCAAAATGTAACAAAGACTTAACTTTAAGATCTGAAACAATAAACTACATAGAAGAAAACATAGGTACTAAACTTATGGGCCTTGGCTATAGAGAATAATTTATTAATTTGACTCCAAAAGCAAGGAAAATAAAGGCAACAATTACTGAATGTGACTATATCAAACTAAAAAGCTTCTACACAGCAAAAGAATCTGACAACAAAGGGAAAAGGCAGCCAATCAAATGGAAGATAATATTTACAAACAACAGTTCTGATAAAAAGTTAATATCCGAAATATATAAGGGACTTACATTTGTCAGCAACATATAAGCAAATAAGCCAATTAATAATGGGGAGAGGTGCTGAATAGACACTTCTCCCAAGAAGACATTCAAATGGCCAGCTGATATGTGAAAAATTGCTCATTTTTACTAGCTATTAGTGAAATGCAAATCAGAACTACAATAAAAAACCACTTCACACCTGTTACATTGGCTATTATCGAAAAGACAGATAATAACAAATGTTAGAGAGGCTATGGAGAAAAAGAGACCCTCAATCACTGATGCTAAAAATGCAAATTTGTGCAACCATTATGGAAGTAAGTACAGTATTTCCACAAAATATTAAGACTAGAACTACCAGAGGACTAAAGATGGCAGCGGAGTAGGCGGACTCACAGACGCCCAGCTCTCACCACCAAACTGGAATACAGATCAATTTAGAAAAAATCAGTATGAAAAACCAACTCTGAACTGCAAGAACAGCTCTCAAAAACCAAGGAGCAAAGAAGAAGCCACAAAAAAACCTGGTAGGGAGTGCCTGAATCTCCCCTGCTTACAGGAACGGAGGGGGGGGTGAGGCTCAGAGCCCAGAGGGGATCTCACACAGGGAAAAGAGCAGAAACTACTGCTCATAGCCACTTGCCTGGCGACCAAGGAGCGAGGTGTGTTGAAAAGACCATTTTATCTCCCAAGTGGAAAGGACAGGGAGAGGAACAGACTGTGAGGCACTAAGGAATGCAGGAAATGACCTAAAAAAGCTGACTCATCCATGCTGGAGGCGACCATAGCTGGGGGAGGGACTGAACCTTTCACAAAACAGAGCTGAATTGCTTCTGGATCAGAGATCTCCGGACATCTATCCAGCTCCAATCACTGCAAAAAGACACAGCTGAAAACAAGAAGTGGGGAGGAGGCACAGTAACTCAGGTCTCCATGGAGATCTGAGATACACCTCCCCCTACTGAAGCTGAGAAAACACCCTGCCCCCAGTGAGATTAGCTGGCTAAAGAGGCCTTCAGAGTCTCAGGTTACATCCATCACATTCCTGGATACAGTTTCAAGGAAGCCCCCTGCTGAGATCAGTAAACAAGACTATCACCTGTTAAGAAAACAAACAAATCAAGACTTCAAAGCTGCCCAAATCCAAAAGTGGATTACAGATAACAGCTGATACCAACCCAAGAAGACCTAGAAATAACACAACTGAAAACTGGAGGCAGACAACACCAAGCCTAGACTCAACCAACTCTACAAATAAAACACCCAAAACATAATGAGAAGACAAAGAAGTGCAATCCAAATGAAACCATAAGAGACACCTTCAGGAGATGAACTGAGTGATATGGATAATCAAACTTCCAGATGCAGAGTTCAAACTAATGATTGTAAGGATGCTTAGGGATCTTAGAAGAACAATGGATGTTCATTATGAACACCTAAATAAAGAAATAGTAAGTATAAAAAAGAATCAGTCGGAGATGACAAATACAATATCAGAAATAAAGACCACAATGGAAGAAATTAAAAACAGGATAGATAGAGCTGAGGATCATATCAGCGAGTTAAAGGACAACTGAATTGACGGCATGAAAGCAGAGAAGAAAAGAGAAAAGAGACTCAAAAAGTCAGAAGAAACTCTTAGAGAGCTCTGTGACAACATGAAGAGAAATAACATCCGCATCATAGGGGTTCCTGAAGAAGAAGAAAAAGAACAAGGGATAGAGACTTTGTTTAATCATATCATAGCTGAAAACTTCCCTATATTAATGCAAGAGAAACTCTCACAAGTCCAAGAAGCACAGAGAACTCCATAAAAGAGAAACCCAAAGAAACCTATACCAAGACACATCATAATTAAAATAACAAAGCTAAGTGATAAAGAGAAAATATTAAAAGCTGCAAGAGAAAAAAAGTAATCACCTACTAAGGAGCCCCCATAAGGATTACATCCGACTTCTCAACAGAAACACCTGAGGCCAGAAGGGAATGGCAAGAAATATTCAAAGTAATGCAGAACAAGAACCTACAACCAAGACTACATTATCCAGCAAGCCTACTGTTTAAAATCGCAGGAGAAATAAAAAACTTCCCAGACAAAAAACAACTTAAAGAATTCATTACAACCAAACCAATGCTGCAGGAAATGTTAAGGGGCCTGTTGTAAACAGATCAAAGTGGGAAAAGAATATAGCAAAAAAGGAATACAACTTTAAAGTAGAAAATGGCAATAAACAACTATATATCAATAATAACCTTAAATGTAAATGGATTAAATGATCCAATCAAAAGACATAGGGTAGCTGCGTGGATAAGAAAACAGGACCCATACATATTCTGTCTACAAGAGACACACCTTAGAACAAAAGACACACATAGATTGAAGGTAAAAGGATGCAAAAAAACATTTCATGCAAACGGAAATGAAAAAAAAGCTGGGTTTGCAATATTATATCAGACTAATTGGACTTTAAAACAAAGGATATAGTAAGAGATAAAGAAGGCCACTACATAATGATAAAGGGAGTAATCCAACAGGAAGATATAACTATTATAAATATCTATGCACCTAATATAGGAGCACCCAAATTTATAAAGAAGACTTTGATGGATTTAAAGGGCGAGATCAACAGCAATACTATAATAGTAGGGGATTTCAATACCCCACTAACATCACTAGATAGATCGTCAAGAAAGAAAATTAACAAAGAAACACAGACTTATTGGAAACACTAGATCAACTCGATTCAATAGATATCTTCAGAACCTTTCACCCTAAAGCAGCAGAATATACATTCTTTTCAAGTGCTCATGGTACATTCTCTAGGAGAGACCACATGTTAGGGCACAAAAGTGCTCTCAACAAATTTAAGAAGACTGAAATCATATCAAGCACTTTCTCCAATGACAACGGCATAAAACTAGAAATGAACCACAACAGAAAAGCTCAAAAATTCTCAAACACATGGAAACTAAATAGCAGGTTGTTAAATAATGAATGGATTAAGAATGAGATCAAAGAAGAAATAAAAAAATTCCTAGAAACGAATGACAATGAGCATACAACAACTCAAAATTTATGGGACACAGAGAAAGCAGTGTTGAAATGGAAGTTCATAGCACTACAGGCACACTTTCAGAAGCTAGAAAAAGCTCAAATAAACAACTTAACCCTGCATCTAAAAGAATTAGAAAAAGAACAGCAAGTAGAGCCCAAATGTAGTAGAAGGAAGGAAATAATAAAGGTCAGACCAGAAATAAATGACAAAGAAGCTAAAGAAACAATATAGAGGATCAATGAAACTAGGAGCTGGTTCTTTGAAAAGATAAACAAGATTGATGAACCTTTAACCAAGAAAAAGAGAGAGAGGACTCAAATAAATAAAATTAGAAATGAGAGAGGAGAAATAACCCCTGACACAACAGAAATACAAAATATTGTAAGAAAATACAATGAAGAATTGTATGCCAAAAAACTAGAAAACCTAGAAGAAATGGACAAATTCCTTGAAACATACAATCTTCCAAAAATCAATCTAGAAGAATCAGAAAACCTAAACAGACCAATTAAAATAGATGAGATCGAAGCAGTTATCAAAAAACTCCCAACAAAGAAAAGCCCGGGGCTCGATGGCTTCACAATGGAATTCTACCAAATATTCAAAGAAGAACTAACTCCTATCCTTCTCAAACTATTTCAAAAAATTCAAGAGGAAGGAAGACTTCCAAGCTCCTTTTATGAGGTGAGCATAATTCTGATTCCAAAACCAGGCAAAGACAACACAAAGAAAGAAAATTATAGGCCAATATCACTGATGAATATAGATGCTAAAATCCTCAACAAAATATTAGCAAACCGGATCCAACAATATATGGAAAAAATCATACACCATGATCAACTGGGATTTATTCTGGGGAGGCAAGGCTGGTACAATATTCTCAAACCAATCAATGTGATACATCACATAAACAAAAAGAAGGAGAAAAACCATATGATAATTTCAATAGATGCAGAAAAAGCATTTGATAAAATCCAGCACCCATTCATGATCAAAACTCTCAGCAAAGTGGGAATACAGGGAACACACCTCAACATGATAAAAGCCATCTATGAGAAACCCACAGCCAACATCATACTCAATAGGCAAAAATTAAAAGCAATCCTCTTAAGATCAGGAACAAGGCAGGGGTGCCCCCTTTCACCACTCTTATTTAACACGGTCCTGGAAGTCCTAGCCACAGCAATCAGACAAGAAGAAGAAATAAAAGGCATTCAAGTTGGAAAAAAAGAAGTAAAACTATCATTATTTGCAGATGATATGATATTGTATATAGAGAACCCTAAAGTCTCAGTCAAAAAACTACTAAACCTGATAAATGAATTCAGCAAAGTGGCAGGATATAAAATCAATACTCAGAAATCAGAGGCATTTTTATACACCAACAATGAACAGTCAGAAAAAGAAATTAAGGAAACAATCCCCTTCACAATTACAACCAAAAAAATAAAGTACCTAGGAGTAAACTTAACCAAGGAGACTAAAGACTTGTACTCAGAAAATTACAAAGCATTGATAAAAGAAATCACGGAAGATACAAACAAGTGAAAGCATATACCGTGCTCATGGTTAGGAAGAATAAACATCTTTAAAATGTCTATATTACCAAAAGCAATCTATAAATTCAATGCAATACCAATTAAAATACCAATGACATACTTCAAAGATATAGACCACATATTCCAAAAATTTATATGGAACCAAAAGAGAACATGAATAGCCTCAGCAATCTGAAAAAAGAAGAATAAAGTGGGAGGTATCACACTTCCTGATATCAAGTTATAGTACAAGGCCGTTATACTCAAAACAGCCTGGTACTGGCATAAGAACAGGCATAGAGATCAATGGAACAGAACAGAGAACCCAGAAATAAACCCACAGTTTTATGGACAGCTGATATTTGACAAAGGAGGTAAGGAAATACAAAGGAGTAAAGACAGCCTCTTTAACAAATGGTGTTGGGAAAATTGGACAGCTACCTGCAAAAAAATGAAACTAGAACACCAGCTTACACTATTCACAAAAATAAACTCAAAATAGATAAAAGACTTAAATGTAGGCCATGAAACCATAAGCATCTTAGAAGAAAACATAGGCAGTAAGCTCCCGAACATCTCTCAGAGCAATATATTTGCTGATTTATCTCCACAGGGAAATAAAATAAAAGACAGGATAAACAAATGGGACTATATCAAACTAAAAAGCTTTTGCACAGCTAAAAACAACAAGAACAGAATAAAAAGACAAACTACACAATGGGAGAACATATTTGACAATACGTCTGATAAGGGGTTAATAAGCAAAATTTATAAAGAACTTGTAAATCTCAACACCAGGAAGACAAAAAATCCAATCCAAAAATGGGCAAAAGAGATGAATAGACACTTCTCCAAAGAGGATATACAGATGACCAATAGGCATATGAAAAAATGCTCAACATCACTAATCATTAGAGAAATGCAAATTAAAACCACATTGAGATATCACCTCACACCAGCCAGAATGGCGCTCATCAACAAAACAACACAGAATAAGTGCTGGCGAGGATATGGAGAAAAGGGAACCCTCCTGCACTGCTGGTGGGAATGCAGACTGGTGCAGCCTCTGTGGAAAACAGTATGGAAATTCCTCAAAAAATTAAAAATCAAACTGCCTTTTGACCCAGCTATACCACTTTTAGGAATGTACCCCAAGGACACCATAGAACGGCTCCAAAAGGAGAAATGCACCCCCATGTTTGTGGCAGCATTGTTCACAATAGCAAAGATCTGGAAACAGCCCAAGTGTCCATTAGAGGATGAGTGGATTAAAAAGCTTTGGTACATATATACTATGGAATACTACTCAGCCATAAGAAATGATGACATTGGATCATTTGCAATAACATGGATGGACCTTGATAACATTATACGGAGTGAAATAAGTAAATCAGAAAAAAACTAAGAACTATATGAATCCATACATAGAAGGGACATAAAAATGAGACTCAGAGACATGAACAAGAATGTGATGGAGATAGGGGTGGGGGGGTCAGGAGAGAGGGGTTGGGGGAGGGGAGGGGCACAAAGAAAACCAGATAGAAGGTGACAGAAGACAATTTGACTTTGGGAGAGGGGTATACAGCACAATCAAATGTCAAAATAATCTAGAGATGTTTCCTCTCAACACATGTACCCTGATTTATCAATGTTACTGCGTTAAATTTAATAAATAAATTTAAAAAAATAAATCAAGAAAAAAAATAAATAAATGAAGAAAAAAAAAGACTAGAACTACCATATGATTCAGCAATCACTTTACAGGGTATCTACAAAAACAATTTTGAAAACATAGATACGAAAAGACATGTGCACCCCCATGTTCATCGCAGCATTATTCACGGTTGCCAAGACATGGACGCAACCAAAGTGTCCCTCAATAGAGGATTGAATAAAGATGTGGGACATACATACAATGAAATACTACTCAGCCATAGAAAATGATGACATAGTGACATTTACAACAACATGAGTGGACCTTGAGAACGTTATACTGAGTGAAATAAATAAATCATCAAAGCTAAGAGCTATATGACTTCACCCATAGGTGGAGTATAAAACTGAATTTCATAGACATAGATAAAAGTGAAGTGGCTAACAGGCTGAAAGAGTTGTGGAGGAGGGGACTAAAGAGATAAATCTACAATGACAAAATGATTTGACTTTGAATAATGGGTATACAACATAATCAACAGAAAATGCTGTAGAAATGTTTACCTGAAACCTAGGTAGTCTTATTAATTAGTGTCACCCCATTAAATTTATTTGAAAAAACTCAATGATTAGCTGAACTTACAGGCTCATTTTTATAGACTTTCTTTCAATACATGAATCACTAAGAATAAAAATAGCTCTCACTGAATGTTATTACTTTGTTCAGTATGGCAGTGCTCAAATAACCAACATAACAGCGTGAGTGTATCCCAGGACTTGTGAGAGCCCGAGGACAGGCCAGCTAGAACTCTCTCTCACCCTCGTGTTTCCCTCAGTGAGGACACAGGAGGTCAGGGAGGAACCTGAGTCATTCTCCTCCACAGCAGGTTGGCCTTAAAAAGGGCACACACACTGAGACCAAAGGCCATTTTTCTTTGCTGAAGATTAAGATGTGAGTCAAAGTCCATATTGGGGAGAAAAAACCTGCGACCAGTAATACAGGCATTCAAATCTCTGGATTCCTCAATTTCTGCTTGGGAAATGTAACGTTTAAATGAGTCAATACCTGACTTCAAACTCTATTATAGGGCCACGACAATCAAAACAGCATGGTATTGGCAGAAAAATAGACACTCAGACCAATGGAACAGAATAGAAAGTCCAGAAATAAAACCACATATATATAGTCAAATAATTTTTGATAAAGGGGCCAACAACACACAATGGAGAAAAGAAAGCCTGTTCAATAAATGGTGCTGGGAAAACTGGAAAGCCACATGCAAAAGAATGAAACTGGACTACAGTCTCTCTCCCTGTACAAAAATTAACTCAAAATGGATCAAAGATCTAAACATAAGACCTGAAACAATTAAGTACATAGAAGAAGACATAGGTACTCAACTCATGGACCTGGGTTTTAAAGAGCATTTTATAAATTTGACTCCAATGGCAAGAGAAGTGAAGGCAAAAATTAATGAATGGGACTACATCAGACTAAGAAGTTTTTGCTCAGCAAGAGAAACTGATAACAAAATAAACAGAAAGCCAACTAAATGGGAAATGATATTTTCAAACAACAGCTCAGATAAGGGCCTAATATCCAAAATATACAAAGAACTCATAAAACTCAACAACAAACAAACAAACAATCCAATAAAAAAATGGGAAGAGGATATGAATAGACACTTCTCCCAGGAAGAAATACAAATGGCCAACAGATATATGAAAAGATGCTCATCTTCTTTAGCTATTAGAGAAATGCAAATCAAAACGGCAATGAGATACCACCTCACACCTGTTCGATTAGCTGTTATTAGCAAGTCAGGTAATAGCAAATGTTGGAGAGGCTGTGGAGAAAAAGGAACCCTCATACACTGTTGGTGGGAATGTAAAGTAGTACAACCATTATGGAAGAAAGTATGGTGGTTCCTCAAAAAACTGCAAATAGAACTACCTTATGACCCAGCAATCCCTCTACTGGGTATATATCCCCAAAACTCAGAAACATTGATACGTAAAGACACATGCAGCCCCATGTTTATTGCAGCATTGTTCACAGTGGCCAGGACATGGAAACAACCAAAAAGCCCATCAATAGATGACTGGATAAAGAAGATGTGGCACATATACACTATGGAATACTACTCAGCCATAAGAAATGATGACATCGGAACATTTACAGCAAAATGGTGGGATCTTGATAACATGATACGAAGCGAAATAAGTAAATCAGAAAAAACCAGGAACTGTATTATTCCATATGTAGGTGGGACATAATACTGAAACTAAGAGACATTGACAAGAGTGTGGTGGTTACGGGGGGGAGGGGGGAATGGGAGAGGGATAGGGGGTGGGGAGGGGCACAAAGAAAACAAGATAGAAGGTGACAGAGGACAATCTGACTTTGGGTGGTGGGTATGCAACATAATTGAACGACAAGATAACCTGGACTTGTTATCTTTGAATATATGTATCCTGATTTATTGATGTCACCCCATTAAAAAAATAAAATTATAAAAAAAAAAAATAAAAAAAAAAAATAATAAAATAAATGAGTCTTTTGTGAGGGGAGGTATATAGTTCTTTGATACCTGAGAAAGGTCACTGTGGGCTCCGGAGAAAACATGGGGGTAAAGAAGCACACACTTGTTGCACTTGACATGGGGGCGTTTTAGCTGAGGAAGAACCTATGAAGGGTCCCGTGTCCCAGCAGACAGCAGGGCAGGCAGGGCCATACTCTGGGATCCAGGCAGGTCCTCACTAAGTACTGTTCAATGAGACAGTCTTCCCTTCCATTATTCCCTTCGCACTCGCCTTAGGATTGAAGACTCCCAAAAGTGGTCACCTGGGAGAGGGCACACACATGAGATCACAGACTTTTCTGCATTTCTGGCCTCTTCCCAAATCAATATTGTTCTTGGCATCTTAGGATCCAGCATCCAACCCAGGTGTGTGGTGGATCAGGGGAACAGAAACAGATTTTAAGCTTTTTGTACCTTGATAAGAAGCAGAAGAGAAAAAGAGGAGAAGCAGGGTTAGGGAGGAGGGAGGAAGACAGGAATGAAGAGGGAGAAAGAGTTAACTGTGATGGAGGAGGTGGAGGGATGAAAAAGATGACAGTAAAAACAGCAGCATGACACACAGGTCACTGTGTTGTCATTTCTTTATTGTTCAGCAAGCACTTCTACATCCATTTCATCTACTGATATGGCCATTGCTACAATTCCAAAAATTTTCAGTGTTTTTATTGTCCTTTGTTTCTACACACAGAGTACAGGCTGGTGTGTTCCTTCCTGGCCCAGTGCCAGGTGTATCCGGTGACTTGTTCCTTCATCCATGGGAGGAGTCAAGGTGGCCTCCTAGAAAATAAAAGGAAGAGTTCTGGGCACTCACCTCCAAAGTGAGATCCTTCTTTCCTGCCACACCGCAGTGACCAGCCAGAGCCGCTGCCGGGACCATGAAGCTGCTCCCAGTCCTCGTGCTCGCTGCCCTCCCCTTTTACTGCTACGCAGGTGAGTCCGCACGGGGCGGGGCTCGGGTGGCTTGTTGTCAGGGTCGCTGTGGGAGATCTCTGCTCCCCTCACCCCAGGACAGGGCGTCTCACTTCTCTAGTTTGTAGTTGTGTGTGTGTGTGTGTGTGTGTGTGTGTGTGTGTGTGTGTGTGTGTGTGTAACAAGGAAGCAGTGTGTGAGGGCTTAAAAAATACCCAGATCCTGAGTTACTGTCCGAGGACTCAGACCATTCCCCATTATTTTTCTGAATGGACGTGCAGCTGGGATGTGGGAGAAGGACAAGCATCACGGCTGCCCAACAAGGAGTTCATGCCTCTGTGACCAAGCAGCTTTTGCACGCTTTCATCCCAGGTTCTGGCTGCACACGTGTGAGCCAGGTGATCAATCAGGCAACTGACCCTCAAGTGAGCAAATAATAATACATAGAAAATTTTAGAGAGGTCATACCGGATGCAGAAGCAGAAAGTCCATAAGGCAAGCAAAGCAGTGCTTTCTCCAGCAGAGTGAAGGAAGTCTGACAAATGCCCAAGTGATGGTGGTAAGTTTGGTTTCTTCTTAACTGCTCTAAACGACTAGACAATAACAGGCAGACTGAAAGATGGTCGTTAATTTTTTCAAAGAAAGTGCTGCTCATGCTTTACTTTATTCCAGTGAATTTAATTGTTGGTGAGTGTAAATACTTCGACACCAAGTAAGCCAGCCTAGCTGGTGTTGGGGAGCCTGTGCACTTTGTGGAATCTCTAGTGAGTGATTACTGGAAAGGGCGGGAGGGAAAAGTGTGTTTGGGCAAAGGATTACCTACCCCCTCAGCTGAAGAGACCCCTGAGTCTCAAGAGGACCCTCACTCATGAGAGTGATGAGCAAAAGAATTCCTCTTGTTCATCAAAACAAATAGAACATGTTAAAGAACTTTCAAAAGATTCTGGAAAAGTACAATAGAGCATGATTTCTTACATCTTATTAGCACAATCTTCAATGCACTGTAAGGAACGGAAGGTTGCGAGTATAAGGGATTGATTTTCTTGAGCATTAATTACAGTTCAGTGAGTGAGAAGTGGAAACCATGGCTGTGACTCGGCTACGGGTGATGTCATTGATGAAAACCACATCAGTAGTTAAACAATGAGCTGTTCCTGCTGTTTATAGCAGAGACTGTGTAGTTATTTCCAGCAGTCATTCCCTACCCTAATGTTCCATTCACAATGTCCCCGGGTAACTATTTGGCAATATTGCCACAGCGAAAAGATAAGTGTCCCTCACTCAGGGGTTTCTGACAACATAGATGAAACGTAAAGAACTATGATTAAAAAAAAGCCAGTCACAAAGGACAGGTATTGCATTTCGTAGACCAAAGAATCTCTAGGAAACGAGGATGAAAATGGATTGCAGTGGAGGGTGTGAGGAAAGGGGAGATGTTAAGGGTCTAGAGTTGCACGTTAGCAGATGACAAGGTCCTAGAGATTGGTTGCTCTGGAGAGTGAATGCTCTTAACACGACTAAAGTATACACTCAAATACAGACAAGGATGATATTATGTCATGCATATTTACCATGATTAAAATTTTTAAAAAGTAAGAACCTCTCAAGTAAAGATGAGGGAACTTTAATAAAACCTCTAGACCAGACAAGTCCATAAGAGTGAGCATGTCCAAAGTCTTGTAGTCTCAAAAGGATAGGGTGCCGTCATCTGTCCGTTAGCCCAAGTTCTAACATGCAGGCCATGCAGAAACTCAAATTGTACATTGCCTGAATTTGGGCTGAGGAACTGAAAACTGACAACACAGAGTATTGATTAAGTTCTTGAAGAGAAAAAAACATGCAGGGAAAATCAGCAAAGGGATCCCTGCTCAAGAAAATTCTGGAAGCACAGGACCCTCTTGCGTCAGCAGAGGTCTCCTGAACGGTAGGACACAGCACAGAATTCCAATGGTACTTCCAGCACCAGCTCTCTGCCGCTGGTGTGGACCAATCCAGGGAAACAATAGAGAACATGTTTGTTTTTCAGGATAGTCCTTTGTAAGAACAATAAAATATAAGTGATGACTCTGTCTTTGTTTTCCAGGATGCAATGTACAAGAGTGTTTGGTGTAAGCCATATTAGCTTTGCACCAGACCTTTGGCTCAGACTACAGGGAATGATCAGAAACCGACTGACGATGAGTAGAAACCACGACTTAGCACCCTTTTCTGTCTTTTGATCTACAGACTGCAAGACAATTGTTGAAACCTCACATACATTTTCCCTTCAATAAAGCATCTGCAAACCTAACGTTCTTCCTTGGTAACTGACTAACACAGGGGTTTTAGAGAGACGCAATGACACACGTGTTGCTCTCTCGCACACAAGCTGCTGGGGACCTCTTCCTAACATGCTGGCAGTCTTGTATTGTTGGCATAATTCACATCATTCATACCAGCTCTTCTTAGGAACACAGACAAATGTCCTCTGACTGACTCCTCCAACCGTGTCATCAGATGAGAGGTGCACCTGGGACACTCAGGAGCACGTAAATGGTGCCCTCCCTCCCCCGAGGAAGCTCAGGGCTGTGCTAAGGCCACTGGGGCCAAAGTGGGTAAAGTGCAGACTCTGAAAAGGCAGGGGTATCCTAGCCGCCCAATCAGGACCCTGCACTCCTGTTCCTGTCCCTCCTCGGAGCTGCCATTGCTCATCATCCTTACGCTTTTCCTCCCTTGCAAGCTGGTGGCCAGTCTGACTGGGCAATGGGGATCCAGCGACTACAGCCCTATCTCCCCGTGGGACTCCACAACAGGACCTTCTCCTGCTCTGTGGACACGCCCACTGCAGCCTGAGGGGACAGGCTCCTCCCAGATGGCCCAGTGCCCATCTGAGCAAATGCAAACTTTTCCACATGCAACAGAGAACCAAAACTGAGCATGGCTCATGAGTTCTTAATAAGTGTGTGTGTGTGTGTGTGTGTGTGTGTGTGTGTGTGAAACTAATATAATATAATATAATATAAGGAGTGGGTCTGGGAAAGTGTCCTTTTGCCTGGACTTAATGGTGTCACTGGCTGAAAGTGTTTTGAAGAAGTGGGAGGGAGCTTCTCATATGATTTATTGAGTCTTTGGTATTTATAGCCATTTCTCCATAAAAACATGTTAAATAATATATCTTATAAAGGCATTGATATAAAGATGCATGTACCCACTGAGGTTCATTGGAGCATATTCATTATTACTATAGTCACTTTTGGTTAATATTTATAAAGACTTTGTAACACTTTAATGGAAACCACGGTATTGTCTGCTTGTTCCTAGATTGGGTTATGGCTGGTGGAAGTCAGCCTTGGTGGGATCTGAATTGTCCTGAGAAGGGGTCAGGGCTCATGCTGGGTGAGAGGGACCCGTGCTGGTGTGATCAGAGGGAACTCGTCACCCACCCCTGGTGTCAGGATAGTGGGGATGGGCCACAGTGAGGAGAGCTGAGTCTGAGTTAAAATCACTCACTTTGCTTCTTTCCCAGGGAATTCCAACCTCACTGCTAGTTGGTCACTGTGGGAATGAAGGGGTGGACCACACTGCCCCCTGCAGGCCATGATTAGGGACAGTCACAGAGTTGAAGGAGGGACCAAAGATATCTGTAATTAGGGTAAAAATTAGGAAATGAAATCTTTTTAAAAGTAAAAACTTGGGCCACACCTCAATGTTTAAACTAGACAGGATTCAGCCCTGCTTTGCCTGAGTCACCTCTGTCACTGGCTCTGTCCCGTCCCTGCCCCTTTGGTCAGGAATGGAGAGCTCCAGGTGAGCAGCACACGGTGTGGACATGGGGACAGCAGTGGATCTGGGAACCTGAGTAGCCACTGTCCTCGGACCTGAGAGCCCACAGAGCAGGTGGCTGTAGCCAGTGCATTAGGTGAAAAAGAAGAAGGCACCAAAAGAAAGAATTGAAACTGTATTCAGAGATGGTTGTAGAAAATCTGATAGGTGGACAAAGGGTCCTCAAACTCTACGTTGCATCTGCAATTACTTCTGGACTGGGTCCCCAGTGTTATGAAGGCACTGGGCACAGGGAGAAATGTTATGGGATATTCAGGAGCAAAAGAAGCATTTCTGCCATTTTTCTGCCTTCTCCCTCCCAGGCTGTGTCACAGAAAGGAGAAGTAGCCACCACAGTGCCACCGCTTCATGACAAGAGCTGGTGAAGGAGAGGAAGGAGACACTCTCCGCTGCCCCATGGCCTGTCCCTGCCGTGGGCTTCCCTTTGCAGCTCACAGCCCGCAGGAGGAGGTCAGAGCCCTGTCAGGGGTCCGGGGGCTGCAGGCAGGTGTCCGTGGGAGCAGGAAGGAGCGGTGCAGCCGCTCACACATTTCCTTCATCAATCTCAGGGCATGAATCTCGCAGGTTCAACCACGCACCAGGCAAGGGAAGAAGTGAGAAAACGGTGTTGAGTGTTCATAACACAGAGTACATTGCTGTCATAGTACCGATAGGGATGCTTACGGCATTAGAGAAATCTGACAGGAACATTTTTGTTTTGTTTTATATAATTTTATTAATTTTAGTTCATTGTGTGAACATGGATCCCTGTGTCTCAGTCAATATAGCACCTCCTCTTTAACCACATGGCCCCCATTGCATTCCATTGTCTCCCTTCTCCTAACTCCCTCGCTCCCTTCCCTCTGGGACATGCTGTCCTGTTATCTGTACCCATGTGTTTTGTATATATAATTTCACTAATGCCTTCACCTTCTCTGATCCCATCCCCTTATTCTCCTTCCCTCTGACAGCTCTCCCTCTGCTCTTCATGACCCCGCCTCTGCCTCTATTCCGTTCCTCAGTTCACCTTGTTCATTAGATTCCACATATAAGAAAGATCATATGATTTTTTTTCTCTCTGCCTGGCTTATTTCGCTTAGCGTAATAATCTCCAGGTCCACCCATGCCCTCACAAATGCTAAGATCTCCTTTTTTTTCAGAGCCATGTAGAATTCCATTGTGTATAAATACCACTGCTTTTTTATCCATTTGTCCACTGACGGACACTTGGGCTGTTTCCAGATCTTGGCTATTGTGAACAATGCCGCAATAAACATGGGGGCACATGTCTTCTTCTGAATCAGTGTTTTGGAATTCCTAGGATATATTCCTAGAAGTGGGATAGCTGAGTCAAAAGGAAGTTCCACCTTTAATTTCTTAAGGAAATTCCATACCATTTTCCACAGTGGCTGCACATGTCTGCATTCCCACTAGCTGTGTAGGAGGGTTCCCTTTTCTCCACACCCTCGCAAGCACTTACTGTGTGTTTATTTGTTAATGAGCACCATTTGACAGGTGTGAGTTGGTATTTCATGTGGTTTTAATTTGCACTTTTTCTGATGATTAATGATGTACATTTTTTATACCTGTATTCCTATTGGCCATATGTATGCCAATATATCTCCATGGGCAAGTGAAATAAAGGACAAAATAAACAAATGCGTTTATGTCAAACTAAAAAGATTTTTCACAGCAAAAGACATCCCACACGATGGAAGAACATATTCGCCAGTACGTCTAATAATGGGTTAATAACCAAAATATATAAAGAACTTCAAAAACTCGACACTAGGATGGTAAGCAATTTAATTTAAAAATGTGCAGCCTGACCAGGCGGTGGCGCAGTGGATAGAGCGTTGGACTGGGATGCGGAGGACGCAGGTTCGAGACCCCGAGGTCGCCAGCTTCAGCGTGGGCTCAGCTGGCTTAAGTAAAAAGCTCACCAGCTTGGACCCACGGTCGCTGTCTTGAGCAAGGGGTTATTCGGTCTTTTGTAGCCCCATGGTAAAGGCACATATGAGAAAGCAATCAATGAACAAATAAGGTGGCACAACTATGAGTTGATGCTTCTCATCTCTCCCTTTCTGTCCATCTGTCCCTGTCTGTGTCTCACTCTCTCTCCCTCCCTCTCTAACTAAAAAAAATAAATAATCAGCTATACTGTGAACCATTAATGGGAACTCCAAAATGGATCCCTTTATAAAGGAGACTTAATATATAGCATCAACAATGTACAACTCAGTCATTAAAGGATTAGTTGTCAGAGAAATATACTGCTCACAAAAATTAGGGAATATTTCAAAATGAATATGAAGTGATAAAATATCCCCAAGTTTTTGTGAGCAGTATAGTAAAATATGGTCAGACATTGCCAACAACCATCAGGAGAAAAAGAAACAAGGCTTCTAATTCTTACAATATATCAAATTTAAAGTGTCTTTAAGATTACTATGGAAGAAATCAGGACTTTCAGTGTAATATTTGGGGTGGAGCCAGATTGCATGGGGATGAGAGGTGAAAGGAAGGGGACTCGTGGGACCAGTGACTGGGATGCTGTGAAGTAAACACTCCAGGGGCTTGGGAAGCGGCCTGGCTGAGACTCTGCGGACCCATGTGGCTCCCCCTGGTTTCATCCACAGAGGCCTGGATTTCTTTCTCAGCCTCATGGAAGCCATTTTTCTGACATATAGAGAAGTTAGCAGCAAGTAAAAGATAATAGCCTACAACATGACAAAGATGACATAGTTAACATAATAAACACACCCACCAGTGAACGTATAACTTTCATTGGTCAGTACCTGTGTACCAGGCAGTATTGGGTAAGAAACATTCCTGAAAGGCCTTCGCCTATAGGTTTAATTGATTAGAACATCATCCTAAAGGACAGAGATGGCTGGTGAGGGCCATCAGGATCCACAGTGAGGGCACATACAGGAACAGATCGATGTCTTCTCTCTGTCCCTTCTTTCTCTCTCTCAAAAATCAATAAAATAAACATTTTTTTAAAAATACAAGGGGTGACATCACGGAAATGGCGCCATGAGCAGCGTGTCCGACAGATCTCCCCAAAATCACAACAAATTTATCAACTAGAAACAGAAAAATTTATCCTCGGAGCATTTCGGAGTTCCACACAAACTGAAAGTGAAAGGACTGTTATCACTCGAATCTGAGAAACGAGGGTGTAGAGGAAGCTACCGCAGGGACGTTCATTCAAGCCGCGGAGGGAGTGCACCTGAGGTGAGTCAGCCCACACTCGGGAGCAGCGAGCAGCTGCTGGCACGAGCCCAGTCCGGTTGCAGAGCGAGTACCGCCCACACTCGGGAGCCGCGGAGGGAGTGCGCCTGCGGTGAGTCGGCCCACACTCGGGAGCCGCGAGCAGCCGCCGGCGTGCTCCCAGTCCGGTTGCAGAGCGAGTACCGCCCACACTCGGGAGCGGTGAGCAGCCGCCGGCACGCGCCCGGTCCGGTTGCAGAGCGAGCACCGCTAACGTTCCCAGCGGCCCGCGCACTGCGAGTGAGAGACCCCAGCCACCGGTGCCCAGAGCACCCTATTCACGCGCGTGCCCTGGGCAATCCATGCTCCCAGAGCGCCCTACTGGCCCGCACACCCAGGGTGCCCCATTATCCTGCGCCCGGTGCGCCCCAGCCGCCAGCAGCGGGGCGAGCGGGAGAGGTGCCAAGGCAGTCTTCCCTACTTGGGAGATTCTCTCCGTGGGCGGGGCACCTCACCCACCCATTCAAGCTAACAGTCAAGCGTTGGGGGAGGGGCGCTCAGGCAGCCTGAAATACCTTCGGGAGCACAGCTGCGAACCCAATCACTGAAATTAGCTTAACCCATGAAATCTGCGCACCCACGGGTTCTAATTGATAAGATCTCTCTCAGTTCAGCGATCCAAGACAAGAGGCATGATATTTTTTAGTGCCTCTCACTAAAGGGGCGGGGGCAACTTCTGATTGATAGAGCCTCCATATTCAGGGATAAACGCTAACAAGAGGGACTTGGCAGATAATAATATCTATACTACACTAGTCGCAAGCAGAGACTAGTGCCTCTTCTTCCCAGCCAAAACAGGCTACAAAGTGTGGAAAGCCTGGGTTGAGTGGTCCAACTGAATGCTAGGCGCTGAACAGTCACCTTGACAACAATTGACTCCCACCCCTGCCTGATTACACTGGAGGCTCTGACTGCCAGAGCCTTTCCCAAAGCCTTGCGCTGAGTGGGGATAGAGTGGGAATTTCCCAGCTCTTTGAGCCTCTTACTCCCCAGGCAGAAGCAGTTGCAGCCTTACAGCTGGATCACCAGGCTGCTAATTCAGAAAGGGGGGACTAGGAGAGAGACTCCAGGAAAGCAAACTCTCTCATCGTTGGACCCTGCAAACGCCAACAAGCCTTGACTACCAGCAAGACTAAAGCCAATTATATGACATTGCCATAGAATCCCATCAACTGCAAATCCCTACCTAAGTGTGACACAGGGGCAGAGCCTGGGGTACAGAGTCACCGACCAGGAAGAGGGAGAGAAAAGAAAAAGGAAGAAGTTAACCTCTCTAAATCAAGAAAAATCCACAGACTTTACAACTTGTTCCACTAATTTTTTTTTGTTGTTGTTTGTTTCTTCTATCTTATTGCCTTTATTATTATTATTTCTATTTCCTCCACCTCAGTCCTTCTATTCTCTGCCCATCTTATGCTTCCCTTTTCTTGAACTACACTACCCATGAGTGTTACATTTTATTTCTCTTCTTCATCCTCACCCACCTTTAAGGTTATACTCCAAAACACTTAACTCTCACTCTCTCCTCTTTTGTTTTTTTTTTTTGTTTTGCTTTATTTTGTTTTTTTCTCTTCCTTTTTTTTTCTTCCTTCGTTTTTCTCTTTTTCTTATTTTTTCCTTTCTATTTGTTTTTTCTTTTCTCGTTTTACTTTCCTCCCATTTAATCCTCAATCATGAACAAATTAGTTAATTTGGGACTCAAGGGTTTTTTTTGGCTTTATTTTTCTTTTTCGCTTTTGTTTTTGTTTTTTTCTCATTTGTTTGTTTATTTTTGTGGCATTTTGGGTACTTTTTACGTTGCTTTTTAACTCACTAGCATTCCTCCCAACCCAAGGTCTCCATTGTATTTAGTCTTCGCTCCACTTAATACAACAGATTTTTTTACTTATTATTTTTATTTTTTTTTCTTCTTTATTATTCTTTTTTTTTCCTCCTTTTTTCTGGTTCCCTCTTATCCCTCTCATTATATCTCTTAGTCGACCATCACTTACAAGCAAATCATCTTATGTTTGTCTAAGATTTTCTTCCTTTTTTTTTTTTGCATTTAGTAGGTCCCTACTCCCTTTTTTTGCCCCTTGAACTCTTCACCCCAAATCAAGCCCTCCATTATAAGCAGTTTTTGTTCCATTTAGCATAATATAATTCACAGGTCATCACAATATTTCCCTGAGGAGGGAAGAGGAGGGAAAGAGAAGAAAGAAAAAAGGGGGAAATAATAAATTATTACTGTTTTTTTTTTTTGTGGGGTGTTTTACTTTTTTTTTTTTTTACTTTTTACTCTTTATTAATTCTAATTAGTGCTATCAACAAGACCACCCGAAGATGCCAATAAGAAAGAGGAAATCGAATATTATGGATACAAAAGAAAGAGAGGTAACACAAATAGATGTGGAAAAATCTATAGAGAAAAGACTTAACATATTGGAAGCCTTGGAGCTAAATGACAGAGAATTTAAAATAGAAATCTTAAAAATACTCAGAGATATACAAGAAAACACAGAAAGGCAATTTAGGGAGATCAGAAAACAACTCAATGAACCCAAAGAATATTTTACTAAGGAAATTGAAACTATAAAAACAAATCAAACAGAAATGAAAAACTCAATTCACGAGCTGAAAAACGAGGTAACAAACTTAGCTAACAGAACAGCCCAGATTGAAGATAGGATTAGTGAAATAGAAGACAAACAACTTGAGGCACAACAGAGAGAAGAAGAAAGAGACTGAAAAATAATAAAAAATGAGAAAGCCCTACAGGAATTGTCTGACTCCATCAGAAAGAATAACATAAGAATAATAGGTATATCAGAGGGAGAAGAGAAAGAAAATGGAATGGAGAATATACTCAAACAAATAATAGACGAGAACTTCCCAAGCCTGTGGAAAGAACTAAAGACTCAAATTCAAGAAGCAAAGAGAACACCGAGTTCTCTTAACCCCAACAAACCCACTCCAAGGCACATCATAATAAAGATGACACAAACCAATGACAAAGAAAAAATTCTCAAGGCAGCCAGGGAAAAGAAGAGTACAACATATAAAGGAAGGCCTATTAGATTATCATCAGAATTCTCAGCAGAAACTCTACAAGCTAGAAGAGAGTGGACCCCAATATTTAAAGCCCTGAAAGAGAGGAACTTTCAGCCAAGAATACTATACCCATCAAAGCTATCCTTCAAGTACGAAGGAGATATAAAAACATTCACAAATACAGAAAAGATGAGAGAATTTATCAGCAGAAAGCCCCCACTCCAGGAAATACTAAAGGGGGTTTTCCAACCAGATTCAAAGAACAAAAGGAAACAACACCACAAGTAACAGCTCCACCAAGAACACAATAAAACCAAACTTAAACTGTGACAACAAAGGAAAAAAAGGGGGGAGAGGATGGAGATTAACAGTAGCAAAGGATGATGAAGTGCAGAAACACTCATAAGATAGGGTACTACAATGAATATGGTAGGTACCCTTTTCATTACTCAATGGTAACCACCCTTGAAAAAACCACCACAAAAACACTTGACTTAAAAAAGGTAGCAACAGAGGAAAGAAGTATGGAACACAAACAAACAAAAACAAAAGATAGAAAAACAAAAGAGAAGAATCAAACAAGATACAAAACTAACAGAAAGCAATTTATAAAATGGCAGTAGGGAACCCACAAGTGTCAATAATTACACTAAATGTAAATGGATTAAACTTACCAATAAAAAGACACAGAGTAGCAGAATGGATTAAAAAAGAAAATCCAACTATATGCTGCCTACAAGAAACACATCTAAGCAACAAGGATAAAAACAAATTCAAAGTGAAAGGCTGGAAAACAATACTCCAAGCAAACAACACCCAAAAAAAAAAGCAGGTGTAGCAATACTCATATCTAATAATGCTGACTACAAGACAGAAAAAGTACTCAGAGACAAAAATGGTCATTTCATAATGATTAAGGGGAAGTTGAATCAAGAAGACATAACAATCCTTAATATATATGCACCAAACCAAGGAGCACCAAAATATATAAGACAGCTACTTATTGACCTTAAAACAAAAACTAACAAAAATACAATCATACTTGGAGACCTCAATACACTACTGACGGCTCTAGATCGGTCATCCAAACAGAGAATCAATAAAGATATAGTGGCCATAAATGAAATACTAGAACACCTGGATATGATAGACATCTACAGGACACTTCATCCCAAAGCAACAGAGTATACATTTTTCTCTAGTGTACATGGAACATTCTCAAGAATTGACCATATGTTGGGCCACAAAGACAATATCAGCAAATTTAGAAAAATTGAAATTGTACCAAGCATATTTTCTGATCATAAAGCCTTGAAACTAGAATTCAACTGCAAAAAAGAGGGGGAAAAACCCACAAAAATGTGGAAACTAAACAACATACTTCTAAAAAATGAATGGGTCAAAGAAGAAATATGCGCAGAGATCAAAAGATATATACAGACAAATGAAAATGAAAATACGACATATCAGAATCTCTGGGATGCAGCAAAAGCAGTAATAAGAGGAAAGTTCATATCACTTCAGGCCTATATGAACAAACAAGAGAGAGCCGAAGTAAACCACTTAACTTCACACCTTAAGGAACTAGAAAAAGAAGAACAAAGACAACCCAAAACCAGCCGAAGAAAGGAGATAATAAAAATCAGAGCAGAAATAAATGAAATAGAGAACAGAAAAACTATAGAAAAAATCAATAAAACAAGGAGCTGGTTTTTTGAAAAGATCAACAAAATTGACAAACCCTTGGCAAGACTCACCAAGGAAAAAAGGCACAGGACTCAAATAAATAAAATCCAAAATGAAAGAGGAGAGATCACCACAGACTTCATAGATATACAAAGAATTATTGTAGAATACTATGAAAAATTATATGCCACCAAATACAACAATCTAGAAGAAATGGATAAATTCCTAGAACAATACAACCTTCCTAGACTGAGTCATGAAGAAGCAGAAAGCCTAAACAGACCAATCAGCAGGGAGGAAATAGAAAAAACTATTAAAAACCTCCCCAAAAATAAAAGTCCAGGCCCTGACGGCTATACCAGCGAATTTTATCAAACATTCAAAGAAGACTTGGTTCCTATTCTACTCAAAGTCTTCCAAAAAATTGAAGAAGAAGCAATACTTCCAAACACATTTTATGAGGCCAACATAACCCTCATACCAAAACCTGGCAAGGATGGCACAAAGAAAGAAAACTACAGACCAAGATCTCTAATGAACACAGATGCTAAAATACTAAACAAAATACTGGCAAACCGAATACAACAACATATTAAAAAAATAATACATCATGATCAAGTGGGATTCATCCCAGAATCTCAAGGATGGTTCATCATACGCAAAACGGTTAACGTAATACACCATATCAACAAAACAAAGAACAAAAACCACACGATCTTATCAATAGATGCAGAAAAGGCTTTTGATAAAATACAACACAATTTTATGTTTAAGACTCTCAACAAAATGGGTATAGAAGGAAAATATCTCAACATGATAAAGGCCATATATGATAAACCATCAGCCAACATCATATTAAACGGCATAAAACTGAGGATTTTCTACCTTAAATCAGGAACAAGACAGGGTTGTCCACTCTCTCCACTCTTATTTAACGTGGTGCTAGAAGTTCTGGCCAGAGCAATCCGACAAGACAAAGAAATAAAAGGCATCCATATCAGAAAAGAAGAAGTAAAGCTATCACTTTTTGCTGATGATATGATCCTATACACCGAAAACCCGAAGGACTCCACAAAAAGATTATTAGAAACAAGAAACCAATACAGTAAGGTCCAGGATACAAAATTAACATACAAAAGTCCATAGCCTTTCTATATGCCAACAATGAAATATTAGAAAACGAACTCAAAAAAATAATCCCCTTCACGATTGCAACAAAAAAAATAAAATACCTAGGAATAAACATAACGAAGAACGTAAAGGACCTTTATAATGAAAATTACAAAGCATTGTTAAGGGAAATCAAAAAAGATACAATGAGATGGAAAAATATTCCTTGTTCTTGGATAGGAAGAATAAATATAATCAAAATGGCCACATTACCCAAAGCAATATACAAATTTAATGCAATTCCCATCAAAATTCCTATTAGATTTTTTAAAGAAATGGAAGAAAAAATCATCAGATTTATATGGAACTATAAAAAACCCCGAATAGCCAAAACAATCCTAAGGAAAAAGAATGAAGCTGGGGGCATTACAATACCTGACTTTAAACTATATTATAGGGCCATGATAATCAAAACAGCATGGTATTGGCAGAAAAATAGACACTTAGACCAATGGAACAGAATAGAAAGCCCAGAAATAAAACCACATATATATGGTCAAATAATCTTTGATAAAGGGGCCAACAACACACAATGGAGAAAAGAAAGCCTCTTCAACAAATGGTGTTGGGAAAACTGGAAAGCCACATGCAAAAGAATGAAACTCGAATACAGCCTGTCCCCGTGTACTAAAATTAATTCAAAATGGATCAAAGACCTAAATATAAGACCTGAAACAATAAAGTACATAGAAGAAGACATAGGTACTAAAATCATGGACCTGGGTTTTAAAGAACATTTTATGCACTTGACTCCAATGGCAAGAGAAGTGAAGGCTAAGATAAATGAATGGGACTACATCAGAATAAAAAGTTTTTGCTCAGCAAGAGAAACTGATATCAAAATAAACAGAAAGCCAACTAAATGGGAAATGATATTTTCAAACAACAGCTCAGATAAGGGCCTAATATCCAAAATTTACAAAGAACTCATAAAACTCAACAACAAACAAACAATCCAATAAAAAAATGGGAAGAGGACATGAACAGACACTTCTCCCAGGAAGAGATAAAAATGGCCAACAGATATATGAAAAGATGCTCAGATTCATTAGTTATTAGAGAAATGCAAATCAAAACTACAATGAGATACCACCTCACCCCTGTTAGATTAGCTATTATCAATAAGACGGGTAATAGCAAATGTTGGACAGGCTGTGGAGAAAAAGGAACCCTCATTCACTGTTGGTGGGACTGTAAAGTAGTACAACCATTATGGAGGAAAGTATGGTCGTTCCTCAAAAAACTGCAAATAGAACTACCTTATGACCCAGCAATCCCTCTACTGGGTATATACCCCAAAACCTCAGAAATATTGATACGTGAAGACACATGTAGCCCCATGTTCATTGCAGCACTGTTCACAGTGGCCAAGACATGGAAACAACCAAAAAGCCCTTCAATAGAAGACTGGATAAAGAAGATGTGGCACATATACACTATGGAATACTACTCAGCCATAAGAAATGATGACATCAGATCATTTACAGCAAAATGGTGGGAACTTGATAACATTATACGGAGTGAAATAAATAAATCAGAAAAAAACAAGAACTATATGATTTCATACATTGGTGGAACATAAAAACGAGACTAAGAGACATGGACAAGAGTGTGGTGGTTACCAAGGGGTGGGGGGAGGGAGGACATGGGAGGGAGGGAGGGAGAGTGTTAGGTAGAGGGGGAGGGGCACAGAGAACTAGATGGAGGGTGGCGGAGGACAATCTGACTTTGGGTGAGGGGTATGCAACATAATTTAATGACAAAATAACCTAGACATGTTTTCTTTGAATATATGTACCCTGATTTATTAATGTCATCCCATTACCATTAATAAAATTTATTTAAAAAAAAAAAAACAGAGAAATATTACCATAAGGTTTTCTCTCTTATGTCTTATGCCTAAAAGTCAGCATGTCCACCGTATAGAGAGTTGGAGAAAATGCTAAGGCTATATGTATGTACACCTTTCATGGTTAGTGATTAATGAGAATTAATATTAACAAGAAACACAAGATTTTAATTGTCCCCTTCACTACAAAGGTCTGTTCAAGAAGAAAAGTCTTTCTGGTGAGCAAGGAATCAAGTTAAAAACAGTAAATAACCTTGAGGATCCTGAAGTGAGAATTAGCTGGTCAGATTCCTGGGCCATCTCACAAGCCCTGAGACCTTTTGGCCTCTTTTTCCAGGGTGTTCCTCCAGAATACACAGGCTTCCTTCAGCCTGTCCTGGGAGCCACAGAATGATGCCTTTGTGCCCTAGGGTCAACGTGTAGAAAATCTGCTTATTTTCATGGTCGTAAATGCCAGCTCTGTATACAAAGGACTCAGACTTCCCTGTGGGTGAGTTCATTAGTGGCACTGTGACTTGCTGTTCTCAGTTTCTTGCTCACAGGAGGGGCTGATGTACAAGGAGGAACATGTGCCTCAAGCAGGGACCAGTGCACCTACTGACTGTGGGCAGGTCAGGAGGAGCTGTGAGGACGGGGCCTCACTGCTAGAGGCAGTTCTTCCTCAGGATTCTTTATGAAACTTCCTCCCCCGTAGAACACATGCACTGTAACAGAGCCTCCCTGGGCCTGCTGACCTCGATCCCGCTGCCAAGGGGCTTAGGCTGGAAGGAGAGTTCCTGAGCTCAGTGTCTTCTACTACTGGGGGAGGAGGTCACTGGGCGCCCCCTGGAAATGTCATGGGCCCAGGACAGTGTCATGTTTGCAGAGCCACAAGATCCTTTGAATACAGCCAGCAAGATCAGTGTGACTTTGAGAGGGCCTTAAGCCACTTTTGGGTTGTATTTTTGTAACTTTGTCCTGAATTTGCCACAGGATTTGTGTCTGAACTTTCCAGAGCTCTGGGATGGTGAGAAACCAGTATCCACGGTAACTATCACAGCCACCTGGCCCATGCAGGTTCTCATTGGATTCGGACAGTTGGTAAAGAAACAACGGAGCCAAAAACTGGTGGGCCACCATCTTTAATCCTAGCTTGCACCCAGCAGGCATGTAAAAACACACACTGGGCTCCAAAACCCCCTCATTCAGTGCTCCCAAAGCTACTGCCTTATTCGAGTTTCCTAGAATCAAGGGTTTCTAGGTCACCAGACTTATTCACCTCTGTTCCCCATCTCCTTCCTTCTCCCTGCACAAACTCTGCACTAACTGGCTTCTCAATCATCACTTCACCATCTTGGCTGCTTCTCCTGGCCTCCTCCATGTGGCCTTTCTCCACATTCCTCTCAAATGCTAATCTCAGGAACCAAGAGAGCAAGATCCCGGTCTGCCCCACTTTATAGTGTAGAAATGAAAACCTTTAATCCAATATACAAACAAGGAAGTCTCTAATACAAATTCATTTTTCTGAGGCATGATGGGATTGTACCACCCCACATCAAAAAGCGTGGGAAAGGCTTAGTCTTAAAACCAATTCCCAGGCTACAAGGATCCTGCCTGTCCACAACCCGCCCCCAACACACATTAATAACACCTGGGCGATGGGCTTTCACATGGGCAGCACCATCTTTAACAAAGTGAGCATAATATATTTTATCTGCCCAACAGTCCACTCCTATGCTCACTTTACTACTTACAATCTACATCACCAGCATCCCTGTGCAAGGAAATTAAGCACATTACACAAATTACAACATGGCAAATCATATACTTTCACAATTACAATGGTACATTTCACCAGTCTCTGAGCACTTTGCCTAAAGTGCAAAATGTCCTTGGCCTTCTTTCTAGCCATAGGAAAAGCTTCCCAGGGCAGGGGAAGGGCCTCCAGCAAAGTTGCCCTCATCCCCATTAGGGTATTTCACATTGTCTAAAATCCGTAAGTCCATCCAACAAAGGAGTCATTGCCCACTCCAGTCATAGTCTAGGAAATCAGTCTATGTACATGGGGCCTCGGCCACCCCTCTCATCCCTACCATCCTGGCAGATCTTACACTGTTCCAAAGAGGAGCACGTGGCAATGGCAGTCAGCATTTCCATCTCTGCTCCGGAGAGCATGATGGCACCCACCCCTATGTCCCAAAATCGCAGACCTACCAGGGGTATAATAGATACTCCTTGCTGCTGGGCTCTCACCTTCTGGAAAATGGAGATCGCAACTCCAACTCGATTCTCCTCATCCTCCAAAGAGGAACTGAAAACACCAGCTCCTGCCCCATGGTCTTTCCTTGCTGTGGGTTTCCCTTTGCAGCTCTCAGCCCGCAGGAGGAGGTCAGAGCCCCATCAGGGGCCCAGGGGCTGCGGGCAGGTGTCCCTGGGAGCAGGAAGGAGCGCTGCAGCCGCTCACACCTGTCCCCGAACCCTCAGGGCATAAATTTCATGACTCATCAGTACACAGTGTTGAGGGAAGAGGTACTAATATGGATAATGAAGTTTGTAAGGTGAGGGACATGGTGACTCGGGTACCATCAGAGATCTCACAGCTTTGGATAACGAGCAAAGATATACTGTGAAGTCAGATACTTCTTAAATGTATATAGTTAGATGTTACTGGTAAATACAACTGTTAATGAGCTGAGTGAGGCCTGTTTTTAATTCATCTATCCATGGATACTATTATTTTTTGGTAAAAATGAGGTCATTTTAGTCACAGATTTCATCCTTGGAGCTTTTAATTCTGAAAATACTTGTCACATGACTGCACATGTGAAAAGGATAAGTACATGGTAGTGATGTCAATTGATTAAACATAATCATTTAAAATATTGACCACAAATGTCATTGTGATCTATGACTCTAAATTATTTTCACACCTGATCTTAAGCCTATGGGTGAGAAGTGATCAAAATAAATTTTTTTTGTATTTTTCTGAAGTGAGAAGCGGGGTGGCAGACAGACTCCCACATGTGCCTGACTGAGATCTACCTGGCATACCCACCAGGGGGCAATGCTCAGCCCCTATGTGGCATTGCGTCCGTTGAAACTGGAGACATTCTAGCGCCTGAGGCAGAGGCCATAGAGCCATCGTCAGCACTGGGGCCAACTTTGCTCCAATGGAGCCTTGGCTGTAGGAGAGGAAGAGAGAGAGAAAGAAGAGGAAGGAATGGTGGAGAAGCAGATGGGCACTTCTCCTATGTGCCCTGGCCAAGAATCAAACCTGGGACTTCTACACACCAGGTCAACCCTCTACCACTGAGCAAACTGGCCAGGGCCTCAAAATAATTTTTAAGGACTAATCAGTCATGGCTGAATTAAGTCCTTCCTTATGTAATTCAAAACAAGGACACAGAACCAACTCCCTAGGAAAAATTTGGGTGCTAAAAAATATTGATTAGTTATTTATTTGGAGTGTAGAGTTTTACATGCAGTCAGGGTTACGTAGGATCTGAGAAATGATGGGCAGCTGTCTGTCTTTCTCAAATGGAACAAGGATGTTAATGACAGGGAAGGTGGGACGTGAGAACCAGTGTCACCAAATGATACATTCCTGTAAATCTATATGAGGTCATCAAGACCCAGGGGTTAGCTCTGAAATGTGTCCATCGCCACGTAGCTGCAGACCAGTTAGAGACTTGGCTAGAGGAGCCCTGGGATCTCAACAGCAGCCAGAGGACACGTGTCAGCAGCACATCCTGCTGAGGACAGGAGTTCAGAGACCCTGTGTCTTGGGATGGAGAACATCTATCCCCACCCACTAACTTCATGGACCCTTAGCTCCAATATCCAGTAGTGAGGATAATAAAGTCCCGAGAACAGTCACATCAATGCAATAAAACAGTAAATTAAGTGATTGGAAAGCAATGATTTTATTTTTCCTAGAGAAGCACCGATGGAACCAGAGCCAACTCAGAAGCAGGCGGTGTTAGATCCCAGGTAAACTGTTCTCGCCCTGGCAGAGTCTTTGAAATTAAATATGATATTTGCCCTTAAGAATAAGGTGATCTATCTGTTTGACTTACTACTTATATTTTTCATGTTATTGCATATTTGTAATAACTGAAATTTACTGCCTGATACTGTGCTGAACATTTTCCTGAATTAATATACTTAACCTAAGACAGACTCCTTGATGTCAACCTTGTGTACAGATGATAAAATTGAGGCAGAGAAGGCCGGCACATTGCAGAAGACATTACAGGTAGAAAGTTCTAGAGCTCAGCTTGAATCCAGGTTATCTGGTCCTAATATTGGACTGTCCCTCACAACAAAATAAATGAACACGTTCTTAATCTGAAAGAACCAAACAGCACCTCAGATTAAATACAAAGTGTAAAACTGCCCCATTGGGATTCTGAAGGGGGGGGGATTGAAACTGCAGAATATCTGAGAACACATGAATTCCTCACCTTTTCTACTGTTTCTTCAGAAACGAGGTTGGGCCATGGTGATTTTAGATCCCTTCTTCTATTTGTAACTTTTATGATTTTGTCCTTCAAGTTGTGCATGTTTCAAATAAGTGTGTGACCTTCAGTATATTTCTGTTGTTGCTAGAGTTCCGGTTGCCATGGTGTCATGGTTTCTGTCCCCCGTGCAGTGGTGCAGGGTTACAGGCAAGGACGGGTGGGTGTTCCCTGCCGATCCTGTGTTCAGCTTCATCGTGAACTTTAATATGATCTGACAATTTTTCTCAGTAGATTTTCTAAGATTTCTCTGACAGTATATGTAATTCATGACCAATTCATTGATTGATTTTATACAGTGTGTCCGTAAAGTCATGGTGTACTTTTGACCTGTCACAGGAAAACAACAAAACACTATAGAAATGTGAAATCTACACCAAATAAAAGAAAAACTCTCCCAGTGTCATACCTATTCAGTGCAGTTTGATGTGGGTCCATGCACAGATTTTTTAGGGCTCCTTAGGTAGCTATCCCGAATAGCCTCTACAGACCCGTCACTGACTGATGGCCTACCAGAATGGGGTTTCTCCACCAAACTGCTGGTTTCCTTCAACTGCTTATTTCACTGAGTAATGTTATTCCTGTGTGATGGCGCTTCGTTATAAACGTGCCGATATTCACGTTGCACTTTGGTCATGGACTCGAATTTAGCGAGCCACAGAACACACTGAACTTTCCTCTGTACCGTCCACATCTTTACTGGCATGGCCGTGGGCTGCTTTGCTGTATACACGGTGTTACATCATCATCTGTGCATGCACACGTGCTGCCACATCATGCTATATAACTAGTAGGTATTTCCTTTTATTTGGTGCAGATTTCACATTTCTATCATCCTTTGTTGCTCTCCTGTGACCGGTCAAAAGGGTACCATGCTTTACGGACACACTGTATTTGATGTTTTTTATTGTTTGAAGAGAATGTTTTCAACAAAAAGTTTTCCCTCTTTTTCTTTACTAATCATTATTTTCAGAGTTTTAAGTTCACAGCAAGATCAGCCAGAAAGTCCCCAGAGACACCCTGCTTCCTAAATTCCAGACACGCACAGCCTTCCCCAACTCAGCCTCACACGCTGGGTGGGACCTTTGTTCTCAGAAAGTGCAGTTGCTGCCCCTGTGGTAAGAGGATGTTTGGTTCACAGGAAACGGCCAAGCCACCCCCTAAAGTGGCTGCACCCTCTGCACTCCACCAGCAGTGAAGAAGAGTCTGTGCTCCCGTCCTGGGCAGCGCTCACTGCTGTCAGTCAGTGATCTAATTGAAAAGGAGAAGAAGATAAAAGAGTTGAACAGACAGATGAAGGAAGTAGAATGAGCATCAGATAGAGAGTTCAACTAAGGCAGAATCTGAGCTGCGAGCAGCTGAGCTGGGACTTCACTGTCACCACCTCGTCTGCATGTGACCCGTCCCCACTAGCAGACACCCCGACTGGGTAGCACTGGGTACTTTATCCTGCACATCAGTGCCTGAGCGCGACCTAGCGGCCTCCCCACTCTGCCAGTTTGAGCAAGTCTCCTACTTTCTGAAAGTTACCTGACTCAACTGTTAAGATGGGAAATGTAATAGCTTATTGATTTGTAGCAATGCTTAAATATGCTAAATTATGTTTGCACAATGACTTTAGGTAGAAATAAAAATCATTACTATTCTTTTAATTACTGCTGTTATTATCTACAGAGCTTTGCCTCCCAAAGCACCCGTATGCAGGGTGATGATGGTTGTTTGTAACTCTAATCAGTTCACAGTTACCTTGATGACTTTATTTTATTGAAAATTGTTCCCTCAGCACCAGGCCCCTTGGAACCACCTCCTATGTTCTGTTTCCATGAATCTGACTGTTCTAGAAACCTCATGTGTAAGAATCACACATTATTGTCTTGTGAATAGCTTGTCATGCAGTGTACTGTCCCCCACGTTCACCCCGGATGCAGCATGTGACAGATTTCCTGCCTTACCGTGGGGATAAGGACAATATCCCATCATCTGTGTGCTCTGACTCTGTTTACCCACTCATGCGTCCATGGACACCTGGGCTGCTTCCAGCTCTTGGCTATTGTGAATTGTGCTGCGATAAATGGGTGTGCAAGTAAGTGTTTGAGTCCCTGCACATGGACTCAGAGTTGAACTTGACCCATCACACTGTAATTCTAGTTGTAATTTTTTAGGGAACTACGGTCCTCTTTATTTCTGGCTGCACCAATTACATCTGCACAAAAATGCATCCTTGCCAACACTTGTAATTTTTTCTTATTTGTTTAATCCTTTTTATTATTTTTTGGAAATAAATAATTTAAAAAACCCCTGTGACGTTGACCTGAGATCTGAAACAGAGCAGGAAAGCCCGGGGGGCACAGTGTCCAGCTGGGTCTCTCCCACCCACCACCCGCCCCCAGGGCTCCCAGAGAAGAATAGAGACCTTCCTGACTCAGCCCTTCCTGCCTCCCCAGTCACAAACCTCCCCTCCTCCACCAGGCACTCCTGTGTTTCAGGGTAACAGGAGCCCTGTCCCTACAGGCCACCTGGCTGATGGTGTCTTGTCTTCCTCCAGGCTGTTCCCTCAGGCCCCTCCTCCTAACATTTCCTACTGTCACAATTGTCCCCTTCCTGAGTGACTCCCCAGAATGATCCTCTGTGACCACATTGCCTCCTAATGTCTTCCTCAGAACTGGCCATGCCTCCCCAGTGTTTCCATGGAGCATCTGGTCATGGCTGGAGACACGCAGAGGACAGGCCCTGTGGGCACTTGTTTGTACTGCTGGGACCCTGAGGACTCAGAAGGGGTGATCCTCCTGACAAGTGAATCCATCAATCAGGACAGTTTAGTGTTGGATGTGATTTGAAATAGCGCCATATTATTTAAACAATAGACAAAGAGTAGGAACTTGCTTTGATTTGATATAAAATGTCACTTGATAGTTTGGATATGTTACATTAAGTAGAAAGTTAGGAGTTGGGATGTAATTTTTCTCTTGTCACAGGTTTCTCTCGGGAACCCAACACCTCTGATTTCTTCTCAATTGTCTCCAGCCCACTGACCTTTCTCCTTCCACTGCCAAAGGAGCCCTGACACAGCAGGCATCATCTCACACTAAAGGTGCTCCCTAACTCACCTGAGTAGTTTGTTAATTCATAGTCCTGCACACCCAGGGGTACTTGCTGACCCTCTTTTTTGTGCCCGGTACCAGGCTGACAGAGATCAGCAAACCAGACACGGCCTGGAATTAAGGAGTCAAATCCCAGGGGCTTCCTGTCAATCACTGAATATACATTTCTAACCCCAACCTCCGTGTTGCTGTAAAGGATTTGTCAGCAATACAGTTCATTGACCAAGTCACCTGAGTCTGTGACATTCAAGCTTGGCATCATTCCTCAGAGGAACAGTGGGCTATAACCAGGTCTGGTGACCTGCCACATTCTTTGTGGGAAGAAATCTCAAAGCTTATAACCCAGGGCTCTGCAGGCTGCTGTGTCCAGCTCCTAATCCCTCAGTGTTTCTATAGCTGAACGCAAAGCAAAGTCCAGGAGAAAGCCAGTCCTGTGTTGCTGCTGGTCACTGGCCTTTTGCTGCTATGAGAGTATCATTTGTAATTGGAGTACAATTAGCTTGGGTAAGTAACCTTCTCTAAACTGGGTGATGTATTAGGAACTGGGAATGAGCAGAGTAGAATCCACACCTTTCCTGGCACTTGTGGACTAGCCCCCAGCAGTCAGGGCTCATTGTACCAATTCCTAAATACCAGCTGCCACCCAGAGTGGCTCTGACAGAGCAGTGAGATTCCGTGCGTCAGAGGGAAGCTCCAGGTCCCATCAGATGTTCTGCTTCCCAGCAGGTGCCAGTTAAGTCCACAGCCTGTGAACTCCTGGATTCAGACACATACGATGTGCAGGCGGGAAGGGCTCTAGCAGAGTTCTCAGTTCAGGAAGAGTCGGTGTTGTCTGAACCTCCGAATGATCAGTCTTCCTGTGGGCTCTGAGAAAGGGCAGCTCTAAGCCAGTCAACACATGCTGCTCATTCTCTAGGCGTCTGGCCAGGACTTGGAGACCCAGTGCCATCGCTTGGGTGACAGCTGCTACTTTTCTTGGTTTGTTCTAAGCATTTGTTGAAGAATATTTTGGTTTGACTTCATACCCTTGATATGGACCCAAGTTCTTTTGAGTCGATATCTTTCATCTGCCTTTCTGATCCTCCTCCTGTTTCTCTGTGTGGCCTCCAATCTGACCCTCTCACCATCTCTGCATAGCTGCTGTCTGATCTGGTCAGTGCAGAGCCTGGTAGGGCACGTTCTGGGCTGCAGGTGGTTGCAAAGACTTGGAGGAGGGGTAGGGAATCTAGACCAGAGAACGTGGTTACTTCGGGTCTCAGCACAATCCCAGTGGGGTCGGTAGTAAGCCCCAGTTCCCACCTCCCACCTTCTCTAAGGCATTCTGTACATCAGTGCAGAACACAAGAGCCATCATGACATGTGCATAATTCCAGATGTGTGAAACTCAGAGTACTTTTCTCAGAACATTTTTGGCAGTCTTCATCTAATGACATAATCCTATAGCCTAATTTAGTCTCAAAGGAGCATCTTCTAACATTAATAGGTTTCCTCACAGCTCTCCAGATTTAGTCCTTTTACTCTTACCTGTAGTAAGTCTGACTCTGCCATTCATTGAAAGACTGATTACTAACATCTGCTTTCCCTCCATATCAGGACTAAAGAAGGTGTCACGGTATTGGCAGGCAAACCTTAATTTTTGAAATCTAGAGTGTGAATTTCAGCAAAGCAGGAGAGTCCTGGAAAGTGGCGGGTGTAATTCACAAAGGATAAACCTGAACTAGGGGTCGGTCAACCAGCTTTCCAGACAGAGCTCTGCGGCTTGCTCTGGGATCTTGAGCGAGTCATTACTTCTAGGATTTTGCATTGTTCTGGGCACTATTAAGGAAGGGGACCATAGACTCCCAGGTGTTTCTATCAGGTTCTAAGTCAGGCACCACAGGGAAAATGTGACTTTTTTTTATATCACTTGTTTTTTCCTTCCTTCTGCTCCAGAAAATGCAGAACAGGTCTGTCCAAATGTTGTTACTGAGTTAGCAGAACTGTTTTTGCCCCCTACCTTCGTGTACAAAGCCAGTCTTCAGAAATACGATGCCCCTGCAGAAGCTATTGAGGCCAAGGTGACAGTGAAGCAATACATAGATAACATCTTGTTTTGAAAAAGACTGAGGGTCCTCGGTGCCTTGGTAATTTCTTTCTCTGTTGGCATAGAGGCTGCAGCTCAGCTGTGCAGCCAGGAGGGAGGTCAGGGTGCTGCTCTGGGGACACAGGGTGTGAAGGCAGCTGCTCCTCTGCTCACCTCTGATCCAGTGGCCTGTGCACATCAGGTCCATGATAACGTGACACCTGCTGAGCTGGACTAAGGCTGCAGACAGCACTGGGCATGTTCGTCCTTCTCAGGTCACCTCCCTGGGCACCAGGCTCCCCACAGTGTCCTAAGGAGAGGGACAGCCAGGCCCACAGGGTGTGATGGCGCAGGGACAGAGACTCTAGTCCCCAGCAGGACGGGTCCCTAGCCCAGTGTCACAGTCCCTGAGACTCTCACAAGAGGACTGGGAGGGAGAAGGAGACACAGCGAGAGGGAGAGAGCCAGCCCCGCCCTCTGTCAGGACAGAGGGGCAGCTGCTGGGGGCTCTGACAGCTCTCACAGAGCCGAGGCCACTCCTGTACCTCACCCCACGTTTCCCAGCCAGGGGGGCGCTACCCTCCCTGTGTCCTCTGCAGCCCCGTGTGGAGCTGAAACACTTCAATCATGTCCTCATGCAGAGATCACACAGATGTAAAGGTGTCTCTCAGCATGTCCGCCCTGGAATTAAGTCAGGTTTTACATAAACGTTCTCACTAGCTGGATTCTCAGTGTGGGGAAGTCCGTGTGTCGTGTGGGGAATGTCTACTCCTCGAGGCGGGACATCTCAAGGAGAATGGCCCATGTCTCATTCTGTCCCAAATCGGTACCTCAGCCCTGTGTCCCCGTTTAGTGACAAGTAGGGTCTTCGGTGCTGGGACTCAGAGAAAGGACACCGGGCTGCTCTGCCCAACTCCTGAGCCTCCTCCTCGCTCCACTGGAGACCTGCGCCCTTCTCTGGGGACACACAGGTTTTATCTGCGGGGTGTGGACATGGTTCTCTCCTGACTCGCACGGTCTGTGCAGACTGGACCAGGACTATTGAATTCCCCACACGCACGGCTACCTGCCTGGTGCCTCCATTTCCCTTTGCTGGTTGCCGTTTCTTCCACATCTGGGTTGTGAACAACAGTCTGTGTTAACATGGCTTCTGTGGGGGCTTCATGACTGATTTTTTTCTCTCTCTCTTTTTCTATTTCAGAACATTGTAGTAAAAGAATGTAACAGATAGATGTAACAAGCTTCCATGTGAGTTTTTTGTCGTTCAATGATGACCTGACCTTTCCCGGACAATGTGAAGGTTTCAACGTCTTAATTCAATAAATTTCTTTCCTGCACTTCGCTGCCTGTCTTGTTTTATCCAACAGTCTCTGGCTTGAGTTGGGTGGTTTCATCATGAAGCAGCCTGTGGGTGGTGTCAGGAATAAAGTAGGGAGATCCAGAGTCCAGAGACCAGAGCAGCTTGAGTGCAGGGGTGCCGGCTGGATCATGCGCTCAGGAGTCATCCGTTCCCGTGGCCTCGAGGTAGGGAGCGGTTGAGGGTAAAAGCAGGAGAATGTCCTGCTCCAGGGCGCAGATTGCGGAGACAGCAGTCTGACGGTGGTCACATGGTTCCCATCTAGCAGCATCGCTGCTACTGCGCCCTCACCGTCAGCACAAACCCTTCTCAGTCCTCACCTCATCCCTGGGGTCAATGCCCAGAAGGCCCCGTTTGACATGATCTCTGTCCACTTCTCCACTTGTAGTGAATCCGCACTATTTAACCTCAGTTTACTCCAGAGGTCCCCAAACTATGGCCCGCGGGCCACATGCGGCCCCCTGAGGCCATTTATCCGGCCCCCGCCGCACTTCCGGAAGGGGCACCTCTTTCATTGGTGGTCAGTGAGAGAGCACAGGATGCATCCTGTGTGCTATATGTGGTGGCGCCACAAAGCACAGCGATGCGGGACGCACGCATCAGGGCTCCGGAAGCACGTCATATCACTTGTTACGGCTAGCAGTGACAAATATGGAACCAGACACTGACCATCTCATTATCCAAAAGCAGGCCCATAGTTCCCATTGAAATACTGGTCAGTTTGTTGATTTAAATTTACCTGTTCTTTATTTTAAATATTGTATTTGTTCCTGTTTTGTTTTTTTACTTTAAAATAAGATATGTGCAGTGTGCTTAGGGATTTGTTCATAGTTTTTTTATAGTCCGGCCCTCCAAAGGTCTGAGGGACAGTGAACTGGCCCCCTGTGTAAAAAGTTTGAGGACCCCTGATTTACTCCCTCCACTGTGCACATACGCATTGCTCACCTCCTCCCCGGCTACAACTTCCTCCCGCAGGGTCTCCTTAAAGCCCTGGACACAGGGTCCATCCCCATGAGGACAGCTCCATGCTCACCATCCACACTCACTGCAGGAGGAACACGTCAGATGAGCACAGTGTCTCCCACCTACTCCTCTTCCATGAGCCCATCCAGGCTAATGGGCCCCGTCCAATGAGGCAGCTGACTCAGATGACGGATACATCACAGATCATAGTTGGCTTCCAGGGGCTGCTGTGACCCAGCCACACACTTGGTGGCTTCAGTTAAGTTCTCTTTTCCAGGTGTGGATGACAAAAGTCTAAAATCTATAACCTCTGCTGAAATAACAGTGTCAGGAGGCCATGCTGTCTCTGGAACGTCGAGGGGAACATCTATCCCTGGTGCCTCCAGACAAGGATTGATGACTGTCCTCTGGTACCAACATTCCTCCTATCTCTGCCCCATGAGGGGACATTGCCGTATTGTTTCTGTGTGCTTGATAATCTTATGGTTTTCTTCTTATAAAATATGTGGGATGGCATTTAGAGGTCACCAGAAAATTCAAGATCATCTCCCTAATTCAAAATCTATAACTTATTACATTTACAAAGTTCTTTTACCCATGGCAAAGACATGAAAAGTCTGGGGTTTGTGTGTGGATCTGTTTGGGGGCTCTTATGGGCCTACGTTAGCGTCTCTGCCTGCTGACCCTAAGAGTCTAATAGATCCTGCCCCTGCACAGCCAAGCCTCCCTCAAACACACTTTTCCAACTTTGAAACAGTGGAGGTCATGTGTTTCTAAATGTTTTAAGTAAGAGGACTTATTATTAGATCTGCACCCTTTCTCTAATAATACATTATATATTTATACAAAATATGGTGGAGAAAATGGAAGATAAGCGTTTTCTACTGTTATCAGTTGTGTCCAAAGCTTTTACAATCTATGTGATCACAGGGGGGAACATGTCTACTTAAATTAGTCTCTATTTTCTCGAATGTCTTCTGTGTTCATTTACATGCTGTGCTGCGCGGACACAGGGTCACAGAGCTCTTGCAACAGCCTGAGAAACGCAGCCTGGAATTGTGTGGGGAGGACAAGGCCCTTCACCAGCAGGGCAAACAGACCTGGCCTGACCCTGTCCCAGGCTCTCCTTCACCCCCTTGTCCCTGCTCACCCAGACGCTCTGCTCGGCCATCCTGTCTACATTCATTCACTCATCATGACGGTGGATCACAGCACTGCATGTCGGCATATCATGGTCCCTTTTCCTCTATGTTGTTCCTGCACAGAACAGCTGACAGCCTTGTCTGCAAGGACTGTGTTCCGTCCCCAGATATCAGTGAAGCCATCTCTCCCTCTCAGACCCTGAAATATTCCTTCATACACAGTCACACTGTGTGCATGAAACAACACACATTCACATACACGTTTTAACACACAGCCAGAACCATGCACACCCATACATGCGCAGACACACCCAGAGACATGCGCACGTATGCGCACACACACATTTACACACACACATGTTGACAGGCACACTTATCCCTCTCTGGTCACTTTATTCTTCTATGATATAAGAGTCCCATCAAGAGCTCTTTTGGGAACATTTGGAATAAATTATCAATATCAAAACAATAACTATCAATCATTGTTAATATTTCTAGAATGCTTAAGAGTTTACAAACATGGAGACCCCTATGGGCAGCCATTGTTTTGGAAGGTTTGTAGGTTCTGTTTCATTTCGTCCTGACGGGTCTTCAGGAAGGGAATAAACTGTTACTGTCATTGGATGTGTGTGGATGTGTGACAAAGGATGTCCCTCCACTGGCCTCCAGCCTGGCTCTGTGTCTTCTCAGCATCAACTGGGAAGATTTCTAAAGCAAGTGATGCACAGGCCCCAGTCCAGGACCAACGTGAGTACCTCTGCGGGGAAACACGTGCGGTCCCCAACCCCACCTCCCCTGCTGCGGGTGCAGCACCACGTGACTGTGGAGGCCATGACAGTCCCTGAACTGGGGAGGACAGCAAGACTGTGCATGAGCCACAGACTCCCAGCATCCCCAGGGGGTCACCTGGAGACCTTTCCTTGGCCACTTCTCTAGCTCTGCAAGGCGGGCACGGCAGGGCCTTTATCAGTGTCACTGTCATAACAGTGACAGATAGGGTCTTGGGCAGGAATGTGTCCTTCCTGAGCTGGTGACAGTGCAGGAGATGAGGTGATGCACAACCGTAAAGGCTGGGCCGGGACGGACAGGGCTGGGGAGCGAGGTTAGTTGCTAGGGCCTCTGATCGGGATGATTGTGGACGTGGATGGTGGAAAAATGGAGACCATGATGTACCCAATGCCAGTGAATTCTGCACTTAATAAAATCAAAGTGGTAAATATTATTTTTGTGTATTTTACAAAAACATAGAAAAATCATCTCAGAATGGAGCTCTCTGAGAGGCAGCCGAAAGAATCTGCCCATGGGAACAGGGTCTGTATTTCAATCCTCAGGACACTCTCTGTGCGTTGCTGACACCTCCTATCAGATCACGTCTGGTGTCAACTCTCTTTGATTTGCCTCCTGTGATTTTTTTTTTTTTTTTTTTGCCGAAGAAACCACATATGTTGACAAACTCTGATTCAAACTCACAAACTGAATCTAGCAGCTACAAAGGATTGATTTGCAGAGTCTCTTGAATTTATCTTTGAAGACTTGAATTCCTTTTGGGACAAATGTCATCACTCTCTTCCTAGAGTCTGTTCCTCAATTGTCTTCTCTCTGCACCATCCTCCTCTCTGTGACAAGTTCAATATTCCAAGCCCAAAGCAGTGGTTTCTTGTAAGTTTACTTAGAGCAACCTTTCAATGGCTCTCCACTCCTATAATATGACAGTCAGTCTCCATTCAGAAATGAGTGCATTCTTACCTGTAGGGTAACAAAATCTTTACCTTTTATAAAAATTAATACTATTCATTCTTCCCTTTCCTTTAATTTTACTATGTGTCTCCCAGATGCTAATTATCATTTCAGGCAAACTGAGTGCATTAAAATGGAGAGAGACAGCCCTGGCCGGTTGGCTCAGTGGTAGAGTGTCAGCCTGGCGTACAGAAATCCCTGGTTCGATTCCCAGCCAGGGTGCACAGGAGAGGCGCCCATCTGCTTCTCCACCCCTCCCCCTCTCCTTCCTCTCTGTCTCTCTCTTCCCTTCCTGCAGCCGAGGCTCCACTGGAGCAAAGATGGCCCTGGTGCTGGGGATGGCTCCTCGGCCTCTGCCTCAGGCGCTAGAGTGGCTCTGGTCGCAACAGAGCGACGCCCCGGAGGGGCAGAGCATCGCCCCCTGGTGGGTGTGCCGGGTGGATCCCGGTCGGGCACATGCGGGAGTTTGTCTGACTGTCTCTCCCCGTTTCCGGCTTCAGAAAAATACAGAAAAAAATAAAATAAATAAAATGAAGAGAGACAGAAAGCAAGTAAGTTCTTAAAAGACACTTAGTTTTATGAGACAGATCGAAGTTCTATGGGCCAGACAGAACTCTCTGTCATAGGACATGTCACGGGTCTTTAGAAAGTTCAGATTACTACATTTTTTCTTTGTTATGAGTATTAAGCATTCAAAGTAAAACAAAGAACTTTGGAAATATGATGAATATGACAACTAGATTAAGGCATAAATAATTTAGAAGACATAATGTGACAAAGTGTGTGTATGTGTGTACATGCATATTAAGATAAAGAACCGAAATAAGAGAAGATAAGCATGTTCAGATAAGGGTCCAAGACATCAACTTATAATTTTTTTTTTAAATGAGATAGATTGTGGTGGAAGGAAATCACCAAAGAAATACATCAAGAAAATGCTCCCACAGCGAAGACTATGAACTAGACCAGCTCACTCATTCCCCACATCAGAACACATTTTGTGATATTTGGAAACATGACCTTAAAGGAAGGAGGTTCTTTCACAAAGAAACACTAGGTCACCTGTCAGGATGGGGAATAAAAGTAGAATGAGCACCGACTGGAGGGCACAGAGGAACACTGAAAGTTCAGAGGTCTGGCCTGTACCTGTGCACACACAGAATTCTGAGGAAGTCAGCTAGCATTTCAGCATGAACATAAACACATCTCAGAAGAGCAGCACATCTGCTGAAGTTTTATCTCCCATGAGGTTTTTCTCTGAACATAGGGGAGAATTTTCTCTACAAAAATGACTCAATGAAGAAAGACAAGGCAGGCAGCCCAGTGCACACAGGATATTACACAGGTGTTTGTAGATGAGCCGCAGAGAAGGTGCAAACAGAGAGGTGCCCACGTCCCCAGCAGGAGACGCGGTGAACGCAGCTGTGGGGAGGAGGCGACAGCGTGGTGTGGATGAGGTCGCAGAGGCTTCTCGGGCTTCTCACTGGAAGTGGTTTTCAGTCTTTCCTTTTTTGAGCAATGTTTCTACATCACTATTTTATATGAAAAATTTGAAAATTACAGGAAATTGTCAGAGAGGAATGACAAGAAAGACAGCACTGAAATTCGCCAAACTATGGTCGTAATTAGTTAATAAGTGGCAAATCATCTAAGAACCGGGAGGAATCTCAGCTGCACCAAATTTAGGAGACACTTGATGTATTTTGTTGAAGGAAGAAATGAATTTTCTTAGGAATTGATTATAATATTAAATGACAAGAGATAAGTCCGGGAAGTGAAGAACAGTATGTTATATCATAGAATGAGATTCTATCATAGAAATTAAAGGCCTATAGGCATTCAACAGTGAACAAAGTCCATGTGAGCTTGCATTCTCCTAGATGAAGACTGTGAGCAGGTGAGAACTGAGTGGGTCTGAAGGACAAAGTCAATGAGGGTGACAGAAAGGAGAAGGTGGGGACCTCCAGGAGGGAGGAAAAGCCTGGCAAAGTCCCAAACTTGGAGATGAGCTGCACTCTTTAGACGTCACACGTGGCTTCTCTAAAGCCGACATTGGTCTGCACCGTGGCTCCTTACTGTCCTCTGCATGTGAGGCCACTGGGCTGTCCTCATCCTTTGCCACAAGAATGAATACTTTCAGGGAAGTCTCTGACTGGGTGTCTCGGCTGTGGCTTTAGTGTCATTGGAGTTTGAGGAGTTCATTTTTGAGTGGGTGCCGAGAACAGCACAGGTTGTTTAGCGGCAAACTTGGAGCACATATTTGATGCCAATGGCCACCACCCACCCCAGGGAACACCAAAATACTTCTAGTCATGACAAAGTCTAAACAGTGTGTGGAAGGAGGAAGAGAAACAGCCCCAGCAGGGAATCGCGGTTCAGCACTGGGAATGCGTATTAAATCTGCCCTACTTTCTTTTGTCACACTCCTAAGACCACAAATTCACACTCTGGAGGGCAATCTTTAGCAAGAAAACAGGCACATTAGCTGCAGGGAAACTAGTAACTGAATAGGGAAGATTTGCTGTATTAATCTGAGGAAGCACATGGACTGTCACTTGTGTGTGGTATGAAATATTTAACCACACATTTTGTGTAAGTTGAAGGTTTTAGTGAAAGAGTCAAAAAAGAATTAACTGAAGGTGCCATCTGATCCCGACTCAGCTTCCAAATCTGTCTCTCGGTCCCCAGTCAGTAGATGGATCAGGGTTAGATGAAATCAAATTAATGTTTACTTCTAGGGAAAAGAGGGACTTCAGTGCCCCTGTTCCTGGCTGTCAAGGCTCAACTTCTTTCTCTCCCCGCCTAGCCGTGCCAAGTGTGATTCCACAGCTCTCTCCAGGGACAGAGAAAACATGGTGTTAGCACCACGATGTCTGGCTGATGCCAGGGTTTAGTGTTGAGGTGAGCCTTGTCTTTTTAGAGTTCTTATTTTAAATGAGTGGCCCTTTCGAAAGAAACCCACCAATTAAACATGTTTTATAATCAGAGAATTTTTTTGTAGAATCTCAAACTGTCCCCCAAAAGAGCTATAAAGCAAGTAGACACCCAGTGTGTCACGACTGTCACATGCAGACCAGATAGTGCAGGTCATGCTCTCTAGGACCTGAAAAGGAAGGAAAGAGCCATGGGGCAGGTCCTGTCACCAGGAGAAAGGTGCACACAAGAGTGACAGGATCATGAGTAGGTGACCCCAGAGATTCAAGGCCACAACCCAACAGTGACATGGGGCTGTCTTTGGTGTGACATAGGGAATAAATAGTTTCAACCTAAATGCACCCAGTCAAGGACAGTGGAGAAGAAGACTTCATATGGAGCAAAGGCCTCGAGCAGAACACTGTGGGGCCAGCACAGAAATCTACCTGCAGGCCACAGACAGGGCAGCTGTGCAGGTCAAGGTCACAGGAATCCATTTGACTCACAGAGTGAAGGTCCATAGGGTCAAACTAAGTTGATGAGCAGTGTTGAGAGCTCTCTGATCCTAGACACCTGTCTCCTTACTGGGCTCTGCCTCCCACTGGCTGTGTGCCATGTTCAACTTACTGAGGTCTCCTTTTCCATTAAAATGGACAGACTTCCCATACCTCTTTCATGGGACGGACATCACACATCAGGTTGCTCAGGGGAATCCTGGTTTGTGCTGCTATCATTGCGTTCTGTCCATTTAGTGACATTTTCTACCTTCTCAAGTGCCCAGGTAGGACAGTAAGTTTCATCATCACTCTATTCACTGGTTGTTGTGATATTAAGAGAGATGGTCACAGTGTCTGTATCAAGTCAGTGCTATGGAACTGATTGCCATTCATGGTTTACTGAATCTGGAAGTAAGTAACATTGGTCATGCTTACATGGAGAGCTCCATGGGCCAGTGGCAGGTAGGATGTGTTCAGAAGCCAAGTTTTCTCAGTACAACTATTTAAGAATGAGTCAGAAAGATATCAAGTAACAACAGATTGAAATATAGCGCTTTATGTTAAACTGTGGGCCTCTCTTCTCCTCTCTGAATGTCTTAGAGGATGTAGATTATCAGCATATTTTGAAGGTCTGTCGTGGTCCCAGTTGTCCTCTGAGGTTTATGGAACAGCTGTCTTACTGTTACAAATCAATGGCTGCCGGCTGACATGCAGAGAGCTCCTACTCTGTGCCCAGCCCTGTCTGAGGACTTACACGCTGTAGCTCATTCAGCCATGAGAAGCTGAGGACTGCTTCCATTACACACAGAGACCTGGCTGTGAAAGCTCACAGCAGTCCTGGTCCAAGACATGGGAGGTGCCTGTTCTGGGAATGGCCTGAAAGCCATGATCAAAAAACATCTCTCTGCCACCAAGATGATGCCAAGATCAAGGCCTTTTCTGAAATTTCTGGTCTGGAAACAGAGCACTGTTCTGAACTGTTCGATGTTGGTGTGATCTTGGAGAAGAAAAATTTGACCTCCAAAGAACATGCCTGAGGTGATCACACAGCCCGGGAATGAGGGGCAGACTTGATTTACAGACCAAGTGAATGAAGTGCAGGGTTTCTGGTGCCCAGATACTGTGGGGCCAATTTCTATGACTAACTTACAATTAACAAAGGCGTAATAACCATCTAAATGTCAGCACTCACTTTTAAACACTTTCTTTTAATACATGAATCACTAAGGATAAAAATAGCTCTCACTGAATGTTATTACTCTGTTCAGCATGGCAGTCCTCAAATAACCAACATATCAGCGTGAGTTATCTCAGGACTTGTGAGAGCCCGAGGACAGGCCAGCTAGAACTCTCTCTCACCCCGTGTCTCCCTCAGTGAGGACACAGGAGGTCAGAGAGGAACGTGAGTCATTCTCCTCCACAGCAGGTTGGCCTTAGAAAGGGCACACACACTGAGACCAAAGGCCACTCCCCTCTGCTGGCACCGAGCTGAGGATGTGAATATGAGTCATAGTCCCTTTGGGAGGAGAAAACATCAGGCCGGTAACACAGGCATTCAAAGCTCTTGGTTTCTTCAATTTTGGCTTGGGAATGCTTGCTTTTAAATGAGTCCTTTGTGAGCCAAGAAGTAATCCTCTGATTTCTGAGCAAGGTCACCATGAACTCTGGAGTAAACACGGGGGTAAAGAAGCACACACTTGTTGCACGAGACGTGGGAGCATTTTGCTGAGGAAGAACCTGTGAAGGGTCCCGTGTTCCAGCAGACAGCAGGACAGGCAGGGCCATACTCTGGGCTCCAGGCAGGTCCTCACTGAGTCCCGTTCAATGAGACAGTCTTGCCTTCCGTTATGGTAGTGACATGATTACTACCTAGTGAGTGATTACTCACACTCGCCTTAGGATTGAAGACTGCCAACAGTGGTCTCCTGGGAGAGGGCACACAAATGAGATCACAGTCTTTTCTGCTTTCTAGTCTCTTCCCAAATCAATATTGTTCTCAATATTGCAAATTGGATCCAGTACTCAGCCCAGGTGTCTGGTGGATCAGGGGAACAGATATAGGATTTGAGCATTTTGTTCCTTGAAGAAGAAGCAGAGATAAAAAGAGGAAAAGCAGGGGTTGGCGAAGAGGGAGGAGGACAGGAATGAGGACGGAAGGAGAGTTGATGAGGATAAAGGAGGAGGTGGATGACAAGCATGACAGTAATAACAGAGCAGGACGACACATAGGTCACAATGTGTTCATTTCTTTATTGTTTAGGAAGCATTTCTATATTTGTTTCATCTACTGACATGGCCATTGTTACCCTTTTAAATTGTTAAGGGTTCTTATATCTCAGTCCCCTTTGTTTCTACACACAGAGCACAGGCTGGTGGGTTCTGGTGGATTTCCAGGGTCCTTTCCTGGCCCAGTACCAGATGTCTGGTGACTCATGCCATCATCCATGGAAGAAATCAAGGTGGCCTCCTGGAGAATAAAAGGAGGAGTTCTGGGCACTCACCTCCAAAATGATATCCTTCTTTCCTGCCCCAGCGCAGTGACCAGCCAGAGTTGCTTCCGGGACCGTGAAGCTGTTCCCAGTCCTCGTGCTCGCTGCCCTCCCCTTTTACTGCTACGCAGGTGAGTCTGCACGGGGCGGGGCTCGGGGGGCTTGTTGTCAGGGCCGCTGTGGGAGATCTCTGCTCCCCTCACCCCGGGACAGGGCACCTCACTTCTCTAGTCTGTAGTTGTGTGTGTTTTTGTGCGTGTGTGTGTGTGTGTGTGTGTGTGTGTGTGTGTGAAACAAGGAAGCAGTGTGTGAGGGCTTAAAGAATACCCAGATCCTGAGTTACTGTCCGAGGACTCAGACCATTCCCCGCCATCTTTCTGAATGGACGTGCAGCTGGGATGTGGGAGAAGGACAAGCATCACGGCTGCCCAACAAGGAGTTCATGCCTCTGTGACTGAGCAGCTTTTGCACGTCTTCATCCTAGGTGTTGCCTGTTCACTTATGGAAAATGCGCTCAGTGATTTAGCTGATATTCAAGTGAGCACGGATGAATTCCTAGAAAAATATCAACAATTCCTACAAAATGAACAGAGTATAAAGGTCATGAATAAAGTAAAGAGTTGCTTTGGGGATCATGATGAGGAAACTCTGGACAATGTCAGAGCGATGTTGGTAGGTTTAGTTTCTTTTAATGTGCTTTTAAAGAACTAAACAGGGACAAATAGAAAGTTATTATTTTTTTCAAAGGGAATGTTTCTTACATTTTATTTTATTTGAGTGAATTTTATTGTTGGTGAGTGGGAGTACTCTGATGCCAGGGAAGCCATCCAAGCTGGTGTTGGGGAGCCTGTGCACTTTGTGGAGTCTCTAGTGAGTGATTACTGGAAAGGCGAGAGGGAAAAGGGTGTTTGGGCAGAGGCTTCCCTTCCCCTCAGCTGAAGAGACTGCCGAGTCTCAAGAGGACCCTCATTCGTAAGAGTGATCAGCGGAAAAAATCTCTTTTGTTTATCAAAAGAAATAGAATATTTTAAAGAATTTTCAAAAGATTTTAAAAATTTACATTTGAGGATGATTCCTTACATATATTAATGCTATCTTCAATGTAGATGTAAGTGATGAATTTCTTGACTAGTAATTACAGTCCATGAGTAAGAAGTGGAAACCATGGCTGTGACTCCACCACGGGTGATGTCATTGATGAAAACCAAAGCAGTATTTAAACTTGATATTCTTGCTGTTTATAGCAGATACTGTTTAGTTACTTCCAGCAGGCATTCCCTACCCTAATGTTCCATTCACAATGTCCCCGGATAACTATTTGGCAATATTGCCACAGCACAAAGATAACTGTCAATCAAGAAGGGATTTCTGACAACATGGATGAACCTTGGGAAATTTTGATGAGAAAATAAATTAGTCCCAAAGAGAGAGATATTGCATTTTGCAGAGTGAAAGATCTCTAAGAAAACACTGTAAAAATATGATTTACAGTGGAAAGTGGTGGGGAAATGGGAGACAGTAATGGTCAAGAGTTGCACGTTAGTGAATGAAAAAGTCCAGGAGATTGTTTGCTCTGCAGAGTGAATGTTTTTAACACGACAAAACCGCACATTCAAATGCAGACAAGAATAATATTTCTTATGTATACTTACCATGATCATATTTTTAAAAAATTAATAACTTCTCAATTAAAGTTGAGGGAACTTTAAATAAAAACCCTGAATCAGACAAATACGTCGGAGCCCCTATATCCAAAGTTTTGTAGCCTAAAAACTATATGGTACAGGCAACCGTCCGTCCGTTTGCTCCAGTTCTAACATGGAACTCAAATTGCATGCTGCTCAGTATTTGGGCTGAGATATTGGAAACTGACAAAACAGTGTATTTCTTGGATAACTTTTTGAAGAATAGGAAACATACAGGGAAAATCAGCAAAGCGATCCCAGCTGGGGAAGTGCTGGAAGCACCAGCCCCTCTGGCATCAGCAGAGGTCTCCTGAGCGGTCGGACACAGAGCAGAATTTTGATGTTACTTCCAGCACCAGCTCTCTGCCGCTGGGTGTGGACCAATCTAGGGAAACAATAGAGGTAATGTTTGTTTTCATAATTGACTTTTGTAAGAAGAACAAAATGTAAGTGATGACTCTGTTCTTGTTTTCTAGGATTCAATATTCAACAGTGAATGGTGTAGTTCATATTAACTTTCCACCAGACCTTTGGCTCAGACTACAGGGAGTGATCAGAAACCGACTGATGATGAGTAGAACCCAGGAGTTAGCACCGTTTTCTGTCTTTTGATCTACAGACTGCAAGACAATTATTGAAACCTCACATACATTTTCCCTTCAATAAAGTATCTGTAAATCAAACGTTCTTCCTTGGTGATTGAGTAAAACGGGGTTTATAGAGAGACGCAATGTTACATGTGTGGCGGCTCTTGTACACACGCGCGCGTGCGAGCGCGCACACACACACACACACGCTGCTGGGGACTTCACCCTGCCCCTTGGCATGGGCTCTCTGGAGCCAACTCTGCCCCATCTCCAGCATCCTTGCCCACACCCTGGTAGGCCTGGCCTGCTGGCAGTCACTGTTGTTGTTGGCACAATCCGCATTGTTCATACCAGCTCTTCTCAGGAACGCAGACAAATGTCCTCTGACTGATACCTCTAACCGTGTCATCAGATGAGAGGTGCACTCGGGACACACAGGAGCACGTAAAAGATGCCCTCCCTCCCCTGAGGGAGCTCAGGGCTGTGCTGAGGCGGCTGGGGCCAAAGTGGGCAAAGTGCAGAGTCCGAGGAGGCGAGGGCATCCTGGCCGCCCAATCAGGCTCCACCTATTACTCTGCCTCCTGCTCCCATCTCTCCTCAGAGCTGTCATTGCTCAGAATCCTTAGGCCAGGGGTCGGGAATTTTTTTGGCTTTGAGAGCCATGAACGCCACATATTTTAAAATGTAATTCCGTTAGAGCCATAGAACGACCCGTGTACCTTAGGCATTATCCAATAAAAATTTGGTGTTGTCCCGGAGGACACCTGTCTTTGGCTCCAGTCTCCCGAACCATGAACATGAGCGATAGGAAAGGAATGGATTGTAATACATGAGAATGTTTTATATTTTTAACGTTATTTTTTTTTATTAAAGTTTTGTCTGCGAGCCAGATGCAGCCATCAAAAGAGCCACATCTGGCTCGCAAGCCATAGGTTTCTGACCCCTGCCTTAGGCTTTTCCTCCCTTATAAGCTGGTGGCCAGACTGACTGGGCAATGGGGATCCAGGGACTATAGCCCTATCTCCCCTTGGGACTCCCCAACAGGGCCTTCTCCTGCTCTGTGGACACGCCCACTGCAGCCAGAGGGGACAGGCTCCTCCCAGATGGCCCAGTGCCCTTCTGAGCAAATGCAAACTTCTGCACATGCTTCAGAGAACCCAAACTGAGCATGGTTCATGAGTTTTTAATGTGTGTGTGTGTATGTGTGTGTAATAAGTGAAATGTTATGGGTGGATCTGGGTAAACGGTCCTTTTCCATGGATCTAAAGACCAGAAGTGTTTTGAAGAAATGGGAGGAGTTCCTCATATGATTTATTGATTCTTAGGTACCTGTGTCCACTTCTCCGTAAAAACATGATATAAAGATGCATGAACTCTATAGAGATTCATTGGTGCATATTTATTATTACTATGGTCACTTCTGTTTAATATTTTTAAAGACATTGCAACTCTATTATGGGACCAAAAAGTATTGTCTGCCTCGTTCCCTGTTTGGGTTATGGCTGGTGGAAGTCAGGCCTGGCGGGAGCTGAGTTGTCCTGAGAAGGGGTCAGGGCTTTTGCTGGGTGAGAAGGACCCATGCTGGCGTGGGCAGAGGGTGCTCGTCACCACCCCTGGTGTCAGGATTGTGGGGACAGGCCACAGTGAGGAGAGCTGAGACCAAGTTAAAATCACTCACTCAGCTTCTTTCCCAGGAAATTCCCACGTCACTGCGGGTTGGTCAGTGTGGGAATGAAAGGGTGGACCACACTGCCCCCTGCAGGGCCATGACCTGGGTCAGTCACACAGTTGAAGAAAGGACCAAAAATATCCGTAAATAAATTTGTAATAAAATATTTTTAGAATTTAAAATTGAAGCCACACACCAATTTTTGAATCAAGACAGGGTTCAGCCCTGCTTTGCCTGGGTCACCTCTGTCACTGGCTCTATGCCCCTCCCTGCACCTTGGGTCAGGGACAGAGAGCGTGCAGAGAGGAGCCTGCCCGTGGTGAACAGGGTGCTGTGTAGACATGGGGACAGCTGTGGATACAGGAATCTGAGCAGTCGCTGCCCCAGGACCTAAGAGCCCACAGAGCAGGTGTTGTAGCCAGTTCGTTAGGTGAAAAAGAAAAAGGCACCAAAAGGAAGAATTGAAACTCTATTCAGAGATGGTTGTAGATAATCTGATGGTGGATAAAGGTTCCCCAAACTCTAGGTTGCATCCCCAATGGCCTCTGGACTGGATTCCCAGCGTTAGGAAGACACTGCACACAGGGAGAAACGTTATGGGATATTCAGGAGCAAAGGAAGCATCTCTGACATTTTTCTGCCTTCTCCCTCCCAGGCTGTGTCACAGAAAGGAGAAGTAGCCACCACAGTGCCATCGCTTCATGGCAAGGGTTGGTGAACGAGAGGAAGTAGACAGTCTCCGCTGCCCCATGGCCTTTCGCTGCCTTGGGCTTCCCTTTGCATCTCACAGCCCGCAGGAGGAGGTCAGAGCCCTGTCAGGGGTCCGGGGGCTGCGAGCAGGTATTTGTGGGAGCAGGAAGGAGTGGTGCAGTCTCTCACAGGTTTCCTTCATCAGCCTCAGGGCACGAATCTCGTAGGTTCAACCATGCATCAGGCAAGGGAAGAATGGAGAAGACGGCGTTGAGAAGTTCATAACACAGAGTACATTGCTGTCATGGTACTGGTAAGGATGCTTACGACTTTGAATAAAGACCTGACAGGAACATTTTTGATACATCTTAAATACATGATGTAAGATGCTATTGGTAAATGCATCTCTTAATGAGCAGAAGAGGCCCTGCTTTAATTTTATAGAACCGTGCATAATATCATTTTTAGACAAAATGTGGTAATGGTGTTTATGCTTTTCATCTTCATAGATGTGATTCTGAAAATATTTGTCTCAAGTATGTGCAAAGACAAAAATAATGAGTTTGTGCTAGTGATGTCATCTGAGTCTTTGAATTGTTTGGCTCTTGACTAAACATTGTGTCTCTATAATTTGTCCCTCAAAATTATTTTCAATTATTTATTAGCCATGGCTAAATGTGGATTTCCTTTTGATAAAAGCACTTCCTATAGTACATAGGGACATTTTATGTCCACAAAATGCTTCAAAACATTTTTTTGAAGCGTTGTATTTCTTACGGGAGAGTCAGTGCTGAGTATGAGGTTCGGATGGGGACAGTCAGTCTGTGTCGTGGGAATGCTGAAGCAGGACTGATTGGGACACTGGAGGCAGAGACAGAGTGGGCACGGCCACACGCATGTAAATGGTAAAGTAGACTGAATGCCACGATCTAGAAGTGATTCCTTAAATGTTTCCATCCCCCTGGTGTGTGTTTACAGTCCGAAGACCAAAGCCCTAGGAAATTCCTGGGATTTCCTGAGTCAATAGGGACGCTGTGTGCCCAGCGCATCTGCCTGAAAAGACATCCAGAGACCCCGTGTGTCTGCATTAGGTAATACCTATCCCCACCCGCCACCCGCCTTTACCCTTAGTTTCAATATTCTGTATTCAGGATTGTAAAATTGCAGTAACAGTGACTTAGATATGATCATAAAATAGTAAAACGGGTGATTGCAACATAATGACTTTACTTTCACTGATAGAAATCCCAATGGAACCAGACCCAAATTCAGAAGCACACTGAGTTCGCACCCAGGATAGCAAACATTCCTTGTTGGGAGAGTCTGTCACCTAACTATGATATTTGACTTTTTGAATCAGGTGATTTATTGTTTGACTTAGTATTTATATTTGTTTCTTTTTATTTATTTTTAAAACGGTATTTACCACCAGCCTCTGTGTTGAGCATTTTCATGGCACTATGATACCCCCTTATTGTATAGATGAGGAAACTGAGACTGAGAGGTCAGCACTGTGCTGATGACCCCAGTAATAGAAACCTTTAGAGCTGACCTGGGACCCATTAGTCTGGGCCCAAAGTCAGGCTCCTCCACACTAATCAAGAACTATAAATGGGCTAATTCTGAGGAATCCTGACTTTGTTTTTAAATTCAAAACAGAGTACAAGCTATGCTGTCAGAAGTCAGCGGGGAGTACACAGAACTTGTAGAACTATTTGAGAAGAGTCAACATCTTTAAATTTATAGGAATTTCCTTCAAGAACAAGGTGTGTGCCTCTGTTTTAGATTGCTTTTCCCATCTGTGCGTCGTTTCATGATTTTCCCTGAAAACAGTGCACATTTCTGAAGGTATAGTTGTATAGTTCAGATTGTGCCTGCTCGTACTGTGCCTGCTGCCAAATGACCTCACAGTCTGCATGATGTCATGTGATAGCACAGCTGGTTTATAGAAAAGGTATCAATGTTAGTACGTTGAACATGTGGCATGTGTTTGGCTAGTGCTGTGAATTCTATCAGTTTCAGTATATTATCTTACAATGTTAATTCATTTAATATATTTTTTTCTTGTTTGAAGAAAATATTTTTTACATTATCCTTCTTTCATTAGTAGACTTATTATTTTCTTTAAAGCGGTTTAGGTTCACAGAGAAATTGAACAGAAAGTGCAGAGTTTCCACATACGTCCTACTCACAATCCATCTACACCCCCACCACCCTGGGACATGTGTTACAGTCCATGAACCTATCCTGTCCTGACACATTATTATCACCTTAAGCCCATAATGTTCAATAGAGTTCACACTTGTGTTGTAGAATTGTGTCTGTGCAACCCACATAATTTGTTAACCAGCATCACCCCAGTAAATTCAATAAAATGTGGCTGTTTTAAACTGCATTTTTAAAACACATAGGCATGTGCAGTGTGCAGCAATTCTTCAATCCTGGTTTACTCTCTCTTCAATTTCTCTTACTTCTTTGATCTTTACTCAAATGTCTGTTCTTAGTGGGTGGAGTATCAGTGTTTGGGTCTTCCCACGTCTCTTAATGTCTGGCTCAGTAGAAGTCAGATGGAACACACATTTGCTTCAATCTTAACTCCTTTGCAACATCACATGCCATGTAGTCTTCAGAAAATTCCACTGTCTTGTGAGAGCATGAGAGTGACCTGGGAAAATAAACCTCCACATTATGATTAATGTAGTTTTGTCCTAGACTCCCTGAATCATAGTGTTCCATCACCAGTCCCCAAAATTGCTGTGGAATGTCTTTGTTTGTGTGTAGTAAAATTTCTCCTCTGTGTACCAATTAGATGAAGGCCACGAGGAGACTTGCCTTCATAACCTAAATAGGAGATTTCAGAAACAAGGGTCTATTCAGCTACAATCAACTATATCAACATTGTTATCTCAACAAATGTATGTACTACAATCTGATAAACTTTCTTAGTAAAACTTCTAAGTAAGAGCCTGGGCTGGTTGGCTCAGTGGTAGAGCGTCAGCCTGTCATGTGGAAATCCCAGGTTTGATTTCCAGCCAGGGCACACAGGAGAAACTTCCATCTGCTTCTCTACCCCTCCATCTTTCCCTTCTCTTTCTCTCTCTTACACTCCTGAAGCCATGGCTCGAATGCTTAGAGCAAGTTGACTCTGGTAGTTGAGGATGGCTCCATGGCCTGCCTCAGGCACTAACATTGCTTGGTTGCAGAGCAGTGGAGCAGCAGCCTCAAATGGACAGATCATTGCCTGGCAGGGGGTTTGCCAGGTGGATCCTGGTTTGAGTCCATGCAAGAGCCTGTCTGTCTGCTTCCCCACCTCCCACTTAATATAAACAATTCTAAGTAAAATAGAAGAAAACTTTTAGAACCAAAAAAATCAATTTTCAAAGTCAACTGCAAACATCACTCTAAAGAATGAGTGCTAAAGCTAATTATATTAAAATATAGGGAAAATGCCTGTTATATCCATTATTTATTATTTGTCAGTATGAATCTGTGAGTTGTAAGTGTCACACTAAAATAACAAAATGAAAGAATCTTAACTATTTCCAAAGATATGATGAAAAAACTTTCATTTGCAGACAATATGACTCTTTCATCCGGAGACATGAGACGTACTCACAGAGCACCACTCAGAGAAATAAAATACTAGGATGAGATGCATGCAAGTGGCTGGATATATGCTAAATATATATATAAGAATACAACAGCTTGGGCATGCTACAAACAACAGTGAGAATTAAAAATGGATTAAAGATGTCTCATTTATAAGCGTGACAAATTATAAAACACATAAAAACAAATGTAATGAGTGAGGTAGTGTATACTGTGTTTCTGGAAGGCAAATTACAAAAATATTAATATTTCCAAAATTTATACACAAAATTATTGTAGTATTTTCATCCTGAATCCCATTGGAGCTTCATCAGAGACTGGATAAAATTATTTTAAAATTCCAAGGGAACAATCTATGTTTGAAAATAGCCAAGATATTAGGAAGAACAATGAATAGATACTTGCTATAACAGATAAAAAATTACTAAAAAAATAATTCTTCTTGATCCAGATGAGTTAGAGTAGAAATGGACAACAGCCTGACCAGGTAGTAGCGCAATGGATAGAACATTGTCCTAAGACTATGAGGACCCAAGTTCAAAACCCTGAGGGTGCATGCTTGAGCATGGGCTCATAAACATGACCCCATGGTCGCTGGTTTGAGCTTGAAGGTCACTGGATTAAACCCTAAAGCTGTTGACTTGAAACCAATGTCACTGGTTTGAGCAAGGGGTCACTGAATCAGCTGGAGTCTCCCAGTCAAACATAAGAGAAAACAATCAATGAACAACTAAGGTGCTACAACTATGAGTTGATGCTTCTAATTTCTCTCCCTTCCTGACTGTCTGTCTGTCTCTCTTTCTCACTAAAGAAGAAAAAAAAAAGATAACCATACTAAGGACCATTAGAGAGCTCTAAAATGAATATATATATATATATATATATATATATATATATATGACTTAAATTATAGCATCAACTTTACAATTCAGTCATTAAAGGATTACTTATGTTTTGGTCAGATATTGCCAATAACCATTAGGAAAATAAAAAAAGACTTCTACTTCATACAATATACCAAATTTAAATTGGCTTCAAGATTAATATGTAAGAAGTCAGGACTTTCAGTATAATAGTTGGGGTGGAAGCAAAATTGCATGGGGACGAGAGGTAAAAGGAAGGGGACTCGTGGGACCAGTGACTGGGATGCTGTGAAATAAACACTCCAGGGGCTTGGGAAGCGGCCTGGCTGAGATCCTGCGGACCCATGTGGCACACCCTGGTGTCATCCACAGAGGGCTGGATTTCTTTCTCAGCCTCATGGAGGCCATTTTCCTGACCAAAAAAAACCAAAAAAACAAACAAAAAAAACCCAGTATCAGGTAAAAGATAACTTACAGCATGAAAAATATGACTTAATTACTATAATAAATAGAGATCAACTAATGAATATATAACCTATATTGGTCAGTACCTGTGTATTAAACAGTGCTGGGCAAGAAATATTCCTGTAAGGCCCTGGCCAGATAGCTCCTTTGTTTAGAGCAGTGGTAGTCAACCTGGTCCCTACCGCCCACTAGTGGGTGTTCCAGCTTTCATGGTGGGCAGTAGCGGAGCAACTAAAGTATAAATAAAAAGCTAAATTTAACTATAGTAAGTTGTTTTATAAAGATTTATTCTGCCAAACAGTGAAAATCTGACATAAAGTACTTGGTAAGTAATTATTATTATATGCTTTAACGTGCTGTAACTCTGCTTTATAAAGTTTATAAAGTAAAGTTACTTACCTACTTTATAAATCAACATTACTATGGAACCAGTGGGCAGTTAGAAAATTTTACTACTAACAGAGATACAAAAGTGGGTGGTAGGTATAAAAATGTTTACTATCCCTGGTTTAGAGCATTGACCTGAATCAAAAAGTTGACAAGTCTATCCCCACTCAGCACTCATACAGGAACAGATAGATGTCCTATCTCTCCTGATCCTGTCCTCCCTCTCTAAAAAAAAAAAAATTAAATACAAGAGAAATATTCCTGTGAGATCTTATGTCACATGTCTTACACCAAAGAACAGTAGGTCATAAATGATAGTAATCTAGAGAAGATGCTAAGACTATGTGTCTGTACACCTAGATAGTTAGTGATTACATAGGACTGATATCAGCATGGAACAAAAGGATTTAATTGTCCCCTTCCGAACAAAAGCCTGTTTAAGAAAAAAGGACTTTCTGGTGAATAAGGAATCAAGTTAAGAACAGTAAATAACCTTGAGGATCCTGAAGTGAGAATTAGCTGGTCAGATTCCTGGGCCATCTCACAAGCCCTGAGGCCTTTTGACCTCTTTTTCCAGGGTGTTCCTCAAGAATACACAGGCTTCCTTCAGCCTGTCCTGGGAGCCACAGTGTGAAGCCTTTGTGCCCTAGGGTCAACGCTTAGAAAATCTGCTTATTTTCATGGTTGTAAATGCCAACTGTGTATACACAGGACTCAAACTTCCCTGTTGGGGAGGTCATTAGTGGCACTGTGACTTGCTGTCCTCAAGTTTCTTACTCACATGAGGGGCTGACATACAAGGAGGAGCATGTGCCTCAAGCAGGGACCAGCGCACCTACTGACTGTGGGCGGGTCAGGAGGAGCTGTGAGGACAGGGCCTCAATGCTAGAGGCAGTTCTTCCTCGGGATTCTTTATGGAACTTCCTCCCCCCTAGAACACATGCACTGTAACAGAGCCTCCCTGGGCCTGCTGACCTCGATCCCGCTACAAAGGGCTTAGCTCCTGAGCTCAGTGTCTTCTACTACTGGGGAAGGAAGTCACTGGGCACCTCCTGGAAATCTCATGGGCCCAGGACCATGTCATGTCTGCAAAGCCCCAAGCTCCTTTGAAAGCAGCCTGCAAGATTACTCTGACTTTGAGAGGGTTTTAAGCCACTTTTGGGTTTTATTTTTGTAATCTATTCAGTAGTGAAATTGCCACTGATCTTGGGTCTGAACTTTCCAGAGCTCTGGGATGGGGTGGGATCATGGCTGTAATTTGATGAGTAAGACTTCGCATATCTGCTGGATGATTTGTCTCACAAGCTGAGGTTCTCAGGTTTTGTTTTTTTAACTAGAATGCCCCAAAGAGACCTCACATTGGAGCAAAAGAAGCAACACATCAATAATGGGTGGTCTGGGTAATGTGCACAGGCCTTTTTCTAATAGAGATCATTGCAACTTCTCTGTCATTTTGATGTTATTTTCAAGTTTGAAGTTAAAAATTATTTCCTGAGGCAAAATGTATTGTGATGAACATGTTCCTGGCCTTTCTGGGAAGAAGGGTCAGCCATGTGAGGAGAGCATGTGATACAGCAGGTCACGGAAGTGCCCCCGATGGGGGACGGTGCAGGAGTTCATGTGCACTTGAAAGAAGGGTCCTCCACCTCCAGGTCATGTCTGCAATGGCTCCTGGACTGAATACCAGCATTATGACATGTTCAGGTTAGGCAGTGCACACAATGAGAATCTAATATGGAATTTATGCAAAAATTAAGCATTCCTAATTTTTTTCCATTATTATTATTACTTTTTATCTATGTACTACACAGAGTACAATTAAGTCATGGCAAGAGCTGGAGTATGAGAGGAAGGAGACACTCTCAGCTGCCCCATGGGCTTTCCCTAGCCCGGGCTTACCTTTGGAGCTCACAGCCCGCAGGAGGAGGTCAGAGCCCCGTCAGGAGTCCAGGGGCTGCGGGCAGGAGTCTGTGGGAGCAGGAAGGAGCGGTACACCTGTCACACATGTTCCTGATGCCTCAGAGCCAGTGGTGGGATTCAAATAACTTAACAACTGGTTCTCTGTCCTAATGACTGAAGTATAAAAAAGGATATACTGAAAGTAGTTTATTATTTCATGCACTTAATATTTAAATAATAATAAAACAAGTTCATAAAAGTAGATTATAAGAAAGTTTTAAAATAATAAAAAAATATTAAATAACATCTGACAAAAAACAATAAAACTGTTATTTAAGATATTTTTGTATTGTTTCTTGATTGGCATCAATCAGCACTTGCAATTTTTTAACTTTTAAATGAGCATCATCAGCTGTGTGATTTGTCCTTAACCATTTTTTTACTGTACGTGTAGAATCCCCTTTCTTTATCTGTGGACGGAATGAACATTACTACGGGCGCTTCCAATATGCTGTTGTGCAGATGAATGTTAAAAAACAGTAAAGAATGTAAAGTTGTGATTTGTACATTGGGCAGCTGTCCAGGTTCCCACCTTAGAGAGAACCCTGATTACAAGTGCCACTTTACCAAGCGGTTCACCAAACTCAACGAAAGATTAGGTATTGGTTCTACCGAACCTGTGAGAGCTGGCTGAATCCCACAACCGCTCAGGGCATAAATTTCATGACTCATCAGTGCACAATGGCAAGGGAAGAGGTACGAACATGGCTTATGGAGTTTGTAAGGTGACGGACATGGTGAGTTGGGCACCAGCTGAGATCTTGTAGCTTTGGGTAAATATCAAATATATTTCGTTCAGTTTATTTATTTTATATTTTTAATTTTTAAATTTTATTTAGAAAATAAACATGGTGACATTGATCAATAAGAGTACATAGGTGTTATGTAAACATTTGTATAGCATTTGAACTGTTGATTATGTTGTATCCTCATCACCCAAAATCAAATATTTATTGTCACCTTATATTTGCTCCTCATTATACTCTTTACCCCACTCCTCCCCCCACTAACTCCCTCATATCCCCTTTCTTTTTGTAACCACTTCATTTTTATTCATGTCCATGAGTCTCAGTTTTGTTAAACTGATAAGAACAGATACTACACTTGATCTTAGCCAAAAGGCCGAGAAGCGATGATGAGTCTCAGTTTTATATGCCACCTATGTGTGAAATCACACAGTTGTTAGCTTTTTAGATTTACTTATATCACTCAGTATAATGTTTTCAAGATACATCCATGTTGTCATAAATGTCACTGTCATCATTTCTTATGGCTGAGCAGTATTCCATTGTATATATGTACCAGTTCTTCTTTCCTGTACCTTCTTTAAATTTTATAATTTTATTTAGACAATTAATTTTAACGGGGTGACACTGACCAACTAGAGTACATAGATTTAGAGAAAACATCTCCAGATCATTTTGACATTCGATTATGTTGTATACCAATCACCCAAAGTCAAATTGTCCTCTGTCACCTTTTATTAGATGTTCTTTGTGCCCCTCCCCTCCCCCATTACCTCCCTCTTCTCCCTTCCCCTCTCCCTGTGTCCACTGTACTCTTATCTATGTCCATGAGTCTCAATATTGTGTCCCACCTATATATGGAATCATACTTTTCTTAGTTTTTTCTGATTTACTTATTTCACTCAGTATAATGTTATCAAGGTCCATCTATGTTGTCAGAAATGGCCCTATGTCATCATTTCTTATGGCTGAGCAGTATTCCATAGTATATATGTACTACCTCTTCTTTTTTCAATATTGTGATGAAGGGCTTCTTGATTGTTTTCATGTCTTGGCCACTGTGAACAATGCTGCAATGAACATAAGGCTGCATGTATCTTTATGTACCAATGTTTTTGAGTTTTGGGGGTATATACCCAGTAGAGGAATTGCTGGGTCATTTGGTAGTTCTATTCTTAATTTTTTGAGGAACCACCATACTTTCTTCCTTAAAGGTTGAACTACTTTACATTCCCAGCAACAGTGAATGAGGATTCCTTTTTCTCCACAGCCTCTCCAGCACTTCTTATTATTTGTCTTGTTGATACAAGCTAATGTAAGAGGTGTGAGGTGGTATCTCGTAGTTTTAATTTGCATTTCTCTAATAGCTAGTGAAGATGAGCATCTTTTCATATATCTTTTGGCCATTTGTATTTCTTCTTGGGAGAAGTGTTTGTTCATGACCTCTTCCATTTTTTTTATTGGATTGTTTGTTTGTTGTAAAGTTTTATGAGTTTCTTGTATATTTTGGATATTAGGCCCTTATCTGAGCTCTTGTTTGAAAATATCATCTCACCTTAGTTGGCTGTCTGTTTGTTTTCTTGTCAGTTTCTCTTGCTGTGCAAAAGTTTCTTAGTCTGATGTAGTCCATTCATTTATCTTTGCCTTCACTTCCCTTGCCTTTGGAGTCAAATTCATAAAATGCTCTTTATGGCCAAGGACTATGAGTTTAGTACCTATGTTTTCTTCTGTGTAATTTATTGTTTCAGATCTTACATTGCAGTCTTTGATCCATTTTGAATGAGTTTTGTGAAAGGAGACAAATTGTAGTCGAGTTTCATTCTTTTGCACGTGGCTTTCCAGTTTTCCCAGCACCATTTACTGAAGAGGCTTTCTTTTCTCCATTGTATGTTCTTGGCCCCTTTATCAAAAATTATTTGACTATATATATGTGGTTTTATTTCTGGAATTTCTATTCTGTTCCATTGGTCTGAGTGTCTATTTTTCTGCCAATACCATGCTGTTTTGATTGTCATGGCCCTATAATAGAGTTTGAAGTCAGTTATTGTAATGCCCCCAGCTTCATTTTTTCTTTTCCCCTTAGGATTACTTTGACTGTTCAGGGTTTTTTTATTTTTCTTTTTATCTTCAGGGGTTTTTATGCTTCCATATAAACCTGATGATATTTTTGTTTCTTTTCTTTTAAAAATAATATTGGAATTTTGATGGGAATAGCATTAAATTTGTATATTGCTTTGGGTAATATGGTCATTTTAACTATTTTTATTCTTCCTATTTAAGAATAGAAAATATTTTTCCATTTCATTGTCTCTTTTTTTTTTTTTTTTTTTTTTTTTTTTTTTTTACGGGGACAGAGAGAGAGAGTCAGAGAGAGGGACAGGTAGGGACAGACTGATAGGAACAAAGAGAGATGAGAAACATCAATCATCAGTTCCTTGTTGCAACACCCTAGTTGTTCACCGACCGCCATTTAATATAATGTTAGCTGATGGTTTGTTATAAATGGCCTTTATTAGGTTGAGATATTTTTCTTGTATACCTATTTTGTTGAGTATTTTAAAGATAAGATGATGTTGTATTTTATCGAATGCTTTTTCTGCATATATTGATAGGATATTATGGCTTTTGTTCTTTGTTTTGTATATTATGTTAATTGTTTTTTAGGTATGCTGAACCATCCTTGTTATTCTGGGATAAATCTCACTTGATTATGGTGAATTATTTTTTTAATGTTTATTTGACTTGCTAGTATTTTTTTTAAGATTTTTGCATCTGTATTCATTACAGATATTTCTCTATAATTTTCTTTTTTTGTGTTGTGTTTGCCAGGTTATGGTATGAGGGTTATGTTGGCTTTATGAAATGTGTTTGGAAGTATTGTTTCTTCTCCAATTTTTTAGAAGACTTTGAGTAGAATAAAAACCAAATCTTCTTTGAATGTTTGATAGAATTCACTAGTATAGCCATCTGGCCCTGAACTTATATTTTTTGAAGTTTTTGATAGTTATTTCTATTACCTCCTCGCTTATGGGTCTATTTAGACTTTCTACTTCTTCATGATTCAGTCTAGGAAAATTGTATTGTTCTACGAATTTATCCATTTTTTCTAGATTGTTAAATTTGGTGCTTATAGTTTTTCATAGTATTCTATGATAACTCTTTGTTTATCTATGATATCTGTGGTGATTTCTTTTCTTTCGTTTTGGATTTTGTTTATATGAGTCCTTTCTCTTTTTTTCCTTAGTGAGTGTTGCCAAGGTTTTGTCTATTTTGTTGATCTTTTCAAAGATCTAGCTCCTTGTTTTACTGATTTTTTCTATAGTTTTTCTTTTCTCTATTTCATTTATTTCTGCTCTGATTTTTATTATTTCCTTTTTTTTTTCTGCTGGTTTTGGGTTGCCTTTGTTCTTCTTTTTTCTAGTTCCTTAAGATGCGATGTTAAATTGTTTACTTGGGCTTTTTTTTTGTTTGTACATATATCAGCCTGTAGTGATACAAACTTACCTCTTATTACTGCTTTTGCTGTATCCCAGAGATTCTGATATATCATGTTGTCATTTTCACTTGTCTGTATAAATCTTTTGATGTCTGCTTTTATTTGGTTTTTGATCCACTCATTTTTTCAAAGTATAGTATTTAATTTCAATATTTTTGTGGGTTTGTTTACTTCTTTTTTGAAGTTGAATTCTAGTTTCAAAGTTTAAGGTCAGAGAATTTTCTTTATATAATTTCAATCTTTCTGAAATAGTTGATGTTAGTTTTGTGGCCCAACACATGGTCAGTTCTTGAGAATGTTCCATGTACACTGAAGAAAAATGTATACTTTGGCATTTTGGGATGAAATGTCCTGTAGATGTCCATCATATCCAATTGTTCTAATGTTTTGTTTAAGGCCAATATTACTTTATTGATTTTCTGTTTGGATGAATGATCTAGAGCTGTCAGTGGTGTATTGAGGTCTCCAAGTATGATTGTATTTTTGTCAGTTTTTATTTTTAGATCAGTTAGTCTTATATACTTTGGTGCTACTTGGTTTGGTTCATATATGTTAAGAAGTGTTATGTCTTTTTGATTCATTTTCCCCTTTATCATTATGAAATGATCATCTTTGTCTCTGATTACCTTTTTGTCTTATATTCAGCACTGTTAGATATGAATATTGCTACACCTGCTTTACTTTGGATATTATTTGCTTGGAGAATCGTTTTCCAACCATAGACTTTGAACCTGTTTTTATCCTTATAGCTTAGATGTGTTTCTTGAAGGCAGCATACAGTTGATTTTTTTTATCCACTCTGCTACTCTGTCTTTTTATTGGTGAGTTCAATCCATTTACATTTAATGTAATTTTTGACCCTTGAGTGTTTCCTATTGTCATTTTATATATTGCTTTCTGATAGCTCTGTTTTTTGTTTGATTCTTCTTTTTGTTCTTCTGTCATTTGCTTTTATTTGATTGTATTCCATACTTCTTTCCTCTGTTTCTTCCTATTTTAAGCCATGTATTTCAGTAGTGGTATTTTCAGGGGTGGTTACCATTAGGCAATTAAAAGGATATATATCATATTCATTGTAGTCCATTTTGTCATGAGTGCCTCTGCACTCCATCCTCCTTTGCTACTGCTAATTGTTGTCTTCTCCCCTTTTCTCTTTTTATTGTCAGAGATTATTCTTATTTTTACTGTGATCTTATTGAAGCTTTTACTTGTGACTTTGTTTTATTTTGTTCTTTGTATCTGGTCAAATAACCTCCTTAATATTTTCTGAAGTGAGTGTTTTCTGGTGATAAATTCCCTCATGTTTTTTATATCTGTGAATGTTTTTATTTCCCTTTCATATTTAAAGGATAGGTTTGATGAATATAGTATTCTTGGCTGGAAGTTCCTATCTTTCAGTACTTTGAATATTGGGGTCCACTCTCTTCTGGCTTTTAGAGTTTCTGCTGAGAAATCTGATGATAGCCTAATGGGCCATCCTATATATGTTGTACTCTTCTTTTCCCTGGCTACCATGAGTAATTTTTCTTTGTCATTGATTTGTGAAAATTTCATTAGGATGTGCCTTGGAGTAGGTTTGTTTGGGTTAAGGTAACTCAGTGTTCTGTTTGCTTTTTGGATTCAAGGCTCTAATTTGTTTCACAGGCTTGAGAAGTTCTCATCAATTATTTATTTGAATATGTTCTCCATTCTTTTTCTCTCTCTAGTCTTTCTGATATACCCATTATTCTTATGTTGCTCTTTCTGATAGAGTCAGACAATTCTTGTATGGTTTTCCATTTTTTAAAAAAAAATTTGTGAGTCTCTCTCCTCTTCTCTCTGTAGTATCTGTAACTTACTGTTTTCTATGTCACTAATACTCTCCTCTATCTGACCTGTTCTATTAGCTAAGCTTGTTACCTTGTTTTTCAGTTCATGTATTAAGTTTTTTTTATCTCTGTTTGGTTCCTTTTTATAGTTTCAATTTCCTTGGTAATTTATTCTTTTAGTTCATTACATTGTTTTTTGAGCTCTCTAAATTGCTTTTCAGAGTGTTTTTATATTTGAGTATTTTTAGGACTTCAATTTTAAATTCCCTGTAATTTTACCCAAGTTTTCCATATAATTGAAATTATTTTCTAGAGATTTTTTTATCATCTATCTGAGCTATCTATCTGTCTTTTGTATCCATGATATTTGATTTCTTTTTCCTTAGTGGCATTTGAGAGTGGTGTTGTTAATAACAGTAGTAGGAGGTAATTAAAAGCAAAATAAAAAAGGAAAAGATACAGTAATAAAATGAAAATTTTGTAATTATAAGTGGAACAAAAACTACAGAGAACACAGAACAGGAACTTAGGAAAAATGACTAAAAATAGAAAAAATGAAGTAAAAAAAAGCATTATGCACACAAAAAATATGAGTACAAAATATAATAATTTGATAATAAAGAATGATTTGATGAGAGGAAAAAAAAGAGAAAGGAGAAGAAATGGGAAGTGGGAAGAAAGAGAAAAAAATGGAGGAACAAAAAAAGAAAACCCAAAATAATCTCCCAAACAAACAAACAAAAAATATTTCTGAAATGAAACCCTCACAAAAAACAAGAATGAAAAATATAACAAGTATGGATAATAAAGTTTAAAATGAAAAGAAAAAAAAGAAAAAAGAAAAAAGGTAAAGGAAAGGAGAAAAAAATGACCAAAATGACAAAAAAACTTATAAAAATGTAATTTTTTCCCGGTTTTGAGAAGTAACTGTTTCATTTTGGGGGGAAGGTGGTGCTGTACTACAATTTTTTTTCTGTGGGGCTTTTGGGCAGAAATCTGCTGATATTTCCCTGGGGCAATGACGTAGGCTGAGTCTCAGTCCCTTTTGTAGGTAGGGCTTGTTAGGGCTTTGCAATTTTCTTACTCTAGCAATGTCAGTCTCAGTTTTCCAGGTGCCGTTCCCCACATCTCTTCCACCAGAGCTAGCAGCCTGGAGACTTAGCTGTGCGGCCTGCCTCAGCCACTGTCTGCAGAGCAAGAGTGTCTATGTGCAGCCAGGTCCTTCCTCCAGTACCGCTCAAAGCACAATTCTGGCCATCATTGAGAGCCACTAGCAAAAGCAAGTAGGGCAGGGTGCAGATCCCTGATCAAGTGCTTTTCTGCCTCCACAGGCAATATTCTATGAGCCGGCAGGCAGGTCTAGCATGCTTCAATGCATCACACATCTAATCTCCACGCCTTTCTTCCTCTTACGCTGTTTGGTAGCCCACAGTCAGCCATGTGTGTGTCCAGTTCCCAGAACTCCAGCAATGCACACGAATGCCTGCATCTGTCCACACAGGCCCCCAGCGCTTGTGCTCTTAGAGCCAGGAATGCACAGAGATGCTAGTATCAGTCCACACAGGCACCCATCATGGGCAATCTCAGGCTAAAGCTTTTGACCCATGCGCATGCCCCATGCTGATGATTGTGGAGCCAGGAATCTTCAAGGATGCTGGCAATTCCCCACGAGGGTGCCTAGTGCTGGTAATCTCAGACTAAGCACTCCAGCCTGCATGCCCAGTGACAGTGATGTTAGGTAGAGCCTATTGCACAAGGCAGTGATGGTGAATCCAGGAATGCTCACAGATGCTGGACATGGCCCACATAGGCACCCTCCACTGGTAATTTTAGGTGGAGCCCACTGCCCGTGCATGCTCAGTGTCCATGATTTCAGGCAGAGCTGGTGTGTTCTTTCTTTTGTATGAGCACCTACCCTAACTCAGCTCCTTCCTCTCTATCTCAGTCTCTCTATTTCTCTCAGATCCAAACAAAAGCACTCCTTCCTCAGATCAGTGATGAAAGTGAAATGCCCCATTCTCCATCTTATTTCCTTTAGAGTTGATTATATATTCAGCCACATTTTCACCCAATTGTACCTTTGTCTTGTGTGTGTATATTTCAGGTGCTCCAGAGATTTTTTCTCTGTCTTTAGTTGTTGAAAGTGTTGATATTTCTAGAAGAGGGATCGGGAGTAGCCCTCATGGCACTATTACACTGATGTCACTCCCAAACACATATTTTGAAATCTCATGCTTTTTAAATGTATGTAGTAAGATGTTGTGATAAACATATCTCTCAATGAGTTGAATGAGGCCTGATTCTGATTCAATCTATCCATGGATAGTATTTCTTTTTTTATTAAAATGAGGTTTCATTTTTAGACATTTTAATTCTGAAAACAGTTGTCACATGAATGTGCAGATTCAGAAAGTATAAGTTCATGATATTGATGTCAATTGACTAAAAGTATTTCTTTAAAGTATTGGCCAAAAATGTCATTGTGATCAATTATTCCAAATTGTTTTTACACTTAATCTTAACCTAGGGGTGAGAAGTGACCAAAATCATTTTTACTGACTTATTAGATATGGCTAAATGAGGTCCTTCCTTATGTTGTTCAAGCAAGGATGCCAGAAACTAGTATCCATAAGAAAAATGTGTATGCCATAAAATATTGTTTAATTGTGTTTTTTTTGAGGCTAGAGTTTTATGTGTAGAGTCAGTGTTATGTAGGATCTGACAGATGACGTGTACAGCATTTCTCTTGATGAAATGGAAAAAGGATGTTTATGACAGGGAGGTAGGAAATGTAAGATGTCCAATCATCCTCCTTTAGGAAGGACAGTCCTTCTTTTGTTAGTTGTGTCATCACTCAAAGAGTGTCCTCCTACTTGTCCTCCTTTTACATATTCGAAGACTAATCTGTAAATGTCCGTATTTGATTGATGCGTTGTCGATCCATTGCGTGTAATGTGACGTATTTGTATTTGACGTGAAAATTCCTGAATGATCAGTATAGTGTGGCAAATGAGATTATGAGACATATGTGCTCTGCACAAAAGACCTGGAAAGAACCTATAATATACCAAGCTGCAAGTGGCTTTGTGTACTTTTTATGGAAACACAATATGGCACAAACAACATTGTAGACTCACAATTATTTTTTTTCAGTGAAATATCAATCCTAAGAAGGTAAGCACAAGTCATGTTTTATTAATTCATTATTTAATAATTTCCAAATGCGTAGAATTTTATATACAAATATGTTCCCAAAATTTGAGTTTTAAAGTGAAAATCTAACACAAATCAAATCTATTTAATATTAATAATACATTTTGATTAAATAGTTGCATAACACATACTTTTTAAATTAGATAATGATAAATACACATGAATATCACTCCAAATTAGTGGTTTTGTTTGATATTTAGTTTTATTAAATGAGTACTTTTTTCTTACAATTATTATTAAAAATTAATAGGTATGTAAGCATAATAACAATATAAAATATTACAAATGTTTTTATTATGCATTTATCATTTTATAGTGCATTATTGTTGCAATGAATAAAATGTTTCTTTTATTTATGATATTATTTTCTTCAATTAATTTTGTTCTCTTTTTCATTGTAAAAAAGTTTGTCACCTCAGGAAATGACAAGTGTCATCAGAAGACAGAAATTGTGAAACTATATACGAAGTCATCACAACCCAGAGGTGAGGCCTGAAATGTGTCCATGTAGCAGGAAATGACCACAAGGGGAGGATAACAGACACCCAGACAACTACATAGAGGAAGAAAAATTTATTAGTAGCCAGTACACGCATAGGGTTAATAGCACCAAAGCATGAACTCCCCAAAATTAGTTTTTTCTGAGTCTAATATCCCTTTACAGCTTTAGTTTTCATGTGACAAGTGCCTGATCTTTGACTTCTTCGTCTGCAGACCTACATGACTTTTGTGTCTCTGGGGGTGGGGAGTGGGGAGAGAGGGTAGGAGAGGAGGTTAGCCTGTCGGTCCTTGACTATGCACATATCCCATTCTTCTTGCTGGTGCTGCAAGTTTATTTCAGGGAACTGATAAAAGGGGTTACAGTTATGATTTTTTACTTTTCAGACTGTCTCAGTCAACACTTCCTCCCTCATTACGAAACCCAGAGGTCACTGACTTGAGCATAAGATCACAGATATTGCAGACCCCCCTTTCCTGCATTCTTCTGGTTTCTCCCCTCTCATCCATTGCCACTTAACCTGCTACCCAGTTAGAGACTGAGCTAGAGAAGCCTTAGGATTTCAACAGCAGCCAAAAGACACGTGTCAGCAGTGCATCCCGCTGAGGACAGGAGTTCAGAGATCCTGTGTTTTGGGATGGAGAATATCTATCCCCACCCACTAACTTCATGGACCCTGATTTCCAATATCCAGAGATTAGCATAATAAAGTCCCAAGAGCGGTCACATCAATGTAATCATAAATCAGTAAATTAAGTGATTGGAAAACAATGATCTTTTTTCCCTAGAGAAGCCCCAATGGAACCAGAGCCAATTCAGAAGCAGGCGGTGTTAGCTCCCAGGTAAACTGTTCCCTCCCTGGCAGAATCGGTGAGATTCAGTCTCATATTTGCCCTTAAGGATAAGGTGATTTATCTGTTTGAGTTATTACTTATAGTTTCATATTGTTGCATAATTTTAATAGCTGACATTTACTGCCAGATACAATGCTGAGCATTTCCTTGAATTAATATATTTATCCTAACACAGACTCCATGATGTTACCCTTGTTTACAGATGATGAAATTCAGGCAGAGAGAGGCAGCATCTTGTTGAAGACTCTACAGGTAGAAAGGTCCAGAGCTCAGCTTTAATCCAGGTAGTCTGGTCCTAAAATTGGACTCTTCTTCACAACTCAATAAGGTAACGTTATAAATTTGAAAGAACCAAACAGCAGTTCACAGTTCAATACCAAGTGTAAAACTGCCCGATTGGGATTCTGAAGGGGGGAGGGATTGAAACTGCAGAATATCTGAGAACACATGACTTCCTCACCTTTTCTACTGTTTCTTCAGGAACAAGGTGTGAGCCTTGGTATTTCTATATCCCTTGTTCTATCTGTGAGTAACTTTTATAATTTTGTCCTTCAAGGTGTGCATGTTTCAGTAAGTGTGTGACCTTCAGTACATTTCTGTTGCTGCTAGAGTTCCGGTTGCCACGGTGTCATGGTTTCTGTCAGCCACGCAGTGGTGCAGGGTTACAGGCAAGGACAGGTGGGTGTTCCCTGCCGATCCTGTGTTTAGCTATATCGTGAACTTGCATCTGTTCTGACATTTTTTCTCAGAAGATTATCTAAGATTTTTTTTGGACGGTAGATTGACTATATCTGTATCATGATAAATTCATTGATTAATTTTATATTTGACGTTCCCTCTTGTTTGAAGAGAATGTTTTCAACAAACTTTTGTCATCTCTTTTTTTTAATTAGTCTTTATTTTCAGAGGAGTTTTAAGTTCACAGCAATATTGAGCAGAAAGTACCCAGACATCCCATGTGCCCTGATTTCCAGACACGCACAGCCTTCCCCAGCTCAGCATCACACGCCGGTGGGACCTTTGCTCTCAGAAAGTGCAGGTGCTGGGCTGTGTGGTACGAGGACGTTTGTTCACAGGGAATGGCCAAGCTGTCCCCAAAGTGGCTGCACCCTCTGCACTCCACCAGCAGTGAAGAAGAGTCTGTGCTCCCGTCCTGGGCAGCGCTCACTGCTGTCAGTCAGTGATCTAATTGAAAAGGAGAAGAAGATAAAAGAGTTGAACAGACAGATGAAGGAACTAGAATGAGCATCAACTAGAGAGTTTGACTGAGGCAGAACCTGAGCTGTGAGCAGCTGAGCTGGGACTTCACTGTCCTCACCTCATCTGCATGCGACCGGTCCCCACTAGCAGACACCCCGACTGGGTAGCACTGGGTACTTTATCCTGCACATCAGTGCCTGAGCGCGACCTAGCGGCCTCCCCACTCTGCCAGTTTGAGCAAGTCTCCTACTTTCTGAAAGTTAGCTCACTCAATTGTTAAGCTTGGAAGTGTAATAGCTTATTGATTAGTAGTGATGCTTAAATATGCTAAATTATGTTTGCACATTATCTGACCATACTTAGCATTAAAAATCATTACTATTCTTTTAATTACTGCTGTTATTATCTATAGAGCTTTGCCTCCCAAAGTCCCATATGCAGGGTGACGATGGTTGTTTGCAGCTCTAATCAGTTCACAGTTACCTTGATGACTTTCTTTTACTGGAAATTGTTCCCTCAGCACCAGGCCCCTGGGAACCACCCTTCTATGTTCTGTTTCCATGAATCTGACTGCTCTAGGAACCTCATGAGTAGGAATCCCACATTACTGTCTTCTTGTGACTGGCTTATGTCATGCAGTGTACTGTCCCCTACGTTCACCCCGATGCAGCATGTGATGGATTTCCTGCCTTACCGTGGGGATAAGGGCAATATCCCATTATCTGTGTGCTCTGACTCTGTTTATCCACTCATCCTTCCATGGACACCTGGGCTGCTTCCAGCTCTTGGCCATTGTGAATTGTGCTGTGATAAATTGGTGTGCAAGTAAGGGTTTGAGACCCGGCACGTGTACTCAGAGCTGAATTTGACCCATCACTTTGTAATTCTATTATTAATTTTTTAGGGAACTCCAGGCCCTTTCTTTATTGGCTGTACCAATTACATTTGCACAAAATACATCTTTGCCAACATGTGTAATATTTTCTTATTTGATAATTTTTACAATTTTTGGAAATAAATAATTTAAAAAGCCCATGTTACATTGACCTGAGATCTGAAACAGAGCAGGAAAGCCCAAGGGCACAGTGTTTTCCTGGGTCTCACTGACCCACCTGCCCGCCCCCAGGGCTCCCAGAGAAGAATGGGGACCCTCCTGACTGAGCCCTTCCTGCCTCCCCAGTCACAAAGCTCCCCTCCTCCACCAGGCACTCCTGTGTTTCAGGGTAACAGGAGCCCTGTCCCTACAGGCCACCGGGCTGATGGTGTCTTGTCTTCCTGCAGGCTGTTCCCTCAGGCCCCTCCTCCTACCATTTCCTACTGTCACAATTGTCCCCTTCCTGAGTGACTCCCCAGAATGATCCTTTCTGACCACACTGCCTTCTAATGTCTTCCTCAGAACTGGCCATGCCTCCCCCGTGTTTCCATGGAGCATCTGGTCATGGCTGGGGACAGGCAGAGGACGGGCCCTGTGGGCACTTGTCCTGCTGGGGTCGTTAGGACTCAGAAGGTGTGATATCCCTAACCGAAAAGTGGTTCCATCAAGTAGGACAGTCTAACATTGGAATTGATTTGAAATCTTTCGATATTTTTTAAACAATAGATAAGAGAAGAAACTTTCTTTGATTTGATAATTAATGTCATTTGATAGTCTCGATATGTTATATTAAGTAGAAGTTAGGAGTGGTGTCATAATCTTCCTCTTGTCACAGGTTTCTCTCAGGAACCAAACACCTCTGATTTCTTCACAATTGTCTGCAGCCCACTGACCTTTCTCCCTCAACTGCCAAAGGAGCCCTGGCACAGCAGGCATCATCTCACACTAAAGATGCTCCCTAACCCACCTGAGTAGTTTGTTAATTCATAGTCCTGCACACCCAGGGTTACTTGCTGACCCTCATCTCTGTGCTCAGAACCGGGCTGACAGAGATCAGCAAACCAGACACGGCCTGGTATTAAGGAGCCAAATCCCAGGGGCTTCCCGTCAATCACTGAGTATACATTTCTATCCCCAACCTTGGTGTTGCTGCAAAGGAGATGTCACGGTGCCAGCAATGCCGATCGTTGAGCAAGTCCCTTGAGTCTGTAACATTGAAGCATGGCTTCATTCCTCAGAGTGGATGTTAGGGCAGGAAGCTGGCACAGCCTGGTGACTTGCCACATCCTTTGTGGGCAGGATGAGCAAGGCTCACTAGGTACAAATAAACCCGGGCTCTGCAGGCCACTGAGTCCAGATCCTAATTACTCAGTGTTTTCTGAAGCTGAATGCAAAGCAAAGTCCACCATGAAGCCAGTCCTGTCTGTCCTGCTGCTCACTCTGGCCTTTTGCTGCTATGAGGGTGAGTATCATTTGTAATTAAAGTACAAGTAGCTCCGGGAAGTAACCTTCTCTAAAGTAGGTGACTTATTAAGGGCAGTGCATGAGTAGATCAGAATCCACACCTTCTCCACCACATGTGGTCTAGTTCCCAGCCGTCAGGGCTCATTGCATCAATTCCTAATGATCTGGAACTTTCTCAGACATAATGGCAGGCTCGTTTTAAGGGTTCTCCATCGGAAGCCTCATCCCTATTTGTGGTCTCCGTGTCAGAGCAGCATGATGTAATGAAACCTGGTTGTGAGTCATGTCTCTGCCACTCAGCAGCGCTGTGACCTTGAACAAATGCTTATTCTCTCCAAGTCCCCTGTTGTCCCTGCTTTTCTCAGCTGCCGCCCAGAGTGGCTCTGACAGAGCAGTGAGATGCCGTGTGTCAGAGGGCAGCTCCAGGTCCCGAATGACGTTCTGCTTCCCTGGGTCTTTTAGATGCCGGTTGAGTCCACGTCCCATTTGTTTATCACCCCAGGGAACGCCAGAATAATTCTGGACATGACAAAGTCTACAACAGTGGGTGGAAGGAGGAAGAGAAACAGCCCCAGCAGAGAATCGCGGTTCAGCACTGGGAATACATATTAAATCTGCCCTATTTCCTTTTGTCACACTCCTAAGACCACAGATTCACACTCTGGAGGGCAATCTTTAGCAAGAAAACAGGCACATTAGCTGCAGGGAAACTAGTAACTGAATAGAGAAGATTTGCTGTATTAATCTGAGGAAGCACATGGACTGTCACTTGTGTGTGGTATGAAATATTTAACCACACATTTTGTAGAAATATCAAATTGTATAAGTTCAAGGTTTTGGTGAATGAGCCAAAAAGAATTAACTGGAGGTGCTACCTGATCCCGACTCAGCTTCCAAATCTGTCTCTCGGTCCCCAGTCAGTAGATGGATCAGGGTTAGATGAAATCAAAGTAATGTTTACTTCTAGGGAACAGAAGGACTGAGATGTCCCCATCCCTGGCTGTCAAGGCTCAACTTCTTTCTCTCCTCGCCTAGCTGTGCCAAGTGTGATCCCACAGTTCTCTCCAGGGACAGAGAAAACATGGTGTTAGACCACGATTTCTGGCTGATGCCGGGGTTTAGTGTTGAGGTGAGCCTTGTCTATTTACAGTTTTTATTTTAAACGAGTCTCACTTTCAAAAGAAACCCACCAATGAAACATGTTTTATAATCAGAGAATTCTTTGTAGAATCTCAAACTGTTCCCCAAAAGAGTTATAAAGCAAGTAGATACCCAGTGTATCACGACTGTCACATGCTGACCAGATAACGTAGGTCATGCTCTCTAGGGGCTGAACAGGGAGGAACGAGTTATGAGATCAAGTCCTCATCACCAGGATAAAGGTGCACACAAGAGTCACAGGGTCATGAGTAGGTGACCCCAGAGATTGAAGGCCACAATTTGACAGTGACACTGGGCTGTCTTTGGTGTGACATAGGGAATAAATATTTTCAACCTAAAGGCACCCAGTCAAGGACAGTGGAGAAGAAGACTTCATGTGGAGCAAAGGCCTCCAGCAGAACACTCTGGGGCCAGCACAGAAATCTTTCTAAAGGCCACAGATAGGACAGCTGTGCAGGTCAAGGTCACAGGAATCCATTTGACTCATAGTGTGGAGGTCCATAGGGTCAAACTTAGTGGATGGGCACTGTTGAGAGTTCTCTGATCCTAGACACCTACCTCCTTACCTGGCTCTGCCTCTTACTGGCTGTGTGCCATGGTCAATTTACTGAGGTCTCTTTTTCCATTAAGCTGGATAAACGTCCCATACCTCCCTCATGGGGGGGACATCACACATCAGGTTGCTCAGGGGAATCCTGGTTTGTGCCGCTGTCCTTGCGTTCTGTCCATTTAGTGACTTTTTCTACCTTCTCAAGTGCCCCACGTAGGACAGTAAGTTTCATCATCACTCTACTCACTGGTTGTTGTGAAGATTAAGAGAGGTGGTCACAGTGTCTGTATGGAGTCAGTATTATAGAACTATTTGCCATTCATGTTTTACTGAATCTGGAAATAAGTAACACTGGTCGGGTTAGACATGGAGAGCTCGATGGGCCAGTGGCAGGTAGAATGTGTTCAGAAGCCAAGTTTTCTCAGTACAACTATTTAAGAATGAGTCAGAAAGATATCAAATAAGAACAGATTGAAATATAGCGCTTTATGTTAAACTGTGGGCCTCTCTTCTTCTCTATGAGTATGATCGTCTCTAGATGTCTTAGAGAATGTAGATTAGGAGCATATTTTGAAGGTCTGGTGTAGTCCCAGCCATCCTCTGAGGTTTAAGGAACAGCTGTTTCACTGTTATAAATCAAGCACTTATTATTGTTATTGTTTAGCATGCACTTCTACATTCATTTCATCTACTAACATGGGCGTTGTTACACTTTTAAATTTTTTAGGGTTCTTATATCTCTGCCTCCTTTGTTTCTACACACAGAGCACAGGCTGGTGGGTTCTAGAGGATTTTCACGATCCTTTCCTAATCCGGTGCCAGGTGTGTCTGGTGAATCGTTCTTTCATCCATGGGAGGAGTCAAGGTGGCCTCTTGGAGAATAAAAGGAGGAGTTCTGGGCATTCACCTCCAAAGTGAGATCCTTCTTTCCTGCCACACCGCAGTGACGAGCCAGAGCTGCTGCCGAGACCATGAAGCTGCTCCCAGTCCTCGTGCTCGCTGCCCTCCCCTTTTACTGCTACGCAGGTGAGTCCGCACGCACGGGGCGGGGCTCAGGGGGCTTGTTGTCAGGGCCGCTGTGAGAGATCTCTGCTCCCCTCACCCCAGGACAGAGCAGCTCACTTCTCTAGTTTATAGATGTGTGTGTGTGTGCATGTGTGTTTGTATAACAAGGAAGCAGATATGTGAGGACTTAAAGAATACCCAGATCCTGAGTTACTGTCCGAGGACTCAGACCCTTCCTCGTCATCTTTCTGAATGGACGTGCAGCTGGGATGTGGGAGAAGGACAAGCATCACGGCTGCCCAACACGGAGTTCATGCCTCTGTGACTGAGCAGCTTTTGCATGCGTTCATCCTAGGTGTTGGCTGTGCAGTTCTGGAAAACGCGCTCAGTGATTTAACTAATATTCAAGTGAGCACAGATCAGTTCCTCGAAAAATATCAACAATTCCTACAAAATGAACAAAGTGTAAAGGTCATGAATAAAGTAAAGAGTTGCTTTGGGAATCATGATGTGGAAACTCTGGACAATGTCAGAGCGATGTTGGTAAGTTTGGTTTCTTCTTTCTGCTTTTAAAGAACTGAACAGGGACAAACAGGAAGTTAGTTATTTTTTTCAAAGGGAATGTTTCTTACATTTTATTTATTTATTTATTTATTTATTTTGGGTTTTTTTTTTCCCAGAGACAGTGAATCAGAGATAGGGATAGACAGGGACAGACAGACAGGAACGGAGAGAGATGAGAAGCATCAGTCATTAGTTTTCATTGCGCGTTGCGACACCTTAGTTGTTCATTGATTGCCATCTCATATGTGCCTTGACCGCGGGCCTTCAGCAGACTGTGTAGCCCCTTGCTGGAGCCAGTGACCTTGGGTTCAAGCTGGTGGACTTTTGCTCAAACCAGATGATCCTGCGCTCAATCTGGTGACCTCGGGGTCTTCAACCTGGGTCCTCTGCATCCCAGTCCGACGCTCTATCCACTGCACCACCGCCTGATCAGGCTCTTACATTTTATTTTATTTTAGTGAATTTTATTGTTGGTGAGTGTGAATACTCTGACACCAGGAAAGCCATCCAAGCTGGTGTTGGGGAGCCTGTGCACTTTGTGGAGTGTCTAGTGAGTGATTACTGGAAAGGGGAGAGGGAAAAGTGTGTTTGGGCAAAGGCTTACCTTTCCCTCAGCTGAAGAGACCCCAAGTCTCAAGAGAAACCTCATTTGTAAGAGTAACGAGCTGAAAAAATCTTTTTTGTTAATCAAAACAAATAGAATATATATTTTTTTGTATTATTCTGAAGCTGGGAACAGGGAGGCAGTCAGACAGACTCCCGCATGCGCCGACCGGGATCCACCCGGCATGCCCATCAGGGGGCAATGCTCTGCCCATCCGGGGTGTTGCTCTGTTGTGACCAGAGCCACTCTAGTGTCTGGGGCAGAGGCCAAGGAACCATCCCCAGCGCCCGGGCCATCTTTTGCTCCAATGGATCCTCGGCTGTGGGAGGAGAAGAGAGAGACAGAGAGGAAGGAGAGGGGGAGGGGTGGAGAAGCAGATGGGGGCCTCTCCTGTGTGCCCTGGCCGGGAATTGAACCTGGGACTTCCACACGCCAGGCCGACACTCTACCACCGAGCCAACCAGCCAGGGCCACAAATAGAATATTTTAAAGAATTTTCAAAAGATTCAAGAAATTTATATTTGAGGATGATTCCTTACATACATTAACTGTATCTTCTGCACCCCAGTCCAACACTCCATCTATTGCGCCACTGCTTGGTCTGGCTTAACGCTATCTTCAATGTAGGTGTAAGTGTTTGAATTTCTTGACTAGTAATTACAGTCCATGAGTGAGAAGTAGAAACCATGGCTTTGACTCCGCCACGGTGATGTCTTTAATGAAAACCAAAGCGGTAGTTAAACAATGAGCTAGTCCTGCTGTTTATAACAGAGACTGTTTAGTTACTTCCAGCAGTCATTCCCTACCCTAATGTTCCATTCACAATGTCCCCGGGTAACTATTTGGCAATATTGCCACAGCACAAAGATAACTGTCAATCAAGGAGGGATTGCTGACAACATGGATGAACCTTGGGAAATTTTGATGAGAAAATAAATTAGTTCCAAAGAGAGAGATTTTGCATTTTTCAGAGTAAAAAATCTCTAAGAAAACACTGTAAAAATATGATTTGCAGTGGAGAGTGGTGGGGAAATGGGAGACGGTAATGGTCAAGAGTTGCACGTTAGCGAATGAAAAAGTCCAGGAGATTGTTTGCTCTGCAGAGTGAATGTTTTTAACACGACAAAACCGCACATTCAAATGCAGACAAGAATAATATTTCTTATGTATACTTACCATGATCATATTTTTAAAAAATTAATAACTTCTCAATTAAAGTTGAGGGAACTTTAAATAAAAACCCTGAATCAGACAAATACGTCGGAGCCCCTATATCCAAAGTTTTGTAGCCTAAAAACTATATGGTACAGGCAACCGTCCGTCCGTTTGCTCCAGTTCTAACATGGAACTCAAATTGCATGCTGCTCAGTATTTGGGCTGAGATATTGGAAACTGACAAAACAGTGTATTTCTTGGATAACGTTTCAAAGAAGAGGAAACATACAGGGAAAATCAGCAAAGGGAGCCCCGCTGGGGAAGTGCTGGAAGCACCGGCCCCTCTGGCATCAGCAGAGGTCTCCTGAGCGGGAGGACACAGAGCAGAATTTTGATGTTACTTCCAGCACCAGCTCTCTGCTGCTGGGTGTGGACCAATCCAGGGAAACAATAGAGGTAATGTTTGTTTTCATGATTGACTTTTGTAAGAAGAACAAAAAGTAAGTGATGACTCTGTTCTTGTTTTCTAGAATTCAATATTCAACAGTGAATGGTGTAGTTCATATTAACTTTCCACCAGATCTTTGGCTCAAACTACAGGGAATGATCAGAAACCGACGGATGATGGGTAGAAACCAAAAGTTAGCATAGCACTCTTTTCTGGTTTTTGATCTATAGACTGCAAGACAATTGTTGAAACCTCACATACATTTTTTCCTTCAATAAAGTATCTGCAAACCAAACATTCTTCCTTTGTGATTGAGTAAAACCGGGTTTATAGAGACACACAATGACACATGCGTGGCTGTCGAGCACACACTCACGCACGTGCACACACACACACACACACACACACACACACACACGCTGCTGGGGACCTCACCCTGCCCCTTGGCACGGGCTCTCTGGAGCCAGCTCTGCTCCCCCGCATCTCTAGCATCCTTGCCCGCACTCTGGTAGGCCTGGCCCGCGGGCAATCACTGGTGTTGTCGGCACAATCCACATCGTTCATACCAGCTCTTCTTAGGAACACAGACAAATGTCCTCTGACTGACACCTCCAACCGTGTCATCAGATGAGAGGTGCACCTGGGACACTCAGGATAACGTAAACCAGGGGTCCCCAAACTTTTTACACAGGGGGCCAGTTCACTGTCCCTCAGACTGTTGGAGGGCCGGACTATTAAAAAAAACTATGAACAAATTCCTATGCACACTGCACATATCTTATTTTAAAGTAAAAAAACAAAACAGGAACAAATACAATATTTAAAATAAAGAACAAGTAAATTTAAATCAACAAACTGACCAGTATTTCAATGGGAACTATGCTCCTCTCACTGAACACCAATGAAAGAGGTGCCCCTTCCAGAAGTGTGGCAGGGGTCGGATAAATGGCCTCAGGGGGCCGCATGTGGCCCGAGGGCTATAGTTTGGGGACCCCTGATGTAAACAGATGCCCTCCCTCCTCTGAGGCAGCTCAGGGCTGTGATGAGGCCACTGGGGCCAAAGGGGGCAAAGTGCAGAGTCCGAGGAGGCAGGGGCATCCCGGCCGCCCAATCAGGCTTCACCTGTGACTCTGCCTCCTGCTCCAGTCCCTCCTCGGAGCTGCCATTGCTCAGAATCTTTAGGCCAGGGGTTGGGAACTTTTTTGGCTGAGAGAGCCATGTACGCCACATATTTTAAAATATAATTCCATTAGAGCCATAGAACGACCCGTGTACCTTAGGGATTATCCAATAAAAATTTGGTGTTGTCCGAGAGGACAGCTGTCATTGGCTCCAGCCTCCTGAACCATGAACGTGAGAGGTAGGAAATGAATGGATTGTAATATATGAGAATGTTTTATATTTTTAATGATATTATTATTTTTTATTAAATATTTGCGAGCCAGATGCAGCCATCAAAAGAGCCACATCTGGCTCGTGAGCGACAGGTTTCTGACCCCTGCCTTAGGCCTTTCTGCTCTTGCAAGCCGGTGGCAGGTCTGACTGGGCAATGGGGATCCAGCGACTACAGCCCTATCTCCCGTTGGGACTCCCCAACAGGGCCTTCTCCTGCTCTGTGGACACGCCCACTGCAGACCAAAGGGGACAGGATCCCCCAGATGGCCCAGTGCCCATCTGAGCAAATGGAAAATTCTGTACATGCCTCAGAGAACCCAGACTGAGCATGGTTCATGAGTTCTTAATGAGTTTGTGTGTGTGTGCGTGCATGTGTAATAAGTGAAATGTTATGGGTGGAATTTGGGAAAGGGTCCTTTTGCCTGGACCTAATGGTGTCACCGGCAGGAGGTGTTTTGAAGAAATGGGAGGAGTTCCACATAGGATTAAATGAGTCTTAGGTCTCGTGGCCACTTCTCCATAAAAACATGATGTAAAGATGCATAAACCCCACAGAGGTTCATTGGTGCATATTCATTATTATTATAGTCACTTTTGCTTAATATTTTTAAAAACATTGAAACAGTTCTGTGGGAACAAAAGATATTGTCTGCCTCGTTCTTTGTTTGGATTATGGCTAGTGGAAGTCGGCCCTGGCGGAAGCTGAGTTCACCAAAGAAGGAGTCAGGTCTCATGCTGGCTGAGAAGGACCCATTCTGGTGTGAGCAGAGAACACTCATCATCCACCCCTGGTGTCAGTAAAATCACTCGCTTTGCTTCTCTCCCAGGGAATTCCATCCTCACTGCTTGTTCGTCACTGTGGGATTGAAAGGGTGGACAACACAGCCCCCCTGCACGGCCATGACCTGGGACAGTCACACAGTTGAAGGAAAGACCAAAAATATCCGCAATTAAAGTAAATCAATTTGTAATACACTATTTTTAGATTTTCAAACTGAGGCCACACACCAATCTTTGAATCAAGACAGGATTCAGCCCTTCTTTGCTGGAGTACCTCTTTCAGTGGCTCTGCCCCCTTCCCTCCACCTCTGGTCACGGACAGAGAGCGTCCAGAGAGAAGCCTGCCTGTGGTGAACAGGGAGTGGTGGGGACACGAGGTCAGCAGTAAATCCAGACACCTGAATAGCTACTTCCTCTGAACCTCAGAGCCCAAAGTGCAGGTGGTTGTAGCCAATGCATTATGTGAAAAAGAAAAATGCGCTCAAAAAGAATTAAAGGTATATTTAGAGATGGTTGTAGAAAATCTGATAGGTGGACGAACTCTAAGTTGCATCCCCAATGGCCCCTGGACTGGGTCCCCAGTGTTATGAAGGCACCGTGCACAGGGATATTCAGGAGCAAAGGAAGCATCTCTGACATTTTTCTGCCTTCTCCCTCCCAGGCTGTGTCACAGAAAGGAGAATCAGCCACCACAGTGCCATCGCTTCATGGCAAGAACTGGTGAATGAGAGGAAGGAGACACTCTCCGCTGCCCCATGGCCTTTCCTCTGAGCGGGCTTCCCTTTGCAGCTCACAGCCCGCAGGAGGAGGTCAGAGCCCCATCAGGGATTGTGGGGCTGCAGGCAGGTGTCCGTAGGAGCAGGAAAGAGTGGTATAGCCTCTCACGTTTTCTTTTTCTTTCTTTTTTTTTTTCGTATTTTTCTGAAGCTGGAAACGGGGAGGCAGTCAGACAGACTCCCACATGCGCCCGACCGGGATCCACACAGCATGCCCACCAGGGGGCGATGCTCTACCCATCTGGGGCGTCGCTCTGTTGCGACCAGAGCCACTCTAACGCCTGAGGCAGAGGCCATGGAGCCATCCCCAGCGCCCGGGCCATCTTTGCTCTAATGGAGCCCCTGCTGTGGGAGGGGAAGAGAGAGACAGAAAGGAAGGAGAGGGGGAGGGGTGGAGAAGCAGATGGGCGCCTCTCCTGTGTGCCCTGGCCGGGAATCGAACCCAGGACTTCTTCACGCCAGGGCGATACTCTACCACTGAGCCAACCAGCCAGGGCCTCTCACGTTTTCTTCATCAGCCTCAGGACACAAATCTCGCGGATTCAACCACGCACCAGTCAAGGGAAGAAAGTGAGATAACGGTGTTGAAAAGTTCATAACACAGAGTACATTGCTGTCATGGTACCTGTACGGATGCTTAGGACTTAGATAAAGATCTAACAAGAACATTTTGAAACATGTTAATTACATGATGTGAGATGCTACTGATAAATGCATCTCTTAACGAGCAGAAGGAGACCCTGCTTTAATTTTATATACTTGTGCATAATATCATTTTTAGACAACATGTGGTAATTTTCTTTATGTTTTTCATCTTCATAGATGTGATTCTAAAAAGATTTGTCGCAGGTATGTGCAGATGCAAAAATAATGAGTTTGTGTTAGTAATGTCACCTGAGTCTTTGAATTGTTTTGGCTATTAACTAAATACTGTGTCAATAAAATTTGTTACTTTAAATAATTTTAAGTTATTTATTAGTCATGGCTAAACGTGCTTCTCCTTTTTATTATAGCACTTCCTATAGGAAACAATTTATGTACACAAAATGCTTTAAATCATTTTTTTGAAGCCTGATGGTTCTTATGGGAGAGTCAGAGCTGAGTATGTGGTTCAGATGGGGGACGGTCCGTCCATGTCCTGGGAATGTTGGAGCAGGAATGATTGGGACACGGGAGGCAGAGACGGAGTGGGCATGGCCACATGCGTGTACATGGTACAGTAGACTGGATGCTACATCTAGAAGTGATCCCTTAAAAGTTTTCACCTCCCTGGTGTGTGTTTACAGTCCGAAGACCAAAGTCATAGAAAATTCCTGGGATTTCGCCGAGTTAAGAGGGTTGCTGTGTGCTCAGCGCATCTCCCTGAGGAAGGAGTCCAGAGACCCCGTGTGTTTGCCGTAGGTAATACCTATCACCATCTGCCACCTGCCTCTTCCCTTAGTTTCAATATCTGGTATTCAGGATTATAAAATCACAGTAACAGTGATTCAGATATGATTATAAAATCGTGAATTGAGAGATCGCAAGGTAATGACATTAATTTTCACTGATAGAGATCCCTATGGAACCAGGGCCAAATTTGGAAGCACACTGTGTTAGCACCCAGGGTAGTAACATTCCTTGTTGGCAGAGTCTGTTTGTTTAATCTGATGTTTGACTTTGTGAATCAGGTGATTTCTTCTGTTTGATTTAGTATTTATGTTTGTTTCTTTTCCTTTATTTTTTTAATGGTATTCACCACCAGACACTATGTTGAGCATTCTTCCTATATTGATCCGTTTATCCTCACACAAATCCTTTGAGGACGGCACTATGATACACCCTTACTGTACAGATGAGAAAACTGAGACTGAGAAGTCAGCACTGTGCTGAAGACCCGCAGGTAGAAGGTTTTAGAGCTGACCTGTGACCCATTAGTCTGGGCCCAAAGTCAGGCTCCTCCACACTAATCAATAAATAAAAATGGGCTAAGTCTGAGGCATCTAGAGTTTATTTTTAAACTCAAAACAGAGTACAAGCTATGTTGTCAGAAGTCTTGTGGGGAGTACACAAAACTTGTAGAATTATGTGACAATAGTCGACATCTTTAAATTTATAAGAATTTCCTTAAAGAACAAGGTGTGTACCTCTGTTTATTTAAACTGCCCTTCCCATCTGTGAGTAAAGTTTCATGAGTTTTCCTAAAAACAGTGCACATATATGAAGGTATTGTTCAGAATGTTCCTGCTCGTACTGTGCTTGATGCCAAATGACCTCATAGTCCCCACGATGTCATGTGATGGCCGCAGCTGGTTTATATGAAAGGAATCGATGTTTGTACGCTGAGCATGTGTTTGGCTAATGCTGTGAATTCTGTCAGTTTCAGTAGTGTTTTAGTATATTATATTATAGTTTTAATTTATTTTATATATCTTTTCCTTGTTTGAAGAAATTATTTTTTACATTATCCTTCTTTCATTAATAGACTTATTATTTTCTTTAGAGTAGTTTAGATTCACAGAGAAATTGAACAGAAAATGCAGATGTCCTACTCATATGTCCTACTCACAAACCATCTACTAAGGTCACCAATCGTCCTCTTTTAGGGAGGACAGTCCTTCTTTAGTAGGTTCCGTCCTCCCTTGAAAAGTGTCCTCCTCCATGTCCTCTTTTTTGATATTGGAAGACTAATTTGTAAATGTTCATATTTGATGGATGCAGAGTCGATCCATTTCATGTGATGTGACGTATTTGTATTTGACATGATGATTCGTCAAGGATCAGTACAGTGTGGTGAGACACGATTATGAGACGCATGCGCTCCGCATGGGAGAACTTGAGAGAGCACCATGTTCCAAGTGTACAAGTGGCTTTGTGTACGTCTTCCTGAAACACAACATGGCACATACGACAATGTAGACTCATGATTATTTCTTTCTCAGGTGAATATTCAATCATAGACAGGTAAGCACAATTCACGTTTTATTAACTCACTATCTATTTAATAAATTCCAATTACATATAATTTTATTTTTTTTTCTTTTTCTTTTTTTTTTTTTTTGTATTTTTCTGAAGCTGGAAACGGGGAGAGATAGTCAGACAGAGTCCCGCATGCGCCCGACCGAGATCCACCCGGCACGCCCACCAGGGGCGAAGCTCTGCCCACCAGGGGGCGATGCTCTGCCCCTCCAGGGCGTCGCTCTGCGGCGACAAGAGCCACTCTAGCGCCTGGGACAGAGGCCAAGTAGCCATCCCCAGTGCCTGGGCCATCTTTGCTCCAATGGAGCCTTGGCTGCGGGAGGGGAAGAGAGAGACAGAGAGGAAGGAGGGGGGGTGTAGAAGCAAATGGGCGCTTCTCCTATGTGCCCTGGCCGGGAATCGAACCCGGGTCCCCTGCACGCCAGGCCGACGCTCTACCGCTGAGCCAACCGGCCAGGGCCTACATATAATTTTATATACAAATATTTTCTCGTGTTTAAAGTGGAAATTTAACCTCAAAACATATATATATATATTTCTCTGAGGCTGGAAACGGGGAGGCAGTCAGACAGACTCCTGCATGCGCCTGACCGGGATCCACCCGGCATGCCCATCAGGGGGTGATGCTCTGCCCATCCGGGGTGTCACTCTGTTGCGACCAGAGCCAGTCTAGCGCCTGGGGCAGAGGCCAAGGAGCCATCCCCAGCGCCCAGGCCATCTTTTCCTCCAATGGAGCCTCGGCTGCGGGAGGGGAAGAGAGAGACAGAGAGGAAGGAGAGGGGGAGGGGCGCCTCTCCTGTGTGCCCTGGCCGGGAATAGAACCCGGGACTTCCGCACACCAGGCTGACGCTCTACCACTGAGCCAACAGGCCAGGGCCTCAAAACATATTTATTAGTAACATATAAAGCTGATGTTTTTTAATTAGAAAATGATAAATACACCCGAATATCATTCTAAATTAGTGGTTTTGTTTGATGTTTAGATTTACTGAATGAGTACTTTTTTCTTAAAATTATTAAAAATTAATAGGCATGTAAGCTTAATTACAATGTAAAATATTAAAAATGTTTTATTATGTATTTGTCATATTATACTGTATTATTGTTGAAATAAAAAATGTTTTTTTTTATTTATGATATTATTTTCTTCAATTTATTTTGTCATCCTTTTCATTGTAAAGAAGTTGGTCACCGTACATCTACAGCCCCCACCAGCCTGGGACATATGTTACAGTGGATGAACCTATACTGACACATCATCATCACCCAAGGCCCATAGTTTACATCAGGCTTCACACTTGTGTTGTAGAATTGTGTTGTGAAACCTGCATAATTTGTTAACCAGCATCACTCCATTAAATTCAATAAAAAGTGGTTGTTGTTAATTCCATTTTTAAAACACATAAGCATGTGCATTGTGCAGCAAATCTTCAAATTGGATTTACTCTCTCTTCAATTTCTCTTACTTCTTTGGTCTTTACTCAAATGTCTGTTCTTAGTGGGTGGAGTATCAGTGTTTGGGTCTTCCCAAGTCTCCTTATGTCTGGCTCAGTAGAATTCAGATGGAACACATATTTGCTTCCATCTTAACTCCTTTGCAACATCACATGCCATGTAGTCTTCGGAAAATTCCACTGTCTTGTGAGAGCATGAGAGTGACCTGGGAAAATAAACCTTCACGTTATTATTAATGTAGTTTTGTCCTAGACTCCCTGAGTCATAGCGTCCCATTAGCAGTCCTCAGAACGGCTGTGGAATGTCAGCTGTGTGTGTGTAGTGAAATTTCTCCTCTGTGTATCAATTAGATGAAGGCCATGAGGAGACTTGCCTTTATACCTTAAATATTGGATTCTAGAAGCAAGTGTCTACTTCAACTACAAAAACTACCTCAACTTTGTTATCTTAACAAATGTATGTAGTACAATCTGATAAAATTTCTTACTAAAAATTCTAAGTAAGAGCCTGGGCTGGTTGGCTCAGTTGGTAGAGCATCAGCTTGTCATGTGGAAATCCCAGGTTTGGTTCTTCGTCAGGGCACACAGGAGAAAATTCCATCTCCTTTTCTACCCCTCTAACCTCTCCCTTCTCTCTCTGCCTCTTACAATCCTGAAGCCATGAAAAAATGCTTAAGGCAAGTTGACTCTAGTAGTTAAGGATGGCTCCATGGCCTGCCTCAGGCACTAAAATTGCTTGGTTGCTGACCAGTGGAGCAGCAGCCCCAAATGGACAGAGCATTGCCTGGTATGGGGTTTGCCAGGTGGATCTTGGTTTCGATGCATGCAGGAGCCTGTCTGTCTGCTTCCCCACCTCCTACTCAATATATAAAATTCTAAGTAAGGATAGAAGAAAACTGTTTAGAACCAAGAAAATCAATTTTCAAAGTGAACTGTAAACATCACTCTAAAAGAGTGAGTGCTAAAGCTAATTATATTAAAATATGGGGAAAATGTCTAATAGGTCCATTGTTTGTCAGTATGGATTTGTGAGTTTTAAGTGTCACACTAAAATAAGAAATTTAAAGAATCTTAACTATTTCCAAAGATAAGGTGAAAAACTTTTAACTGCAGACAATATGAATGTTTCTTCAGGAGACATGAGACATGCTCACAGAGCACCACCAAGAGAAATAAAATAATAGGATGAGATGCATGTAAGTGGCTGGATATATGCTAAGTACATAAATATACAGAAGCTTGTGCATGCTACAAACAATAATGAGATTTAAAAATGGAATAAAGATGTCTCATTTATAAGTGTGACAAATTATAAACACAAAAACAAATCTAAAGATTGAGGTATATATACCATGTTTTTGGAAGACAACTTACAAAAACATAAATATTTCCAAAATTTATACACAAAATCATTGTGGTATTTTCATCCTGAATCCCATTGGAGCTTTATCAGAAACTGGATTGAATTATTTAAAAATTTTTAGGGAACAATTTATGTTTGAAAATGGCCAAGATATTTGAAACATCACTGAGTAGTAACTTGCTGTATCAGATATTAAAACTTACTTAAAAAAATTGTCCTTGATCCAGATGAATAGGAGTAGAAATGGACAACAGCCTGACCAGGCAGCTGTGCAGTGGATAGAGCATTGGACTAAGAAGATGAGGAACCAGGTTCAGAACCCTGAGGGCGCCTGCTTGAGCACAGGCTGCTGACATGACCCCATGGTTGCTGGCTTCAGCCCAAGGTCACTGACTTGAACCAGGAAGTTGTTGGCTTGAAGCCAAAGTCACTGGTTTGAGCAAGAGGTTACTGAATCAGCTGGAGCCCCCTGGTCAAAGCACATATGAGAAAGCAATCAATGAACAACTAAGCTGCCACAACTATGAGTTGATGCTTCTCATCTCTATCCCTTCCTGACTGTCTGTCTGTGTCTCTCCCTAAACAAAAATAAAAAATAGACAACTATACTGTATATCATTAGAGAGCTCTAAAATGAATCTATATATATAGGGGTCTTAATGTATAGCATCAACGTTACAATTTAGTTATTAAAGAACTATTTATGTTTTGCTCAGACATCGCTAATAAGCATTGAAAAAATAAAAAGATTTCTATCTCTCACAATATAAAAAATTTAAAGTGTTTTTAAGATTAATATGTAAGAATTCATGAATTTCAGTATAATAGTTGGGGTGGAAGCCAGATTGCATGGGGATGAGAGGTGAAAGGAAGGGGACTCGTGGGACCAGTGACTGGGATGCTGTGAAGTAAACACTCCAGGGGCTTGGGAAGCGGCCTGGCTGAGACCCTGCGGAACCATGTGGCACCCCCTGGTTTCATCCACAGAGGCCTGGATTTTTTTCTCAGCCTCGTGGAGGCCATTTTATTCACCTATACAATAGTTAATAACAAGTAAAAGATAATAGCCTACAACATGACAAAGATGACTTAATTTGCATAATCAACACATCTATCAAGGAACATATAAACTTTATTGGTCAGTGCCTGTGTACTAGGCAGTTCTGGATAAGAAATATATTTGTAAGGCCCTGACCAGACAGGTTGGTTGACTAAAGCATTGTCCTGAAGCACAGAGGTTGCTGGTTCTATTCCTGGTCAGGGCACAGAACAGAAACAAGATGGTATCCTGTTTCTCTCTCTCCATCCCTTTCTTTCTGTATAAAATCTATAAAATAAACATTTCTTTAAAAACAAGAGTTATAGTCCTGTAAGATCTTATGTTTTATGTTTAAACCTAAGGAACAGCAGATTCAAAATTATAGAAATTTGGAGACAATGTTAAGGTTACCTGTGTATACACCTAGATGGTTAGTGATTACATAGGACTGATATCAGCATAGAATAAAAGACTTTACTTTCCCCTTCACTACAAAAGTCTGTTCAAGAAGAAAGGTCTTTCTGGTGAGCAAAAAATCAAGTTAAGAACAGTAAATAATCTTGAGGATCCTGACATGAGAATTAGCTGGTCAGTTTCCTGGGCCATCTCACAAGCCCTGAGGCCTTATGGCCTCTATTTCCAGGGTGTTCCTCCAGAATACACAGGCTTCCTTCAGCCTGTCCTGGGAGCCACAGTGTGATGCCTTTGTGCCCTAGGGTCAACACTTAGAAAATTCGCTTATTTTTTGTTAATGACAGCTCTGTGTGCACAGGACTCAGACTTCCCTGTTGGGGAGGTCATTAGTGGCATTGTGACTTGCTGTCCTCAGTTTCTTGCTCACAGGAGGGGCTGACATACAAGGAGGAGCATGTGCCTCAAGCAGGGACCAGCGCACCTACTGACTGTGGGCGGGTCAGGAGGAGCTGTGAGGACAGGGCCTCAATGCTAGAGGCAGTTCTTCCTCGGGATTCTTTATGGAACTTCCTCCCCCGTAGAACACATGCACTGTAACAGAGCCTCCCTGGGTCTGTTGACCTTGATCCTGCTGTAAAGGGTCTTAGGCTGGAAGGAGAGTCCCTGAGCTCAGTGTCTTCTACTACTGGGGGAAGGAATTCACTGGGCACCCCCTGGAAATCTCATCAGCCCAGGACAGTGTCATGTCTGCAGAGCCCCAAGCTCCTCTAAATGCAGCCTGCAAGATCACTGTGACTTTGAGAGGACCTTAAGTCATTTTTGAGTTGTATTTTCATAACTTACTCAGTCCTGAATTTGCTACTGTACTTGGATCTGACCTTCCAGGGGTCTCTGATGGGGTGCATGCATGGCTGTAATTTGATGAGTAAGACTTTGCATCTTATCAAAATGCACTTGATCACCATGTTCACTTTCTTCGACCTTAGAAGAAATAAAACCATTGAAAACTAGAACAGGGAGTGTCTCACAGTGTGGGATAGGTCGTATTACTGAAGGAATATTAGGATTTGTGATCATATGCTGTTTTTTCTTGCTGATGCCTTTTGTATGGATCAGACAGAAATGACAGTCACTGCTGTCGTCCTTAGGTTCACACCAAACCATGAAAATACCAAAAGGCATTCCTTTGTGTTTTCATTTTGTCCAGTCACGAAGCATTTTCTCACAATTATGACACACAATATGAGGAGCCCAATTCTTGTCTTGATCGCCAAGGAGAACTTGAAAATAGGCAATATATGCACATGTCATAAATGATGAAATATTGTGCCTTTGACGTTGAAGTGTGTAACAGCCACATATATAACAGAAGGTCTCAGGACTATAGTTACATTTACGCCTACTTGAAGAAGCCATGATTCAATCTTAAAACAGAATAAGAGGGTGTTTTTATCAGATAATAATTTTTTACATTTAACAACAAGTACAATTATGTAAGAATGATGTTTGTAAAACATTAATTGCCTTGTGGTTATGTTCAATCCAAGAGTCCTTGCCCTTGAACTCCAATTTAAAAACCAATGCATGCTATCAACTCTAACAAAAATAAATTAAAATTGAATAAAAACTGGAACATGCACCAAAAAAAAAAAGATTTCAGATTTGGAATCAGCAATGCAGATATATATAGAAACAGTTCTAAAACGTCATGTAACAGAGAATAAAAAATTAATTTTTACCCCAGTGTAATTTTTTTTCACTATTATTATTACCTCTTATTTATGTACAACTCAGAGCTCAATTAAATCATGGCAAGAGTAGTGAACAAGAAGAAGAAAATCTTCGGTGGTCCACAGTCCTTTCCCTGCCGCGGGCTTTCCTCTGCAGCTCACAGCCCGCAGGAGGAGGTCAGAGCCCCGTCAGGGGTCCAGGGGCTGCGGGCAGGTGTCCGTGGGAGCGGGAAGGAAGGGTGCAGCCTCTCACAGGTGTCCCTGATGCCTCAGGGCCAGTGGTGGGATTCAAATAATTTAACAGCTGGTTCTCTGTCCTAATGACTGTTTTAAGTACAAAAAAGGATATACTGAAAGTAGTTTATTATTCCATGCATTTAATGCTTAAACAAGAATAAAAAAGGAGCAAAAGACTAGATTATAAGAAAGTGTTTTAAAATATTAATGAGAAAGTATTAAATAACATTTGACAAAAAACAATAAAACTGTTATATAAGATATTTTTGTATTGCTTCTTGATTGACATCCGCACTTGCCACTTTTTAACTTTTAAATGAGCATCATTGGTTGTGTGATTTATCCTTAACCATCTTCTTACTGTACGGGTAGAATCCCATTTCTTTACCTATGGACGGAATGAACATTACTAAGGGCGCTTAGAATACGTTGTTGTGGAAATGATGTTAAAAACAGTTAAGAAATGTAAATTTGTGATTTGCACATTGGGCAGTTGTTCAGGTGCCCAACTTAGAGTGAACCCTGATTACAAGTGTCATTTAAACAACCAGTTTGCCAAACTCAACAAAAAATTAGGTATTGGTTCTACTGAACCTGTGAGAGCCGGCTGAATCCCACAACTGCTCAGGGCATAAATTTCATGACTCATCAGTGCACAATGGCGAGGGAAGTGATACTAACATGGCTCATGAAGTTTGTAAGGTGATGGACATGGTGAGTTGGGCACCAGCTGCAATGTTGCTGCTTCGGATAAATATCAAACATATATTTTGAAATTTCATGCTTCTTAAATGTATGTAGTAAGATGTTCTGATAAACAGAATATCTCTTAAGGAGCTGAATGAGGCCTGATGCCGATGTCATGGTTTCTGTCCCCCGTGTGCTGGTGCAGGGTTACAGGCAAGGACGGGTGGGTGTTCTCCGTCGATCCTGTGTTCAGCTGTATCGTGAACTTTTATCTGTTCTGAGAGTTTTTCTCAGTAGATTACCTAAGATTTCTCTGACAGTAGATTGACTATATCTGTATCATGATAAATTAATGGATTTTATATTTGATGTTCCCCTCTTGTTTGAAGAGAATGTTTTCAACAAAGTGTTTGCCATTTTTTTTATTAGTCTTTATTTATTTATTTTTTTTAATTTTATAATTTTATTTTTTTAATGGGGTGACATCAATAAATCAGGATACATATATTCAAAGATAACAAGTCCAGGTTATCTTGTCGTTCAATTATGTTGCATACCCACCACCCCAAAGTCAGATTGTCCTCTGTCACCTTCTATCTTGTTTTCTTTGTGCCCCTCCCACCCCCTATCCCTCTCCCATTCCCCCCTCCCCCCCGTAACCACCACACTCTTATCAATGTCTCTTAGTTTCACTATTATGTCCCACCTACGTATGGAATAATACAGTTCCTGTTTTTTTCTGATTTACTTATTTCGCTTTGTATCATGTTATCAAGATCCCACCATTTTGCTGTAAATGTTCCGATGTCATCATTTCTTATGGCTGAGTAGTATTCCATAGTGTATATGTGCCACATCTTCTTTATCCAGTCATCTATTGATGGGCTTTTTGGTTGTTTCCATGTCCTGGCCACTGTGAACAATGCTGCAATAAACATGGGGCTGCATGTGTCTTTACGTATCAATGTTTCTGAGTTTTGGGGATATATACCCAGTAGAGGGATTGCTGGGTCATAAGATAGTTCTATTTTCAGTTTTTTGAGGAACCACCATACTTTCTTCCATAATGGTTGTACTACTTTACATTCCCACCAACAGTGGATGAGGGTTCCTTTTTCTCCACAGCCTCTCCAACATTTGCTATTACCTGACTTGCTAATAACAGCTAATCGAACAGGTGTGAGGTGGTATCTCATTGCCGTTTTGATTTGCATTTCTCTAATAGCTAAAGAAGATGAGCATCTTTTCATATATCTGTTGGCCATTTGTATTTCTTCCTGGGAGAAGTGTCTATTCATATCCTCTTCCCATTTTTTATTGGATTGTTTGTTTGTTTGTTGTTGAGTTTTATGAGTTCTTTGTATATTTTGGATATTAGGCCCTTATCTGAGCTGTTGTTTGAAAATATCATTTCCCATTTAGTTGGCTTTCTGTTTATTTTGTTATCAGTTTCCCTTGCTGAGCAAAAACTTCTTAGTCTGATGTAGTCCCATTCATTAATTTTTGCCTTCACTTCTCTTGCCATTGGAGTCAAATTCATAAAATGCTCTTTAAAATATTAGTCTTTATTTTAAGAGCAGTTTTAAGTTCACAGTAAATTAAGCAGAAATTACCCTGAGACTCCACGTACCCTGATTTCAGACACACACAGCCTTCCCAGCTCAGCGTCACACGCCGGGTGGGACATTTGTTCTCAGAAAGGGCGGTTGTTTGGCCATGTGGTAAGAGGACTATTAGTTCTCAAAAAATGGCCAAGCCGTCCCCAAAGTGGCCTCACCCTCTGCATTCCACCAGCAGTGAAGAAGAGCCTGTGCTCCCGTCCTGGGCAGCACTCAATGCTGTCAGTCAGTGATCTAATTGAAAAGGAGAAGATAAAAGAGTTGAACAGACAGATGAAGGAAGTAGAATGAGCATCAACTAGAGGGTTCAACTGAGGCAGAACCTGAGCTGAGAGCAGCTGAGCTGGGACTTCACTGTCCTCACCTCATCTGCATGTGACCCGTCCCCACTAGCAGACACCCCGACTGGGTAGCACTGGGTACTTTATCCTGCACATCAGTGCCTGAGCGCGACCTAGCAGCCTCCCAACTCTGCCAGTTTGAGCAAGTCTCCTACTTTCTGAAAGTTAGTACACTCAACTGTTAAGATGGGAAATGTAATAGCTTATTGATTAGTAGCGATGCTTAAATATGCTAAATTATGTTTGCACATTATCTGACCATACTTAGCATTAAAAATCATTAGTATTCTTTTAATTACTGCTGCTATCTATAGAGCTTTGCCTCCCAAAGACTCGTTTTCAGGGTGAGGATGGTTGTTTGCAGCTCTAATCAGTTCACAGTTACCTTGATGATTTTATCTTAATGAAAATTGATCCCTCATCATAGGCACCTTGGAAGCACCCTTTTATGTTCTGTTTCCATGACTCTGACTGCTCTAGGAACCTCACCTGTAGGAATCCCACATTACTGTCTTCTTGTGACTGGCTTATGTCATGCAGTGTACTGTCCCCCACGTTCACCCAGATGCAGCATGTGATGGACTTCCTGCCTTACCATGTGGATAAGGGCAATATCCCAATATCCGTGTGCTCTGACTCTGTTTATCCACTCATTCGTCCATGGGCACCTGGGCTGCTTCTAGCTCTTGGCATTGTGAATTGCACCATGATTAATGGGTGTCCAAGTAACTGAGTCCCTGCAAGTGTACTCAGAGCTAAGCTTGACCCATCACTTTGTAATTCTATTATTAATTTTTTAGGGAACTTCAGGCCCTTTCTTTATTAGATGTACCAATTACATCTGCACAAAATACATTCTTTCCAACACTTGTAATTTTTTTTGTGTGTATGTATTTTTCTGAAGCTGGAAACGGGGAGGCAGTCAGACAGACTCCGTATGCGCCTGTCCAGGATCCACCCGGCATGCCCACCAGGGGGCGGTGCTCTGCCCATCTGGGGCAACCAGAGCCATTCTAGCACCTGAGGCAGAGGCCATGGAGCCATCCTCAGCACCCGTGCCAACTTTGTTCTAATGGAGTCTTGGCTGCGGGAGGGGAAAAGAGAGACAGAGAGGAAGGAGAGGGGGAGGGGTGGAGAAGCAAATGGGTGCCTCTCCTGTGTTCCCTGGCTGGGAATTAAACCCAGGACTCCTGCATGCCAGGCGATGCTCTACCACTGATTCAACTGGCTAGGGCTATATTTTTTTATTTAATACTTTTAATTAATTTTTGAAAATAAATAATTTAAAAAGCCGTGTTACATTGACCTGAGATCTGAAACAGAGCAGGAAAACCCAAGGGCACAGTGTTTACCTGGGTCTCACCGACCCACCTGCCCGCCCCCAGGGCTCCCAGAGAAGAATGGGGACCCTCCTGACTCGGCCTGTCCTGTATCCCCAGTCACAAAGCTCCCCTCCTGCACCAGGCACTCCTGTGTTTCAGGGAGACATGGGCTCCTGTCCCTACAGGCCACCTGGCTGATGGTGTCTTGTCTTTACCGAGGCTGTTCCCTCAGGACCCCTTATCCTAACTTTTCCTACTGTCACAATTGTCCCCTTCCTGAGTGGCTCCCAGAATACTCCTCTGTGACCCATTGCATCCTAATGTCTTCCTCAGAACTGGCCATGCCTCCCCCATGTTTCCATGGAGCATCTGGTCATGGCTGGGGACAGGCAGAGGACGGGCCCTGTGGGCACTTGTACCGCTGGGATCGTTAAGACTCAGAAGGGGTGATCCCCCTAACTGACAAGTGGATCCGTCAATTAGGACAGTCTAGCATTGGAATTGATTTGAAATCTCTCGATATTTTTTAAACAATAGATAAAAGTAGGAACTTTCTTTGATTTGATATAAAATGTCAGTTGATAATTTTGATACGTTAGATTAAGTAGAAGTTAGGAGTGGGCTTGTAATCTTCCTCTTGTCACAGGTTTCTCTCGGGAACCAAACACCTCTGATTTCTTCACATTTGTCAGCAGCCACTGACCTTTCTCACTCAATAGCCAAAGGAGCCCTGGCACAGCAGGCATCATCTCACACTAAAGATACTCCCTAACCCACCTGAGTAGTTTGTTAATTCATAGTCCTGCACACCCAGGGATACTTGCTGACCCTCGTCTCTGTGCCCAGCACCAGGCTGACAGAGATCAGCAAACCAGACACGGCCTGGAATAGGGAGCCACATCCCTAGCAGGCTCGTTTTAAGGGTTCTCCATCGGAAGCCTCATCCCTGTCTGTGGTCTACGTGTCAGAGCAGCATGATGTAATGGACCTTACTTGGGAGTCATGACTCTGCCACTCAGCAGCGCTGTGACCTTGAAAAAATGCTTAATCTCTTCAAGTTTCCACTTGTCCTTGCTTTTCATAGCTGTCGCCCAGATTGGCTCTGACAGAGCAGTGAGATGACGTGTGTCAGAAGGCAGCTCCAGGTCCTGTCAGATGTTCTGCTTCCTTAGGTCTTTTAGGTGCTGGTCGAGTCCATGGCCTATGAACTCCTAAAATCAGACTCATACAATGTTGAAGCAGGAAGGGCTGTAGCAGAGTTCTCAGTTCAGGAAGAGCCAGTGTTGTCTGAATCTCTGAATGATCTATCTTCCCATAGGCTCTGAGAACCAGCAGCCCTCAGCCAGTTGGCACATTCTGCTTGTTCTCTAGGCACTCGGCCAGGATTTGAGACCCCAGTGCCATCATTAAGGCGGCAACTGCTACTTTTCTGGGCTCATTCTGGGCATTAATCCAGCACTTTGGTGTGACTTCACTCCCTGGGCACTGACCCTTATTTTCTCCTATTTTCTTGAGTCATTTTCTTTCATCTGCCTTTTGGAACCTCCTGCTTTTTCTCCATGTGGCTTCCAATCTGACCCTCTCACCATCTCTGCGTAGCTGCTGTCTGATCCGGTGTGATCACAGCCTGGTAGGGCACGTTCTGGGCAGCAGGTGGTGACAAAGGCTTGGGAGAGGGGTGGAGGATCTAGACCAGCAAAAGTGTTTACTTCCAGTCTCCGCACAATCCCAGTGGGGTCGGTAGTAAGCCCCAGTTCCCACCTCCCACCTTCTCTAAGAATTCCGTACATCAGTGCAGAACACAAGAGCCATCATGACTTGTACATAATTTCAGATGTGTGAAACTCATAGAGTCCTTTCCTCAGAATCTTTTTGGCAGTCTTCATCCAATTACATAATCCTATAGCCTAATTTAGTCTCAAAAGAGCATCTTCTAACATTAATAGATTTTCTCACTCATCTCCAGATTTAGTCTCCTTTCTTTACTTTTGTTCAGTTTTGACTGCCATTCATTTGAAAGACTCATTACTAACACCTCTTTTACCCTCATATCAGGAGTAAAAAAGATTTCACTGTACTGGCAGGCAAAACTTAATTTTTGAAATCTAGAGAGTTGAATTTCAGCAAATCAGGGAAGTTTTAGAATGTGGCGGGTGTAATTCACAAAGGATAAACCTGAACTAGGGATTGGTCAACCAGCTTTCCAGACTGAGCTCTGCGGCTTGCTCTGGGATCTTGAGCGAATCATTACTTCCAGGATTTTGCATTGTTCTGGGCACTATTAAGGAATGTGACCATAGACTCCCAGGTGTTTCTGTCTGGTGCTAAGGTCAGGCACCACAGGAAAAATGTGAGTTTTTTACATGACTTGTTATTTTTTTCCTTGTGCTCCAGCAAATGCAGGAGAGGTCTGTCCAAATGTTGTAAGTGATGTAGCAGGACAGTTTCTGCACCCGCCTTCATCTAAAACTCAGTCTTCAGAACTACGATGCCCCTGCAGAAGCTGTTGAGGCCAAGTTGACAGAAAAGCAAGACATAGATAACATCTCACTTTGGAACAGATTGAGGGTTCTCGGCGCTTTAGTAATCTCTATCTTCATTGTCATAGTGGCTGCCACACAGGAGCACAACCAGGAGGGAGGTCAGAATGCTGCTCTAGGGGACACAGGGTGTGAAGGCAGCTGCCCCATTGCTCACCTCTGATCGAGTGGCCCGTGCACACCAGGTCCATGATAACGTGACACCTGCTGAGCTGGACTAAGGCTGCACACAGCACTGGGCATGTTCGTCCTTCTCAGGTCACCTCCCTGGGCACCAGGTTCCCCACAGTGTCCTGAGGAGAGGGACAGCCAGGGCCATAGGGTGTCATGGGGCAGGGCCAGAGACTGTTTCCCCAACAGGATGGGCCCCTCACCCAGTGGCACAGTCCCTGGGACTCTCACAGGAGGACTGGGAGGGAGAAGGGGACACAGTGAGAGGGAGAGAGCCTGCCCCGTCCTCTGTCAGGATGGAAAGGCGGCTGCTGGGGGCACCGCCAGCTCTCACAGAGCCGAGGCCACCCCTGTACCTCACCCCACATTTCCCAGCCAGGGGGCCGCGACCCTCCCTGTGTCCTCTGCAGCCCCGTGTGGAGCTGAAACACTTCAATCATGTCCTCATGGAGAGATCACACTGATGTAAAGGTGTCTCTCACCACGTCCACCCTGGAATTAAGTCAGATTCACACAAATGTCCTCACTAGCTGGATTCTCAGTGTGGGGAAGTCCATGTGCTGTGTGGGGAATGTCCACTCCTGGAGGCGGGACATCTGTAGGCAGAATGGACCAGGTCCCCTCCCACCCCATCCTGGTCCCTCAGCCCTGTGTCCCCTTTTAGTGACAAGTGGAGTCTTCGGTGCTGGGACTCAGAGAAAGGACACCGGGCTGCTCTGCCCAACTCCTGAGCCTCCTCCTCGCTCCACTGGAGACCTGCGCCCTTCTCTGGGGACACGCAGGGTTTATCTGCGGGGTGTGGACATGGTTCTCTCCTGACTCGCACGGTCTGTGCAGACTGGACCAGGACTATTGAATTCCCCACACGCACGGCTACCTGCCTGGTGCCTCCATTCCCTTTGCTGGTTGCAGTTTCTTCCACATCTGGGTTGTGAACAATAGTCTGCGTTAACATGTCATCTCCAAGGGCAGCATGACTTACGTCCCTTTTTCTTTTTTCTATGTCAGAACATTGTAGTGAAAGAATGTAGCAGATACATATTAACAGTCTTTCATATGAGTTCCCTGTTGTTCAATGATGACTTGATCTCTCCCGGACAATGTGAAGGTTTCAACGTCTTGCTTCAATAAATTTCTTCCCTGCACTTTTCTTCCTGTCTTGTTTTATCCAACAGTCTCTGGCTTGAGTTTGGTGGTTTCATCATGAAGCGGCCTGTGGGTGGTGTCAGGAGTAAAGTACGGAGACCAGCGTCCAGGGTCCAGGGAGGCCTGAGTGCAGGGGTCCTGGCGGGAATATGGGCTCAGGAGCCTTCCTGCATAACGCCACAGACTGACTGGTCACTTGGCCCCGAGGGTGGGGCGATTGAGTATAAAAGCATAAGAAAGCGCTTCTCTGGAGCGTGGACGGCAGAGACCGCAGCCTGATGGCGGTCACATGGTTCCCACCAGCAGCATCTTTGCTACTGCACCCACATCGTCAGCACAAACCTTGCTCGGTTTTCATCCCACCCTGGGGTCAATGCCCGGATGGCCCCATGTGACATGATCTTTGTCCACTTTTCCACTTGTAGTGAATCTGCAGGGTTCAAACTTCATTTACTCCCTGCACTCTGCACATGCGCATTGCTCACCTCAACCTCGGCTACGGCGTCGTCCTTCAGGGTCTCCCTATAACCACTGACACGGGTATCCATCTCCCATGTGGACAGCTCCACGCACACCATCCACACTCACTGCAGGAGGAACACGTCAGATGAGCACAGTGTCTCCCCACCTACTCCTCTTCCATGAGCGCATCCAGGCTAATGGGCCCCGTCCAATGAGGCAGCTGACTCAGATGAGGACAGATCATAGCTGGTATCCAGGGGCTGCTGTGACACACGGCAACACTCTTGGTGGCTTCAATTAAGTTCTTTTCTTCAGGTGCAGATGACAAATTTTAAAATCTGTAACCTCTGCTGAAATCTCAGTGTCAGGAGGCCATGCTGGCTCTGGAACATCGAAGGGAACATCTATCTCTGTGCCTCCAGCCCAGGGCTGATGGCTGGTCTCGTCTGGTACCCACATTCCTCCTATCTCTACCCCATGATGGGACATTGCTGTATTGTTCTCTGTGTTTGAAAATGTGCCTGTCTCCTTCATATGGAATATTTGGGATGCCATTTAATGGTCACCAGAAAATTCAGGATAATTTTCCTAACTCAAAATCTAAATTTATCACATCTACAAAGTCTTTTTCTCATGAGAGAGACATGACAGGTCCGGGTTTAGGGTCTGGATCTGATTGGGGCCGTTACGAGCCTACTTCAGCCCCTGTGCCTGCTGACTCTAAGAGTTTACCTAGCTCTGCCCACTCCAAGACCAAGCCTCCCTCCAACATCCTTTTGCAACTTTGAATCAGGAGAGGTCATGTGTTTCTAAATGTTTTAAGTAAGAGGACTTATTATTAGACCTACACCCCTTCTCTAGTAATAAACTATATATTTATACAAAATGTGGTGGAGAAAATGGAAAATAAGTGTTAGCCTCTATTATCTATTGTATCTAAAGCTTTTATAGGAAATGTGATCACAGGGGAACATGTCCACGTAAATTAGTCTTCATTTTCTGGAACGCATTCTGTGTTTATCCACACCCTGTGCTCGGCGGACACAGGGTCATGGTGATCTTGTCACAGTCTGAGAAATGCAGCCTGCAATCGTGCGGGGAGGACAAGGCCCTCCACCAGCAGTACACAAAGGCCTGGTCTGACCCTGTCCCGGACTGCCCTCTGCCCCCATGTCCCTGCTCACCCAGAAGCTGTGCTCAGCCATCCTGTCTACGTGCCATTCTCTCGTGCATAATGTTGGGTCACAGCACTGCACGTCGTTTTGTCGTGGTCCCTTCCCTCTATGTTGTCCATGCACAGGACAGCTGACAGCCTTGTCTGCAAGGTCCGTGTCCTATCTCCTGCTCGGTGAAGCAATCTGTGCCTCTCACACCCTAAAATAAATCTTCATACAAAGTCACACTGTGTACACTAAACTGCGCATACACACAAACACATTTTAACACATACCCAGACCATGCAGAATTATACAAGCACAGAGATACCTAGAGACATGAATAAGGGGAAACACACACACACACACAGAGGCAGCCATACTCATCCCTCTGTTGTCACTGTATTCCTTTGTGATATGAGTCCTATGACAGAGCTCTTTTGGGAACATTTAGAATAAATTAACAATATCAATAACAAACACTGTCAATCATTGTTAATATTTCTAGAATGCTTAAGAGTTTACAAACATGGAGACACCTATGAGCAGCCATTGTCTTGGAATTTTACAAGTCATGTCTCACTTTGTCCTGATGGGTCTCCACAAGCCAAAAGACTGTTACTGCCGTTGGATGTGTGACCAAGGATGTCCCTCCACTGGCCTCCAGCCTGGCTCTGTGTCTTCTCAGCATCAACGGGGAAGATTTCAAAAGCAAGTGATGCGCAGGCCCCAATCCAGGACCAACGTGAGTACCTCTGCGGGTGGAACCGTGTGGTCCCCATCCCCACCTCCCCTGCTGCGGGTGCAGCACCACTTGACTACGGACACCTCCCCATGACAGCCCCTGAACTGGGGAGGACAGCCAGACTGTGCATGAGCCAGAGACTCCCAGCATCCCCAGGGGGTCACCTGGAGACCTTTCCTTGGCCACTTCTCTAGCTCTGTAAGGTGGGCACGGCAGGGCTTTTACCGGTATTACTGTAATAACAGTGACAGATAGAATGTGACAGACATAATGTGACAAAGTGTGTGTATGTGTGTACATGCATATGTAAGATAAAGAACAGAAATAAGAGAGGAAAGATAAGCATGGTCAGAGAAGGATTTAATGGGCCAACTTATAAAAAAAAATTTAAATAAGAGAGATTTTGCTGAAAGAAAATCACCAAGAATTACATAAAGAAAAAGCCCCCACAGCAAAGACTACGAACTGGAACAGCTCACTCATTCCCCACATCAGAACACATTTTGTGACATTGGGAAACATCACCTTAAAGGAAGGAGGTTCTTTCAAAAAGAAACACTAGGTCACCTTCCAGGATGGGGAATAAAAGTAGAATCAGCCCTGACCGGAGGGCACAGAGGAACACTGAAAGTTCAGAGGTCTGGCCTGTACCTGTGCACAGACAGAATTCTGAGGCAGTCAGCTAGCATTTCAGCATGAACATAAACACATCTCAGAAGAGCAGCACATCTGCTGAAGTTTTATCTCCCATGAGGTTTTACTCAGAAGGTAGGGGAGAATTTTCTCTACAGAAAGGACTGGATGAAGATAGACAAGGCAGGCAGCCCAGTGCACACAGGATATAACACAGGAGTTCGTAGATGAGCCGCAGAGAAGGTGCAAACAGAGAGGTGCTCACGTTCCCAGCAGGAGACGCGGTGAACGCAGCTGTGGGGAGGAGGCGACAGCGTGGTGTGGATGAGGTCGCAGAGGCTTCTCGGGCTTCTCACTGGAAGTGGTTTTCAGTCTTTCCTTTTTTTTTAAATTTGTTTTTATTTATTCATTTTAGAGAGGAGAGGGAGAGACAGAGAGAGAGAGAAGGGGGGAGGAGCTGGAAGCATCAACTCCCATATGTGCCTTGACCAGGCAAGCCCAGGGTTTCGAACTGGTGACCTCAGCATTCCAGGTCAACACTTTATCCACTGCGCCACCACAGGTCAGGCAATCTTTCCTTTTTTGAGCAATGTTTCTACATCACTATTTTCATATAAAAATTTGAAATTTACAGAAAATTATCAGAGAGGTATGAGAGGAAAGGACAGCATTGAAATTCATAAGACAAAATATGGTTGAAATAAGTTAATAAGTGGCAAATCCGCGAAGGCCACATAGGAATCTCAGCTGCACCAAACTTAGGAGACACTTGATGTATTTTGTTGAAAGAATGAAGAAATTTTCTTAAGGAATTGATTGTCATATTAAATGACAGGAGATAAGGCCAGGAAGTGAAGAACAGTATGTTATATCATAGAATGAGATTCTACTTAGAAATTAAAGGCCGATAGACATTCCACAGAGAACAAAGCCCATGTGAGCTGTCATTCTCCTAGATTAGACTGTGAACGGGTGAGGACTGAGTGGGTCCTGAAGGACAAAGTCAATGAGGGTGACAGAGAGGAGAAGATGGGGACATCCAGGAGGGAGGACAAGCCTGGCAAAGTCTCAACATTCGAGATGACCTCCATGCACTGGAGGTCACATGTGACCACTCTTCTGCCACCATTGGTCAGCACGGCAGCACCTCACTATCCTTTGGGTGTGAGGCCACCAGTCTGTCCCCATCTTTTGCCAGAAGGACGAATGCTGTCAGGGATGTCTCTATGACTGTGTGTCTCGGCCGTGGCTTTAGTGTCATTGGAGGTTCAGAATTGCTTTGTTGAATGGTTGCCCTGAGCAGTGCACATTGTTTAGCAACAAATGTGGTCTCACCCTTTTGATACCAATGGTCTACCACTCACCCTTTGGGACACCAAAATACTTCTGGTCATGACAAAGTCTACAACAGTGTGTGGAAGGAGGAAGAGAAACAGCTCCAGCAGAGAATCGCGGTTCAGCACTGGGAATACTTATTAAATCTGCCCTATTTCCTTTTGTCACACTCCTAAGACCACAGATTCACACTCTGGATGGCAATGGTTAGCAAGAAAACAGGCACATTAGCTGTAGGGAAACTAGTAACTGAATAGAGAAGATTTGCTGTATTAATCTGAGGAAGCACATGGACTGTCACTTGTGTGTGGTATGAAATATTTAAGCACATATTTTATAGAAATATCAAATTGTGTAAGTTGAAGGTTTTGGTGAACGAGCCAAAAAGAATTAAGTGGGGGTGCCACCTGATCCCGACTCAGCTTCCAAATCTGTCTCTCAGTCCCCAGTCAGTAGACGGATCAGGGTTAGATGAAATCAAAGTAATGTTTACTTCTAGGGAACAGACGGACTGCGATGTCCCCGTCCCTGGCTGTCAAGACTCAACTTCTTTCTCTCCCCACCTAGCCGTGCCAAGTGTGGTTCCACAGCTCTCTCCAGGGACAGAGAGAACATGGTGTTAGCACCACGATGTCTGGCTGATGTCGGTGTTTAGTGTTGAGGTGAGCTTTGCCTTTTTAGAATTCTTATTTTAAATGAGTTTCCCTTTCGAAAGAAATCCCTCAATGAAACATGTTTTATAACCAGAGAATTCTTTGTAGAATTGCAAACTGTCCCCCAAAAGAGTTTAAAGGAAGTAGACACCCAGTGTATCATGACTGTCACACACACACACCAGATAGCACAGGTCATGCTCACTAGGAGCTGAACAGGGAAGAAAGTGCCATGGGGTCAGGTCCTGTCACCAGGAGAAAGGTACACACTAGAGTCACGGGGTCATTGGAAGGTGACCTCATGGATTCAAGGCCACAATCTGACAATGACATGGGGCTGCCTTTGGTGTGGCATAGAGAATAAATACCTAAAGGCACCCAAGTAGGGACAGTAGAGAAGATTTCATGTGGAGCAAAGGCATCGAGTGGAGTACCATGTGGCCTGCACAAATATCCACCTGGAGACCATATAGGGCAGCTGTGCAGGTCAAGGTCACAGCAAGCAATTTGACTCATAGCGTGGAGATACATAGGGTCAAACTTAGTGGATGGGCAGTGTTGAGAGCTCTCTGATCCTAGACACCTTCCTCCTTACCTGGCTCTGCCTCCCACTGGCTGTGTGCCATGGTCAACCTACTGAGGTCTCTTTTTCCATTAAACTGGATAGATGTCCCATACCTCCTTCATGAGAGGGACATCACACATCAGGTTGCTCAGGGGAATCCTGGTTTGTGCCGCTGTCCTTGCATTCTGTCCATTTAGTGACCTCTTCTACCTTCTCAAGTGCCCCAAGTAGGACAGTAAGTTTCATCATCACTCTACTCACTGGTTGTTGTGAAGATCAAGAGAGGTGGTCACAGTGTCTGTATGGAGTCAGTGCTATGGAACTGTTTGCCATTCATGTTTTACTGAATCTGGAAGTAGGTAACACAGTTGGGGGCTAGACATGGAGAGCTCCATGGGCCAGTGGCAGGTAGCATGTGTTCAGAAGCCAAGTTTTCTCTGTAAAACTATTTAAGAATGAGTCAGAAAAATATCAAGTAACAATAGATCAAAATATAGTGTTTTATGTTATATTATGGGGCCTCTTTTCACCTTTCTAAACATGACCACTTCTGGATGTCTTAGGATGTAGATTAGCAGCTTATTTTGTGCATCTGTGTTGGTCCAAGTTGTCCTCAAAATTTTACTGAACAACCCTCTCACTGTTACAAATCAATGGCTGCCACTGACATGCAGAGAGCTCCTACTCTGTGCCCAGCCCTGTCTGAGGACTTACACGCTGTAGCTCATTCAGCCTCATGACAAGCCGAGGACTGTTCCCATTATACAGAGACCCGGCTGTGAAATCTCCCAGCTGTCCTGGTCCAAGTCATGGGAGGCGCCTGGTCTAGGAATGGCCTGGAAACCGTGATCACCAAACATCTCTCTGCCACCAAGACAGCTCTAGGATCAGGGCCTTTCCTGAGGTTTTGGTCTGTAAATGCGCACCATTCTCAACTGTTTGATGTTGGTGTGATGTTGAGAAGAAGAGCTTTATCTCCAAAGATCATGCCTGAGGTGATCACACAGCCTGGACATAAGGAGCAGACTTGATTTACAGACCGAGTGAACAAAGTGCAGGGTTTCTGGTGCCCAGAATCTGTGGGGCCGATTTCTATGACTAACTTACAATTAAGAAAAGGTCAACGAACATCTAATGGTCACAACTCATTTCTATAGGTTTTGTTTCAATACATGGATCACTAAGAATAAAAATAGCTCTCACTGAATGTTATTACTCTGTTCAGCATGGCAGTCCTCAAATAACCAACATATCAGCGTGAGTTATCTCAGGACTTGTGAGAGCCCAAGGACAGGCCAGCTAGAACTCTCTCTCACCCTCGTGTCTCCCTCAGTGAGGACACAGGAGGTCAGGGAGGAACCTGAGTCATTCTCCTCCACAGCAGGTTGGTCTTAGAAAGTGCATGCACACTTAGACCAAAGGCTACTTCCCTCCAATGGTACCAAGCTCAAGTTGTGATTATGAGTCAAAGTCCATATTGGGGAGAAAAAAACATCAGGCCAGTAATAGATACGTTCAAACATTTTGGTTTCATCTGTTTCAGCTTGGGAACGCTTACTTTTAAATAAGTCCTTTGTGTGAGACAAGGTGTTGTTCTCTGATATTTGAGAATGGTCACCACGGGGTCTAGAGAAAACACGGGGGTAAAGAAGCACACACTTGTTGCACATGATGTGGGAGCATTTTGCTGAGTAAGAACCTGTGAAGGGTCCCGTGTCCCAGCAGACAGCAGGGCAGGCAGGGCCATACTCTGGGCTCCAGGTAGGTCATCACTGAGTCTAATTCAACGAGACAGTCTTCCCTTCTGTTACGGTGGTCTCGCACTCGCCTTAGGATTGAAGACTGCCAACAGTGTTACCTGGGAGAGGGCACACACATGAGATCACAGCCTTTTCTGCTTTCTAGTCTCTTCCCAAATCATTATTGTTCTGGAAAACTTACAACTCAGCACCCAGCCCAGGTGTCTGGTGAAACAGGGGAACAGAAACCGATTTTGAGCACTTTTTAACTTGTTGAAGATTCAGAGGAGAAAAAATAGGAGAAACAGGAGTTGGAAGAGGGAGGAGGACAGGGCGGGGGATGAAGGAGGAGGAGGGATGACAAAAATAACAGTAATAACACATAAGGACAACACACAGGTCACAGTGTTGTCATTTCTTTATTGTCTAGCAAGTACTTCTACATCCATTTCATCTACTGACATGGCCATTGCTACAGTTTTCACTTTCACGGTTCTTATATCTCTGTCTTCTTTGTTTCTACACACAGAGCACAGGCTGGTGGGTTCTGGTGGATTGCCATGGTCCTTTCCTGGGACAGTGGCAGTTGTGTCCGGTGACTCATTCCTTTATCCATGGAGGGGTCAAGGTGGCCTCCTAGAGAATAAAAGGAGGATTTCTGGGCACTCACCTCCAAAGTGAGATCCTTCTTTCCTGCCACACCACAGTGACCAGGCAGAGCCGCTGCCGGGACCATGAAGCTGCTCCCAGTCCTCGTGCTCGCTGCCCTCCCCTTTTACTGCTACGCAGGTGAGTCCGCACGGGGCGGGGCTCGGGGGGCTTGTTGTCATGGTTGTTGTGAAAATCTCCTGTTCTCCACACCTGAGGACAGAGCATCTCACTTCTGTAGTTTATAAGTGTGTGTGTGTGTGTGTGTGTGTGTGTGTGTGTGTGTGTGTGTGTGTGAAATTAGAAGCAGATATTTGAGGGCTTAAAGAATACCCAGATACTGAATTACTATCCGAGGACTCAGATCATTCCCCGCCATCTTTTTTTTTTTTCTTTTTTTTTTCATTTTTCCGAAGCTGGAAACGGGGAGGCAGTAAGACAGACTCCCGCATGCACCCGACTGGGATCCACCCGGCATGCCCACCAGGGGGCGATGTTCTGCCAATTTGGGGCGTTGCTCTGTTGCAACCAGAGCCATTCTAGCGCCTGAGGCAGAGGCCACAGAGTCTTCCCCAGCGCCTGGGCCATCTTTGCTCCAATGGAGCCTCAGCAGCGGGAGGGAAAGAGAGAGACAGAGAGGAAGGAGAGGGGGAGGAGTGGAGAAGCAAATGGGCGCTTCTCTTGTGTGCCCTGCCGGGAATCAAACCTGGGCCTCCTGCACGCCAGGCCGATGCTCTACCACTGAGCCAATCGGCCAGGGCCACCGCCATCTTTCTGAATGGACGTGCAGCTGGGATGTGGGAGAAGGACAAGCATCACGGCTGCCCAACAAGGAGTTCATGCCTCTGTGACTGAGCAGCTTTTGCACGCTTCCATCCTAGGTGTTGTCTATGCAGTTCTGGAAAACACGCTCAGTGATTTAACTGATATTCAAGTGAGCACGGATGAATTCCTAGAAAAATATCAACAATTCTTACAAAATGAAGAGAGTGTAGAGGTCACGAATAAAAGATTCTTTGGGGCATAGGATGAGAAAACTCTGGACAATATCAGATTGATATTGGTAAGTTTGGTTTCTTATTATTTGCTTTTAAATCACTTGGACAGGGACAAGCAGGAAGTTACTGTATTTATCGCTCCATAAGATGCATCTGACCATAGACACACCTCGGGTTTTTAAGGAGGAAAATAAGAAAAAAAAATATTCTGAATCAAATGTTGTGTTAAAACATTTAATGAAATTCCATACTTTTTGTTCCTTAAGAAGCAAGAGAATTTTCCTGTCCACTTTTGCAGGAATAAAGGCATCTTATGGAGTAAAAAATAAAGTAGTTATTATTTTTTTCGAGGGAGTGTTTCTTATGCTTTATTTTATTTCAGTGAATTTTATTGTTGGTGAGTGGGAGTACTCTGACACCAGGAAAGCCATCCAAGCTGGTATTGGGGAGCCTGTGCACTTTGTGGAGTCTCTAGTGAGTGATCACTGAAAAGGCGAGAGGGAAAAGGGGGTTTGGGCAAAGGCTTACCTTCCCCTCAGCTGAAGAGACCCCGAGTCTCAAGAGGACCCTCACTTGTAAAAGTGATCAGCAGAAAATAATTTCTTTTGTTTATCAAAACAAATAGTAGAACATTTTAAAGAATTTTCAAAAGAGTCGAGAAATTTATATTTGAGGATGATTCCTTATACTGTATATATTAGTTAACACTATCTTCAATATAGGTGTAAGTGATTGAATTTCTTGACTATTAATTATAGTTCGTGAGTGAGAAGTGGAGACCTTGGCTCTGATATGGCCACGGGTGATGTCATTGATGAAAACCAAATCATTAGTTAAACAATGAGCTAGTCCTGCTGTTTATGACAGAGACTGTGTAGTTATTTCCAGCAGTCATTCCCTACCCTAATGTTCCATTCACAATGTCCCAGGGTAACTACTTGGCAATATTGCTACAACACAATGATAACTAACTGTCAATCACTAAGGGATTTCTGACAATGTTAGATGAACTTGGGGAATTTTGATAAAAAAATAATTTAGTCCCAAAGAGAGAGATATTGCATTTTAAAAATGTAATTAATTAATTATTTTTAATTTATAATTTTACTTTGTGTTTACATAGATTCAAGTGTCCCATCGAATATATCTCCACGCACCCCCTTATTCCCCCTCGGCCCCCCCATGCCCCCTCCCCCCAATGCCTTCCCCCCTTCCCTCCAGGATTTGCTGTCCTGCTTTCTATAATGCTGTATTATGTATGTATAATTTCATTAATCTTTCCCTTCTCTGATCCCATCTTCTCTTCTACTTTCCCTCTGACTGCTGCCCTCTGGTCCCTTTGACCCCACCTCTGACTGTTCCACTCCTCAGTTCCCATTGTTCATTGGATTCCTCACATGAGTGAGAATATATGGTATTTTTCTTTCTCTGCCTGGCTTATTTTACCTAGCATTATAGTTTCCAGGTCCATCCAAGATTTCGTGAAAGGTAAGATTTTCTTCTTTCTCATGGCCGCATAGTATTTTATTGTGTATTTGTACCACTGCTTTTTAATCCACTTGTCCACTGATGGACACTTGGGCTGTTTCCAGATATTGGCTATTGTGAACAATGCTGCAATAAACATGGGGGTGTATTTCTTCTTTTGAATCAGTGATTTGGTATTTATAGGATATATTCCTAAAAGTGAGATTGCTGGGTCAAAGAGCAGTTCCATTTTTAATTTTTTGAGGAATCTCCATATTGTTTTCAACAGTGGCTGCACCAGTCTTCATTCCCACCAGCAGTGCAGGAGGGTTCCCTTTTCTCCACATCCTCTCCAGCACTTATTATGTGTTGTTTTGTTAATAAGCGCCATTCTAACTGGTGTGAGGTGATATCTCATTGTGGTTTTAATTTGCATTTCTCTAATGATTAGTGATATTGAACATTTTTTCATCTATTGGCCATCTGAATGTCTTTTTTGGAGAAGTGTCTATTTATTTCTTTTGCCCATATTTTTATTAAATTGTTTATCTTCCTGGTGTTGAGTTTTACAAGTTCTTTATAAATTTTGTTTATTACTCCCTTATCAGATATAATGGCAAATATATTCTCCCATTGTGTGAGTTTTCTTTTTCTTTTGTTAATGGTGTCTTTTGCTGTGCAAAAGCATTTTCATTTTATATAGTCCCATTTGTTCATCCTGTTTTTTTATGACTTGCCTGTGGAGAGAAATCAGCAAAAATATTGCTACGAGAGATTTTGGTGAATTTACTGCCTATGTTTTCCTCCAAGATGTTCATGATTTTGTGACTTACATTTAAGTCTTTTATCCATTTTGATATTCCTTTTGTAAATGCTGTAAATTGGTGATCCAGTTTCATTTTTTTGCAAGGACCTGTACAATTTTTCCAACATTATTTGTTAAAGAGATCGTCTTTATTCCATTGTATGCTCTTTCCTTCTTTGTCAAATATCAATTGTCTATATTGGTGTGGATTTATTTCTGGGTTCTCTGTTCTGTTTCATTGATCTATATGCCTGTTCTTTTTTTTTTTTTTTTTTTTGTATTTTTCTGAAGCTGGAAATGGGGAGAGACAGTCAGACAGACTCCCGCATGCGCCCGACCGGGATCCACCGGGCATGCCCACCAGGGGACGACGCTCTGTCCACCAGGAGGCGATACTCTGACCCTCCGGGGCGTCGCTCTGTTGCGACCAGAGCCACTCTAGAGCCTGGGGCAGAGGCCAAGGAGCCATCCCCAGTGCCCGGGCCATCTTTGCTCCAATGGAGCCTCGCTGCGGGAGGGGAAGAGAGAGACAGAGAGGAAGGAGAGGGGGAGGGGTGGAGAAGCAGATGGGCACTTCTCCTGTGTGCCCTGGCCGGGAATCGAACCCGGGACCTCTGCACGCCAGGCCGACGCTCTACCACTGAGCCAACCGGCCAGGGCATATGCCTGTTCTTATGTCAGTACCAGGCTGTTTTGAGTATGATTGCCTTGTAGTATGACTTGATAACAAGAAGTGTGATACCCCCTATTTTATTCTTCTTTTTCAGGATTGCTGAGGCTGTTTGTGTTCTTTTTTTGTTCCATATAAATTTTTGGAATATTTGTTCTATATCTTTACAGTATGCCATTGGTATTTTAATAGTTATTGCATTAAATTTATAAATTGTTTTGGGTAATATATACATTTAAATGATGTTTATTCTTCCTACCCATGAGCACGGTATATGCTTCCACTTGTTTGTATCTTTCTTGATTTTCTTTAACAATGTTTATAATTTTCTGAGTACAAGTCTTTAACCTCTTTGGTTAAATTTACTCCTAGGTACTTTATTTTTTTAGTTACAATAGTGAAAGAGATTGTTTTCTTAATTTTTTTTCAGACAGTTTATTGTTGGTGTATGAAAATGCCATTGGTTTCTGAATATTGATTTTATATCCTGCAACTTCCTGAATTTATTTATCAGGTCCAGTAGTTTTTTGACTGAGACTTTAAGGTTTTCTATGTACAGTATCATATCTTTGGCAAGTAATGATAGTTTTACCTCTTCCAATTTGTATGCCTCTATCCCTTCTTTTTGTCTTATTGCTGTGGCTAGCACTTCCAGAATTATGTTGAATAAGAGTGGTGAAAGGGGGCACCACTGCCTCGTTCCTGATCTTAAGGGGATTTTTTAAAATTTTTGCCCATTGATTATAATGTTGACCTTGGGTTTGACATAGATGGCCTTTATCATGTTGAGGTATGATCACTGTATCTTCACTTTGCTGAGAGTTATGATCATAAATGGGTGCTGAATTTTATCCAATGCTTTTTCTCCATCTATTGATATTATCATGTGATTTTTATTTTTTCTTTTGTTTTTATGTAGAATCACATTGATTGATTTGCAGATATTGTACCAGCCTTGTCTCCTTAGAGTAAATCCCACCTGATCATGCTGTATAATTTTTTCATATATTGCTGGATCCAGTTTGCTAATATTTGGTTCAAAATTTTAGCAACTAAGTTCATCAGAGATACTGGTCTATAGTTTTCTTTCTTTGTGTTATCTTTGCCTGGTTTTGAAATTAGTATAATGCTTGCCTCATAAAAGGAATTTGGAAGTCTTCACTTCTCTTGAATTTTTTGAAGTAGCTTGAGAAGGATAGCAGTTAGATCTTTGAATATTTGGTGAAATTCCCCTGTGAAGCCTTCTTGCCCAGGGCTTTTGTTTGTTGGGAGTTTTTTGATAACTGTTTCAAGCTCATTCAATGAAATTGGTCTGTTTAGGTTTTTTGATTCTTCTACATTGATTTTTGAAAGAGTATATGTTTTGAGTAATTTGTCCATTTCATCTAGGTTGTCTAATTTTTTTGGCATACAATTCTTCATAATATATTCTTACAATCATTTGGATATCTGCTGTGTTGGTTGTTACTTCTCCTCTCTCATTTCTAATTTTATTTACTTGAGTCCTCTCTCTCTCTCTCTCTCTCTCTCTCTCTCTCTCTCTTTTGGTGAGCCTGTTTAAATGTTCATCAATTTTGTTTACCTTTTCAAAGAACCAGCTCTTGGTTACATTAATCCTCTGTATTTTTTTTTTTTTTTAGCCTCTATGTCATTTATTTCCACTCCAGTCTTTATTATTTCCTTCCTTCTACTTCCTCTGGGTTTTACTTGCTGTTCTTTTTCTAATTTTTTTTTTTGTATTTTTCTGAAGCTGGAAACGGGGAGAGACAGTCAGACTCCCGCATGCGCCAGACCGGGATCCACCCGGCACGCCCACCAGGGGCGACACTCTGCCCATCCGCAGCGTTGCTCTGTTGAGACCAGAGCCACTCTAGCACCTGAGGCAGAGGCCATGGAGCCATCCCCAGCACCTGGGCCATCTTTGCTCCAATGGAGCCTCGGCTGCGGAGGGGAAGAGACAGAGACAGAGAGGAAGAAGAGGGAGAGGGGTGTAGAAGTAGATGGGCGCCTCTCCTGTGTGCCCTGGCCGGGAATCGAACCTGGGACTTCTGCACGCAAGGCCGATGCTCTACCACTGAGCCAACTGGCCAGGGCCTCTATTTCTAATTTTTTTAGATGAAGGGTAAAATTGTTTATTTGAGCTTTTTCTAGCTTCTTTTTTTAAAATCATTTTTAATTAAATTTAATGCAGTTATATTGATAAATCAGAATACATATGTTGAGAGAAAACATCTCCAGATTATTTTGACATTTGATTATGCTGTATACCTCTCACCCAAAGTCAAATTGTCTTCTGTCACCTTCTATCTGGTTTTCTTTGTGCCCCTCCCCTCCCCTACCCCTTCTCTCCTTCCTTGCCCCCTCCCCCCACCCCCCACCTCCAATACCATCACATTCTTGTTCATGTCTCAAGTCCCTTTTTTATGTCCCACCTATGTATGGATTCATATAGTTCTTAGTTTTTTCTGATTTCCTTATTTCACTCCGTATAATGTTATCAAGGTTCATCCATGTTATTGTAAATGATCCGATGTCATCATTTTTTATGGCTGAGTAGTATTCCATAGTATATATGTACCAAAGCTTTTTAATCCACTCATCCTCTGATGGACACTTGGGCTGTTTCCAGATCTTGGCTATTGTGAACAATGCTGCCACAAGCAAGAGGGTGCATTTCTCCTTTTGGAGCAGTTCTATGGTGTTCTTGGGGTATATTCCTAAAAGTGGAATAGCTGGGTCAAAAGGCAGTTTGATTTTCAATTTTTTGAGGAATCTCCATACTGTTTTCCACAGTGGCTGCACCAGTCTGCATCCCCACCAGCAGTGCAGGAGGGTTCCCTTTTCTTCACATCCTCTCCAGCACTTATTCTGTGTTGTTTTGTTGAAGAGCGCCATTCTGACTGGTGTGAGGTGATATCTCAGTTTTAATTTTCATTTCTCTAATGATTAGTGATGTTGAGCATTTTTTCATATACCTATTGGCCATCTGTATGTCCTCTTTGGAGAAGTGTCTATTCATTTCTTTTGCCCATTTTTGGATTGGATTGTTTGTCTTCCTGGTGTTGAGATTTACAAGTTTTTTAATAAATTTTGGTTATTAACCCTTTATCAGACATATTATTGAATATCTTCTCCCATTGTGTAGTTTGTCTTTTCATTCTGTTCTTATTGTCTTTAACTGTGCAAAAGCTTTTTAGTTTGATATAGTCCCATTTGTTTATCCTGCCTTTTATTTCACTTCCCCGTGGAGATAAATCAGCAAATATATTGCTCTGAGAGATGTCGGAGAGCTTAATACCTATGTTTTCTTCTAAGATGCTTATGGTTTCACGGCCTACATTTAAGTCTTTTATCCATTTTGAGTTTATTTTTGTGAATGGTGTAAGTTGGTGGTCTAGTTTCATTTTTTTGCAGGTAGCTGTCCAATTTTTGCAACACCATTTGTTAAAGAGGCTGTCTTTACTCTATTGTATTTCCTTACCTCCTTTGTCAAATATCAGTTGTTCATAGAGCTGTGGGTTTATTTTTGGGTATTCTGTTCTGTTCTATTGATATATAAGCCTGTCTTATGCCATTACCAGGCTGTTTTGAGTACAATGGCCTTGTAGTATAACTTGATATCAGGAAGTATGATATCTCCCATTTTCTTCTTCTTTTTTAAGATTGTTGAGGCTATTAGTGTTCTTTTTGGTTCCATATAAATTTTTGGAATATGTGATCTATATCTTTGAAATATGTCATTGGTATTGCATTGAATTTATAAATTGCTTTCGGTAATATAGACATTTTAATGATGTTTATTCTTCCTAACCATGAGCAAGGTATATGCTTCCACTTGTTTGTATCTTCCTTGATTTCTTTTATCAATGCTTTATAATTTTCTGAGTACAAGTCTTTAGTCTCCTTGGTTTAATTTACTCCTGGGTACTTTATTTTTTGGTTGTAATAGTAAAGGGGATTGTTTCCTTAATTTCTATTTCTGACTGTTCATTGTTGGCATATAAAAATACCTCTGATTTCTGAGTATTAATTTTATATCCTGCCACTTTGCTGAATTTATTTATCAGGTCCAGTAGTTTTTGACTGATACTTTAGGATTTTCTATATACAATATTATATCATCTGCAAATAATGATAGTATTACTTCTTCTTTTCCAACATGAATGTCTTTCATTTCTTTTTCTTGTCTTATTACTGTGGCTAGGACTTCCAGGACTATGTTGAATAAGAATGGTGAAAGGGAGCACCCCTGCCTTGTTTCTGATCTTAGGGGGATTGCTTTAATTTTGTCCATTGAGTATGATGTCAGCTGTAGGTTTCTCATAGATGACTTTTATCATGTTGAGGTATGTTCCCTGTATTCCCACTTTGCTGAGAGTTTTGACCATGAACAGGTGCTGGATTTTATCAAATACTTTTTCTGCATCTATTGAAATTATCATGTGGTTTTTCTCCTTTCTTTTGTTTATGTGATGAATCACATTGATTGATTTACAAATATTGTACCAGCCTTGCTCCCCAGAATAAATCTCACTTGATCATGGTGTATGATTTTTTGCATATATTGTTTGATCCAATTTGCTAATATTTTGCTGAGGATTTTAGCATCTATTTTCATCAGAGATATTGGCCTATAATTTTCTTTCTTTGGGTTGTCTTTGCCTGGTTTTGGAATCAGGATTATGCTCACCTCATAAAAGGAGCTTGGCAGTCTTCCTTCCTCTTGAATTTTTTAAAATAGCTTGAGAAGGATAGGAGTTAGTTCTTTGAATATTTGTTAGAACTAAGTTGTGAAGCCATCAGGCCCTGGACTTTTCTTTGTTGGGAGTTTTTGATAACTATTTTGATATCATTTGGTGTAATCGGTTTGTTTAGGTTTTCTGATTCTTTCATATTGATTTTTGGAAGATTGTATGTTTCAAGGAATGTGCCCATTTCATCTAGGTTGTCTAGTGTTTAGATATAATGTTATTCATAGTACTTTCTTACAATATTCTGTATTTCTGTAGTGTCAGTTGTTATTTCTCCACTCTCATTTCTAATTTTGTTTATTTGAGTCCTCTCTTTCTCTTGTTGAGACTAGTTAAAGATTTATCGATCTAGTTTACCTTTTTAAGGAACCAGCTCCTAGTTTCGTTGATCCTCTGTATTGTTTCTTTAGCCTCTATGTCATATATTTCTGCTCTGATCTTTATTATTTCCTTCCTTCTACTAGCTCTGGGCTTTCCTTGCTGTTCTTTTTCTAGTTCTTTTAGATGGAGGGTTAAGTTGTTTATTTGACCTTTTTCTAGTTTCTTAAGGTGTGCCTGTAGTGCTATGAACTTCCCTCTCAGTACTGCTTTTGCTGTGTCCCACAAATTTTGAGTTGTATGCTCATTGTTATTCGTTTCTAGGAATTTTTTTATTTTTTCTTTGATCTCATTGTTTACCCATTCATTATTTAACAACCTGCTATTTAGTTTCCATGTGTTTGAGAATTTTTTTACCTTTTCTGTTGTGATTCATTTCTAGTTTCATGCCATTGTGATCAGAGAAAGTGCTTGATATTATTTCAATCTTCTTAAATTTGTTGAGACCACTTTTGTGCCCTAATATGTGGTCTATCCTAGAGAATATACCATGAGCACTTGAAAAGAATATATCAAGAGCACTTGAGTATATTCTGCTGCTTTAGGGTGAAAGGTTCTGAAGATATCTATTAAATCAAGTTGAAATAATGTGTCCTTTAAGTCTGCTGTTTCTTTGTTAATTTTCTTTCTTGAGAATCTCTCTAGTGATGTTAGTGGAGTATTGAAATCCCCTACTATTATAGTATTGCTGCTGATCTCGTCCTTTTAATCCATCAAAATCTGCTTTATATATTTAGGTGCTCCTATATTAGATGCATAGATATTTTTAATACTTATATCTTCCTGTTGGATTGATCCCTTTATCATTATGTAGTGGCCTTCTTCATTTCTTACTATATCCTTTGTTTTAAAGTCCATTTTGTCTGATATAAGTATTGCTATCCCAGCTTTTTTTCCATTTCCACTTGCATGAAATGTTTTTTTCCATCCTTTTACCTTCAATCTATGTGCATCTTTTGTTTTCAGGTGTGTCTCTTGTAGACAGCATATGTACGGGTCCTGTTTTCTTATCCATGCAGCTACCCTATGTCTTTTGTTTGGATCATTTAATCCATTTACATTTAAGGTTATTATTGATATATAGTTGTTTATTGCCATTTTATTTTTTAAAGCTGTATTTCTTTTTTGCTATATTCTTTTCCTACTTTGATGTGTTTACACCAGACCTCTTAACATTTCCTACAGCATTGGTTTGGTTGTAATGAATTCCTTGAGTTGTTTTTTGTCTCGGAAGCTTTTTATTTCTCCTTTGATTTTAAATGATAGTCTTGCTGGTAAAGTAGTCTTGGTTGTAGGTTCTTGTTCTGCATTACTTTGAATATTTCTTGCCATTCCCTTCTGGTCTCAAGTATTTCTGTTGAGAAGTCAGATGTCATTCTTATGGGGGCTCCTTTGTAGGTGATAACTTTTTTTTCTCTAGCAGCTTTTAATATTTTCTCTTTATCACTTAGCTTTGGTATTTTAATTATGATGTGTGTTGGTGTAGGTTTCTTTGAGTTTCTCTTTAATGGAGTTCTCTGTGCTTCTTGAACTTGTGAGAGTTTCTCCTGCATTTATTTAGGGAAGTTTTCAGCTATGATATAATTGAACAAAGTCTCTATCCCTTGTTCTTTCTCTTCTTCTTCAGGAACCCCTATGATGAGGATGTTATTTCTCTTCATGTTGTCACAGAGCTCTCTAAGAGTTTCCTCAGACTTTTTGAGTCTCTTTTCTTTTTTCTTCTCTGCTTTCTTGCCTTCATTGAAGTTGTCCTCCAACTTGCTGATTTGATCCTGAGCTCTATCCATCCTGTTTTTAATTCCTTCCATTGTTGTCTTCATTTTTGATATTGTATTTTTCATCTCCAACTAATTCTTTTTTAATATTTCAGTATCCTTTTTTATACTTGCTATTTCTTTATTTAGGTGTTCATAATGACCATCCATTGTTGTTCTATGATCTCTAAGCATTTTTACAATCATTATTTTGAACTCCGCATCTGGAAGTTTGATTATTTCCATATCACTCAGTTCATCTCCTGAAGGTTTCATTTGGCTTGTACTTCTTTGTCTTCTCATTGTGTTTTGTTTATAGAGTTGGTTGAGTCTAGGCTTGGTGTTGTCTGCCTCCAGTTTTCAGTTGTGTTATTTCTAGGTCTTCTTGAGTTGGTATCAGCTATTATTTGTAACCCCCTTTAGGATTTGGACAGCTTTGAAGTCTTGATTTATTTGTTTTCTTAACAGGTGATAGTCTTGTTTACTGATCTGAGCAGGAGGCTTCCTTGAAACTGTATCCAGGAATGAGGTGGGTGTAACTCTGAAGGCTCTCCCACCAACTAATTTCTCTGGGGGCAGGGTGTTTTCTCAACTTCAGTAGGGGGAGGTGTATCTCAGATCTTCATGGAGATCTGAGTTACTGTGCCTCCTCCCCACTTCTTGTTTTCAGCTGTGTCTTGTTGCGCTGATTGGAGCTGGAAGGATGTCTGGAGATATGTGATCCGGAAGCAATTCAGACTTCTGTTTTGTGGAAGAATCAGTCCTTCCCCCAGTTATGGCTGCCTCCAGCACGGATGAGTCAGCTTTTTAGGTTGTCTTCTGCATTCCTTTCCCCCTCACAGTCTGTCCCTCTCTCTCCTTTTCACTTGGGAGATAAGCTGGTCCTTTCAACACACCTCGCTCCCTGGTCACCAGGCAAGTGGCTGTGAGCAGTATTTTTTGCTCTTTTCCCTGGAATGAGAGCCCCTCTGGGCTCTCTGCCTCCCCCACCCCTCCATTTTTGTAAGCAGGGGAGATTCAGGCACTGCCTATCAGGTTTGTTGTGGCTTCTTCTTTGCTCCTTGGTTTTTTAAGAGCTGTTCTTGTAGTCCAGAGTTGGTTTTTCATGCTGATTTTTTCTAAAGTGATTTGTGTTTCAGTTTGGTGGTGAGAGCTGGGCGTCTGTGCGTTTGCTTACTCTGCTGCCATCTTTGGTTGTACCTCTAGCTTCTTAATGTGTGGCTGTATTGCTATGAACTTCCTTCTCAGGACTGCTTTAGCTGTGTCCCATAAATTTTCAGTTGTTATATGTTCATTTTCATTTGTTTCAAAAAATAATATTTTTTATTTCTTTCTTGATCTCATTGTTAACCCATTCCTTATTTAATAACATGTTACTTAGTTATTAAAGTTTCCAAGTGTTTGAGTGTTTTTTAGTTTTTCTATTGTAGTTGATATCTAGTTTTACTCCATTGTGATCCGAGAACATGCTTGATATGATTTCAATCTTCTTAAATGTGTTGAGGCTCATTTTGTGTCCTAGCATGTGGTGTATCCTAGAGAATGTACCATGAGAACTTGAAAAGAATGTATATTCTGCTGTTTTAGGGAGAAAGGTTCTGAAGATATCTATTAAATCAAGTTGATCTAGTGCAGGGGTAGTCAAACTTTTTATACCTTCTGCCCACTTTTGTATCTCTGTTAGTAGTAAAATTTTCTAAACGCCCAGCAATTCCACAGTAATGGTGATTTATATAATAGGGAAGTAACTTTATAAAATTTAAAAAGCAGAGTTACAGCAAGTAAAGCATATAATAAAAATTACTTACCAAGTACTTTATGTCGGATTTTGGCTAAGTTTGGCAGAATAAATCTTTTTAAAACAAATTACTAGGGTTAAATCTATCTTTTTATTTATACTTTGGTGCTCTGCTACTGCCCACCATGAAAGCTGGAATGCCCACTAGGGGGCAGTAGGGACCAGGTTGACTACCACTGATCTAGTGTGTTCTTTAAGTCTGCTTTTTCCTTGTTCATTTTCTTTCTTGAGGGTCTCTCCAGTGAGTGTGGAGTGTTACAATTCCCTACTATTACAGTATTGCTGTTGATCTTGCCCTTTATGCTCATCAACATCTGCTTTATATAGATATTTAGGTGCTTCTATATTAGGTGCATAAATATTTACAATGGTTATATCTTCTTTTTGGATTGCTCCCTTTATCATTATGTAGTGACTTTCTTTATTCCTTACTAAAGTCTTTGTTTTAAAGTCTATTTTGTCTGATATAAGTATTGCTACCCCAGCTTTTTTCATTCCCATTTGCATAAAATAATTTTTTCATCGCTTTGCTTTCAGTCTATGTGTATTTTTTGTTTTAAGGTGTGTCTCTTGTAAACAGCATATGTATGGGTCCTGTTTTCTTATCCATGCAGCTACCCTATGTCTTTTGATTGGAGCATTTAATCTATTTACATTTAAGGTTATTATTGATATGTAGTTGTTTATTACTATTTTATTCTTTAAATCTACATTCCTCTTTTACTAGATTTTTTCGTCCTTTTTCTCTGTTTACATCAGGCCCCTTAACATTTCTTGTAGTATTGGTTCGGTTGTAATGAATTACTTGAGTTGTTTTTGGTTTTTGTTGTTGTTTTTTTGTTTGTTTGTTTGTTTTGTCTGGGAAGCTTTTAATTTCTCCTTCAAGTTTAAATGATAGCCTTGCTGTATAGAGAAGTCTTAATTTAAGGCTCTTGTTTTGCATTACTTTGAATATTTCTTGCCATTCTCTTCTGGCCTCTAATGTTTCTGTTAAGAAGTCAGATGTCATCCTTATGAGAGTTCCTCTGTAGGTAATAAACTGCGTTTCTCTTACAGCTTTTAGTATTCTTTCTTTATCTCTTAATGTTTGTATTTTAATTATGATGTGCCTTGGTGGTGTTTTTTGGGGGGGTTCATCCTTAATGGAACTCTCTGTGCTTCTTGAACTTGTATGTATGACTTTTTCCTTCTTATATTTAAGGAAGTTTTCAGCTGTGATTTTTTTTCAATCAGATTCTCTATTCCATGTTCGTTTTTCTTCAGGAACCCCTATGATGCAGATGTTATTTCTCTTCATGTTGTCACAGAACTGTTGTAGAGTTCCTCAGACTTTTTATTTATTTATTTATTTATTTTTTACTGAAGCTGGAAACGGGGAGAGACAGTCAGACAGACTCCCGCATGCACCCAACTGGGATCCAGCCGGTACGCCCACCAGGGGCGATGCTCTGCCCACCAGGAGATGATGCTCTGCCCCTCCGGAGCATAGCTCTGCCGTGACCAGAGCCACTCTAGTGCCTGGGGCAGAGGCCAAGGAGCCATCCCCAGCGCCCGGGCCATCTTTGCTCCAATGGAACCTTGGCTGCAGGAGGGGAAGAGAGAGACAGAGAGGAAGGAGAGGAGGAGGGGTGGAGAAGCAGATGGGCGCTTCTCCTATATGCCCTGGCCGGGAAATGAACCCAGGTCCCCCACATGCCAGGCCGACGCTCTACCGCTGAGCCAACCAGCCAGGGCCAAGTTCCTAAGACTTTTTAAGCCTCTTTCTTTTGCTTCTCTGCTTCCATGCTTTTGTTTATCTTGTCCTCTAACTCACTGATTCAATCCTCAGCTTAATTCATCCTGCTTTTAATTTCTTCCAGTGTGGTTTTTATTTTTGATATTGTATTTGTAATTTTTACTAATTCCTTTTTATTATTTCAATGTCCTTTTTTATACTTGCTATCTCTTTATTTAGATGATGGTTATGTCCATCCATTGTTGCTCTAAATATTTCAGCATTTTTTTTTGTATTTTTCTGAAGTTGGAAACGGAGAGCCAGTCAGACAGACTCCAGCATGCACCCAACCGGGATCCACCTGGCACGCCCACCACAGGGCAATGCTTTGCCTATCTGGGGTGTCATTCTGTTGCAAACAGAGTCATTCTAGTGCCTGAGACAGAGGCCACAGAGCCATCCTCAGTGCCTGGATCCAACTTTGCTCCAATGGAGCCTTGGCTGCGGAAGGGGAAGAGAGACAGAGAGGAAGGTGAGGGAGAAGGGTAGAGAAGCAGATGGGCACCTCTCCTGTGTGCCCTGGTGAGAATCAAACCCAAGACTCCTGCATGCCGGGCCAACGCTCTACCACTGAGCAAACCGGCCAGGGCCGATCTCTGAGCATTTTAACAATCATTATTTTAAACTCTGCATCCTGTAATTTGGTTATTTCTGTCTTGTTCAATCTTTTTTTCTGGAGATTTCTTTTGATATATTTGGGATGCATTTCTCTGCCATCCCATTTTGTCTGTGTATAAGAAGGTTGTGGCCCCAGGAGTCTGATGGTTGTGGCCTCTGTGTACCCTAGGTGTGATCTGTCTACAGGCCGCCAACCCTTCTCCACAGCCTCTGGCATTTGTGCAGTGGCCCACCTGGTGGTCAATGAGATTTTTACCTCATCTCAGCGGGTGGGACCCTGTTCACGTGCCTGGGCTGCAGGTCTTAGCTGGACTCCTGCCTCTGATCTGCACCCACAGGTGGAACTGTGTTTTTGCATCCAGGCTACAAGCCTTGTCCAGCCCCCAACCTTCGCCTTGCCACCACAAGCAGGACTACGCTTGCACACCGGGGCCGCAAGACTCGGTCCCATGGGTGGGGCTGCGTGCCTGTGCCCAGCTGCAGGTCTTAGCCCATTCCCCAGCTTTTGCCTTTCTTATGCAGACAAGACTGCAAATGGGACCGCTCTTTTTTGACTTGCCCACAACCGCAGACTGCTTCTCTGCACCCCTTCCGCCATTGCATCCCCCTTCAATCTTCACCCCCACCAGGTGGGACTGTCCTCACGCTGGGCCTCAGTTGCAGCCACCTGGGCTTCTGCCTCTGTGAACAAGAGTTTGCTCATGCCTGGAGCCACAGACACAGCCAATGGCTGGCTTGAACCCCTGCCAGTGGGACTGCAGTTTTGCCTCCCACTGACACTCTCCCTTCAGTGAACACTCAGTAGTGTAGGGGTGGCAATGCAGCTCAGACCTTAGCACTCAATACTGTATCCCTGATGGCTCCATGCTTCTAGGTGATTCTTTGCTCTGACTGCAGAAGGAAAGCTAATCTTTGGCTGGTCACTTGCTTCCCTTTGTTGGTTTCAGGAAAATATTCACTTTAGATTTGGGGAGTGCCTCAGCCCAGGGTTTAGGGTGCTGCCCCTCAAAGTGTTTCTCTCTGTGCCACCTACATTACACTCTCTTCTTGCTATTCCAGTCCTCTCAGCTCTCCCCATCACCCAGAATCCAGGTGAGTGGTTGTGAAGGAGGTTTTCAGTGCAGATCCTTTAAGATAAATCTTGGATCTGAGAAATCTGTCTCTTTCTTGCAAACTGTATCCTGTCTTGTTTCACAGCTAAATACTGTCTGTATGCCTCTTCTAGGATCTGCGGCTGCAAGCTGGGGCTTTGTTCCTGGGGCCCAGGACCATCCCCTCTGTGCTAAAGTCACGTCCTGCCATGCGAGTCTCTCCAGGCTGCTGGTCACTACCGGGAGCTGGGCAGCTCTCTCTGCATGTCATCAGATGAGGGGTGCACCCGGGACACACAGAAGCATGTAAGTGAGCCCTCCCTACTTGAGGCAGCTGAGGGCTGTGCTGAGGCCATTGGGGCCAAAGTGAGCAAAGTGCAGTGTCTAAGGAGGCGGGGGCATCCCAGCCACCTAATCAGGCTTCACTTGTGACCCTGCACTCGTGCTCCTGTTTCTCCTCGGAGCTGCCATTGCTCAGAATCCTGAGGCCTTTCTACCGTTGTGAGTCATGGCCAATCTGACTGGGCAATGGGGATCCAGCGACTACAGCCCTATTTCCTCTTGGGACTCCCCAACAGGGTCTTCTCCTGCTTCGTGGTCACGCCCACTGCAGACCAAAGGGGACAAGCTCCTCCCAGATGGCCCAGTGCCCATCTGAGCAAATGCAAACTTGTACACTTGTGTCAGAGAACCAAAACTGAGCATGGCCCATGATTCTTAATAAGTGTGTGTGTGTGTGTGTGTGTGTGTGTGGGCACGAGCAATTAATAAGTGAAGTGTTATGGGTGGAATTTGGAAAGAGTCCTTTTGCCTGGACCTAATGATGTCACTGGCAAGAGGAGTTTTGATGAAATGGGAGAAGTTCCTCCTATGATTAATTGAGTCTTTGATATTTGTTGCCACTTCTCCATAAAAGCATGATGTAAAGATGCATAAACCCCACAGAGGTTCATTAGTGCATATTCATTATTACTGTAGTCACTTTTGCTTAATATATTTAAAGACATTGAAACAGTTCTGTGGGAACAAAAGATACTGTCTGCCTGTTTTCTGTTTGGATTATGGCTGGTGGAAGTCGGCCCTGGCGGGTGCTGAGTTATCCTGACAGGGTGTCAGGCCTCATGCTGGGTGTGAAGGATCCATTCTGGTGTGAATAGAGGGCACTCATCATCCACCCCTGCTGTCATTAAAATCACTCCCTTTGCTTCTCTCCCAGGTAATTCCATCCTCACTGTTTGTTCGTCACTGTGGGAATGAAAGGGTGGACCACACAGCCCCCTCCAGGGCCGTGACCAGGGACAGTCACACAGTTGAAGAAAGGACCAAAAATATTTGTATTAAAGTAAAATCACTTTGTAATACACTATTTTTAGATTTCAAAACTGAGGCCACACACCAATCTTTCAATCAAGACAGGAATCAGCCCTTCTTTGCTGGAGTCAACTCTGTCACTGGTTCTGTCCCCTCCCTCCACCTCTGGTCAGGGACAGAGAGCACCCAGAGAGGAGCCTGCCTGTGGTGAACAGGGAGTGGTGGGGACACGAGGACAGCAGTTAATTCAGGCACCTGAGGAGCTACTTCTTCTGAACCTGAGAGCCCACAGTGCAGGTGGTTGTAGCCAGTACATTATGTGAAAAAGAAAATGAGCTCAAAAAGAAGAATTAAAGCTACATTCAGAGATGGTTGTAGAAAATCTAATAGGTAGATGAACTCTAAGGTGCATCCCCAATGGCCCCTGGACTGGGTCCCCAGCATTATGAAGGCACCGTGTACAGGGATATTCAGGAGCAAAGGAAGCATCTCTGCCATTTTTCTGCCTTCTCCCTCCCAGGCTGTGTCACAGAAAGGAGAAGTAGCCACCACAGTGCCATCGCTTCATGACAAGAGCTGGTGAAGGAGAGGGAGGAGCCACTCTCCACTACCCCATGGCCTTTCCCCGTCGTGGGCTTCACTTTGCAGCTCACGGCCCGCAGGAGGAGGTCAGAGCCCTTTCAGGGGTCCCGGTGTTGTGGGCAGGTGTCCGTGGGAGTGGGAAGGAGCAGTGCAGCCTCTCACACGTTTCCTTCATCACCCTCAGGACACGAACCTCAGAGGTTCAAGCACACACCAGGCAAGGGAAAAAGTGATAAAACGGTGTTGAGAAGTTCATAACACAGAGTACATTGCTGTCATGGTACCGGTAGGGATGCCTAGGACTTTGTTAAAGACCTGACAGAAACATTTTTGAAACATGTTAAATACATGATGTGAGATGCTATTGATAAATGCATCTCTTAACGAGCAGAAGGAGGCCCTGCTTTAATTATATATACTTGTGCATAATATCATCTTTTTTTTTTATAATTTTATTTTTTTAATGGGGTGACATCAATAAATCAGGATACATATATTCAAAGATAACAAGTCCAGGTTATCTTGTTGTTCAATTATGTTGCATACCCACCACCCAAAGTCAGATTGTCCTCCGTCACCCTCTATCTTGTTCTCTCTGTGCCCCTCCCCCTGCCCCTTTCTCTCTCCCATTCCCCCCTCCCCCCGGAACCACCACACTCTTATCAATGTCTCTTAGTTTCAGTACTATGTCCCACCTACGTATGGAATAATACAGTTCCTGTTTTTTTCTGATTTACTTATTTCGCTTCGTATCATGTTATCAAGATCCCACCATTTTGCTGTAAATGTTCCGATGTCATCATTTCTTATGGCTGAGTAGTATTCCATAGTGTATATGTGCCACATCTTCTTTATCCAGTCATCTATTGATGGGCTTTTTGGTTGTTTCCATGTCCTGGCCACTGTGAACAATGCTGCAATAAACATGGGGCTGCATGTGTCTTTACGTATCAATGTTTCTGAGTTTTGGGGATATATACCCAGTAGAGGGATTGCTGGGTCATAAGGTAGTTCTATTTTCAGTTTTTTGAGGAACCACCATACTTTCTTCCATAATGGTTGTACTACTTTACATTCCCACCAACAGTGGATGAGGGTTCCTTTTTCTCCACAGCCTCTCCAACATTTGCTATTACCTGACTTGCTAATAACAGCTAATCGAACAGGTGTGAGGTAGTATCTCATTGCCGTTTTGATTTGCATTTCTCTAATAGCTAAAGAAGATGAGCATCTTTTCATATATCTGTTGGCCATTTGTATTTCTTCCTGGGAGAAGTGTCTATTCATATCCTCTTCCCATTTTTTTATTGGATTGTTTGTTTGTTTGTTGTTGAGTTTTATGAGTTCTTTGTATATTTTGGATATTAAGCCCTAATCTGAGCTGTTGTTTGAAAATATCATTTCCCATTTAGTTGGCTTTCTGTTTATTTTGTTATCAGTTTCTCTTGCTGAGCAAAAACTTCTTAGTCTGATGTAGTCCCATTCATTAATTTTTGCCTTCACTTCTCTTGCCATTGGAGTCAAATTCATAAAATGCTCTTTAAAACCCAGGTCCATGAGTTGAGTACCTATGTCTTCTTCTATGTACTTAATTGTTTCAGGTCTTATGTTTAGATCTTTGATCCATTTTGAGTTAATTTTTGTACAGGGGGAGAGACTGTAGTCCAGTTTCATTCTTTTGCATGTGGCTTTCCAGTTTTCCCAGCACCATTTATTGAAGAGGCTTTCTTTTCTCCATTGTGTGTTGTTGGCCCCTTTATCAAAAATTATTTGACTATATATATGTGGTTTTATTTCTGGACTTTCTATTCTGTTCCATTGGTCTCAGTGTCTATTTTTCTGCCAATACCATGCTGTTTTGATTGTCATGGCCCTATAATAGAGTTTGAAGTCAGGTATTGTTATGCCCCCAGCTTCATTCTTTTTCTTTAGGATTGCTTTGGCTATTCGGGGTTTTTTATAGTTCCATATAAATCTGATGATTTTTTGCTCCATTTCTTTAAAAAATGTCATTGGAAGTTTGATGGGAATTGCATTAAATTTGTATATTGCTTTGGGTAATATAGCCATCTTGATTATATTTATTCTTCCTAGCCAAGAACAAGGTATATTCTTCCATCTCATTATATCTTTTTCAATTTCCCTTAACAATGGTTTATAGTTTTCATTATATAAGTCCTTTACATTCTTTGTTATGTTTATTCCTAGGTATTTTATTTTTTTTGTTGCAATCGTGAAGGGGATTATTCTTTTGAGTTCCTTCCCAGTTGTTTCATTGTTGGCATATAGAAAGGCTATTGACTTCTGTATGTTAATTTTGTATCCTGCGACCTTACTGTATTGGCTTATTGTTTCTAGTAGTCTTTTTGTGGATTCTTTGGGGTTTTCGATGTATAGGATCATATCATCAGCAAAAAGTGATACCTTTACTTCTTCTTTTCCTATATGGATGCCTTTTATTTCTTTGTCTTGTCTGATTGCTCTGGCTAGAACCTCTAGTACCACATTAAATAAGAGTGGAGAGAGTGGACAACCCTGTCTTGTTCCTGATTTAAGGGGGAAAGCCTTCAGTTTAGTGCCATTTAATATGATGTTAGCTGATGGTTTATCATATATGGCCTTTATCATGTTGAGATATTTTCCTTCTATACCTATTTTGTTGAGAGTCTTAAACATAAAATTGTGTTGTATTTTATCAAAAGCCTTTTCTGCATCTATTGATAAGATCATGTGGTTTTTGTTCTTTGTTTCGTTGATATGGTGTATTACGTTAACCGTTTTACGTATGTTGAACCATCCTTGAGATTCTGGGATGAATCCCACTTGATCATGATGTATTATTTTTTTAATATGTTGTTGTATTCGATTTGCTAGTATTTTGTTTAGTATTTTAGCATCTGTATTCATTAGAGATATTGGTCTGTAGTTTTCTTTTTTTGTGCCATCCTTGCCTGGTTTTGGGATGAGGGTTATGTTGGCCTCATAAAATGTGTTTGGAAGTATTGCTTCTTCTTCAATTTTTTGGAAGACTTTGAGTAGAATAGGAACCAAGTCTTCTTTGAATGTTTGATAAAATTCGCTGGTATAGCCGTCAGGGCCTGGACTTTTATTTTTGGGGAGGTTTTTAATGGTTTTTTTCTATTTCTTCTCTACTGATAGGTCTGTTTAGGCTTTCTGCTTCTTCTTGACTCAGTCTAGGAAGGTTGTATTGTTCTAGGAATTTATCCATTTCTTCTAGGTTGTTGAATTTAGTGGCATAAAGTTTTTCATAGTATTCTACAATAATTCTTTGTATATCTACGGTGTCCGTGGTGATTTCTCCTCTTTCATTTTGGATTTTGTTTATATGAGTTCTTTCTCTTTTTTCCTTGGTAAGTCTTGCCAAGGGTTTGTCAATTTTGTTGATCTTTTCAAAGAACCAGCTCCTTGTTCTATTAATTTTTTCTATAGTTTTTCTGTTCTCTAATTTATTTATTTCTGCTCTGATTTTTATTATCTCCTTTCTTCGGCTGGTTTTGGGTTGTCTTTGTTCTTCTTTTTCTAGTTCCTTAAGGTGAGAAGTTAAGTGGTTCACTTGGGCTCTCTCTTGTTTGTTCATATATGCCTGAAGCGATATGAACTTCCCTCTTATCACTGCTTTTGCTGCATCCCATAGATTCTGATATGTCGTATTGTCATTTTCATTAGTCTGTATATATCTTTTGATCTCTGCACTTATTTCTTCTTTGACCCATTCATTTTTTAAAAGTATGTTGTTTAGTTTCCACATTTTTGTGGGATTTTTTTCCTCTTTTTTGCTGTTGAATTCTAGTTTCAAGGCTTTATGATCAGAAAATATGCTTGGTACAACTTCAATTTTTCTGAATTTTCTGATGTTGTTTTTGTGGCCCAACATATGGTCAATTCTTGAGAATGATCCATGTACACTGGAGAAAAATGTATACTCAGTCACTTTGGGATGAAATGTCCTGTAGATGTCTATCATATCCAGGTGCTCTAGTGTTTTGTTTAAGGCCACTATGTCTTTGTTGATTCTCTGTTTCGATGACCGATCTAGAGCCGTCAGCGGTGTATTGAGGTCTCCAAGTATGATTGTATTTTTGTCAGTTTTTGTTTTAAGATCAATAAGTAGCTGTCTTATATATTTTGGTGCTCCTTGGTTTGGTGCATATATATTAAGAATTGTTATGTCTTCTTGATTCAGTGTCCCCTTAGCCATTATGAAATGGCCATTTTTGTCTCTGAGTACTTTTCCTGTCTTGTAGTCAGCATTATCCGATATGAGTATTGCTACACCTGCTTTTTTTTGGATGTTATTTGCTTGGAGTATTGTTTTCCAGCCTTTCACTTTGAATTTGTTTTTATCCTTGTTACTTAGATGAGTTTCCTGTAGGCAGCATACAGTTGCATTTTCTTTTTTAATCCATTCTGCTACTCTTGCCTTTTTATTGGTGAGTTTAATCCGGTTACATTTAGTGTAATTATTGATACTTGTGAGTTCCCTATTGCCATTTTATATCTTGCTTTCTGTTAGTTTTGTGTCTTGTTTGATCTTTCTCTTTTGTTTTTCTATCTTTTGTTTTTATTTGGTTGTATTCCATACATCTTTCCTCTGTTGCTATCTTTTTTATCTCATGTGCTTCTGTGGTGGTTTTTTCAATGGTGGTTACCTTTGAGTAATGAAAAGGGTCCCTACCCTGTTCATTGTAGCGAACTATTTTGTGAGTACTTTTGCACTCCATCGTCCTTTGCTACTGTTAATCTCCATCTTCTCTCCCTCTTTCTTTTTGTTGTTGTCACAGTTTAAATTTGGTTTTATTGTGTTCTTCTTGGAGCTTTTACTTGTGGCTCTGTTTTTTTTTGTTCTTTGTATCTGATTGGAGAACCCCCTTTAGTAATTCCTGGAGTGGGGGTTTTCTCATGATAAATTCCCTCATCTTTTCTGTATCAGTGAATGTTTTTATTTCTCCTTCGTATTTGAAGGATAGCTTTGATGGGTATAGTATTCGTGGCTGAAAGTTCCTCTCTTTCAGGACTTTAAATATTGGGGTCTACTCTCTTCTAGCTTGTAGAGTTTCTGCTGAGAAATCTGATGATAATCTAATGGGCCTTCCTTTATATGTTGTATTCTTCTTTTCCCTGGCTGCCTTGAGAATTTTTTCTTTGCTGTTGGTTTGTGTCAATTTCATTATGATATGCCTTGGAGTAGGTTTGTTGGGGTTAAGAAAACTCGGAGTTCTGTTTGCTTCTTGAACTTGAGGCTTTAGTTCTTTCCACAGGCTTGGGAAGTTCTCATCTATTATTTGTTTGAGTAGGTTCTCCATTCCATTTTCTCTCTCTTCTCCCTCTGATATACCTATTATTCTTATGTTATTCTTTTTGATGGAGTCAGATAATTCTTGTAGGGCTATCTCATTTTTTTTAATTTTTGAGTTTCTTTCTTCTCTCTGTTGTGCCTCAAGTTGCTTGTCTTCTATTTCACTAATCCTCTCTTTTATCTGACCTGTTCTATTAGCTAAGCTTGTTATTTCGTTTTTCAGCTCGTGAATTGAGTTTTTAATCTCTGTTTGATTTGTTTTTATAGTTTCAATTTCCTTGGACATATATTCTTTGTGTTCATTGAGTTGTTTTCTGAGCTCCCTAAATTGCCTTTCTGTGTTTTCTTGTATATCTCGGAGGATTTTTAGTATTTCTATCTTGAATTCTCTGTCATTTAGCTCCAAGGTTTCCAATATATTAAATTTTTTCTCCATAGATTTTTCCTCATCTAGCTGTGTTACCTCTCTTTCTTTTGTATCCATGATATTCGATTTTCTCTTCCTTAATGGCATCTGAGGGTGGTTTTGTTGATAGTATTAATGAGATTTAATAAAGAATAAAAAGTTAAAAAAAATAAAAATAAAAAAATAAAAAATCGAGAAGAGTTGTTTTTTTTAAAAAAAAAATTAATAATGAAATAAAGAAAAATAAAATAAAAATTAAAAAAAAGGAAATTATTCCCCCCCTCCTTTTTTCCTCTCCTCTCCTCTCCCCTCTTTTTTGAGAAAATCTTGTGGTGGACTGTGAATTATAACAAACAATGCCTGTGATGGAGGGCCTGAATTGGGGAAAAGTAATGAAGGGGCAAAAAAAAAAAAAAAAAAGAAAAAAAAAAAAAGGAAAGAAAAAAGAAAAAAAAAGAGCGTATGGATCCACAAAAAGCAAATAAGGAAAAAATTTGGGTCAAGAATGAAATGATTTGCTTTTAGGTGTTGGTTGTCTAAGAGTTATGATGAGAGGAATAAGAGGAAAACGGAAAAATGGGGGGACAAATTAAAAAATTACTATTGTATTTAGTGGAACAAGAACTAGATAATATGGAGAGCCAGGGATGAGAGCACTGCTAGTGAGTTAAAAAGGTGAAGTAAAAACCCCCCAAAATGCCACAAACATAGGTTTGAGTCCCAGATAAGATAATTTGTTTGTTATTGAGGTTTGAATGAGAGGAGATGTAAAGGAGAAAGGAAGAAACTAATATAGAGGGAGAAAAGAAAGAGAGAGAGAGAAAAAAAGAGGTAACCACTAAAAGAAGAAAAAAGAAAGGAGAGAGAGAGAGAGAGTTAAGGGTTTTGGAGTGCAACCCTCATAGAGAGAAAGGAAGAGAAGAGAAAAGATAATGGGAGATGTAACACTTATGGGTAGTGTAGTTCAAGGAGAGGAGAGAGTAAGACCGGTAGAGAGTTAATCGGCCAAATTGGAGGAGGAAAAAAAAGTATCAAGAATGAAGATAAGAGAAACAAAGGAACAAATATAATAAAATGGGATAGGTTATAAAGTCTGCAGATTATTCTTGATTTTGAGGGGTTATCTTCTTGCTTTTTCTTTTCTCTCCCTCTTCCTGGTCGGTGACTCTGTACCCCGGGTTCTGCCCCTTTGGCACGCTCAGGTAGAGGTTTGCAGTTGATAAGTCTCTATGGCAATGTCATGTATTGTGCTTTAGTCTCGTTGGCAGTCGAAGCTCAATAGCATTTATAGGCTGCGACAGTGAGAGAGTCCGTGTTCCTGGAGCCTTTCTCCTAGTCTTTCCTTTCTTAATTAGTAGCCTGATAATCCAGCTATGGGGTTGCTGCTGCCTCTGCCTGGATAGTAAGAGGCTCAAAGAGCTGGCAACTCCCCACTCTATTTCCACTCAGCACAGGGCTCTGGGTAAGGCTCAGTCAGTCAGAGCTGCTAGCATAATCAGGCGGGCTTTCTGCCCACTCAAAGACCTCTGGCTCTGCCACTCTGTCCGGTAACACAAGCGGGCGCCCACTTCTGGGGCGCTTGGAGGAAACTCTCACTCACTGTCTGCGACCAGGATATCCGGCCAGCAGTCTCATGCTCTGAGTGAAACCCCCAACCGCAGGGAAAAGTTGTAGCGTTGGAATTGAGTCTCACTTCGTCCCCGTGCGCGGCTTTTGCAAGGTGCTGGGGCGGCTCGAGATTCCGCTTTGGCCCACACAAAGGCCCCTGACTCTGCCCCTCTGTGCGATAACACGGGCGCGCACTGCCGAGGCACTCGGAGGAATTGCTCACTCCTTATCTGCGTGCGCAAACCAGGATATGAGGCCGGCCGCGGTTCCCTCTGAGTGAAACACCCTCCAGCACGGAAAATCTCCACCGTTGGAATTAGTTCTCACTCCCTCCCGTGCGTGGCTTTCCCAGGAAGAAATTCTCGCCCACTAACTGCGCACCGACCAGGAGACCGGGTATAATGGCCGCTCTGCTTTTCTTTCTTTGTTTGGGTTTGGCGCAAGTGTTAGCTTGTATTGCCCGGGTTGCCACAGGATCAGTTTTTCCTCGGCTTGGATCTTCGTGCCACAGCCTGGTTCAGCCGTTTGTGCTGTGGCCTGGATCTATTCACCCCCTTTGCCCGCCTCAGTTTCTATATTCACAGTTACCAGAGAAAGCCGCCCTGTTTAGGTTAGTGAGGAAGGAGGAGCATTTCTTACTCCCTATTTCCTTCGGGGTTTGGTTATATATTTAGCCAATTTTTCACTGAATCATACCTTTGGGTGTATTGCAAAGCATCTGGAAGCTCCAAGTATAGGTTTTTCTGTTTCTGGTTGAAGATCTTGTTGAGTTTTGGGGGAGATTTATCGGTATCGCTTCCTACCCCGCCATTACTCTGACGTCCAAAAAGAATCCGCATAATATCATCTTTAGACAACATGTGGTAATTTTCTTTCTGTTTTTCATCTTCATAGATGTGATTCTAAAAAGATGTATCACAGGTATATGCAGATGCAAAAATAATGAGTTTGTGTTAGTGATGTCACCTGAGTCTTTGAATGGTTTTGGCTATTAACTAAATACTATGTCACTATAATTTGTCAGTGAAAATTATTTTATTTACTAGTCATGGCTAAACGTGCGTCTCCTTTTTATTAAAGCACTTCCTATAGGAAACACTTTATGTCCACAAAATGCTTCAAATCATTCTTTTGAAGCCTGGTGGTTCTTAGGGAAGAGTCAGTGCTGAGTATGTGGTTCGGATGGGGGACGGTCCGTCCATGTCCTGGGAATGTTGGAGCAGGACTGATTGGGACACGGGAGACAGAGACAGAGTGGGCACGGCCACATGCGTATACATGGTACAGTAGACTGGATGCTACAATCTAGATGTGATCCCTTAAACATTTTTACCTCCCTGGTGTGTATTTACCAGTCTGAAGACCAAAACCCTATGGAATTCCTGGGATTTCGCCCTGAGACACGAGGGATGCTGTGTGCTCAGTGCATCTCCCTGAGGAAGGAGTCCAGAGACCCCGTGTGTCTGTGGTAGGTAATACTTATACCTCACCCGCCACCTGCTTCTTTCCTTAGTTTCAATATCTGGTATTTTGAATTTTAAAAATCACACAGTAACAGTGATTCAGATGTGATTATAAAATCGTGAATTGAGAGATCGCAAGTAATGACCTTAATTTTCACTGCTAGAGATCCCTATGGAACCAGGGCCAAATTCGGAAGCACACTGTGTTAGCACCCAGGATAGAAAACATTCCTTGTTGGCAGAATCTGTTTGTTTAATCTGATGTTTGACTTTGTGAATCAGGTGATTTCTTCTGTTTGACTTAGTATTTACAATTGTTTCTTTTCATTTTTTAATGGTATTCACCACCAGACACTATGTTGAGCATTCTTCCTATATTGATCCATTTATCCTCACACAAATCCTTTGAGGTCGGCACTATGATACACCCTTACTGTACAGATGAGACAACTGAGACTGAGAGGTCAGCACTGTGCTGAAGACCCCACAGGTGGAAGGTTTTAGAGCTGACCTGTGACCCACTAGTCTGGGCCCAAAGTCAGGCTCCTCCACACTAATCAAGAAATAAAAATGGGCTAATTCTGAGACATCTAGAGTTTATTTTTAAATTCACAACAGAGTACAAGCTATGCTGTCAGAAGTCTTGTCGGGAGTACACATAACTCATAGAATTATGTGAGGATAGTCGACATCTTTAAATTTATAGGAATTTCTTTAAAGAAAAAGGTGTGTACCTCTGTTTATTTAGACTGCCCTTCCCATCTGTGAGTAAAGTTTCATGATTTTTCCTGAAAACAGTACACATATATGAAGGTATTGTTCAGAATGCTCATGCTTATACTCTGCCCGATGCCAAATGACCTCATAGTCCCTACCATGTCATGTGATGGCCGCAGCTGGTTTATATGAAAGGAATCGATGTTTGTACGCTGAGCATGTGCTTGGCTAACACTGTGAATTCTATCAGTTTCAATAGTGTTTTAGTATATTATATTATAGTTTTAATTTATTTTATATATCTTTTCTTTGTTTGAAGAAAATATTTTTTACATTCTTTTTCTTTCATTAATAGACATTATTTTCTTTAGAGTAGTTTAGATTCACAGAGAAATTGAACAGAAAATGCAGACTTTGCACATATGTCCTATTCACAAACCATCTACTAAGGTCACCAATCATCCTCCTTTAGGGAGGATAGTCCTTCCTTTGTAAGTTCCATCCTCCCTTGAAAAGTGTCCTCCTCCATGTCCACCTTTTTGATATTAGAAGACTAATCTGTAAACGTTCGTATTTGATGGATGCAGAGTTGATCCATTGTGTGTGATGTGACATATTTGTATTTGACATGACGATTCGTCAAGGATCAGTACAGTGTGGTGAGACACGATTATGAGACGCATGCGCTCCGCACGGGAGAACTTGAGAGAGCACCATGTACCGAGCATGCAAGTGGCTTTGTGTAGTCTTCCTGAAACACAACATGGCACATACGACATTGAAGACTCATGATTATTTCTTTCTCAAGTGAATATTCAATCATAGACTAGTAAGCACAATTCACGTTTTATTAATTCATTATCTATTTAATAAATTCCAAACATATATAATTTTATATACACGTATTTTCTCATGTTTTAAAGTGGAAATTTAACCTCAAATTATATCTATTAGTAACACATTTTGATTAAATAGTTGCATAAAGCAGTTTTTAATTAGAAAATGATAAATACACCTGAACATCACTCCAAATTGGTAGTTTTGTTAGATGTTTAGTTTTATTAAATGAGTACTTTTTTCTTACAATTATTATTAAAAATTAATAGGCATGTAAAATATTACAAATGTTTTTATTATGCATTTGTCATATTATAATGTATTATTGTTGAAATGAATAAGATGGTTTTTTTATTTATGATATTATTTTTGTCAATTTATTTTTGTCCTCCTTTTCATTGTAAAGAAGTTGGTCACCTTACATCTACAGCCCCCACCAGCCTGGGACATATGTTACAGTGGATGAACCTATACTGACACATCATCATCACCCAAAGCCCATAGTTTACATCAGGCTTCACACTTGTGTTATAGAATTGTGTTGTGAAACCTGCATAATTTGTTAATCAGCATCACTCTAATAAATTCAATAAAAAGTGATTGTTTTTAATTCCATTTTTAAAACACATAAGCATGTGCAGCGAGCAGCAATTCTTAAAACTGGATTTACTCTCTCTTCTATTTCTCGTACTTCTTTCATTTTCCTTGAAAGTCTATCTAGTGGGTAGAGTATCAGTGTTTGAGTCTTCCCACGTCTCTTAATGTCTGGCTCAGTAGAAGTCAGATGAACACATATTTGCTTCCATCTTAACTCCTTTGCAACACCACATGCCACGTAGTCTTCAGAAAATTCCACTGTCTTGTGAGAGCATGAGAGTGACCTGGGAAAATAAACCTTTTATTCTAGATGCCCTGAATCAAAATGTCCCATTATCAGTCCTCAGAATGGCTGTGGAATGTCAACTGTGTGTATGTAGTGAAATTTCTCCTCTGTGTATCAATTAGATGAAGGCCATGAGGAGACTTGCCTTTATAACTTAAATAGTGGATTTCAGAAACAAGTGTCTACTTCAACTACAAAATGTATCTCAACTTCATTATCTTAACATATGTATGTAGTACAATCTAATAAAATTTCTTATTAAAAATTCTAAGTAAGAGCCTGGGCTGGTTTGTTCAGTGGTAGAGCATCAGCTGGTCATGTGGAAATCCCAGGTTTGGTTCTTTGTCAGGGCACAAAGGAGAAGCTTCCGTCTGCTTCTCTACCCCTCCATCACTCCTTTCTCTCTCTCCCTCTTACACTCCTGAAGTCATGCTTCAAATGCTTAGAGCAAGTTGACTCTGGTAGTTGAGGATGGCTCCATGGCCTGCCTCAGGCACTAACATTGCTTGGCTGCAGAGCAGTGGAGCAGCAGCCCCAAATGGACAGAGCACTGCCTGGTAGGAGGTATGCCAGGTGGATCTTGGTTTGGGTGCATGCAGGAGCCTGTCTGTCTGCTTCCCCACTCCCACTTAATATAAACAATTCTAGGTAGGGATAGAATAAAACTATTTAGAACCAAGCAAATCAATTTTCAAAGTGAACTGCAAACATCACTCTAAATGCATGAGTGCTAAAGCTAATTATATTAAAATAAGGGGAAAATGCCTGATAAGTCCATTGTTTGTCAGTATGGATTTGTGAGTTTTAAGTGTCACACTAAAATAAGAAATTTAAAGAATCTTAACTATTTCCAAAGATTAGGTGAAAAATTTTTAATTGCAGATAATATGAATATTTCATCAGGAGACATGAGACGTGCTCACAGAGCACCACCAAGAGAAATAAAATACTAGGATGAGATGCATGTAAGTGGCTGGATATATGCTAAATACATAAAAATACAGAAGCTTGAGCATGCCACAAACAATAGTGAGAATTAAAAATGGAATAGAGATGTCTCATTTATAAGTGTGACAAATTATAAAACACATAAAAACAAATCTAATGAGTGAGGTAGTATATACCATGTTTTTGGAAGACAACTTACAAAATCATAAATATTTCCAAAATTTATACACAAAAGCATTGTAATATTTTTATCCTGAATCCCATTGGAGCTTTATCAGAAACTGAAAAAAATCATTTAAATATTTTTGAGAACAAGCTATGTTTGAAAATGGCCAAGATATTAGAAACAGCACTGTACTCAGTGTTGTATCTAACTTGCTGTATCAGATATTAAGACTTACTAAAAAAATGTCCTTGATCCAGATGAATAGGAGTAGAAATGGACAACAGCCTGACCAGGCAGCTGTGCAGTGGATAGAGCATTGGACTAAGAAGATGAGGAACCAGGTTCAGAACCCTGAGGGCGCCTGCTTGAGCACAGGCTCATAGACATGACCCCATGGTTGCTGGCTTGAGCCCAAGGTCACTGACTTGAACCAGAAAGTTGCTGGCTTGAAGCCAAAGTCACTGGTTTGAGCAAGAGGTTACTGAATCAGCTGGAGCCCCCTGGTCAAAGGACATATGAGAAAGCAATCAATAAACAACTAAGCTGCCACAACTATAAATTGATGCTTCTCATCTCTCTCCCTTCCTGACTGTCTTTCTGTGTCTCTGCCTAAAGAAGAAAAAAATAGACAACTATACTGTGGACCATTAGAAAGCTTTAAAATGAATATATATATATATATATATATATATATATATATATGGGTCTTAATGTATAGCATCAGCGTTACAATTTAGTCATTAAAGAACTATTTATGTTTTGGTCAGACATGGCTAATAACCATATGGAAAATAAAAAGATTTCTACCTCTTACAATATACAATATTTAAAGTGTCTTTAAGATTACTATGGAAGAAATCAGGACTTTCAGTATAATAGTTGGGGTGGAAGCCAGATTGCATGGGGACGAGAGGTGAAAGGAAGGGGACTCGTGGGACCAGTGACTGGGATGCTGTAAAGTAAACACTCCAGGGGCTTGTGAAGCGGCCTGGCTGAGACCCTGTGGACCCATGTGGCACCCCCTGGTTTCATCCACAGAGGCCTGGATTTCTTTCTCAGCCTCATGGAGACCATTTTCCTGACCTATACAACAGTTAATAACAAGTAAAAATAATAGCCTACAACATGACAAAGATGAATTAATTTGCATAATGAACACGTCTGTCTTGGAATATATAAACTTCATTGGTTAGTGCCTGTGTACTAGGCAATTCTGGGTAAGAAATATTTCTGTAAGGTTCTGACCAGACAAGTCGGTTGACTAAGGCATCGTCCTGAAGCACAGAGGTTGCTGGTTCTATTCCTGGTCAGGGCACAGAACAGAAACAGGCTGATGTCCTGTCTCTCTCTCCCCCCTCCCTTTCCTTTCTGTGTAAAATAAATAAACATTTCTTTAAAAATAAGAGTTATAGTTCCATAAGATCTTATGTCTTATGTTTAAACCTAAGGAACAGCAGGTACAAAATGATAGAAATTTGGAGACAATGTTAAGGTTACCTGTGTATACACCTAGATGGTTAGTGATTACATGGGACTGATATCAGCATGAAACAAAAGACTTTAATTGTCCCCTTCACTACAAAAGTCTGTTCAAGAAGAAAGGTCTTTCTGGTGAGCAAGGAATCAAGTTAAGAACAGTAAATAACCTTGAGGATCCTGAAGTGAGAATTAGCTGGTCAGTTTCCTGGGCCATCTCACAAGCCCTGAGGCCTTTTGGCCTCTTTTTCCAGGGTGTTCCTCCAGAATACACAGGCTTCCTTCAGCCTGTCCTGGGAGCCACAGCATGATGCTTTTTTGCCCTAGGGTCAATGCATAGAAAATTCGCATTACTTTTTTAAATGACAGTTGTGTGTACACAGGACTCAGACTTCCCTGTTGGGGAGGTCATTAGTGGCATTGTGACTTGCTGTCCTCAAGTTTCTTGCTCACAGGAGGGGCTGATGTACAAGGAGGAGCATGTGCCTCAAGCAGGGATAGAGCACCTACCGATTGTTGCTGTGTCAGGAGGAGCTGTGAGGACGGGGCCTCACTGCTAGAGGCAGTTCTTCCTGGGGATTCTTTATGGAACTTCCTCCCCAGTAGAACACATGCACTGTAACAGAGCCTTCCTGGGCTGCTGACCTCGATCCCGCTGCAAAGGGGCTTAGGCTGGAAGGAGAGACCCTGAGCTCAGTGTCTTCTACTACTGGGGGAAGGAAGTCACTGGGCACCCCCTGGAAATCTCATGGGCCCAAGACAGTGTCATGTCTGCAGAGCCCCAAGCTCCTCTGAATGCAGCCTGCAAGATCACTGTGACTTTGAGAGGGCCTTAAGCCATTTTGCTGTTGTATTTTTTTAACTTACTCAGCCCTGAAATTGCCACAGGACTTGGATCTGAACTTTCCGGAATTTGGAATGGGGTGGGATGCATGCCTGTAATTTGATGAATAAGACTTCACATATCTGCTGACCTCTCACTGGAGTAAAAAGAGTAACATGTTAATGGTTGGTAGTTCAGGTACTGAGCACAGGTGTTTTTCTAATACAGATCACTGCAACATTTCTGTCACTTTGATGCTATTTTTAAGTTCAAAGTTAAATGTTGTGCTTCTGAAGTAAAACGTATTGTGATGACCAGGTTTCTGACCTTCCTGGGAAGAAAAGTCAGCCCTGCGGTGAGAGCACGTGATACAGTGGGTCACAGGAGTGGCCTTTATGGGGGACAGTGCAGGAGTCCATATACACTTGAAAGAAGTGTCCTCCCCATCCAGGTTATGTCTGCAATGGCTCCTGGACTGATATCAGCATGATGAAATGCACAAGTCAGGCAGTGCACACAATGAGAATCTAGGGAGAAATCTGGGCAAAACTGTAGCATTCTTAACACTGGGGAACAAAATTTTTGTTACATCCACAAAAACACTTGTTCTTACCTAATTCAAGTATGTTGATCTCAAATATGAACATGAGTTTTATTCCGTAAGCTACAGTTTTTTGCAATTTAAGATTTTAGGTTTTAATCTTATTATAAAATTTTCAACATTTAGTTTAACATCATGAAGGAGAATGTCTTTTTGGGCATCATCTTTGTGAAACTATAATAATTTATATGATGCAGTAAATACATTAATGCACTAAAAGATATGATTGCATCAGAATTTGTTCACAATTTTGAAATAGAACATATTAAAACACTTATTTTAATTATAAAATTTGCGCAAAACTTATTTAAATTCTATTCAAGCAAATATTTGCGTTTGTAGCTCTTACGTTTGTGTACTTGTTGAGGACAATCTCGTTTGATGCTCCAGCAGTAGTTTGCTGATCACTAACAACTCTAAGATTTTCGGGAATTTTGTCAAGGTGACTGTTCAGGAAGTGAATCTTAATGCTCAAGTTTCATCCAATGTAGCAGAAAGCCCACAGCATTCTTTGAACCAGAAGTACATAGTTTTCTGCCTTTGTGTTGCCATGAAAGTTCTTTGTAACTGCCACAAAACCCTGAAATGCTGCTTTCTCCTCCTTATTCATCTTCCTGGCAAATTCCTCATCACATATGAGGGTTCAATTTTGAGGTCCATTGAATACACCTGCTTATATGTTCTTGAAAGACAAAACAGGAAAAGCAGAAATAATATGTTGAAAGCATTTACTTTCTTTATTCAAAGCCTGAACAAACTGCTTAATCAAGCCAAGTTTGATGTGAAGTGGGGGGGAAATGATCCTGTCTCAATTAACTACAGGTTCATTCACAATATTTTGCATCCCTCCCCAGAGCTTCACATTTCGGCCACTCCTTCGGTGTCCAGTGTTTCTCCCGAGCTTGGCTATCCCACAAATACAGAAAGCAAGGATACTTCGTGAAAACTCTCTGTTGCCTAGCAGGAAATTTATCAGTTTAAGATCCACAGAAATGATCCAGTTATACTCCTCATACTTCAGACAGTCAAGGAAAATTTTTATGTTATTATAATCTCCTCGCAGGTGAGTTGAATAACCAATTGGAACCGCTGCATAAAAATTACTGTTGTGTAGGAGAACACATTTCAGACTCCATTTAGAACTGTCAAGAAATAGCCGCCATTCTGTTGGACTGTAAGTGGTAACACTTAGCTGGCTGAGAAGACTACCAATATCATGACAGTAAAAAAAGTGTTTGTCTCTGGAAAAAAAAGACCACAAAAATTTGTTCATGCTTCCTGAAATGGGATACTTTAGCTGACCAGTGAAGTACATTCTTTTCTTGAAGCCTGGAGGCTAATAACTCAGCTGCTTTCTTTGATAGGCCCAAATCTCTTACTAAGTCATTCAATTTTGGTTGGATAACCTGCTGAGGGGTTAATGACTGCTTGGCTTCAGAAAAAGATCCTTCATATTCTACAACCATTTCCTCATGCATCTAATCAAAATACACATAATCACCATGTTCACTTTCTTCATCCTTACAAGAAATAAAACCATTGAAAACTGGAACAGGGTGTGTCTCAGAGTGTGGGATTGGTCGTATTGCTGAAGAAATATTAGGATATGTGATCATATGCCATTTTTTCTTGCCGATGCCCTTTGTATGGATCAGACAGAAATGACAGTCACTGCTGTGGTCCTTAGGTTCACACCAAACCATGGGAATACCAAAAGGCATTCCTTTGCATTTTCATTTTGTCTAGTCATGAAGCATTTTCTCACATGACACACAATATGAGGAGCCCAATTCTTGTCTTGATCGCCAAGGAGAACTTGAAAATAGGCAAAATATGCAAAGGTCACAAATGATAAAATATTGCTCCTTTGACGTTGAAGTGAGTAACAGCCACATATATAACAGAAGGTGTCAGGGCTATTCTTACATTTACGCCTACTTGAAGAAACCATGATTCAATTTTAATACAAAATAAGAGGGTGTTTTTTTATCAGATAATAATTCTTTACATTTAAACACAACTATAATTTTGTAAAAGTGATGTTTGTAAAACATTAATGGCATTGTGGTTCTGTTCAGTCCAAGAGTAGTTGCCCTTTAACTCCAATATAAAAACCAATGTATGCCATTAACTGTAACAAAAATAAATTAAAATTGCATAAAAACTAGAGCATGCACCAAAAAACTGATTTTAGATTTTGAATCAGCAATGCAGAAATATATTGAAACAGTTCTAAAACCTCATGCAACAGAAAATAAAAAAAAATTGTTCCTCAGTGTAATTTTTTCACTATTATTATTACCTCTTATCTATGTACAACTCAGAGCACAATTAAGTCATGGCACGAGTTAGTGAACAAGAAGAAGAAAATCTTCGATGGCCTACAGTCCTTTCCCTGCCGCAGGCTTCCCTCTGCAGCTCACAGCCCGCAGGAGGAGGTCAGAGCCAGGTCAGGGGTCCAGGGGCTGCAGGCAGGTGTCCGTGGGAGCTGGAAGGAAGGGTGCAGCCACTCACAGGTGTCCCTGATGCCTCAGGGCCAGTGGTGGGATGCAAATAATTTAACTGGTTCTCTCCTAAGGACTGTTTTAAGTACAAAAAAATATACTGAAAATAGCTTATTATTTCATGCATTTAATACTTAAATAAGAATTTTAAAAATCACAAAACTAGATCATAAGAACGTGTTTTAAAATATTAATGAGAAAATATTAAATAACATCTGACAAAAAAACAATAAAACTGTTAAGATATTTTTGTATTGCTTCTTGATTAGCATCAATCAGCACATGGAATTTTTTAATTTTAAATGAGCATCATTGGCTGTGTGATTTGTCCTTAACCATCTTCTCACTGTAGGAGTAGAATTCCACTTCTTTACCTATGGGCAGAATGAACATTACTATGGGTGCTTAGAATACGCTGTTGTGCAGATGAATGTTAAAAAACAGTAAAGACTATAAATTTGTGATTTGCACATTGGCAGCTGCCCAGGTACCCACCTAAGAGAGGACCCTGATTACAAGTGTCATTTTACCAAGTGGTTCACCAAACTCAATGAAAGATTAGGTATTTGTTCTACCAAACTTGAGAGAGCCCACTGAATCCCACAACTGCTCAGGACATAAATTTCATGACTCATCAGTGCACAATTGCAAGGGAAGAGATACTAACATGGATTATGGAGTTTGTAAGGTGACAGAGTTGGTGACTTGGGCACCAGCTAAGATCTTGCTGCTTTGGATAAATACCAAACATATAATGTCTACCAGAAAGTTCTGTCTGTTTCTATCACAACAAGTTTTGACAGGTAAGCTCATGTTTATTTGACGCATGTGTGCCTCTCTAGTTTTATCACTTAATGTATACCTACTGATGTAGCAAATTAACTAAAACAAAGTTGATTCATTTTAGTCTTATGTGTGAAGCGATAGTGTACCCATGGCTACTGATAAAGTTCATTTACACCACTGTAATTTTTATGAATTTCAACAAGGAAGAAATGCTACAGAAGCATGTCTGTCGCATCCACCATATTCTCCAGACTTAGCACCCTCCAACTATCACTTGTTTTTGTCCTTACAAAATTTTTTAAAGAACAAAATATTCAAAAATGAAGAAGATATCAAACAAGCACTGGTTCAATTTTTCACATCAAATGATAAAACATTTTTCAAAAATGGGATATAAAAATTGCCCTCACGCTGGTAAGAAATCATTAATAATAATGGCAATTATATTATTTAATAAAGTTTATTGATGGTAAGAAAAATTTGTATTTTGTTTTATTCCAAAAACGGACAGAACTTTCTGTTAGACATTATATATTTTGAAATCTCATGCTTCTTAAATGTATGTAGTAAGATGTTGTGATAAACATATGTCTTAATGAGATGAATGAGGCTTGATGCTGATTTAATCTATCCATGGATAGTATTATTTTTTGATTAAAATGTAGCATTTTAGTCACAAGTTTTATTCTTAGATGTCTTTATTCTGAAAACAGTTGTCACATGAATGTGCAGATGCAGAAAGGATAAGGTTGTGGTAGTGACATCAAGCGATTAAAAGTATTTCTTTGGAGTATTGGCCAAAAATGTAATTGTATTCAATCATTCCAAATTGTTTTTACATTTGATCTTAGCCTATGGCTAAAAAGTGATCAAAATCATTTTTAGTGACTTATTAGACGTGGTGAATAAGGTCCTTTCTTATGTTGTTCAAGCAAGGACACCAGGAACCAGTCTCCATAGGAAAAATGTGTGTGCACAAAATATTGCCTTGTTGTTGGTTTGGATTTTTTTGGAGGCTAGAGTAGTATGTGCAGAGTCAGTGTTAACTAGGAACAGACAGATGATGTGTACAGCATCTCTCTTGGTCAAATGGAACAGAATGTTTATGACAGGGAGGTAGGACATGACAGCAAGTGTCACCAGAATATACAGAAATTGTGAAACTATATACGAGGTCATCACGACCCAGAGGTGAGGCCTGAAATGTGTCCCTGTAGCAGGAAATGGCCGCAAGGGGAGGATAACAGACACCCAGACAACTACATAGAGGAAGAACAATTTATTAGTAGCTGGGGGAGCATGGGGGGTTAGTAGCACCAAAGCATGAACTCCCCAATATTAGTTATTTAGAGTCTAATATCCTTTATAACTTTAGTTTTTCATGTGAAAAGTGCCTGATTTCTTTGACTTCATTGTTTGCAGACTGACATGATTTTTGTGTCTCTAGGAGGGGAGAGGGTAAGCGAGGAGGTTAGCCTGTCTGTCCTTGACTACTCACATATCAAATTCCTCTTGCTGGTGCTCCAAATTCATTTCAGGGAACTGATAAAAAAAAAGGTTATAGCTATGAGTTGTTACTTTTCAGACTTTCTCAGTCAACCCTTCCTCCCTCAGTCTGAAACCCAGAGGTCACTGACTTGAGCATAAGATCACAGACATTGCAGGACCCCTCTCCTGCATTCTTCTCGTTTCTCCCCTCTCAACAAATGCCACATACCTGCTAACCAGTTAGAGACTGAGCTAGGAGAGCCCTGCGATTGCAACAGCAGCAAAAGGACATGTGTCACCAGCACATTCTGCTGAGGACAGGAGTTCAGAGACCCTGTGTTTTGGGATGGAGAATATCTATCCCCACCCACTAACTTCATGGGCCCTGAGCTCCAATATCCAGTAGTGAGGATAATAAAGTCCCGAGAACCTTCACATCCATGGGATCATAAAACAGTAAATGAAGTGATTGGAAAGCAATGATCTTATTTTCCCTAGAGAAGCCCTGATGGAACCAGAGCCAATTCAGAAGCAGGCGGTGTTAGCTCCCAGGTAAACAGTTCCCACCTGGCAGAGTTGGTGAGATTCAGTCTGATATTGCCCTTAAGGATAAGGTGATTTTTCTGTTTGACTTATTACTTATAGTTTCATATTGTTGTATAATTGTAACAGCTGACATTTACTGCCAGATACGGTGCTGAGCATTTCCCTGAATAATATTTATCCTAACACAGACTCCATGATATCACCCTTGTTTACAGATGATGAAATTGAGACAGAGAGGGTCAGCATCTTGCTGATGGCAATACAGGTAGAAAGTTCCAGAGCTCAGCTTGGATCCAGGTAGTCTGGTTCTAAAATTAGAGTCTTCTTCACAACTCAATAAGGTAACACGTTCTAAATTTCAAAGAACCAAACAGCTGTTCACAATTCAAAGTCAAGTGTAAAACTCCCCATTGGGATTCTGAAGGGGGAGGGATTGAAACTGCAGAGTGTCTGAGAATACAGGACTTCTTTACATTTTCTACCGTTTCTTCAGGAACACTGTGTGAGCCTTGGTGTTTTTAGATCCCTTTTTGTATCTGTATACTTTAGGATTTTATCCTTCAAGGTTTCCATGTTCAAGCGTGTGGCCTCAAGTGTGTGTACATTTCTGTTGTTGCTAGAGTTCCGGTTGCCATGGTGTCGTGGTTTCTGTCCGCCACGCGGTGGTGCAGGGTTACAGGCAAGGACGGGTGTTCCCTGCCGATCCTGTGTTCAGCTATATCGTGAACTTTCATTCATTCTGACAGTTTTTTCTGAGGCTTATCTAAGATTTCTCTGATAGTTAATCACATCCATGTATTGTGACCAGTTCATCAATTCATTCTTTATCTTATGTTTCCATTTATTTGAAAAGATTGTTTTTAACAAAATGTTTCCCTTTTTTAGTTTTTATTTTCAAGCAGTTTAAAGTTAACATCAGTATTGAGCAGAAAGTACCGAGACATCCCATGTACCCTTATGTCCAGACGCGCACAGCCTTCCCCAGCTCAGCGTCACACACCTGGTGGGACCTTTGTTCTCAGAAAGTGCAGTTGCTGGACTGTGTGGTAAGAGGACGTTTAGTTCTCAGGATAACAGCACCCTCAAAGTGGCTGCACCCTCTGCGTTCCACCAGCAGTGAAGAAGAGTCTGTGCTCCCGTCCTGGGCAGCGCTCACTGCTGTCAGTCAGTGATCTAATTGAAAAGGAGAAGAAGATAAAAGAGTTGAACAGACAGATGAAGGAACTAGAATGAGCATCAGCTATAGAGTTCAACTGAGGCAGAACCTGAGCTGCGAGCAGCTGAGCTGGGACTTCACTGTCACCACCTCGTCTGCATGTGACCCGTCCCCACTAGCAGACACCCCGACTGGGTAGCACTGGGTACTTTATCCTGCACATCAGTGCCTGAGCGCGACCTAGCGGCCTCCCCACTCTGCCAGTTTGAGCAAGTCTCCTACTTTCTGAAAGTTACCTGACTCAACTGTTAAGATGGGAAATGTAATAGCTTATTGATTTGTAGCAATGCTTAAATATGATAAATTATGTTTGCACATTGACTTTAAGTAGAAATAAAAAACATTACTATTCCTTTAATTACTGCAGTTATTATCAACAAAGCTTTGTCTCCCAAAGGACTCCTATACAGTGTAATGATGGTTGTTTGCAGCTCTAATCAGTTCACAGTTACCTTGATGACGTTATTTTACTGAAAATTGTTCCCGCACCACCGGTCCCTTGGAATCACCTTTCTATGTTCTGTTTCCATGAATCAGACTGTTCTAGAAACCTCATGAGTAGGAATCACTCATTACTGTGTTCTTGTGACTGCTTACGTCATGTAGTGTACTGTCCCCCAAGTTCACCCCGATGCAGCATCTGATGGATTTCCTGCCTTACCATGGGGATAAGAGCAATACCCCAATATCTGTGTGCTCTGACTCTGGTTACCCATTCATCTGTCCATGGACACCTGGGCTGCTTCCAGCTCTTGGCCATTGTGAATTGTGCTGCGATAAATGGGTGTGCAGGTAAGTGTTTGAGACCCTGCACGTGTACTCAGAGCTGAGCTTGACCCATCACACTGTATTTCTAGTTTTAATTTTTTGAGAGAATTCTAGACCCTTTTTTAGTGGCTTCACCATAATGTATCTATGTCAATATTCATATTTTTTGTTTGTTTATTCCTTTTATTGTTTTTTGGAATTAAGTTATTTTAAAAATTCTAACTGACACTGACCTGAGATCTGAAACAGAGCAGGAAAGCCCGGGGGGCACAGTGTCCAGCTGGGTCTCTCTCACCCACCACCCACCCCCAGGGCTCCCAGAGAAGAATGGGGACCCCCCTGACTTAGCCCGACCTGCCTCCCCAGTCACAAAGCCTCCCCTCCTCCACCAGGCCCTGCTGTGTTTCAGGGTGACACGAGCTTCTGGCTGACAGTGTCTTGTCTTCCTCTAGGCTGTTCCCTTGGGACCCCTCCTCCTAACATTTCCTACTGTCACAATTGTCCCCTTCCTGAGTGGCTCCCCAGAAGGCCTTTCGGTAACCTGCTGCATCCTAATGTCTTCTTCAGAACTGGCCATGCCTCTTCCCATGTTTCTATGGAGCCTCCAGTCATGGCTGGGGACAGACAGAGGACGGGCGCTGTGGGCACTTGTACTGCTGGGAATCTGATGACCCAGAAGATGTGATCCCCCTAACTGACAAGTAAATCCATCAATTAGAGGAGTATAGCATGTGATTTGATATGGAAAATTGTTTTGATATTTTTTGAAACACTACATTAGAGTGAGATGCTGTTCTGATTTGATTTCAAATATCACTTGATAATTTGAATATGTCAGATTAAGTAGAAGTTAGGAGTTGGGAGGTAATCTTCCTCTTGTAACAAGTTTGTCTTGGGAAACCAACATCTCTGATTTCTTCACATTGTCAGCAGCCCACTGACCTTTCTCCCTCCACTGCCAAAGGAGCCCTGGCACAGCAGGCATCATCTCACACTAAAAATGTTCCTAACCCACCTGAGTAGTTTGTTAATTCATAGTCCTGCACACCCAGGGGTACTTGCTGACCCTCGTCTCTGTGCCCGGCACCAGGCTGACAGAGATCAGCAAAACAGACACGGCCTGGAATAAAGGAGCCGAATCCTGGGGGCCTCCTGTCAGTCACTGAGTATACATTTCTATCCCCACCCTCACTGTTGCTGAAAAGGAGATGTCAAGGTGCCAGCAATGCCTAGTGTTTTAAGTCATTTGATTCTGTGACACAAAAGCATGGCATCATTCCTCAGGGAGGAAGTTAGTGCTGGAAGCCAGGCCTGGTGACCTGCCACACCCTTTGTGGGCAGGACCAGCGAGGCTCACTGGGTACAAATAACCTCAGGCTCTGCAGGCTGCTGAGTCCAGTCTTAGTTGCTCATTCTTGTTAAAGCTGAACTCACAGCAAAGTCCACCATGAGGCCAGTGTTGTGTGTCCTGCTGGTCACTCTGGCGTTTTCCCGTTATGAGGGTGAGTTCATGTCTAATGTGAGTACCATTGGCCTGGTTAAGTAATCTTCTTTATACGAGGTGACTTATTTTGGGTGGGAGGTGAGCAGATCAGAATCCAAAACCTTCCTGCCTCTTGTGAACTAGCTCTCTACAACCAGGGCTCATTGTTTCAATTCCTAATGATCTGGAATTTCTCAGACATCATGGCAGGCTCGTTTTAAGGGTTCTCCATCAGAAGCCTGATCCCTGTCTGTGGTCTACCTGTCAGAGCAGCACGATGTCATGATGTAATGGACCTTCCTTGTGAGTCATGGCTTTCTCACTCAGCAGCGCTGTGACCTTGAACAAATGTGTAATCTCTCCAAGTCCCCTCTTGTCAAGTCCTTTTGAGTAGTTCTCTTTCACCTGCCTTTCTGAACCTCCTCCTGTTTTGCCGTGTAGCCTCTGATCTGACCCTCTCACCATCTCCGCATAGCTACTGTCTTATCCGGTCAGATCAGAGCCCGGTAGGTCACATTCTGGGCTGCAGACGATTGCAAAGACTTGGGGGAGGTGTAGAGAATCTAGACCGGAGAACGTGGTCACTTCGGGTCTCAGCACAATCCCAGTGGGGTCAGTAGTAAGCCCCAGTTCCCACCTCCCACCTTCTCTAAGAATTCCGTACATCAGTGCAGAACGCAAGAGCCATCCTCACATGTGCATAATTCCAGATGTGTAAAACTCAGAGAGCCATTTTTTTTCCAGAACAGTTTCAGCTGTTTTCATCCAATGACATAATCCTATAGCCTAATTTAGTCTCAAAGGTGCGTCTTCTAACATTAGTAGATTTCCTCACTCCTCTGCAGATTTAGTCTCCTTTCTCTGACCTCTAGTAAGTTCTGACTGCCATTCAGTTGAAAGACTGACTGATAACTTCTCCTTTCTCCTCGTTTCAAGACTAAAGAAGGTGTCACTGTACGGACAGGCAAACCTTAAGTACTGAAATCTAGAAAGTGTAAATTTCAACAAAGCAGGAAATCTGGAAAGTCGCAGGTGTACTTTCCAAAGGATAAACCTGAACTAGGGATCGGCCAACCAGCTTTCCAGACTGAGCTCTGTGAAGTGCTCTGTGATCTTGACAAGGTCACAACGTCCAGGATTTTGCACTGTCATTGCCAGTTAGGAGGTGTGCCCATAAACCCTGTGAGGCTCTTGTACACTGTAAGGTACGGAGCCATAGGAAAAAGTGACTTTTCTTACATTGATTTTGTTTGTTTGTTTTTCTTCTACTCTAGCAAGTGTACTAGTCTGCCCAGCAGTTCTTTCTCAAATCAGGAGCTTACTTTTGGATCCTGTCGGTATTTACCGTGAGGAACTTGAGAGATACGATGCACCTCCGGAAGCTGTCCAGGCCAACGTGGATATAAAGAAGTGCTTGGATAAGCTTTCTCGTGATGACAGAGGGAAAACTCTCAGATATGTGGTAATTTATTCTCCATTACATAGAGACTAATTCTCAGCAGCACAGCCAGGGCCGCGGTCAGGGTCCTTCTCTGGGGACACAGGGTATGAAGCAGCTGCCCCTCTGCTCACCTCTGATCGAGTGGCCCGTGCACACCAGCTCCATGATAATATGACACCTGCTGAGCTGGACTAAGGCTGCACACAGCCCTGGGCATGTTCGTCCTTCTCAGGTCACCTCCCTGGGCACCAGGTTCCCCACAGTGTCCTGAGGAGAGGGACAGCCAGGCCCACAGGGTGTGATGGGGCAGGGCCAGAGACTGTTCCCCCAGCAGGACGGTCCCCTCACCCAGTGGCACAGTCCCTGGGACTCTCACGGGATGACTGGGAGGGAGAAGGGGACACAATGAGAGGGAGAGAGCCGGCCCCACCCTCTGTCAGGACAGAGGGGCAGCTGCTGGGGGCTCTGCCAGCTCTCACAGAGCCGAGGCCACTCCTGTACGTCACCCCACGTTTATCAACCAGGGGGCCGCGACCCTCCCTGTGTCCTCTGCAGCCCCGTGTGGAGCTGAAACACTTCAATCATGTCCTCATGGAGAGATCACACAGATGTAAAGGTGTCTCTCAGCACGTCCGCCCTGGAATTAAGTCAGGTTTCAAATGTCCTCACTAGCTGGATTCTCAGAGTGGGGAAGTCTGTGTGTCATGTGGGGAATGTCCACTCCTGCAGGTGGGACATCTGCAGGCAGAATGACCCATGGACCCACCATGCAGACCTGACCTCTCAGCCCTGTGTCCCCATTTAGTGACAAGTGGAGTCCTCATCCTGGGACTCAGAGAAAGGACACCGGGCTGCTCTGCCCAACTCCTGAGCCTCCTCCTCGCTCCACTAGAGACCTGTGCCCTTCTCTGGGGACACGCAGGGTTTATCTGCGGGGTGTGGACATGGTTCTCTCCTGACTCGCACGGTCTGTGCAGACTGGACCAGGACTATTGAATTCCCCACACGCACGGCTACTTGCCTGGTGCCTCCATTTCCCTTTGCTGGTTGCAGTTTCTTCCACATCTGGGTTGTGAACAACAGTCTGTGTTAACATGGCTTCTGCAGAGGCTTCATGACTGATGTTTCTTTTCTTTCTTTCTCTACTTCAGATCAACTCGCAAGATGCATGTAACAGACAGGTTTAACAATCTTCCATGCAAGTTCTTTGTCGTTCAATGATGACCTGATCTTTCCCGGACAATGTGAAGGTTTCAACGTCTTGCTTCAATAAATTTCTTTCCTGCATTTCGCTGCCTGTCTTGTTTTATCCAACAGTCTCTGACCTTGAGTTGGGGTGGTTTTCATCACGCAGGGGCCTGGGGGTGGCGTCAAGAGTAATGTAGGGAAACCCTGTGTCCAGGTGTCATGGTGGCCTGAGTGCCAGGGACAAAAGTGTAAAATCTGTAACCTCTGCTGAAATCAGTGTCAGGAGGCCATGCTGGCTCTGGAACATCGAGGGGATCATCTATCCCTGGTGCCTCCAGCTGAAGGCTGGTGGCTGTCCTCGTCTGGTACCAATATCCCTCCTTTCTCTGCCCCATGAGGGGACATTACTGTATTTTTTCTCTGTGTATGAAAATCTCCTGGTCTCTTTCACAATGTGTGGGATGACATTTAGAGGTTACCAGAAAATTCAGTATCATCTCCTTAATAAAAATCTGTAACTTTATCACATCTACAGAGTCTTTTTTCCCACGGCACAGACATGACAGTCCCAGTCTCAGGTGTGGATCTGTTTGGGGACGGAATGAGCCTGCTTGAGCTTCTCTGCCTGCTGACCCTAAGAGTCCACTGAGGGTGCCCCCTCCACGGTCTAGCCTCTCTTCGAACATCCTTTCGTACTCTGAAACACTAGAGCTCATGTGTTTCTAACTCTTTGAAGGAAGAGGATTTGTTATTAGACATACACATTCTTTAAGTATAATTGGTATATTGTACACACTATTCTTTCCTTTGCACCCCTGCCTGGCCCGGCTTCTATAAACATTCTTGAGTAAATTGAAAATAAAAAGTAAGTGGTACCTACAATTATCAACTGTGTCCAAAACCTTTCAAATAAATGTGGTCACAGGGGGATCATGTCCATGTAAATTAGTCTGTATTTTCTGGAACATCTTCCTGTTCATCCACATCTGTGCTCTGTGGACACAGGGTCAGGAGCTCTCGCCACAGCCTGAGAAACACAGCCTGGAATCGTGCGGGGAGACAAGGGCCCCATCGGCGGGTCATAGAGGCCTGGCCTGACCCCGTCCTGGGTCCCCTTTGTCCCCATGTCCCTGCTCACCCATATGCTGTGCTCAGCCATGCTGTCTACGTGCCATTCACTCGTCATGACGTTGGGTCACAGCAATGCCCGTGGGCTCGTCCTGGTCCCTTTCCCTCTATGTTGTCCCAGCACAGGACAGCGAACAGCCTAGTCTGCAAAGCCTGTGTCCCGTCCCCTGCTCGGAGAAGCCTTCTCTGCCTCTCAGACCCTAAAATAAACCTTCATACACAGTCACAGTGTGTGCATTAAACCACACGCACTCATATACACATATTTACGCACATCGGACACATGCCCAATTAGTTATGCACAGACACACCAGAGACACACACAAGGAGACACACACACACATACACACACACACACACAGAGACACACAAGCAGGCAACTATCCCTCTGTTGTCATGTTATTCTTTTGTGATATAAGAGTCCTGTCACTGAGAAGTTTGGGCGTACATTTGAGAAAAAGTAACAATATAAAGAACAAATACTATCAATCAATGTTAATGTTGCTAAAATGCTTAAGAGTTTACAAACATGGAGACCCGAATGGGCAGCCATTGTCCTGGAAAGTTACAGGTTCTGTCTCACTTTGTCCTGAAGGGTCTTCAGGAAGGGCATAGACTGTTCCCACTGTCGGACGTGGGACAAAGAATGTCCCACCACTGGCCTCCAGCCTGGCTCTGTGTCTTCTCAGCCTCAACTATGAGGATTTTAAAAGCAAGTGATGCGCAGGCCCCAGTCCAGGACCAACCTGAGTACCTCTGCGGGTGGAACTGTGCGGCCCCCATCCCCACCTCCCCTGCTGCGGGTGCAGCACCACGTGACTGTGGAGGCCATGACAGCCCCTGAACTGGGGAGGACAGCCAGACTGTGCATGAGCCAGAGACTCCCAGCATCCCCAGGGGGTCACCTGGAGACCTTTCCTTGGTCACTTCTCTAGCTCTGCAAGGTGGGCATGGCAGGGCCTTTATCGGTATTAATGTGATAACAGTGACAGATAGGGTCTCGGGCAGGAACGTGTCTTCCCTGAGCTGCTGACAGGGCGGCAGGTGAGATATCTCATGATCACAAAGGCTTGGCCAGAGGGGACAGGGGAGTGAGGTTAATGGCTCGACCCTCGGTCCAGATAATTCTGGATAAGGATGGCGGTAAAATGGAGACTGGATATAACACATGCCAGTGAATTCTGCATATAATGTCATTAAAATTGTAATTTTATGTTTGAAACTTATTTTCTTCTTTTCCAAGCAAGAGGAGGGGAGATAGAGAGACAGACTCCTGCATGTGCCCCAACCAGGATACACACAGCACCCCAAAAGGGGCTGATGCTCTGTTCACTTTGGCCATGCTCAAAACTGAGCTACTTTTAGTGCCTGAGGTAGAAGCTGCATGGAACCATCCTCAGAACCCAGGACCACTGCACTTAAACCCATCAAGCCATGGTTGTGAGATAGGAAGAGGGAGAGAGAAAGAGAGAGACAGAGGGGGAGGGGTGGTGAAGCAGATGGTTGCTTCTCCTGTGTGCCCTAAGAATCAAACCTGGGTCATCAACACTCCAAGTGCATGTTCTACCACTGAACAAACCGGCAAGGGCCTATGTTTGTATATTTTACCAAAACACAGAAGAAGATTGCACAGAATCTCGCTCTCTGAGAGGCAGCGGAAAGAAACCTGCCCATGGGAACAGGTTCTGTATTTCAACCCTCAGGACACTCTCCCTGCATTGCAGACACCTCCTGTCAGATCACGTCTGGTGTCAACTCTCTGTTTGTTTTGCCTCCTAAACTTTCGTTCTTGAGGACCCCACCTATGTTTAGAAACTCTGCTTCAAATTCACAAACTGAGTTTACCAGCTACAGAGGATAGATCTGCAGAGTCTCTTGACTTTATCATTGCACCTCGAATCCTCCCTGGGACACGTGTTATCACTCTCTGCCTAGACTCTGCCCCTCAAATGTCTTTTATCTACACCCTCCTACTCTTTGTGGCAAGTCCAATAAACCAAGCTGAAGGCACTGGTTTGTCATATGTTTACTTAGAGCAACCTTTCAGTGGCTCTCCACTCCTATAATATGGAGGACAAAGTCTTCAATCAGTATAGAGTGTATTGTTGGATGTAGGAGAACAAAAACTTCACCTTAATCAAAATTAACGCTCTTCACTACTCCCTTTCTTTTAATTCTACTATGGGTGTCCCAGGTGCTAACTATCGATTTTGATAGATTGAGGGAATGAAAATGGAATGAGACAGAGAGCTAACATGTTCTTAAAAGACACATAATCTTATGAAGAGATCACAGTTCTTGGACCAGACAGGGCTCTCTCACGTGGGACATGTCATGGGTCTTTAGAAAGTGAAGATTACTACAATATGTTCTTCCTTGTGAGTAACAGACATTTAAACTAAAACAAGAACTTTGGGAAAATAATATATATGACACCTAGACAACACCATAAAGGATCTAGAAGTCAAACTCTGTGCTTGTGTGTGTGCGTGTGTGTGTGTGTGTGTGTGTGTGTGTGTAATAGAACAGAAATAAGAGAGGAAAGATGAGCATGTCCAAACATTAATCCAAGAGTTGCAACTAATACAAATTTTAAGTGACAGAGGTCTTGCTGGAAGAAAACTACCAAGAAATATATCAAGAAAATGCCCCCACAGTAAAGACTATAAACTGGACCAGCTCACTCATTCCCCACATCAGAACACATTTTGTGATGTTTGCAAACAAACGTCATCTTAAAGGAAGGAGGTTCCTTCAAAAGAAACACTAGGTCACCTGATAGGATGGGGAATAAAAGTAGAATCAGCACTGACTGGAGGGCACAGAGGAACACTGAAAGTTCAGAGGTCTGGCCTGTACCTGTGCACACACAGAATTCTGAGGCAGTCAGCTACCATTTCAGCATGAACATAAACACATCTCAGAAGAGCAGCAGATCTGCTGAAGTTTTATCTCCCATGAGGTTTTTCTCAGAAGGAAGGGGAAGAATTTGCTCTACAGAAATTGCTCTTCATCCATTTCTACTGGATGAAGAAAGACAAGGCAGGCAGCCCAGTGCACACAGGATATAACACAGGTGTTTGTAGATGAGCCGCAGAGAAGGGTAAAATGATATAATTTCACACATCAACACCATGAGATGCAGTGATCCCATTTGTGGGGAGGTGGAGATGGCATGGTGTGTATAAGACTGGGCAGTCATCTAGTGCTTCTCATGAAAAGTTTTTCTATTTTTGAACAATTTTCTGAGATCATCATTTTAAAATAAAAAATTTGAAAATATAAGAAACTGTCAGAAAGAAATGACAACGAAGGACGACTGAAATTTGCAAGAACAAAATATGGTAGAAATGAGTTAAGATGTGGCACATCATTGAAGGCCACATAGGGATCTATGTGGCACCAAACTTAGGAGATTCTTGATGTATTTTGTTGAAAGTACTAGTGAATTTTCTGAAGGAATTGATTGTCATATTAAATGACAAGAGATAAGGCAGGGAAGTGAAGAATAATATGTTATATCAAGAATGAGACTCTACCTTAGAAATTAAAGGCCTATAGACATTCAACAGAGAATAAAGCCCATGTGAGCTCGCATTCTCCTAGACTAGACTGTGAGCAGGGGAGGTCTGAGTGGATCCTGAAGGACAATGTCAATGAGGGTGACAGAGAGAAGAAGTTGGGGACCTGCAGGTGGGAGGGCAAGCCTGGCAAAGTCCTGATCTTGGAGTTGAGCTCCATGAACCGGAGGTCACACGTGACGACTCTACTGCCGCCATTGGTCAGCACGGCGGCTCCTCACTGTCCTCTGGGTGTAAGGCCACAGGCCTGTCCTCATCTTTTGCCATAAGGACAAATGTAGTCAGGGATGTTTCTATGACTGGGTGTCTTGGCCGTGACTTTAGTGTCATTGGAGGTTGAGGAGTTCTTTTCTGAGTAGGTGCCTTGAGTAGCTCAGGTTGTTTAGCAGCGAACATGGTCTTATCCATTTGACACCAATGGCCACTACCCATCCCAGGGGACAGCAAAATATCACTGGCCATGAACCAATGCCCAAAAAGGTGGGTGCAAGGAGGGAGAACATCAGCCAAAGTAGAGAATCTTGGTTCTAGCACTGGAAATATGTATTAGATCTCCCTTATTCCCCTTGTAACACCCCTATGACCACAGATTCAAGTTCTGGAGTCCAATGGTTAATAAGAAAACATGGGAAGTAGCTGGTGGAAATTAGTAACAGAATAGAGAAGATTTGGTGCATTAATCTAACAAGCCATATGGACTGTCACATGTATGTGCGGATTAAATATGTAACCACAGATCTTGTAAAATATCAAGCTGTGTAAATTTTGGTGAATGAGCCAAAGAGAAATACCGGGAGGCGACAAGTGATATTGACTCAGCTTCCAAATCCGGCTCCCTGTCCCAAGTCATTAGATGGATCCGAGTGAGATTGAATCAAGCTAATATTTATTTCCAGGGAACAGAGCGCTGAGGTGGCCCCGCCCCTGGATGTCAAGGCTCTCACTTCCTGTTTTCCTACCCTGGCCCTGCTGATGGGTGACCCCCCCAGTTATCTCTAAGAAAATAAAGTGTGTGGTGTTAGCACCATGATGTCAACTTGATGTCTGGGTTTAGAGTTGGGGATGAGCCTTGCCTTTTAGAGTCTCTATTTTAAATGAATTAACTTCTTTTAAATACACCCACTAATAAATCATGTTATATACTCAGAGAAATCTTTGTAGAATTGTAAACTGTCTCCAAAGACAGTAATAAAATGACTAATTAGACACCCACTGTATCCCAATTCTCACCCACAGTCCAGAAGAGCACAGGTCATGCTCTCTAGAAGATGAACAGGGAGGAAACAGCCATGAGGTCAGGTCCTCATCACCAGGACACAGGTGAACACTGGAGCCATTGGGTCCCGGGAAGGTGAACCCAAAGATTCAAGGCCATGATCTGACACCAGCAGTGGATTCTTTTTTTGGTGTGTTATTGGGAGTAAATAGTTTCAACTAAAAGGCCCCCAGGCAGGGACAGTGGAGATGACTTCGCATGGAGCAAAGGCCTTGAGTAGAACACCATGGGGCCTGCACAGAAATCTACCTGGAGGTCACATAGAGCTGCTGTGCAGATCAAGGTTACTGGAATCCACTTGACTCATAAAGTAAAGTCCATAAGGGTTAAACTAAGGAGGTCAGTAGAGTTGAGAGCTCTCTTTTCCACAACACCTACCTCCCCACCCATCTCTGCTACTCCCTAGCTGTGTGGCTATGATCAAGTCACTTGAGTTCTTCTGTCGCATTGCCTATAGCTGGACAGAGATGATATGTCTACCTCATGGGGAGGGAGACCACATATCAGTTTGCTCAGGGGAATCAGTCTGTGCTGCTGCTGTGACATTCCGTCTATTTAGTGACGGACCTTCTACATCAATTTCATCTACTGAGATGGCCATTGCTACAGATAGAAAAAATTTGAAGGTTTCTGCAACTCTGTCTCCTTGGTTTCTACACACAAAGAACAGACTGGCTGTGTTCTGGTGGATTTCCCCAATCCTTTCCTGGGGTCAATGCCAGGTGTGTCTGGTGACTCGTTCCTTCATCCATGGGAGAAATCAAGGTGGCCTTCTTGAGAATAAAAGGAGGAGATCTGGGCACTCACCTCCAAAGTGAGATCCTTCTTTCTTGCCACACCACAGTGACCAGCCAGAGCCGCTGCCGGGACCATGAAGCTGCTCCCAGTCCTCGTGCTCGCTGTCCTCCCCTTTTACTGCTACGCAGGTGAGTCCGCACGGGGCGGGGCTCGGGGGGCTTGTTGTCAGGGCCGCTGTGGGAGATCTCTGCTCCCCTCACCCCAGGACAGGGCGTCTCACTTCTCTAGTTTATAGGTGTGTGTGTGTGTGTGTGTGTGTGTGTGTGTGTGTGTGTGTAACAAGGAAGCAGTGTGTGAGGGCTTAAAGAATACCCAGATCCTGAGTTACTGTCCAAGGATTCAGACCATTCCCCGTCATCTTTCTGAATGGACGTGCAGCTGGGATGTGGGAGAAGGACAAGCATCACGGCTGCCCAACAAGGAGTTCATGCCTCTGTGACTGAGCAGCTTTTGCATGCTTTCATCCCAGGTTCTGGCTGCACACTTGTGAGCCAGGTGATCAGTCAGGCAAAGGACACTGAAGTGAGCAAGGATCAATACATAGAAAATTTCAGAGAGTTCATACCAGATGCAGAAGCAGAAGAGGCCATACATAAGACAAGCAAAGCAGTGCTTTCTTCAGTAGAGTAAAGAAACTCTGACAAATGCCCAAGTGATGGTGGTAAGTTAAGATTCTTCTTAACTGCTTTTACACCAGTTGACAGAAACAGACAATGTCAAAGTTGGTTACTAATTTCTTCAAAGCTAGTGTTGTTCACAGTTTATTTTATTTCAGTGAATTTTTTTTCTTTTTTTTTTCTTGTTATTTTTTCGAAGCTAGAAATGGGGAGAGACAGTCAGACAGACTCCCACATGCGCCCGACCGGGATCCACCCGGCAGGTGACCTAGTGTTTCTTCTTGAAAGAACCTCCTTCCTATAAGGTGATGTTTCCAAACGTCACAAAATGTGTTCTGAAGTGGGGAATGAGTGAGCTGTTCTAGTTCATAGTCTTTACTGTGGGGGCATTTTTTTGATGTACTTCTTTGGTGATTTCCTTCCAGCATGATTTCTCTCATTTAAATTTTTATTAGTTGGATATCTTGGATTGATGTCTTAACATGCTTATCGTCTCTCTCATTTCTGTTCTTTATATTACTCACACACACACTCTCTCTCTCTCTCTCTCTCTCTCACACACACACACACACACACAGAATTTTCACACTATATTCCAAATCCTTTATGGCTTTATCTACGTTTCATATTAATTATTTCCCAGAGGTTTTGATTTATGTTGAATGTTTATTAACCCTGAGGAAAAACATATCATAGTAATCTGCTCTTTCTAAAGACCCATGACGTGTCCCATGAGAGACTGGCCCAGAGGACTTTGATCTCTTCATAAGACTATTTGTCTCTTAAGAACTTGCATGAATTCTTGTCTCTCTCCATTTTCATGCCCTCAATATGTCAGAATGATTGTTAGCATCTATGACACACATAGAATTAAAATAAAAGGAGATGGAAAAAGTGTCAATTTTGATGTTGGTAAAGTTTTGACTATCCTCCATTCAAGAATACACTCATTACTTAATGAAGACATTGAGTTTTATTTTATAGGAGTGGAGAGCCCTTGAAAGTTTGCTATAAGTGACCATTTGGCAAACCAGTGCCTTGGGCTTGCATTTTAAAGTTGTCAACGAGAGTAGGAGGAATGCAGAGAAAAGACATTTGAGGGGCAGAGTCCAGGCAGAGAATGATGACACTTGTCCCAAGGAGAACTGGAACCTCAAAGATAAAGACAAAAGACTGCAGAATCCATTCTTTCTACCGAGTTATACTAATTTATGCATTTGAACATGAGTTTCTAAGGATTTATGATATCTTCAACATAGAAAATCTCAGGAGGCAAATCTAACAGAAAGTTGACACCACACGTGATTTGACATGAGGTGTCAGCACTGCAGGGAGAGTGTCCAGGGAGTTGAAATACATGTTGAATGACATATAGACAGGATAACTGAGCACAGCATCTGGGTGACATGGAGACGGAGGGGAGACCGAGACAGGGTCAGACCAGGCCTATGTGCCCCACCAGTGAGGGGCCTTGTCCTCCCCATGTTATTCCAGGCTGTGTTTCTCAGGCTGTGGCAAGAGCTCTGTGACCCTGTTTCTGCTGGGCACAGGATGTGAATGAACACAGAAGGCGTTCCAGAAAATAGAGACTAATTTAAGTGGACATGTTCCCCCTGTGATCACATTTACTGTAGGGAAAGCTTTGGACACAATAGATAATAGTAGCTAACACTTATTTTCTATTTTCTGAAACACAGTTTGTATAACTATATCCTCTATAATTGGCAAAAGGGTGTAGGTCTAGTAATAAGTCCTCTTACTTGAAACAGAAACATATGACCTCTAATATTTCCAAGTTGAAAAGGGTGTCTGAGGGTGACCTGTGTCCATGGAAGGGGATGAACTTAGTGGACTCTTAGGTGTCAGCAGGCAGAGGAGCTGAAGTAGGCTTATAAGAGCCCCAAACAGACCCTCACCCTAAACAGGGACATATCATGTGCCCTCCATGGCAACCAGGAGTTTGTACATGTGTTCAAGTCAGAGATTTTGAGCTAGGGAGATGATCCTGCATTTTCTGGTGACCTCTAAATGCCATCTCACATATTCTATATGAAGGGAACAAGGAGATTTTCAAACAGACAGAAAACAATTGACAATGTCCCTCATGGGGCAGAGATAGGAGAGATGTGGTTACCAGAGGACAGCCATCAGCCCTCAGCTGGAGGCACTGGGGATAGATGTTCCTGCGAGTTTCCAGAACCAGCATGGGCTCCTGACACTGTGATTTCAGCAGAGGTTACAGATTTTAGAGTTTTGTCATCCGCACATGGAAAAGAGAACTTAACTGAAGCTACCAAGTGTGTTGCCGTGTGTTATAGCAGCCACTGGAGACCAATCCCAATCTGTGATGTATCCATCATCTGAGTCAGCTGCCTCATTGGATGGGGGCCTATTAGCCTGGATGGGCTCATGGAAGAGGAGTAGGTGGGGAGACACTGTGCTCATCTGACGTGTTTTCCCTGAAGTAAATGTGGATGGTGTGTGTGGAGCAGTCCACATGGGGATGGACGCCCGTGTCTGGGGCTATAGGGAGACCCTAAGGGAGGAAGTGGTAGCGAGGGTGGTGGTGTGCAATGCACATGTGCAGAGTGCAGGGAGTTAAGCAAAGGTTGAACCCTGCAGATTCACTATAAGTGGAGAAGTGCACAGAGATCATGTCACACCGGGCCATCTGAACACGATGCTGCTAGGTGGGAACCATGTGACTGCCGTCATGCTGCGCTCTCCGTAGTCCGCGCCCCGGAGCAAGACTTCTCATGCTTTTACCCTCGGGGCCATGTGACCAGGCAGTCTGTGGGGTCACGCAGGAAGGCACCTGAGCCTGTGTTCCCGCCAGGACCCCTGCACTCAGGCCGCCATGGTACCTGGACGCTGGTCTCCCTACTTTACTCCTGACACCACCCAAATGCCGCTTCATGATGAAACCACCCAACTCAAGCCAGAGAATGCTGGATAAAACAAGACAGGCAGCAAAGTGCAGGATAGAAATTTATTGAAGCAAGATGTTGAAACCTTCACATTATCTAGGAAAGATGAGGTCATGGTTGAACAACAGGGAACTGGCATGGAAGATTGTTACATCTATCAGTTACATTCTTTCACTACAATGTTCTGAAATAGAAAAAGAAAGAAAAAAAAACATCAGTCATTAAGCCCCCACAGAAACCATGTTACACAGAGTGTGTCCACAACCCAGATGTGGAAGAAACTGCAATGAGCAAAGGGAAATGGAGGCACCAGGCAGGTAGCCGTGCGTGTGGGGAATTCAATAGTCCTGGTCCAGTCTGCACAGACCGTGCGAGTCAGGAGAGAACCATGTCCACACCCCGCAGATAAACCCTGTGTGTCCCCAGAGAAGGGTGCAGGTCTCTAGTGGAGTGAGGAGGAGGCTCAGGAGTTGGGAAGAGCTGCCTGGTGTCCTTTCTCTGAGTCCCAGGACAGGACTCCACTTGTCACTAAACAGGGACACAAGGCTGAAGGTCCAGGACAGGATGAGAGGGGATGTGGGCCATTCTTTTTGCAGATGTCCCGCCTCGAGGAGTAGGCATTCTCTACATGACACATGGACTTCCCCACACTGAGAATCCAGCTAGTGAGGACATTTGTGTGAAACCTGTGTTAATTCCAGGATGGATGTGCTGAGAGATACCTTTACATTGTGTGATCTCTCCATGAGGACATGATTGAAATGTTTCAGGTCCATATGGGGCTGTAGAGGACACAGGGAGTGTCCCGGCTCTATGGCCGGGAAACGTGGGGTGAGGTACAGGAGTGGCCTCAGCTCAGTGTGAGCTGGCAGAGCCCCCATCATCGTCCCCTCTGTCCTGACAGAGGGCAGGGCCAGCTCTCTTTCTCTCGCTGTGTCCCCTTCTCCCTCCCAGTTCTTTCATAAGAGTACTAGAGACTGTGCCAATGAGTGAGGGGCCCATCTTGCTGGGGGCAACCGTCTCTGGCCCTGTGCCATCACACCCTGTGGGCCTGGCTGTCCTTCTCATCAAGACACCGTGGGGAACCTGGTGCCCAGAGACGTGACCATGAGAAGGACAAACAAGCCCAGCACTGTGTGCAGTCTTAGTCTAGCTCAGCAGGTGCCATGTTATCATTGACACTTGTCCAGAGCCTCTCAGTGTGATGTGCACAGAGGGGTTGCTGCCTACCCACCTTTGGCCAACCCTGAACAGCAGCACCCTGACCTCCCCCATAGCTCTGAAGCTGAGAAGCAGCCTCTATGCAGAGGGAGAAAGAAATTATCAGACTCAATAAATTTCATTCTTTTGTCATCGGGCATTTAATCAATGCAGCCCTTTAATTTTAGCATAGCCTGGATTGCTTGTGTAGGTGGATTATATTTCTCAAGATTGGCACAATAGTTGCTGGGCGTTTCCCAAAAGAAACGCCTCAGGTCGGAAACAAGTCCTGAACACACTGCTGCATTTGCTGGAGCAAAAGAAAAAGGAATACAATTAATTAAGGAAAGTCGCTTTCTCCCATGGCTCCTGAGCTTAGAACTAAACTGGAACCATGGTCACGTCTCATAACTGTGTCAAGGAAAATGCAATATCCTGGAAGTAATGATTCACTCAAGATCCCAGAGCTGGCCTGACCAGGCAGTGGCGCAGTGGATAGAGTGTTGAACTGGGATGCGAGGACTCAGGTTTGAGACCCCAAAGTCACCAGTTTGAGTGCGGGCTCACCTGGTTCAAGCAAAAGCTCACCAGCTTGGACGCAAGGTCTCTGGCTCGAGCAAGGGGTTACTCGGTCTGCTGAAGGCCCACAGTCAAGGCACATATGAGAAATCAATCAATGAACAACTAACGTGTCACAATGAAAAACTGATGATTGACACTTCTCATTTATCTTCATTTCTGTCTGTCTGTCCCTATCCATCCTTTTCTCTGACTCTCTCTCTGTAAAAAAAAAAAAAAAAAAAAAAAAAAAAGATCCCAGAGCTGGCCGCAGAGCTCTGTCTGGAGAGCGGATTGACTGATCCCTAGTTCAGATTTATTCTCTGTAAAGTACACCCACCACTTTCCAAGACTCTCTTTTCTGAAATTTACAATCTAGATTTAAAAATTAAGGTTTCCCTGCCAATACAGTGACCCCTTCTTTAGTCCTGATATGGGGGGGAAAGCAGATGTTAGTAATCAGTCTGTCAATGAGTGGCAGAGTCAGAGCTACTAGAGGTCAGACAGGCATGGCCAACAGTTTTGACCCTGGGCCAGATTAGAAAAAACTTTTTTCATGGGCCATATGAAATATTAAAATTAAAAATGTTAAATATAAAAACAAAACTTTTAAGTAAACAAAATTTTATTATATAATTTGTTTATCAATAAATATAAGTGAAAAAATTTTAATATACAATATTATTTTAATAAAAATATATTTTAATAAAAATATAATTACATACCGTATAAATATCCAATCTGTATCGCAATCAATTGAAACAATATTTAATTAATAGAATGAGCTTGAAGGGGTTATATCACAAATAAAATAATTATTTTGTTTTACAAACAGCCTGGACACATTTTCAGTCATCAACTGCAGCTATTGTTTATGCTACAATGCACAGTGACCACAAAAATAACAAATTGTTTGACCTTCGGTGTGCACTGGCAAACTCCGCCTAAAAGAATTTGGGTTTCACATCACTGCTAAATATCAAACAGTTCATATTGAGTACAGACAAGTACAAAAGTTGTAAATCTTTATAATGGAATTTTTAAAAAAAATAAAGAAGTATCGTGAATCCATTCAACCAATTATTAGAAGTTAACCCTACATTAGTCAAAAGAACAATTCTTTTTTGTGATATCACTATCTTCTTAAATATCTCGATTTCTAATAATCAAAGATGATTCTGCTTCTAAGTAGCTGAGATTTTGAAGTTGCAAAGAATATTAAAAATTTAATTGCGGGCTGCTTAAACGCATTGCACGGGCAGAATTTGGCCTGTGTGCTGTATGTTGGCCATGCCTCGGTCAGAGAAAAAAGACTAAATGTATTGTTAAAAGTTGTTCCTTTGCAATTAAATTAAACTATAGGATTATATCATTGAATGAAGACTGCAAAAAAAACTTCTGAAAAAAGTGCTCTACAAGTTTCACACATCTGGAATTATGTACATGTCATGATGGTTCTTGCGTCCTGCACTAACGTATAGAATTCCTTAGAGAAGGTGGAAGGTGGAAACTGGGGCTTACTACCGACCCCACTGGGATTGTGCTGAGACCCGAAGTGACCACATTCTCTGGTCTAGATTCTCCACATCTCCCCCAAGTCTTTGCAACCATTTGCAGCCCAGAATGTGCCCGACCAGGCTCTGATCTGACCGGATCCGACAGCAGCTACACAGAGATGGTGAGAAGGTCAGATCACAGGCTACAAGGAAAAACAGGAGGAGGTTCAGAAAGGCAGGTGAAAGAGAATGACACAAAAGGACTTGGGTCCGTGTCGAGAGGTGAAGACACACTAAAGTATTCTTCGACAAATGCCTAGAACAAACCCAGAAAAGCAGCAGTTGCCGACCTAACAATGTCACTGGGTCTCCAAATCCTGGCTGGATGCCTAGAGAATGAGCAGCACGTGTCAATTGGCTGAGGGCTGCCGGTTCTCAGAGCCCACGGGAAGATTGATCAATCAGAGATTCAGACAACACTGGCTCTTCTGAACTGAACACTCTGCTAAAGCCCTTTCAAGTGGAACACTCTGTGACTCTGAATCAAGGGGTTCACAATCCATGGACTCAAGTGGCACCTAAATGACCTTGGCATCCTTGGAAAGTTGTCTCAGCGATTGAGCGCTGGCCTGGCGTATGCCTGTCCCAGATTCGATTCATGAACAGGGCACACAGGAGAAGTGACCATCAGCTTCTCCATCGTTCCCTCTCCCCCATCTCTTTTTCTCCCATCCTGCTGCTTCTGGCTTGATTAGTTCATGGTCAGCCACAGTGCTGATGATAGCTTCTCAGTCTAAGAGCTAAACTCGAGTGCTAAAATTAGCGTGGCTGATTTGAGCATCAGCCCCACACTCAGATTACCATGTAGATCTCGGTAGAGGCACTTGCAGGAGTCTATCTCACTATCTCCCCTCCACTCACTTAAAGAAGAAAAAAAAAGACCCTGGAAAGCAGAACATGTCATGGGACCTGGCGCTGCCCTCTGACACACGGCATCTCACTGCTCTGTCAGAGCCACTCTGGGCGGCAGCTGTGAAAAGCAAGGACAAGAGGGGACTTGGAGAGATTAAGCATTTGTTCAAGGTCCAGCGCTGCTGAATGGCAAAGCCATGACCCACAACCAAGTTCCATTACATCATGCTGCTCTGACACGTAGTCCACAGACAAGAATGAGGCTTTCGATGGAGAACCCTTAAAACGATCCTGCCATGTTTTCTGATAAAGTTCCAAAGCACTGGGATTGACACAATGAGTCCGGCTGTTGGGCGCTAGTCCATACGTAGTGGGAAAGGTTTGGATTCTGATATGCTCACACCTTCCTCTAATAAGTAACCAAGTTGAGAGAAAGTACTTACCCGGGCTGATGGTACTCACATTAGATATGATACTCACCCTCATAGCAGCAAAAGGCCAGAGTGACCAGCAGGACACACAACACTGGCTTCATGGTGGACTTTGCTTTGTGTTCAACTCTAGAACACTGAGCAATTAGGAGCTGGACTCAGCAGCCTGCAGAGCCCGGGGTTATTTGTACCCAGTGAACCTTGTTGGTTTTGCCCACATAGGATGTGGCAGGTCACCAGGCCTGGCTTCAAGCCCTCTGTCCTAATTGATAGAAGATGCCATTCTTTGATGTGACAGAACCAAGTGACTTGGTCGATGATAGATATTGCTGGCACCCCGCCATCTCCTTTGCAGCAACATTGAGGTTGGGGTTAGAAATGTATACTCAGTGATTGTCAGAAGTCCCCTGAGATTTGGCTCCTTAATTCCAGGCCGTGTCTGGTTTGCTGATCTCTGTCAGCCTGGTGCCGGGCACAGGACGAGGGTCAGCAAGTACCCCTGGGTGTGCAGGACTATGAATTAACTAACTACTCAGGTGGGTTAAGGAGCATCTTTAGTGTGAGATGATGCCTGCTGTGCCAGGGCTCCTTTGGCAGTGCAGGGAGAAAGGTCAGTGGGCTGGAGACAATTGTGAAGAAATCAGAGGTGTTCAGTTCCCGAGAGAAAGCGCAGACAAAGGGAAGACTACCTCCCAACTCCTAACTTCCTACTTTATATGACGTACTGAAAACTCTCAAGTGACATTTTCAATCAACTTAAGCTGCCTGACCTCTGGTGGTGCAGTGGATAAAGCATCGATTTAGAATGCTGAAGTCACCAGTTCAAAACCCTGGGCTTGGTTGGTCAAAGCACATATGGGAGTTGAAGTTTTCTGTTCCTCCCTCTTCTCTCTCTTTCTCTCTCTCTCTCAAAAATGAATGGGGGAAAAATCACAAGCCAACTTCTTACTCTAATCTTATGTTTCATAAAATATTAAGAGATTTCAAATGAAATCCAACACTATACTGTCCTAATTGACAATTTCACATGTCAGGAGGAATAGCACCTTCTCAGTCATCAGGGCCCCAGCAATACAAGTGCCCACAGGGCCTGTCCTCTGCCTGTCCCCAGCCATGACCAGATGCTCCATGGAAACACGGGGAGGCATGGCCAGTTTTGAGGAAGGCATTAGGATGCAGTGGGTCATAGAGGAGCATTCTGGAGAGCCACTCAGGAAGGGGACAATTGTGACAGTAGGAAAAGTTAGGAGGAGGGGTCCTGAGAGAAGCCTAGGGGAATAGAAGACACCATCAGCCAGGTGGCCTGTCAGACCGGAGCCCATGTTACCTTGAAACACAGGAGTGCCTGGTGGAGGAGAGGCTTTGTGACTGGGGAGGCAGGAAGGGCTGAGTCAGGAAGGTCCCTATTCTTCTCTGGGAGCCCTGGGGGCGGGTGGTGAGTGGGTGAGACCAAGCTGGACACTGTGCCTTTGGGCTTTCCTGCTCTGTTTCCCATCTCAGGTCAAGGTCATATGGGGTTTTCACATCCATTAACATGGCTACTTTCCAAAAATCTAATAACGAGGAATAAAAAAAGAGAAAATATTAATAGTATTGTCAAGGATACATTTTGGGCACAGATGTAAATTACTACAACCACTAAAGAAAAGGTCTGGAGTTCCCTCAAAAAATTAAAACTAAAATTACAGAGTGATGGGTCAAGTTCAGCTCTGCATACACGTGCAGGGTCTCAAACACTTACTTGCACACCTATTTTATCGCAGCACAATTCACAATGGCCAAGAGCTGAAAGCAGCCCAAATGTCCATGAACGGATGAGTGGGTAAACAGAGTCAGAGCTCACAGATAATGGGATATTGCCCTTATCCCCACGTTAAGGCAGAAAATCCGTCACATGCTGCAATAGGAGTGATCGTGGGGGACAGTACATTACGAGACATAAGCCAGTCATAAGAAGACATTAATGTGTGATTCTTATAAATGTGTGATCAGAGCAGTCAAATTCATAGAAACAGAAAATAGAATGGTGGTCAAAGAAGTGTGACCAAACAGAAACCATGACACCATGGCAACCGGAACTCTAGCAACAACAGAAATATACTGAAGGTCACACACTTACTTGAAACGTGTGCACCTTGAAGGATAAAATCATAAAATTTACTCCCAGACACAACAAGGGATCTAAAATCACCATGGCCCAACCTCGTTCCTGAAGAAGCAGTAGAAAAGGGAAAGAAGTCCTGTATTCTCAGACTCTCTGCAGTTTCAATCCCTCCCCCTTCAGAATCCCAACCCGACACTTTTACACTTTGTATTGAATCTGAGGTGCTGTTTGGTTCTTTCAAATTTAAAACGTGTTCATTTATTCAGTTGTGAGGAACAGTCCAATTTTAGGACCAGACTACCTGATTCAAGCTGACCTCTAGAACTTTCTACCTGTATTGCCATCAGCAAGGTGCTGACCCTCTCTGCCTGAATTTCACCATCTATAAACAAGGGTGATATCATAGAGTCCATGTTAGGATAAATATATTAATTCAGGGAAATGCTCAGACCATATCTGGCAGTAAATGTCAGCTATTATAGTTATGCAACATTATGAAACTATAAGTAGTAAGTCCAACAGAATAAATCACCTTATCCTTAAGGGCAAATATCAGACTGAATCTCACAGACTCTGCCAGGGAGGGAAGTGCTTACCTGGGAGCCAACACCGCCTGCTTCTGAATTGGCTCTGGATATATCAGGGCTTCTTTTAGGTAAAATAAGATCATTGCTTTCCAATCACTTAATTTATTGTTTTATTGCATTGATGTGACTGTTCTCAGGACTTTATTATCCTCACTACTGGATATTGGAGCTGAGGGTACGGGAGGGTGTTGGGTGAGGACAGGTGTTCTCCATCCCAAGACACAGAGTCTCTGAACTCCTGTCCTCAGCAGGATGTGCTGGTGACCTGTGTCCTCTGGCTGCTGTTGAAATCCTAGGGCTCCTCTAGCTCAGTCTCTTACTGGCCAGCAGGGGGATGGACACATTTCAGGCCTCACCCCTGGATTGTGATAACCTCATATAGTTTTACAGTGTATATATCATCTGGGGACACTGGTTGTCATGTCCCACCTCCTCATCATAAACATCTTGGTTCCATTTGATAAAGACCGATGGCTACACAACATCTGTCAGACCCTATATAACATTGACTCTGCGTGGACAACTTTAGTGTCCAAAATAAAAAACGTAAGCAATATTTTGTGGCACACTCATTTTCCTTACAGAGAGCAGTTTCTATGTTCTTGCTTTGAATAAAATTAAAAGGACAAAATTCAGCATGGCTTTAAGTCTTTAAAAGTAATTTTGATCACTTCTTCACTTTAGGCCTAATATTAAGTATAATAAAAATTTGCAGTGATAGATCACAATGACACTTTTGTACAATAGTCTAAGAATATGCTTAATCGATTGACATCGCTACCATGAACTTATCCTTTCTGCATCTGCAGATTCATGTGACATATGTTTTCAGAATTAAGTCCTCAAAGATAAAATTCATGACTAGACAACTTTATTTTTACACACACACACACACAGACACACACACACACAAGAAAAATAGTATTATATATGATGGATTAAATTTTTAAAAAACCTCATTTAGTTCATTAAGAGAAGTATTTAGTGATAATATTTTACTTAATGTATTTACGAAGTATCTGATTTCAAAGTATGTGTTTGCTCTTTATCCAGAGCTGCAAGATCTCTGATGGTACCCGAGTCACCATGTCCCTCACCTTACAAACCTCGTGAGCCATGTTAGTACCTCTTCCCTCACCATTGTGCCCTGGTGAGTCATGAAATTTATGCCCTGAGGGTTCGGGGACATGTGAGAGCTGCTGCACTGCTCCGTCCAGCTCCCACAGACACCTGCCTGCTCCTCTGGACCCCTGACGGGGCTCTGACATCCTCCTGCTGGCTGTGAACTGCAAAGGGAAGTCCTGGGTGGGGAAAGGCCATGGGGCAGCGGAGAGTGTTTTCTTCTTCTTGTGCACTAACTTTATTGTTCTATAAGGTGTAAATCTCTCGTTTGCGTTGCAAATAGGTAAAATAATAATTATAATAATAATTAATAATGGGATAAAATCAGTAATGCTGGGTTTTTGCCCAGATTTCTTACTAGATTCTCATTGTGTGCACTGCCTAACTAGTGCATTTCATAATGCTGAAATCTGTCCAGGAGCCACTGCAGACATGACCTGGAGGTGGAGGACCCTTCTTTCAAGTGTACATGGACTCCTGCACCGTCCCTCACCGGGGGCACTCCATGACCCACTGTATCACGGGCTCTCCCCACATGGCTGACCCTTCTTCCCAGGAAGGCCAGGAGCATGTTCATCACAATGCATTTTGCCTCAGAAACACAATTTTTAATTTCAAACTTGAAAATAACATCAAAGTCACAGAAATATTGCAATGATCTGTATTAGAAAAACACCTGTGTACATTACCTCAACCACCAACCATTGACATGTTACTCTTTTTGCTCCAGTGTGGGGTCTCTTTAGGGTATTCTAGTAAAAAAAAAATAAATTAATTAAAAAAAAAACAAAAACCTGAGAACCTCAGCTTGTGAGACAAATCATCCAGCAGATATGCGAAGTCTTACTCATCAAATTACAGCCATGATCCCACCCCATCCCAGAATTTCAGAAAGTTCAGACCCAAGTCCTGTGGCAAATTCATGGCTGAGTAAGTTACAAAAATAAAACAGCTAAATGGCTTAAGGCCCTCTCAAAGTCACAGTGATCTTGCAGGCTGCATTCGAAGGAGCTTGGGGCTCTGCAGACATGACACTGTCCTGGGCCCATGAGATTTGAGGGAGTGCCCAATGACTTCCTTCCCCCAGTAGTAGAAGACACTGAGCTCAGGGACTCTCCTTCCAGCCTAAGCCCCTTTGCAGCGGGATCGAGGTCAGCAGGCCCAGGGAGGCTCTGTTACAGTGCATGTGTTCTACGGGGAGGAAGTTCCATAAAGAATCCCGAGGAAGAACTGCCTCTAGCAGTGAGGCCCCATCCTCACAGCTCCTCCTGACCCATCCACAGTCAGTAGGTACGCTGTTCTCTGCTTGAGGCACATGCTCCTCCTTGTACATCAGCCATTCCTGTGAGCAAGAAACTTGAGGACAGCAAGTCACAATGCCACTAATGACCTCCCCAACAGGGAAGTCTGAGTCCTGTGTATACAAAGCTGGCATTTACAACGATGAAAATAAAAGAATTTTCTACACGTAGAACCTAGAGCACAAAGGCATCACACTGTGGCTCCCAGGATGGGCTGAAGGAAGCCTGTGTATTCTGGAGGAACACCCTGGAAAAAGAGGTCAAAAGGCCTCAGGGCTTGTGAGATGGCCCAGGAAACGGACCAGCTAATTCTCACTTCAGTATTCTCAAGATTATTTACTGTTGTTAACTTAGTTTCTTGCTCACTAAAAATAACTTGCTTCTTGAACAAACCATTGTAGTGAAGGGGACAATTACAGTCTTCTGTTCTGTGTAGATATGGGCTTCACTAATCGCTAACCATGTAAGGTGTATATACACGTAGCTTTGGCATCTTCTCCAGCTCTCTCTCACTGTGGACCTGCTGCTCTTTGGGTGTAAGACATAAGATCTTACAAAAATATTCTTACCCAGCACTGCCTAGTACACAGGTACTGACCAATGCAGGTTATGTGTTCATTAGCCAAGATGTTTATTATGTTAACTATGTCATCTTTGTCATGTGGTAGGTTATTATCATTTTACCTGCTATTAACTTTTCTATAGATGAGAAAAATGGCCTCCATGAGGCTGAGAAAGAAATCCAGGCCTCTGTGGATGAAACCAGGGTGTGCCACATGGGTCCGCAGGGTCTCAGCCAGGCCGCTTCCCAAGCCCCTGGAGTGTTTACTTCACAGCATCCCAGTCACTGGTCCCACGAGTCCCCTTCCTTTCACCTCTCGTCCCCATGCAATCTGGCTTCCACCCCAACTATTATACTGAAAGTCCTAACTTCTAACATACTAATCTTGAAGACACTTTAAGTTTGTATATTATAAGAGATAAAGTCTTCTTTTTTTTTCCTTCTTGTTTGTTATTGGCAATGTCTGACCAAATGATAAATATTCCTTTAACTACTGAGTTGTAACATCAATGAGGCTATAGATTAGATCTCCGAGACATATATATATATATATATATATATATATATATATATATATATGAATCTATTTTGGAACTCCCTATTGTGATCTTTAGTAAAGTTGTCTACTTTTAATTCAACTCTAAACTGGATCAAGGAGAATTACATATTTAGTAAGATACAATATCTGATATGGTCAGTAACCACTCAGTGTTCTGCCTACTGTTCTTGGCCATTTTCACACAGAGATAGTTGTTACATATGAATTTGAAATAATTTTATCTAGTTCCTGTTAAAACTCCACTGGGATTAAAGCTGAAAGTGCATTGAATTAGTATATAAATTTTGGAAATATTGACATTTTTTTTAGTCTACCAATAATATTGTATATACTAATTCACTCATTAGATTTGTTAAGTGATTTATAATTCATCATATTTGCAAATAAGATATCTTTTTTCCATTTTTAATTTGCCTCGAGCATGATCAAGCTGTTCTGTTTTATATATTTAGTATGTATCCGGCCACTTACAATCCTTTATTTTACTTTATTTTATTTTATTTTATTTTATTTTATAGCTGAGAGGAGGGGAGATAGTGAGACAGACTCCTGAATGGACCCTGAACAGGATCTACCCAGCATCTATCATGGGTTGATGCTAATAGTGAGAAATCTTTAGCACCTGAGGCTATTATAATCTGACAGAGCTATCCTTAGTGTCCAGGGCCATGCAGGAAGCAATGCAGCCACTGGCTGCTGGAGGGGAAGAGGGAGAGAAGGGGGAGAAGGAGGGAGAGAGAAGCAAATGAATGCTTCCACTATGTGCTCTGACATGGACTCAATTTGGGGATGTCCATAAGCCAGGTGAATACTCCCGCATGAGCCCGACCGGGATCCACCCAGCATGCCCACCAGGGGGCGAAACTCTGCCCACCAGGGGGCAATGCTCTGCCCCTCTGGGACATCGCTCTGTTGTGACCAGAGCCATTCTAGCGCCTGGGGCAGAGGCCAAGGAGCCATCCCCAGTGCCTGGGCCATCTTTGCTCCAATGGAGCCTTGCTGTGGGAGGGGAAGAGAGAGACAGAGAGGAAAGAGAGTGGGAGGGGTGGAGAAGCAGATGGGCACTTCTCCTGTGTGCCCTGGCCAGGAATTGAACCTGGGACCCCTGCACGCCAGGCCGATACTCTACCACTGAACCAACCGGCCAGGGCCACATCTTATTATTTTAATACTCTTAGTGCTGCTATGTGGACATGTCTCATGTCTCCTGATGAAAGAATCATATTGTCTGCAAATGGAAGATTCTTCATCTCTTCTTTGGAAATAATTATACCTTTTTTGTTTTCTTATTTTAGTGTGACAGAACTCACAGATCCATATTGACTAATGGATATATCAGGCATTCTCAACCTGTTTTAATGGAAGCACCTTTAGCACTCATTGTTTGAGAGTGATATAAGCTGTTAACTTTGAAATTTGATTTTATTGATTATGATTAGTTTTCTTCTATCCTTACTTTACTTATAATTTTTACTAAGAAAGTTCATCAGATTTTACTACACACATTTATTTGTTGAAGTAATAATGTTGATTATAGTGTCTTGTATTTGAGGTGGAAACTTGCTTCTGGAATCCACTACTTATGTTTAAGTTTTTAAGGCAAGTCTTCTCTCTGGCCTTCATCTAATAGGTACACAGAGGAGAAATTTCAGTACACACACAAACAATGGACCTGCTACAGCTATTCCAGGAACTGGTGATGGACGCTATGACTCAGGGAGTCTAGGACAAAACTACATTAATAATAATGTGAAGGTTTATTTTCCCAGGTCACTCTCATTCTCTCATCAGTGTGCAGTCTTCTTCCTGAAGTCTACATGGCATGTGATGTTGCAAAGAAGTTAGGATGAAAACAAATATGTGTTCTATGCGAGTTCTACTGAGCCAGACATTAAGAGACTTGAAGAGTCTAAACACTGATTCTTTACCAACTAAGAACAGACATTTAATTCAAGACCAAAGAAGTAAGAGAAATAAAAGAAAGAGTAAAACATTATTGAGGAATTATTGCAACTGCATACTCTTATGTGTTTTAAAAATGTAATTAAAAATTGGTACTTTTTATTGAATCTATTGGGCTGACACTGATTAACAAATTATGCAGGTTTCAGGAACATAATTCTACAACATATCATCAAGTACACTATATTGTTTCATTCACCACCCCACGTCAAGTTGTCATTAATCACCATTTATCCCCTGAAACCTTCCTTCCCATCCCCCTCCAAAATAACTACTAAAAATATGCTATTCAGCTGTTGCTCTGCATATTTTTGAAAACACACTGCTGAGACACAGGATCAAGTGCTTACTCTTTTCAGTTTGGTTGTGCAAGTTCTTCTGAGGAAAAGCCTGATTTGGGGCCCCGAAAATGGGTCCCAGGTTGACTCTAAAGCTTTCTACCTGTGTGGTCTTCAGCACAGTGCTGACCTCTCACTCTCGGTTTCCTTATCTGTACAGCAAGGGTGATATCATAGTGCCATCCTCGAGGAATTGTGTGAGGAGAATTGATTATGCTCAATGCAGTGTCTAGTGATAAATGTTATTTAAAAAAAAAGAAACAAGAGAGACTTGAAGATGGCAGTGGAGTAGGCAGATGCACAGACACCCAGCTCTCACCACCAAACTGGAATACATATCAATTGAGGAAAAATCAGCATGAGAAACCAACTCTGGCTTACAAGAACAGCTCTTAAAAACCAAGGAGCAAAGAAGAAGCCACAACAAACCTGGTGGGGAGCACGTGAATCTCCTCTGCTTACAGGAACGGGGGGGGGGGGGAATGAGGCTGAGAGCCCAGAGGGGATCTCACCCCAGGGAAAAGAATAGAAAATACTGCTCACAGCCACTTGCCTGGCGACTAGGGAGCGAGGTGTGTTGAAAAGACCAGCTTATCTCCAAAGTGGAATGGAAAGAGAGAGGGACAGAATGTGAGGGGCTAAGGAATGCAGGAAATGATCTAAAAAAAGCTAATTCATCCGTGCTGGAGGTGGCCATAGCTGGATGAGGGACTGATCCTTCTCCACAAAATGGTACTGAATTGGTTCCAGATCAGAGATCTCCAGACATCTCTCCAGGTCCAATCAGCGCAACAAGACACAGCTGAAAACAAGAAGTGGGGAGGAGGGGCAGTAACTCAGGTCTCCATGGAGTTCTGATATACACCTCCCTCTACTGAAGCTCAGAAAACACCCTGCCCCCAGAGAGATTAGTTGGTGAAAGAGGCCTTCAGAGTCTCAGGTTACACCCACCTCATTCCTGGATACAGTTTCAAGGAAGCCCCCTGCTGAGATCAGTAAACAAGACTATCACCTGTTAAGAAAACAAGTAAGTCAAGACTTCAAAGCTACCCAAATCCTAAAGTGGATTACAAATAATAGCTGATACCAACCCAAGAAGACCTAGAAATAACACAACTGAAAACTGGAGGCAGACAACACCAAGCCTAGACTCAACCAACTCTACAAACAAAACACAAACAATGAGAAGACAAAAAAGTGCAATCCAAATGAAACCTTCAGGAGATGAACTGAGTGATATGGAAATAATCAAACTTCCAGATGCAGAGTTCAAAATAAAGATTTTAAGGATGCTTAGGGATATTAGAACAACAATGGATGGTCATTATGAACACCTAAATAAAGAAATAGAAAGTATAAAAAAGAATCAGTTTGTGATGACAAATACAATATCAGAAATAAAGACCACAATGGAAGGGATTAAAAACAGGATAGATAGAGCTGAGGATCGAATCAGCGAGTTGGTGGACAACTGGAATGAAGGCATGAAACCAGAGAAGAAAAAAGAAAAGAGACTCAAAAAGTCTGAGGAAACTCTTAGAGAGCTCTGTGACAACACGAAGAGAAATAACATCTGCATCATAGGTGTTCCTGAAGAAGAAGAAAAAGAACAAGGGATAGAGACTTTGTTCAATCATATCATAGCTGAAAACTTCCCTAAATTAAAGCAGGAGAAACGTTAACAAGTTCAAGAAGCACAGAGAATTCCATTAAAGAGAAACCCAAAGAAACTTACACAAAGACACATCATAATTAAAATACCAAAGCTAAGCAATAAAGAGAAAATATTAAAAGCTGTGAGAGAAAAAAAATCTATCACCTACAAAGGAGCCCCCATAAGGATGACATCCGACTTCTCAACAGAAACACTTTAGGCCAGAAGGGAATGGCAAGAAATATTCAAAGTAATGTAGAACAAGAACCTACAACCAAGACTACTTTATCCAGCAAGGCTATCATTTAAAATCAAAGAAGAAATAAAAAGCTTCCCAGACAAAAAACAACTCAAGGAATTCATTACAACTAAACCAATGCTGCAGGAAATGTTAAGGGACCAGTTGTAAGCAGATCAAAGTGGGAAAAATATAGCAAAAAAAGGAATACAGCTTTAAAGAGTAAAATGGCAATAAACAACTACATATCAATAATAACCTTAAATGTAAATGGATTAAATGACCCAATCAAAAGACATAAGGTAGCTGCATGGATAAGAAAACAGGACCCGTACATATGCTGTCTACAAGAGACACACCTTAAAACAAAAGATACACATAGATTGAAGGTAAAAGGATGGAAAAAACATTTCATGAAAATGGAAATGAAAAAAAAAAGCTGGGGTAGCAATACTTATATCAGACAAATTGGACTTTAAAACAAAGGATATAGTAAGAGATAAAGAAGGCCACTACATAATGATAAAGGGAGTAATCCAACAGGGAGATATTATAAATATCTATGCACCTAATAGAAGAGCACCTAAATATATAAAGCAGACTTTGATGGATTTAAAGGGCGAGATCAACAGCAATACTATAATAGTAGGGGATTTCAATACCCCACTAACATCACTAGATAGATCCTCAGGAAAGAAAATTAACAAAGAAACAGCAGACTTATTGGACACACTAGATAAACTCAATTTAATAGATATCTTCAGAACCCTTCACCCTAAAGGAGCAGAATATACATTCTTTTCAAGTGCTCATGGTACATTCTCTAGGATAGACCACATGTTAGGGCACAAAAGTGGTCTCAACAAATTTAAGAAGATTGAAATCACATCAAGCACTTTCTCCAATCACAAAGGCCTAAAACCAGAAATGAACCACAACAGAAAAGCACAAAAATTCTCAAACACATCGAAACTAAATAGCAGGTTGTTAAATAACAAATGGATTAAGAATGAGATCAAAGAAGAAATAAAAAAAATTCCTAGAAACAAATAACAATGAGCATACAACAACTCAAAATTTATGGGACACAGCTAAAGCAGTACTGAGAGGGGAGTTCATAGCACTACAGGCACATTTTAAGAAGCTAGAGAAAGCTCAAATAAACAACCTAACCCTGCATCTTAAAGAACTAGAAAAAGAACAGCAAGTAAAGCCCAAATGTAGTACAAGGAAGGAAATAATAAAGATCAGAGCAGAAGTAAATGACATAGAGGCTAAAGAAACAATATAGGATCAATGAAACTAGGAGCTGCTTCTTTGAAAAGGTAAACAAGACTGATGAACCTTTAAAAAGAATCACAAAGAAAAAGAGTGAGAGGACTCAAATAAATAAAATTAGAAATGAGAGTGGAGAAATAACAACTGACACAACAGAAATACAAAATATTGTAAGAAAATACTATGAAGAACTGTACGCCAAAAAACTAGACAACCTAGATGAAATGGAAAAATTACTTGAAACATACAATCTTCCAAAAATCAATATGGAAGAATCAGAAAACCTAAACAGACTGATTACACCAAATGAGATCGAAACATTATCAAAAAACTCCCAACAAAGAAAAGTCCAGGGCCCGATGGCTTCACAACGGAATTCTACCAAATATTCAAAGAAGAACTAACTCCTATCCTTCTCAAATTATTTCAAAAATTCAAGAGGAAGGAAGACTTCCAAGCTCCTTTTATGAGGCGAGCATAATTCTGATTCCAAAACCAGACAAAGACAACACAAAGAAAGAAAATTATAGGCCAATATCTCTGATGGATATAGATGCTAAAATCCTCAACAAAATATTAGCAAATCAGATCCAACAATTTATGGAAAAAATCATACACCATGATCAAGTGGGATTTATTCTGGGGAGGCAAGATTGGTACAATATTCATAAATCAATCAATGTGATTCATCACATAAAGAAAAAGAAGGAGAAAAACCACATGATAATTTTAATAGATGCAGAAAAAGCATTTGATAAAATCCAGCACCCATTCATCATCAAAACTCTCAGCAAAGTGGGAATACAGGGAACATACCTCAACATGATAAAAGCCATCTATGAGAAACTCACAGCCAACATCATACTCAATGGGCAAAAATTAAAAGCCATCTCCTTAAGATCAGGAACAAGGCAGGGGTGCCCCTTTCACCACTCTTATTCAATGTAGTCCTGAAAGACCTAGCCACAGCAATCAGACAAGAAAAAGAAATAAAAGGCTTCCAAATTGGAAAAGAAGTAAAATTTCATTATTTGCAAATGATATGATATTGTATATAGAAAACCCTAAAGTCTCAGTCGAAAAACTACTGGACCTGATAAATGAATTCAGCAAAGTGACAGGATATAAAATAAATATTCAGAAATCAGAGGCATTTTTATACACCAACAATGAACATTGAGAAATAGAAATTAAGGAATCAATCCCCTTCACAATTACAACCAAAAAAATAAAGTACCTAGGAGTAAACTTAACCAAGGAGACTAAACACTTGTACTTGGAAAATTACAAAGCATTGATAAAAGAAATCAAGGAAGATACAAACAAGTGGAAGCATATAGCACGCTCATGGTTAAGAAGAATAAACATCATTAAAATGTCTATATTACCCAAAGCAATCTATAAATTCAACGCAATACCAATTAAAATACCCATGACATACTTCAAACATATAGATCACATATTACAAAAATTTATATGGAACCAAAAAAGAACACAAATAGCCTCAGCAATCTTAAAAAAGAAGAATAAAGTGGGAGGTATCACACTTCCTGATATCAAGTTATACTACAAGGCCATTGTACTCAAAACAGCCTGGTACTGGCATAAGAATAGGCATATACAATAGATCAATGGAACAGAACAGAGAACCCAGAAATAAACCCACAGCTCTATGGACTACTGATATTTGACAAAGAAGGTATGGAAATATAATGGAGTAAAGACAGCCTCTTTAACAAATAGTGTTGGGAAAACTGGACAGCTACCTGCAAAAAAAGGAAACTAGATCACCAGCTTACATGACTCACAAAAAATAAACTCAAAATGGATAAAAGACTTAAATGTAGGCCATGAAACCAAAACCATCTTAGAAGAAAACTTAGGCAGTAAGCTCTCTGATATCTCTCGCAGCAATATATTTGCTGATTTATCTCCATGGGGAAGTGAAATAAAAGATAGGATAAAAAATGGGAATATATCAAACTAAAAAGCTTTTGCACAGCTAAAGACAATAAGAACAGAATAAAAAAGACAAACTATATAATGGGAGAAGTTATTTGACAATATGTCTGATAAGGGGTTAGTAACCAAAATTTATAAAAAAAACTTGTAAATCTCAATACCAGGAAGACAAACAATCCAATCAAAAAATGGGAAAAAGAAATGAATAGACACTTTTTCAAAGAGGACATACAGATGGCCAATAGGAATATGAAAAAATGCTCAACATCACTAATCATTAGAAAAATGCAAAATAAAACCACAATGAGATATCACCTCACACCAGCCAGAATGGCGCTCATCAACAAAACAACACAGAGTAAGTGCTGGCGCAGATGTGGAGAAAAGGGAACCCTCCTGCACTGCTGGTGGGAATGCAGACTGGTGCAACCTCTGTGGAAAACAGTATGGAGATTCCTCAAAAAATTGAAAATCAAACTGTCTTTTTACCCAGCTATCCCACTTTTAGGAATATACCCCAAGAACACCATAGAATGTCTCCAAAAGGAGAAAATGGACCCCCTTGTTTGTGGCAGCATTGTTCACAATAGCAAAGATCTGGAAACAGCCCAAGTGTCCGTCAGAGGACGAGTGGATTAAAAAGCTTTGGTACATATATACTATGGAGTACTACTCAGCCATAAGAAATGATGACATCGGATCATTTACAATAACATGGATGGACCTTGATAACATTATACAGAGTGAAATAAATAAATGAGAAAAAACTAAGAACTATATATGAATCCATACATAGATGAAACATAAAAATGAGACTCAGAGACATGAACAAGAATGTGATGGCAATGGGGTGGGGACTGGGGGGAGGGGGGATGGGACGAAGAAGGAGAGAGGGGGTGGGGGAGGGGAAGGGCACAAAGAAAACCAGATAGAAGGTGACAGAAGACAATTTGACTTTGGGTGAGGGGTATACAGCACAATCAAATGTCAAAATAATCTGGAGATGTTTTCTCTCAACCTATGTATCCTGATTTATCAATTTCACTGCATTAAATTTAATAATAAAAAAAGAAACAAATATAAATACTAAGTCAAACAGAATAAATCACCTGATTCGCAAAGTCAAACATCCCGTTAAACGGAGAGACTCTGCCAACAAGGAATGTTTGCTATCCTGGGAGCTAACACTGCGTGCTTATGAATTGGCTCTGGTTCCATCAGGGCTTCTTAGGTAAAATAAGATCATTGCTTTCCAATCACTCAATTTTCTGTTTTATGATCACATCCGAATCACTGTTACTGTGATTTTAAAATCCTGGATATCAGATATTGAAATTAAGGGTAGAGGTGAGTGGCAGGTGGGGATAGGTATCACCTACTGCAGATACACGGGGTCTCTGGACTCCTTCCTCAGAGAGGAGCACTGGACACGCAAGGTCCCTTGTGACTCAAAGCAAAATTCCAGAAATTCCCTAGGGCTTTGGTCTTCAGACTGGTAAACACACCAGGGGGATGGAAACTTTTAAGGGATCACTTCTAGATTGTAGCATCCACTCTACTTTACCATTTACGCATGTCTGGCCGTGCCCACGGCCATCTCTGCCTCCATTTTCCCAATCACTTTAGCTCCAACATTCCCAGGACACACACTGACCATCCCCCATCCGAACTACGTACTCAGCACTGACTCTCACATGTGAAACACCAGGTTTCAAAAAAAAAGGTATTGAAACGTTTTGAGGTACTAAAATGTTTTCTTGGGGTTTTTTTTTTTGAAAACCCCCCCACAAACTATGGCATTTTATTTCAGAGACTTTGCTTACATTTGTACAATATAGTACATAACCGTTAGTTGTTTGCAGATCCTAATATATACTTTATAGCTTTTATTCTATAAGCTTTTCTTCAATATTTTGCTGTCAACAAATCTTTATAGTCCTGTACAAATTTGAGTAACTTGAAACCATTTTCAACAAAATTAATTACTGTACACACACACTACAAGACTGAAAATGCTTTTCTTAGAAAAGTTGAATGTAAAGGATTCTGACACGTTAGCATCTATAACAAAACGCTTCGAAATTCTCACATGTCGTATTGCCAGAAAACAAAACATACCAGCCCCATTCAAAAAAAGTACACAGAACTACAATTAAAACAGTAAAACAGTCTGTATAATAAAGTACTGTGTATTAACAGTGCCAGATATTAAGTAGCTTGAATGAACACATCCGCAATATACAAATGTCTTACAAAGGTGTAGAATTAAATACAAGTGCCAAACAAACAGAGATTGGAATCATACAACGTAAAGTCAATACAAGTGAAAAGAATTCAGCATTCATTTTGGATTTTATATAAAGCATTTAATTTTATAGGTCTACTACCCGATTAGCTATTTATATTTAAAATAATAACCATCCTTTTGAGACAGTTTATATCAACAACCTTGAATCATACTAATACAGTTTACTTGTTCCTGAAGTCCTCTTGTTGTAGCTCATAATAAAATAAGCAATACAAATGAATTATCTGTATTTAAGGAAAAGAAACATTTATAAGAAAACACAAAAATATAACTGTTATAATTCATTATGAATAAATATACACTTTGAACTGGCTATGTACAATCTTTATACATTGTTTAAGATTTAGTACAGTTTATTAGCCATTTTCTTTTTTCACACAATGTATTATATCAAAATTAATAAAAATACTGATTTATAGAAAAATGGCAAAGTACAGTAGATCCATTCCAATTTGAAGGGGTATGAAAAGCCACTGCAAGACCTTTCAGCCTAATTCAAACCTGTAAACATGTTCAGTCTATTTTAAAGAGAATCTTTAATGTTTGGTTACCAGGATTGATGTCAGATATCCTGTTAACTGCAGGTTTTGAATTTGTTACATGTGCCTGACTTATACAATTAAAGCCACCCTATGGTGACTCTCTTTAAAAAAACAATTAGTTTGTACAAATGAAAATAGGTTCATATTTTTTCATAAATAAATGGAAAAATATCAAATGTTCCAGCTTTAACAAAATATAAGGGAATACATATACAGTAAGTTATCTTACCATGTTCTGGCCCACCCAATAACTATGCTTACTGTATTGTCTCTACAGGCAGTGAAAAGCCTTCGTTAGCCACAGTGGAAGGCCTTCAAGTTACCAGACACACATTCCCGGATGAGTTGGAAACAATTATTGCTTGAGGAAAGGCAGTTTATTGTAGTTTTTCTTCATAAAAAAGTGCACTTAAGTGCCAAGTCAACTTGTCAAGAAACAATTTTTAAATATAAAATAGTGCTTTGTCTGATATTTTTTGTGCCACTGTGCAGTATAAAAAAGACATGGCCTTCAATAGCCATTAAGTGCAAAGTGCTTTAGCAAGTCCTGCTGTCACCTGCACTCAACTGACATTCCATTTTGTGAGGCGCTGGACATTGACGGTTCAGCTAAAGTTAACATAACAGCAGTTGTTACGGAGCTGGCTGAAGGTGAAGAAGAGGACGAGGATGTAGCAGCACTTCCTTCTTCAAACGTTTTCTCCTCCGATCAACGGAAGCTACTTCAGATTTTAATGACAGATAATGTTTTCTAATTTCTTGTAGTTTTTCTTGAAGAATTGTGATGTGTTCAGCACTTGTCGTATTTTCAAGGTCCAACATCTGAAAGCTCCATTACTGAGGCTGCAGCTTCCCCACCACACCCTGCCCCAGAGGAGGGCCTGGCAGAGGGGACACTGCAGACGGTGGCTGAGGAGGAGAGCTGCTCACCCCGCGCTGCGCTAGAAACACCACCGCCCGTCTGTGCCCATAGTCAGCCCACTGAGGAGAAACCCGTGGAAGTCAGTGACAAAAAAGTTGAATTTCCAAGTAGTGGCAGTAATTCAGTGCTAAACACCCCCCCCCACTACCCCGGAATCGCCTTCCTCTGTCACTGTCACAGAAGCCAGTCAGCAGCGGTCTTGTGTATCAGAAGCGCTGGCCCCAAACCAAGAAGAGGTCTGGAGTATCAAGAGTGAAACTGGCCCTGGCCGGTTGGCTCAGCGGTAGAGCGTCGGCTTAGCGTGCAGAGGACCCGGGTTCGATTCCCGGCCAGGGCACACAGGAGAAGCGCCCATTTGCTTCTCCACCCCTCCGCCACGCTTTCCTCTGTCTCTCTCTTCCCCTCCCGCAGCCAAGGCTCCATTGGAGCAAAGATGGCCCGGGCGCTGGGGATGGCTCCTTGGCCTCTGCCCCAGGCGCTAGAGTGGCTCTGGTCGCAACATGGCGACGCCCAGGATGGGCAGAGCATCGCCCCCTGGTGGGCAGAGCGTTGCCCCTGGTGGGCGTGCCGGGTGGATCCCGGTCGGGCGCATGCGGGAGTCTGTCTGACTGTCTCTCCCTGTTTCCAGCTTCAGAAAAAAAATGAAAGAAAAAAAAAAAAAAGAGTGAAACTGATAGCACAATTGAGGTGGATAGAGTTGCAGGGGAGCTGCAGGACTTGCAGTCTGCGGGGAACAGCTTGCCCGCAGGCTGCGACGCCAGCGTGAGCTCCAGCAGGAGTGCTCAGCCAGAGCCGGAGCACCCCGAGAAAGCCTGTACAGGTCAGAAAAGAGGGAAAGAAGCTCAAGGAGGAGTAAATTCATCAAAAAACCAGAAACGAGGTCCTGGCCGGTTGGTTCAGTGGTAGAGCGTCGGCCTGGCGTGCAGAAGTCCCGGGTTCGATTCCCGGCCAGGTCACACAGGAGAGGTGCCCATTTGCTTCTCCACCCCTCCCCCTCTCCTTCTTCTTTGTCTCTCTCTTCACCTTCTGCAGCTGAGGCTCCATTGGAGCAAAAGATGGCCCGGGCGCTGGGGATGGATCCATGGCCTCTGCCCCAGGCGCTAGAGTGGCTCTGGTCAGAACAGAGCGACTTCCCAGATGGGCAGAGCATCGCCCCCTGGTGGGCATGCCGGGTGGATCCCGGTCGGGCACATGCAGGAGTCTGTCTGACTGCCTCCCCATTTCCAGCTTCAGAAAAAAAAAAAAAAAAAAGAAAAGAAAAAAAAGAAACGAAGCCATAAAGCAACAGTGGTGAACAACAAAAAGAAAGGGAAAGGCACAAACAGTAGTGACAGTGAAGAACTTTCTGGTGGTGAAAGCGTAACTGAGACTCAACCAGTCAAATCAATTTCCCCTGGATGAAGTCTCATAGTACCAAGTCTCCCGCAAGGACTCAGTCTCCAGGGAAATGTGGAAAGAGTGATGATAAGGATCCCGATCTCAAGAAACCCAGTAATCGATTACCCAAAGTCTACAATGTTCTTTATAGGAAGTGGTTTCTAACCCCTTGCTTTTATAAATCAAAGGAGACACTCCTTTAGCCATGGCTGATAAATAATTGAAAAGTTTTGAGTGAGAAATTACAGTGACAAAGTATTTAGTCAAAAGCCCAAACAATTCAAAGATTAAGGTGACATCCCTACCACAAACTCATTCTTTTGCATCTGCATATTCATGTGACAAATCTTTTCAGAATTATACCTATAAGAAACATAAAGTTACCACATTCTGTCCAAAAATGATATTATGCACAGGTATATAAAACTAAAGCAGGGCCTCCTTCTGCTCATTAAGAGATGCTTTATCAATAACACTTTACATCATGTATTTAAGTATATCAAAAATATAAGTGTCAGGTCTTTATCCAAAGCCCTAAGCATCCCTACAGGTACCATAACAGTAATGTACTCTGTGTAATGACCTTCTCAACACCGTTTTCTTACTACTCCCCTTGCCTGGTGAATGGTTCAGCCTGCATGATTTGTGCCCTGAGGCTGATGAAGGAAACGTGTGAGCGGCTGTACCACACCTTCCTGCTGCCCTGGACACAATGCCTTCAAACCCCTGACAGGGCTCTGACCTCCTCCCACGGGCTGTAAGATACAAAGGAAAGCCCACGGCGGGGAAAGGCCATGGGGCAGCAAAGTGTCTGCTTCCTCTCGTTCACCAGCTCTTGCCATGAAGCGATGGCACTGTGGTGGCTACTTCTCCTTTCTGTGACACAGCCTGGGAGGGAGAAGGCAGAATAATGTCAGAGATGCTTCCTTTGCTCCTGAATATCCCATAATGTTTCTCTTCATGTGCGGCACCTTCATAACGCTGGGGACCCAGTCCAGGGGCCCTTCAAGATGCAACCTGGAGTTTCATGCCCCTTCGTCCACCTGTATATGGACTTTACACCCCACCTCCCATGAATGCGCTCATGACCTCTGGAGTCCTCAAGCCTTCTTCTCCCAAGAAGACAGGAGCTGTGTTCATGACCATACATTTGGCCTTGAGAACACAGCTTATAACTTTGTGCATAGAAATAACTTCAAACTTATAGAAATAATGTATACACTAAAAGAACACCTGTAAATCTTTTCCAGATCCTCCATTTACTTTGTTATGCAGTCTCTTCTGGGAAATTCTGCTCAAGAATAACTGGACATGCCCTGGCCGGTTGGCTCAGCGGTAGAGTGTCAGCCTGGCGTTCAGGAGTCCCGTGTTCGATTCCCGGCCAGGGCACACAGGAGAGGTGCCCATCTGCTTCTCCACCCCTCCCCCTCTCCTTCCTCTCTGTCTCTCTCTTCCCCTCCCGCAGCCGGGGCTCCATTGGAGCAAAGATGGCCCGGGCGCTGGGGATGGTTCTGTCACCTCTGCCTCAGGCGCTAGAATGGCTCTGGATGCAACAGAGCGATACCCCAGAGGGGCAGAGCATCGTCCCCTGGTGGGCATGCTGGGTGGATCCCGGTCGGGCGCATGCGGGAGCCTGTCTGACTGCCTCCCCATTTCCAGCTTCGGAAAAATGAAAAAAAAAAAAAAAAAGAATAACTGGACAATAGTTTCAACCATGGGACAAAATTTCCAATTAGTATGCAAAGCCTTAGTCATCAAATTACAACTTTATATCCATGCTCAAGTCCAGAGCTCTGGCATAGTCATGAACAAATACAGCACAAAAACAAAACTAAGAAAACTACAATGAGCAGGACTAGTGTTCGCGAAACCTTCTCACTGTCCCAGTGAACATGCCGGCTGCATTCGCATAACTGTGGGGCTCTCAGCACGGATGACATTGTCATGAGCCCATGAGATTTCCAGGTGGTACCCCAGGGATTGTCATCCACAGGAAGAAGACACTTGAGGTCAGTGATTCTCTGCATCCTAAGTTCTGTTTCAGCAGGAGTCAAGCACCAGATCAAGGTGAGGCTATTGTCAACGCATGTGTTCTTCCCGAGGAACTGACGTTACATAAATCCCCAGAGAGAACTGCCTCACAGCTGTGACGGCCAGGCACTAACAACTCTTCCTGATCCTCCCCACAGTCAGTAGCTGCGCTGGTTTATCCTTGAGGCACGTGGTCCTCATTGTAAGTCAGCCCCGCAAGTGAACAAGAAACCTGTGGCCAACAAGTCACAACCCATCTAAGGAACCTCCCAGACAAGGGAGTTGAGTTCACTGCAAACACCTAGGTAAGTGGAATTTATGTGCCACTGACGACGAATGAAAACAAAAGGATTATTCTCGTTGCTAGCCCAGTGTTGGAGGCAGTCGCCCTGAGCCATACACACCGGGTTGAAGAGAGTTGTTTTATAAATTTTGGAAGAACTCCCTGGCAAAAGAGGTCAAATAACCTCAGGATTTCTGAGATTGACAGGGATAAATGTGAGCTAATAATGTAGCACCCTCAAGACTATTTATTTTCAAGTTAATGTAATTTGTTTATCAGGTTGTGGGCCACAAATTACCTGCTATAACTCTTTAAGGATCTGATAAATAGCCTCCAACTGGCCACGAACAAGAATAGTCTTTATAGGAAGCATTTAAGATCCTGCTTGCAGGCATATGTGTTGTTTTGACTCAACCTCATAAAAGTTAAGACGAAAAAGAAAAAGAAGGAGGAGGAGAAGAAGAAAAAGGAGAAAGAAGAGGAAGAAAGAGAGAGAATAAGAAGACTAAATTACAATGACTTGCCCTGGCCAGTTGGCCCAGTGGTACAGCATCAGCCTGGAGTATGGAAGTCCCAGGTTTGATTCCCAGTCAGGGCACACAGGAGAAGCAACCATCTGCTTTTCCACTGCTCTCCCTCCATCTCTCTCTCTCTTTCCTTCCTGCATCCATGACTTGAATGGTCGAGCAAAGTTAGCTCCAGGTGCTGAGGATGGCTCCATGGCTTTGTTTTAGGCACTAAAGTACTTTGGTTGCCGAACAATGGAGCAGCAGCACAAGTGGACAGATCATTGCCCCCTAGTAGGCTTACCAGGTGGGTCCCAGTTAGGGCACATGTGAGAGTCTGTCTCTGCCTCCCTGATTCTCATTTAATAAAAAAAAAAAAAAAAAAGCAAAGCCCTGGTCAGCTGCCTCAGCAGTAGAGCATTGGCCCGGCATGTGGAAGTCCCGGGTTCAATTCCCGGTCAGGGCACACAGTAGAAGCATCCTTCTGCTTCTCCACCCCTTCCCCCCACTCTTTTCTTTCTATCTCTCTATTTCCTTCCAACAGGCAAGGCTCCATAGAAGCAAAGTTGGCCCGGGCACTGAGGATGCCTCCATGGTCTCCGCCTCAGGTGCTAGAATGGCTCCAGTTGCAGTGAAGCAACAACCCAGATGGGCAGAGCATCATGCCCTAGTGGGCATGCCGGGTGGATCCCAGTCGGGAACATGTGGGAGTCTGTCTTTCTGACTCTCTGCTTCTCACTTCATAAAAATACAAAAAGAAAAAAAAAGGAATTACAACGACAGGGCCAGGCTGGGTCTTTACTGTCTGAGTCTCAGAGCTGTTTGTCATACTCATCTCTCTGTCATTACAGCTGAAGGCCTGCGAGTTACACATTCAGACTCCCTTCCAGCTGCTCTCTTTTAGCTTCTCTAGTGGAAGGCCCTGATGGAAATGAAAGGTGGGAAGAGACAGCTGTGATGATTCTCAGCCTTGTCCTCACCTCTTGCAGTGGTTGCAGGAGCAGTGTGTATGACACTCACCACAGCCCAGGAAGGCTGTGTCCACAGGGGTGGCTGCCATGTATGGGCTCCTGGGTTCTTGCTCAACCAGTTCATTCCCAACAGCGCAGCCTAAGCTTCACCTGCAGTTGTGCGCGCTCAGCAACTCCAGCCGTCGTTTTTCTCTTCCTCTTCTGGGAACAGTCTGCCGGCATCTGCAATCAATGGACAGCCTTTGGATGCTCTTTCTTGCTTCTCCAACCCTGCAAACACCTTTATCACCAATTTCTGGATGAAATTCTACCTGCTCAACAGACCCAGGCAGTTTTCTCTTTCCTTACTGGACACAAACTGATAAACACTAGGAAGGCTATGTACAGCTAACTTGATTGCATGCACGAAAACGCATAACCTGCAGAATCACAAGGGGAATAGAGAGGCCCCATCACGATCAGGACTATGGGCCACACTGAAGGTCAGTTAGAGAAAAAGTTTAATATCAACACACAGTCCAGTGTATTACATTCTCTGAACAAATACACTGGATCTTCAAACGCACATGATCGACACTATGACCCAGACTTCAGAAACATTGCTAAAGAGCAGGTCATTGATAATTGACATTAAATAATATTTTCAGATGTGGTATAATTTTGCTGTCACCAGCTGACCTGTAACTTATTTTACCTAAAAGAAGTCGGTTGTACAGCCTTTTACTTCTGTCTTCTGTGGTGAAACACCACGTCTTAAATCTCTGGTCGGCAAACCGCAGCTTGGGAGCCACATAGGTCTCTTTGGCCCCTTGAGTGTGACTCTTCCACAAAATACTACGTGTGGGCACTACCTCAATAAGGAATGTACCTACCTAAATAGTTTAAGTTTAAAAAATTTGGCTCTCAAAAGAAATTTCAGTCTTTGTATTGTTGATATTTGGCTTTGTTGACTAGTGAGTTTGCCGACCCCTGTTAAGGGAACAGAGAGAATTGGGGTGACGTAGCTGCCTGGTGCTGCTGGAGTACTTCTACTCACACCCCATGCCACTCGCTTCTCCAACAATTATTCAAGTCCTCCCCTAACCTCGATTCCCCCTTTGCCCAGAAATCTGCCCTCTCTGAAGGGCTTTGTTCCAGCCCGCACTTGTACCTCACTTCCTCTGGATTCAGTTCTCAGTAGGTTTTATCCCATCTGCTTGCTCTCTGTCGGAAAACACTTCTCATCACTTTCTTTTCCCCCCCCCACACTGCTGAGTTCAGCGCTCTGTTCTTTTGTTGTATGAACATCATTGTGTGGGGTGTTTTTGGTGGCAGTGGGGACTTCAAAGGAGGATGGGCAGAGATTACACTCATGGTCAGTCTGTTCTGCCAATTCCGTCTTCGGCAGTGTGCTGATTGTCACTGTGGTCAAGGGCTTTGGCTGGTCATGACCTTGTGGTGGCAAATGGAAGATTCTTATGAGTTACTTTTTAAGCTAATACATCTCGTTTAGAAATTTGTTTCTTTACTGAGAAACCTGAATTTCCTATATTGGATAGAATGACAGAGATAAAGATCTCTGTAGCAGGGAATTGGTTTCAATACCATTTAAGGGAGAAAGCCAGGTTGGACTCGGTCTGTGGATAGCACACCACGACTGGTTTCCTGACGCCTTCGCAAGACAGATAGGGAAGAGGCAGGCAGACTCTTCAGGAACATCTGGATTTGGATTGTGGATCCAATTTTCCAACTGAGGGTCTATGGACTAGGTCTGCTTAAGAGAGTCATTGAGTTTTTCTAAGTGCCAGTAAATGGAAACTCTTCTTTATTTACAAGAGAATAACAGGAATTAACTGATCGCATATCTGTGAGACACTGAGCAACGTGTCCTATCAGATTCTCCCCTGAACAGGAACGCTAAATCCAGGGGCCGGCATTCCTCTGCAAAGAAGGTACTTTGGGGTCATCCTCACTCCTCCCAGCTCCGTGCTCCACATTTTCCTCCCTCGTCCTTCCCCAGCACCAGTGCTCCCTCTATCCGCCACTCTGTTACCTGTGCCCTCCGTGGGCTCAAAGTCGTTTTTGTTTCACTTCATCTGCCTATGTTGCCCTAAATCTCCTCTGCTGCTCCGTGGGTGTGCAGTCAGAAGACACAGAGCCATTACACACCTGGCATGAGTGGGAAGAGCCCTCTTTTGTCAAGAAGAGCAGAGCTGGTCAGTTCTTCTAAAGTAGGACTAATGCCAGTTGAACCTGTCGTTTTGAGTCACTTTGACCACTGCATCCAAAACAAAGCATAAGGTGCCCCCTAGCCACAAAGGGTAGACTGCACGCGTTCAGAGAGACCCAGATTCTACCGGAAATGGTGCCACCTGGGGGTGCAGACCTTACAGCCTTTTCAGTCTGAGAAAATCTCCGTGAATGTTTCCTCCTGTGTGCCAGTCCCATGGTGGACCTGATTGTGCCACAACGTCCCCATGATCACTTAAAAAGGTCGTATGAATAATTAGAAAGCACAAAGGAAATAACTTAGCGGTTAATAAATATTTGAAGAAATGATTCATGAGAAATTTCCAAAGTTATGAAAAACATCAAGTGCCAGGTAGAGAAGCCGTGCAAAAAAAGTCCCTTCCAGCCGAGGACGGCACAGCTTGAATGAGACCGACACTGCTTCCAAGTGCAGGTGGAAAATCTAAGCTGAAGTATGAAAACCAGGTGTCTGCCAGTGTTGCTGAGCAACCAAAGCAGTGTGGATGCGAGGGGGCGGGGTTCTAGGAGAAGGGCGGCTACAGAGAAGTGAGTGCAGGGCTTGGAGCCACTTTACCCTTTGGTAAGGTGACCAACCTTTTTACAATGAAAAGGAGTACAAACATAAATTGAAGAAAACAATACGCTATATAAAAGAAACATTTTATTCATTGCAACGATAATACAGTATAATATGACAAATGCATAATAAAAACATTTGTAATACTTTATATTGTAATTATACTTACAATATAATGCTTACAATATAATATTTTATATGTAATTATGTTACTGATTTTTAATAATAATTGTAAGAAAAATAATATTATCTACATGAGTACTTTTCCACTGAATGAATATTTTTTGTCAATATATCATCCTGTAACAATATATTGGAAATATCTGAACAAGAAATATTCTTCATACTGAATTTTACGGCAAGTGCTGCAGCTAGAATATTAATATTCAATCTTGATTTCTCACTTGTCCAAAAATCATTAGCAACTGAAAACACTCTTTCAACTACTGCATTAGTTCCAGGGCAGCACAATGTAAATTGAACAAGAATAAATAAATTTGAACATGGAATATGTTCATTTTTTAAATTGCTGGATATTTCCACCCATTTTTATCAATTTTGATGTGTTCATTTTCCCATTGTATTAATTTTTCAGAATTTAAATATACATTCAGTCTCCTAATTTCTTCAAAGAGACAATTGCCATCTATTTTGATGTTTGCATTTCTTTAGATAAAAACTCAAGACAAGATTTAATATCTGTCCAATATACTTGCAATGAAGTAAAAAAACACCATTGAAAATTGTTATTTCCTGTGATGTTTGTTTCAGACCATTCTTCAATATATTGAAAACATGTCTGGTAAAAATTCTGCGCTTCTCTGGTAAACAAAATTTATATTGAAGGATAGAGTCATTCACAATAAGACTAACTTCCATAGATGAAATGTGTCCACCTTCAAGCTTTGGAATCATTTTGTGATAAACAGATGCTTGACTTATGTACAAAATACAGTAATATCTCAGATATTTTATTATTAAAAAATGATTCCAAGATTTTGGGACATCTGTCTAAACTTTAAAAATATGAACAGTGAGGCCCAAATAATTATAGAACATGTTTTATACCAGGTGTTAGAGCAAGCCATCAAAGTTTTGAATATCCTAAAAGTTTTTTGTATTCAATATATACTTATTATCAAAATTGTTTTAAGAAAACCTACAATATGCTTTGTGAGGTTTTAAATTACAAATCCATATTTTTATATATCTAAAGCTTGCAGGTGTTCTTCTTAAATAAATCTAAGATATTTTATATCTCTCAAGAAATTTGTGCTCATTTCATTTAAATTTTCAAATTTATTACCATAAGTTGTTCCTAATATTTGTAGAACCTGTAGTTCCTGAACTTCCTGACCATTTATTAATTACTGTCCTTGAGTGGGAAGTAGAAACCATGGCTGTGACTCCACCACGGGTGATGTCATTGATGAAAACCACATCAGTAGTTAAACAATGAGCTATTCCTGCTGTTTATAACAGAGACTGTGTAGTTTATCAGCAGGCATTCCCTACGCTAATGTTCCATTCACAATGTCCCTGGGTAACTATTTGGCAATATTGCCACAGCACAAAGATAAGTGTCCATCACTAAATTCTTCAGACCCGGGGTTTCTGACCACATGGATAAACCTTGAGGAAGTATGATAAGAGAAATAAGCCAGTCATAAAAATACAATTGTTGTATTTTGTAGAGTAAAACATCTCTAAGAACAGAAGGTAGAAATGTAGCTTGTGGTGGTGGGTGGTAAGAAAATGGGAGATGCTAAGGGTATAGACTTGCACATTAGGTGACGAGAAGGTCCAGATTGGTTGCTCTGCCGAGTGAATGTTCCTAACTTGACTAAAAGGTACATTTAAAGTGCAGAGAAGGGTAACATTTATGTTATGTGCATTTACCATGATTAAATTTTCTTTTAATTAACAGCCTCTCAATTTTGAATGAGGGAAACAAAATAAAAACAACCATGATAAAAGAAATATTTCCATTCCTTCAATAAACCATCTGCAAACCTAACATTCTTCCTTGGTGATTGACTAACACAGGGGTTTCAGAGCAATGCAATGACACACGTGCTTCTCTCTCTCTCTCTCTCTCTCTCTCTCTCGCACGCACACACACACACACACACACACACACACACACACACTGCTGGGGATCTCACCCTGCCCCTTGGCACGGGCTCTCTGGAGCCAGCTCTGCCCCGCCCCGTCACCAGCATCCCAGCCCGCACTCTACTGGGCCTGGACTTCTGGCACTCACTGGTGTTCTCAGCACAATCCAAATCGTTCATACCAACTCTTCTTAGGAACACAAACTAACGTCCTCTGACTGACACCTCCAACTGTGTCATCAGATGAGAAGTGCACCTGGGACACACAGGAGCATGTAGATGAGCCCTCCCTCCTCTGAGGCAGCTCATGGCTGTGCTCAGGCTGGATGAGGCCAACGTGAGCAAAGTGCACAGTCAGAGGAGACGGGGGCATCCCGGCCGCCCAATCAGGCTTCACCTGTGACCCTGCCTCCTGCTCCCGTCCCTCCTCGGAGCTGCCATTGCTCAAAATCCTTAGGCCTTCCCTCCCTTGCGAACCCCTGGCCGATCTGACTGGGTAATGGGGACTCCAGTGACTGCAGCCCTATCTCCCCTTGGGAGTCCCCAACAGAATCTTCTCCTCTATGAACACGCCCACTGCAGCCTGAAGAGGACAGGTTCCTCCCAGGTGGCCCAGGGCTCATCTGAGCAAATGCAAACTACTGTAAATGCGTCAAAGAACCAGAACTGGGCATGGCCCATGAGTTCTTAATAAGTGTGTTTGTGTGTGTGCACATGTATGTACATACGTATATAACAAATAAAATGTAAAGGGTAGGTCCAGGTAAAAAGTCCTTTTGCCGGGACCTAATGGTGTTACTGGCTGGAGGTGTTTTGAAGAAATGAGAAGAACTTCCTCCTATGACTTATTCAGTCTTTGGTACTTGTGGCCTCTTCTTCGTAAAAACATGTTAAATAACATATCTTATAAAGGCATTGATATAAAGATGTATATATCCACAGAGTTCATTGGTGCATATTTATTATTACTATATTCACTTTTGGTTAACATTTTAAAAGACATTGTAACACTTTTTTGGGACCAAATGGTACTGTCTGCCTCGTTCCCTGTTTGGAATATGGCTGGTAAAATTCAGCCCTGGCGAGAGCTGAGTTATCTTAAAAAGAGATCAGGACTCAGGCTGGGTGAGAGGGACCTGTGCTGGTGTGAGCAGAGGGCGCTCATCACCCACCCCTGGTGTCAGGATAGTGGAGACGGGCCACAGTGAGGAGAGCTGAGTCCGAGTTAAAATCACTCACTTTGCTTCTTTCCCAGCGAACTCCAATCTCACTGCTGGTTGGTCACTGTGGGAATGAAAGGGTGGACCACACTGCAGGGCCATGACCAGGGACAGTCACACAGTTGAAACAGGGACCAAAGATATCCATAATAGGGTAAATAAATTGTAATGAAATATTCTTAAAATTCAAAATTGAGGTCACATTAATATTCCAATCAAGACCGAATTCAGCCCTGCTTTACCTGAGTCACATCTGTCACTGGCTCTGTCCCCTCTCTGCACCTCTGGTCAGGGACATATAGCACCCATAGAGGAGTCTCAGTGGTCAGCAAGGCACAGTGTGGACATGGGGACAGCAGTGGATCCGGGACAGGAAGCTGAGCAGATGCAGCCACAAGACCTGGGAGCCCACAGTGCTCAGATGGACTCAGGAAGGTGGGTTGATGAGGAGAGAGCATCGCTTTTCAATGCACCGGGTCCATGACAGGCAGCAGATGCTGAGGGACAGAGTGCCTTTCTGATTCTAAACCCTCCATTCATGAGTTCTGTGATGAGAACTGTGTACAGGCGTGTGTGCACATGAGCAACATGTGTGTGATTGTGTCTCTAAAACCCCCGTGTTAGTCAATCACCAGGGAAGAATGTTAGACTTGTAGATGCTTTATTGAAGGGAAAATGTATATGAGGTTTCAACAATTGTCTTGCAGTCTGTAGATCAAAAGACAGAAGAGGGTGCTAAGTCATGGTTTCTACTCATTGTCAGTCGGTTTCTGATCATTCCCTGTAGTCTGAGCCAAAGGTCTGGTGCAAAGTTAATATGGCTTACACCAAACACTATTGTATATTGCATCCTGGAAAACAAAAACAGCCATCGCTTACATGTCAGTTCTTCTACAAAGGACAATCCTGAAAAACAAACATTTTTCCTCTATCTTATCCCCAGATTGGTCCACACCCAGCGGCAGAGAGCTGGTGGTGGACATATCATCGGAATTCTGTGCTGTGTCCTCCTGCTCAGGAGACCTCTGCTGATGCCAGAGGGGCCGGTGCTTCCAGCACTTCCCCAGCAGGGATCCCTTTGCTGATTTTCCCTGCATGTTTCCTCTTCTTCAAGAACTTACCCAATAAGTACACTGTGTTGTCAGTTTTCAGTACCTCAGCCCAAATACAAGGCAGCATGCAGTTTGAGTTTCTGCATGGCCTGCATGTTAAGAACTAGGGCAAATGGACAGATGCCCACACCCTATCCTTTTTTAGGCTAGTAAACTTTCCAGATGTTCACTCTTACAGATTTGTCTGATTTAGTGTTTTCTTTTTAAATAGTTCCCCTCATTTTTGATTGATGAGCTTGTTAATATTATTTAAGTTTCAATCATGATAAATACACATAACGCCCATCTCTGCACTTTACAGACTAGTTGTGGTAAGAGTATTCAACCAGCAGAGCAACCAATCTCCTAGACCTTTTGATCAGCTAATGTGCAACTCTCCACACCTAACATCTCCCACTTCCTCACCGCCCTCCCCTGCACACCACTGTACTGAGGGGAAGGTAAACCTTTGCCCAATCACCCTTTTCCCTCCGGCATTTCCAGTAATCACTCATTACAGATTCCACAAAGTGCACAGGCTCCCCAACACCAGCTTGGATGGCTTTCCAGGTGTCAAAGTAGTAAAACTCGCTAACAATTAAATTCACTGAAATAAAATAAACTGTGAACAACTGTAGCTTTGAAGAAATTAGTAACCATCTTTGAAATTGTCTATTTCTGTCCAGTGGTTAAAAGCAGTTAAGAGGAAACCAAACTTACTATCATCACTTGGGAATTTTTCAAAGTTTCTTCATTCTGCTCGAGAAAGCACTGCTTCGCTTGTCTTATGGCATTTTCTGCTTCTGCATCCCATATGTACTCTCTGAAATTTTCTATGTATTGATCGTTGTTAACTTCAGGGTCAATTACCTCTTTGATCAACTGGCTCAAACGTGTGCAGCCAAGACCTGGGATGAAAGCATGCAAAAGCTGCTCAGTCACAGAGGCATGAACTCCTTGTTGGGCAGCCGTGATGCTTGTCCTTCTCCCACATCCCAGCTGCACGTCCATTCAGAAAGATGATGGGGAATGGTCTGAGTCCTCGGACAGTAACTCAGGATCTGGGTATTCTTTAAGCCCTCACACACTGCTTCCTTGTTACACACACACACACACAGGCACACACACACACACACACCTACAAACTAGAGAAGTGAGGCGCCCTGTCCTGGGGTGAGGGGAGCAGAAATCTCCCACAGCGGCCCTGACAACAAGCCCCCCAAGCCCCGCCCGGAGCGGACTCACCCGCATAGCAGTAAAAGGGGAGGGCAGCGAGCACTAGGACTGGGAGCAGCTTCATGGTTCTGGGAGCGGCTCTGGCTGGTCACTGTGGTGTGACAGGAAAGAAAGATCTCACATTGGAGGTGAGGGCCCAGATCTCCTCCTTTTATTCTCCAGGAGGCCACCTTGACTCCTCCCATGGATGAAGGAACAAGTCACCTGACACACCTGGCACTGGGCCAGGAAAGGACGTGGAAATCCACCAGAACCCACTAGCTTGTGCTCTGTGTATAGAAACCAAGGAGACAGAGTTTTGAAAGCCTCAAACTTTTTATATCTGTAGCAATGGCCATGTCAGTAGATGACATTGATGTAGAAGGTCTGTCACTAAATGGATGGAATGCCAAGGCAGCAGCACAGACTGACTCCCCTGAGCAAACTGATGTGTGGTCTCTCTCCCATGAGGTAGACATATCATCTCTGTCCAGCTATATATACACAATGCTACAAAAGAACTCAAGTGACTTGATCATAGCCACACAGCTAGTGGGTAGCAGAGATGGGTAGGGAGTTAGGTGTTGTGGGATCAGAGAGATCTCCACTCTACTGATCTCCTTAGTTTAATCTTTATGAACCTTTACTTTATAACTCAAGTAAATTCCTGTATCCTTGATCTGCCCAGCAGCTCTATGTGACCTCCAGGTAGATTTCTGTGCAGGCCTCACGGTGTTCTACTCAAGGCCTTTGCTCCATGTGAAGTCTTCTCCACTCTCCCTGCCTGGGTGCCTTTTAGTTGAAACTATTAACTCCCAATAACACACCAAAAAAAGAATCCACTGCTGGTGTCAGATCATGGCCTTGAATCTTTGGGTTCACCTTCCCGGGATTCAATGGCTCCAGTGTTCACCTGTGTCCTGGTGACGAGGACCTGACCTCATGGCTCTTTCCTCCCTGTTCATCTCCTAGAGAGCATGACCTGCGCTCTTCTGGACTGTGGGTGACAATTGGGATACAGTGGGTGTCTAATTAGTTGTTTTATTACTGTTTTTGGAGAGAGCTTGCGATTCTACTAAGAATTCTCTGAGTATATAACATGATTTATTAGTAGGTTTATTTAAAAGGAGTTAAATCATTTTAAAATAGGGACTCTAAAAGACAAAGCTCATTCCCAACTCTAAACCCAGACATCAAGTTGACATCATGGTGCTAACACCACGTACTTTATTTTCTTAGAGATAACTGGGGATCACCCATCAGCAGGGCCAGGGTGAGAAAACAAGAAGTGGGAGCCTTGACATCCAGGCACAGGGCCACCTCAACCCTCTGTTCCCTGGAAATAAATATTTGCTTGATTCAATCTCACTCGGATCCATCTAATGACTTGGGACAGGGAGCCCGATTTGGAAGCAGAGTCAATATCACTTGTCACCTCCTGGTATTTCTCTTTGGCTCATTCACCAAAACTTACACAGCTTGATATTTCTATAAGATGGGTGGCTAAATATTTAATTTGCACACACAGGTGACAGTCTATATGGCTTGTTAGATTAGTAAACCAAATCTTCTCTATTCAGTTACTACTTTCCCTCCAGCTACTGCCCATGTTTTCTTATTAACCATTGGACTCCAGAACTTGAATCTGTGGTCATAGGGGTGTTACAATGGGAATAAGGGAGATCTAATACATATTTCCAGTGCTAGAACCACCATTCTCTACTATGGCTGATTTTCTCCCTTCTTGCACCCACCATTGTGGGCATTGGTCCATAACCAGAGATATATTGCTGTCCCCTGGGGTGGGTGGTAGCCATTGGCATCAAATGGATAAGACCATGTTTGCTGCTAAACAACCTGTACTGCTCAGGGCACCCACTCAGAAAATACTCCTCAAACTCCAATGGCACTAAAGCCACGGCCAAGATACCCAGTCATAGAGAAATCTGTGACTGCATTTGTCCTTGTAACAAAAGAGGAGGACTGCCCTGTGTTTTCACACCAAGAGGACAGTGAGGAGCTGTGCTGACTGATGGTGGCAGTAGAGAGGTCACGTGTGACCTCTAGTGAATGGAGCTCATCTCCAAGGTCAGGACTTTGCCAGGCTTGTCCTCCCACCTGCAGGTCCCTACATTCTCCTCTCTGTCACCCTCATTGACTTTGTCCTTCAGCATCCAGTCCATCCTCCCCTGCTCACAGTCTTCATCAAGAAGAATGCAAGCTCACAAAGGTTTTGTTCTCTGTTGAATGTCTATAGGCCTTTAATTTCTAAGGTAGAATCTCAATCTTTTTTTAATAAATAAATTTTTATTAATTTTAATGGGGTTACATCAATAAATCAGGGTACATATATTCAAAGAAAATATGTCCAGGTTATCTTGTCATTCAATTATGTTGCATACCCATCACCCAAATTCAAATTGTACTCCATAACCTTCTATCTAGTTTTTTTTGTGCCCTTCCCCCTCCCCCTCTCCCTCCTTCCCTCCCCACCAAAAGACACACTTTTCCATGTCTTTTACTCTCATTTTTATGTCCCACCAATGTATGGAATCATGCAGTTCTTGTTTTTTTCTGATTTACTTATTTTATTTCATATAATGTTATCAAGATCCCACCATTTTGTTGTATATGAGCCGATGTCATAATTTCTTATGGCTGAGTAGTTTACCATAGTGTATATGTGCCACATCTTCCTTATCCAGTTATCTATTTTTTTTCAGTGATTAAAGCCTTTAAGCAGACTCTTGGCAAATACAGCAAGAATATATAAAAGAGTAGTGTCCTTCAAGGAGAGACAAGATGGCGATGGAGTAGACAGACATACCAACTTCCACCTCCCAGAAACAAAGTGGATTACAAAATAATTTTAAGAACCATCATCTGGAAAAACCAACTTTGGACTAAATTAAGAGGACTCTTCAACCAAGGAACACTGAAGAAGGCACACTGAGACTGGTAGGAAAAGCAGAAATGCAAAGAGGGCTGCCCAGCTCCCTGGAGCGAACGAGAACCAGGAGAGACTTGTGTTGTGGGAAGTGAGTTTAGCAGAGAGGGGAGGGTCCTGAGTCCTAGGAACAAAGCCCCAGCCTGCAGCCCCAGAGCCTAGAAGAGGCATATGGACAGTATTTAGCTGGAAACAAGACAGGATACTGTTTGTGAGAAAGAGACTGATTTCTCAGACCCAGGATTCTTCATAAAGGGACCGCGCAGAAAACCTCTCTCACAACCACTCACCTGGGGAATTGGGGGACAGGGAGAGAGGAGAGGACTGGAGCAACAGGAAGAGAGTGTAATCTAGGAGGCACAGGGAGAAACATTTTGGGAGATATCCACCCCAACCCCTAGAAACAGCAATACCAGCAAAGGGAAGCAGGACATCAGCCAAACTAGCTCTCCCATGGCACTCAGAGCAGAGTCGCTTAGAAAGAGGGAGTTTTGGGGACTATCATAGTGAGTGGTAGGATTTGAGCTGCAGCACCCGCACCACACAGCTGAGAGCTCGCCCGAGGGTGGACGGCAATGGGACGTGGAAGCGCAGTTCTGGGTTTGGTCAGCAAGAGCGGAAGCCAGCTGGCCACCACTGAGGCCCAGATGTGAGGGAGGAGGGGACGTGCAAAAGTAGTCAAGCCCAGCTGCAGGCAGCCTGCAATCCAGCCTGCTGGAGAAGGACGAGAACACCAGATGGGGCACGGAGACCTAACCTGGAGCAAGGGCGCAGGAGCACAGCCCTGCCCCACCCACAGAACCAAGGCTTGTGGCCTGACTTGGTAGCTGGCTCCTCCTGCAGGGGTGGAGCCAAAAGCCCAGAACAGGCAGAGTTCCAATACTGAGCGTGGGCATACATTCCCGCCCGGCCTATGGAGCCAAGGCTTACAGCCATCCCACAAGCAGGCTCCTCCTGCAAGGGCAGGACGAAAGCCCGGAATCAGGTGGAAAATCACAGCAGAACAAAGATGCTAACCCCTGCCCTCATGGTTGAGCATAACGCCAATGGCAGTGGCAGGGCAAAGGCCAAGTCCACTGAGGCTTGTATACCCGAGCACATAATCACAGCCACTTTGGTGAAGGAGAGGCGGAAACCACAACAGCCTGAGTGGACAGGCACTGGCAATGCCCATACCCAAATGCCCTAGGCAGCAATAGCAGAGGAGGTGCTGGGCCTGCAGACAGACCACACCTAGGGAACACGGGACACACCCAGTGGACTCCAGTGGCCAAAAACTTTTTTTACACAGACAAAATGAGAAAGAGAAATGAGACACAAATGAATCAAGAGAAATCACCAGAAAAGGACCTGAATTCATCAGATATAACCAAATTACCAGATGCGGAGTTAAAAATAACAATTGTTAGGATGCTCAAAGATATTAGAACAACAATAGATAGTCATTATGAACACCTAAATAAAGAGATAGCAAATATAAAAAAACACATTAAAATAATAAAAAGAATCAGTAAGAAATGACAAATATAATATCAGAAATGAAGAACACAATGGAAAAAATTAAAAGCATGAAGTTGAGAATCGTATCAGTGATTTAGAGGACAAGATAAATGAAGGCAAAAAAGCAGAGCAGAAAAAGAAAAGAGACTCAAAAGTCTGAGGAAACTCTAAGAGAGCTCTGTGTCAACATGAAGAGAAATAACATCCGCATTATAGGGGTTCCTGAAGAAGAAGAGAAAGAACAAGGGATAGAGACTTTGTTCAAGCATATCATAGCTGAAAACTTCCCTCAATTAAGGCAGAAAAACATCTCACAAGTTCAAGAAGCACAGAGAACTCCATTAAAGGGAAATCCAAAGAAATCTATACAAAGACACATCATAATTAAAATACCAAAGATAAGTAATTAAGAGAAAGCATTAAAAGCTGCTAGAGAAAAAAAGACTATCATCTACAAAGGAGCTCCCATAGGATGACTTCTGACTTCTCAACAAAAACACTAGAGGCCAGAAGAGAATGGCAAGAAATATTCAAAGTAATGCAAAACAAGAGCCTACAACCAAGACTTCTTTATCTAGCAAGGCTATCATTTAAAATTGAAGAAGAAATAAAAAGCTTTCCAGACAAAAATAAACTCGAGAAATTCACTAAAACCAAACCAAGGCTGCAAGAAATACTAAGGGGCCTGTTGTAAACAGATCAAAGGAGAAATAGAATTTAGCAAAACAGGAATACAGTTTTATAGAATAAAATGGCAATAAACAATTACATATCAATAATAACCTTAAATGTAAGTGGATTAAATGATCTGATCAAAAGACACAGGGTAGCTACGTGGATAAGAAAACAGGACCCATACATATGATGTCCACAAGAGAAACATCTTAAAACAAAAGATGCACGTAGACTGAAAATAAAATTATGGAAAAAATATTTCATGCAAATAGAAATGAAAAAAAAAACTGAGGTAGCAATACTTATATCAGACAAAATGGACTTTGAAACAAGGGCTATAGTAAGAGATAAAGAAGGTCACTACATAATGATAAAGGAAGAATTCAACAAAGAAGATATAACTGTTATAAATATCTACGCTCCTAATATAGGAGCACTTAAATATATAAAGCAGACTTGGATGGATTTAAAGGGTGAGATCAACAGCAATACTATAATAGTAGAGGATTTCAATACCCCACTAAAATCACTAGATATATCCTCAAGAAAGATAATTAACAAAGAAACAACAGACTTAAAGGACATACTAGATAAACTCGATTTAATAGATATCGTCAGAACCATTCGCCCTAAAGCAGCAGATTATATATTCTTTTCAAGAGCTCATGGTACATTCTCTAGAATAGACCACATGTTAGGGCACAAAAGCAGCCTCAAAAAATTTAAGAAAATTGAAATCATATAGAGCACTTTCTCTGAACACAATGGCATGTAACTAGAAATCAACAACAACAGAAAAACTGAAAAATAAACACTTGGAAACAAAATAGAATGTTATTAAATAATGAAGGGATTAACAATTAGATCAAAGAAGAAATTTAAAAATTCCGAGAAACAAACAGTAACGTGTATATATCGAATAAAAATTTATGGGACACATAAAAAGCAGTCCTGAGGGGGAAGATCATAGCATTACAGGCATACTTCAAGAAGCTAGAAAAAGCTCAAATAAACAATTTGACCCTGCATCTAAAAGAACTAAGAAAAAGAATAGCAAGTAAAGCCTAGAGCTACTAGTAGAAAGAAAATAATAAAGATCAGAGCAGAAATAAATGACATAGAGGCTAAAGAAACAATAGAGAGGATCAATGAAACCAGGAGCTGGTTCTTTGAAAATGTAAACAAGATTGATAAACCTTTAAACAGACTCATCAAGAAAAAAAGAGAACTCAAATAAATAAAATTAGAAATGAGAGTGGAGAAATAACAACTGACACAACAGAAATACAAAATATTGTAAAGAATACTATGAAGAACTGTATGCCAAAAAACTAGACAACCTAGATGAAACAGACAAATTCCTTGAAACACATAATCTTCCAAAAATTAATCTGGAAGAATCAGAAAACCTAAACAGACCAATTACAACAAATGAGATTGAAACAGTTATCAAAAAACTCCCAAAAAACAAAAGTCCTGGGCCTGATGACTTCACAAGTGAATTCTACCAAATATTCAAAGAATTAGCTCCTATCCTTCTCAAGCTATTTGAAGAAATTCAATAGGAAGGAAGACTTCCAAGCTCCTTTAATGAAGCAAGCATAATTCTGATTCCAAAACCAGGCAAAGACAACACAAAGAAAGAAAATTATAGGCCAATATCCCTGATGAATTTAGATGCTAAAATTCTCAACAAAATATTAGCAAACCAGATCCAGCAATATATGAAAAAATCATACACCATGATCAAGTGGGATTTATTCTTGGGAGCCAAGGCTGGTACAGTATTCGCAAATCAATCAATGTGATTGATCACATAAACAAAAGGAAGGATAAAAACCACATGATAATTTCAATAGATGCAGAAAAAGCATTTGATAAAATCCAGCACCCATTCATGATTATAACTCTTAGCAAAGTTTGAATACAGAAAACATACCTCAACATGATAAAGGCCATCTATGACAGGCCCACAGCCAATATCATACTCAATGGGCAAAAATTAAAAGCCATCCCCTTAAGATCAGGAACAAGGCAGGGGTGCCCCGTTTCACCACTCTTATTCAATGTAGTCCTGAAAGACCTAGCCACAGCAATCAGACAAGAAAAAGAAATAAAAGACTTCCAAATTGGAAAAGAAGTAAAACTATCATTATTTGCAGATGATATGATATTGTATATAGAAAACCCTAAAGTCTCAGCCAAAACATTACTACACCTGATAAATAAATTCAGCAAGGTGGCAGGATATAAAATTAATACGTAGATATTGGAGGCATTTTTATACACTAACAATGAACTGTCTGAAAGAGAAATTAAGGAAGCAATTCCCTTTTCTATTACAACCAAAAAAATAAAGTGCCTAGGAATAAATTTAACTAGGGAGATTAAAGATTGTACTAGGAAAATTAAAAAACATTGATTAAAAAAAATTAGGGAAGATACAAACAAGTGGAAGCATATACCGTGCTCATGGTTAAGAAGAATAAACATCATTAAAATGTCTATAGTACCCAAAGCAATTTATAAATTCAATGCAATATCAAGTAAAATACCAATGACTTACTTCAAAGATAAAGAACACAGATTTCAAAACTTTATGTGGAACCAAAAGAGAACACAAATAGCCTCAGCAATCTTGAAAAGAAAGAATAAAGTGGGAGGTATCACAATTCCCCATATCAAGTTATACTACAAGGCCATTGTACTCAAAACAGCCTGGTACTGGCATAAAAACAGGCATATAGATCAATAAAACAGAACTGAGAACTCAGAAATAAACCCACAGCTTTATGGACAACTGATAATAGACAAAAGAGGTAAGGAAATACAATGGAGTACAAACAACCTTTTTAATAAACAGTGTTGAGAGAGAACTACCTGCAAAAAATTGGAGAACTACCTGCAAAAAATGAAACTGGACCACTAACTTACACCATTCACCGAAATAAATTCAAAATGGATAAAAGACTTAAATGTAAATTGTAAAACCATAAGCATCTTAGAAGAAAACAGGCAGTAAGCTCTCTGACATCTCTCGCAGCAATATATTTGCTGATTTATCTCCACGGCCAAGTGAAATAAAAGACAGGATAAACAAATGAGACTATATCAAACTAAAAAGCTTCTGCACAGCTAAAGACAATAAGAACAGAATAAAAAGACAAACTACACAATGGGAGAACATATTTGCAATACATCTGATAAGGGGTTAATAACCAAAATTTATAAAGAACTTGTAAAACTCAATACCAGGAAGACAAACAATCCAATCCAAAAATGGGCAAAAGAAATGAATAGACACTTCTCCAAAGAAGACATACAGATGGCCAATAGGAATATGAAAAAATGCTCAACATCACTAATTATTAGAGAAATGTAAATTAAAACCACAATGATATATCACCTCACATCAGACAGAATGGCGCTCATCAACAAAACAACACAGAATAAGTGCTGGCAAGGATGTGGAGAAAAGGGAACCCTCCTGCACTGTTGGTGGGAATGCAGACAGGTGCAGCCACTGTGGAAAACAGTATGGAGATTTCTCAAGAAATTAAAAATCAAACTTTCTTTTGACCCAGCTATATCACTGTTAGGAATATACCCCAAGAACACCATAGCACTGTTTGAAAAGAAGAAATGCACCCTCATGTTTATGGCAGCATTATTTACAATAGCGACGATCTGGAAACAGCCAAAGTTTTGTCAGAGGACGAGTGGATTAAAAAGCTTTGGTACATATATACTTTGGAATTCTACTCAGCCATAAGAAATGATGACATTGGATCATTTACAACAACATGGATGGACCTTGATAACGTTATACTGAGCGAAATAAGTAAGTCAGAAAAAACTAAGAACTGTATGATTCCATACAGAGGTGGGACATAAAAATGAGACTCAGAGACATGGGCAAGAGTGTGGGGGTTACAGGGTGGTGGAGAGGAGAGAGAGAGGGGGTTGGGGGAAAGAAGGGGCACAAAGAAAACCACTTAGAAGTTGACAGAAAACAATTGGACTGTGGGCGATGGGAATGCAGTATAATCAAAAGTCAAAATAACCTAGAGATCTTTTCTCTGAACATATATACCCTGATTTATCAATGTCACCCAATTAAAATTAATTTTAAAAAAAAGAGTAGCGTTCTTAACATGTTCACCAAGTCCAAGTTGGCACCAACACCATTTCAAATCCCTGCAAATGCAACCCAACCCCAGTTTAGTCTGTTAGGAGCTGTCACAAGGAGCAGGAGTCCAGGAAAAGTCCACATCCAAGAAAAGCCTGCATGGCACTATAATTTCTGTCACAATTCTATACTTTGTACCTCACGTCCAAGTCCCAATGACCGTTGCTTCTAGCTGGTAATGATTCAGGTAGACTGAAAAAGCCATCTGCAGCATGTGTGGGGATGGAGTTTCTGTTCTCCTCTGCCTGGGGAGATGAGACCAGGTTGCTTTTCCCTGGAGCTCTGCAACTATGGCGTGGTAAAGAGAAACTTGGAATACACTAAGCTGAGTGGCAAAGGTAAATTCATAATAGAAGTTGGCAAAGGGGGGAAAGAGAGTTCTAAATTAGGAGTAGGTCCCAGCCTGAAATATGAGTGGGGCATTGAGGTAGGAGGAATAAAGGAAACACTATATATTAAACAAAGCAGCAGAAAATAGGACTATCAACACCCACAACAGAGATCTTTGAGGGAAGAATAAAAAACCTGATTATTCAGGCAAGATGTAGTTAAGTGACCCTTGTGCAAGTGAGATCATTTTACCTCGTTCTTAGAAGAAATACCCTAGGCTCGTCCACAGTGTCATAGATGGGGCCAACGGTCCTGGGCACCTTCAGCCTTCAGTGGCAGAACCCAGCATTCTGGGCAATGTTAGGTCATAGGTGGCTGGAGCAGGGCTGGAAGAGACTGAACACTCCCTTATAGGAGCGAGGGGAAAGCCTACCTTCCAGTGTCCCTTTTTCCTCACAGCAAAAGCATGTAAGCTTGGTAGGCTTTAGCTCAATGACCTCCCTATTCACTATTGAAGCAACACCCAGATGGCATCCTATGAGACCCCTTTGGGGCATTGGAGCCTTTAAGGGAATATCCTAGAAGCTGGTAGTTCACCTGATCTCTATTGGGCTTTTTCTGCCTCTTGGTACCTTAAAAGCCATGCTCAGAAGATCTCTCTGAGGGTTTGAGGATCCCCATCCATCTATATAAACCTTTTCCGTATATCTGGAGCGATTTGGAAAAAGACAAAACAGTGTTATTAGCTGGATCAAATAAAAGAAGGTAGAAGTTTGCAGGAGAAAAAGATTTGGTTTCTCCTGCTCATCAGCATTCAAAAGAAATTTAAAATTTTTTAAGTAAAAAGCATGATATGGTAAACCCATAGGAGTTTCAGGACATGACTCCCCCCTTTGAAATTTTTTTAAACTGACCTTAAAATATTTGCTGGGTACACTTTAATAATACCTTGACTTTAAAGATTAGAAGAAGTACCTATAATTTAAAGGTTTGACAAAATACAGTAAATTATTTTGCTCCATATACAGGAGCATTGTCAGTTTAACCAGTTTAGGAAATCCAATAATAGAACAATGCATTCAGACAATGAGCTATAACATGCTTAGCAGCCTCTCATGTTCTGACAGAGGTTATTATAAATCCAGAATAGGTATCCACTCTAACGTGGATATAGGACTGTTTACCAAATGAAGGTATATGAGTAATTTCCATTTGCCAAAGTTGTCCTGTTAGAAGTCCTTAAGGGTTAACTCCAAATGAAGGGGCAGATTGTAGTATAGGACCCCTTGGACAGGATTTACCAATCTGCCTTGCTGCTTCCTGAAAAAGTTGAAACTGTTTACACAGGGCTGCAGCGTTCTGGTGATGAATAGTATGAGACTGAATTGCTCAATCTGTCATGGTTGCTCCAAATAATTTTCTTTTGAGTAGCTTGATCAACAAGGGCATTCCCTTGTGCTAAAAGCTCCAGGGAGCATGGAGTGAGCTCAAGTATGTCCTATAAAACATGGAGCTCTATGTTGACATACAAGTCTTTGAAGAAGGAGGAACTGCTGAAATAGTTCATCAGCAATTGTCTCTAAAACAGTAGTCTTTATAGTGGAAACAACCATAAGTAAATATTTGCTGTCTGTATATAGATTAAGTGAGGAATACGGCAAATGCTGAAAAGCCATGATAATGGCATATAATTCTAGTCTTTGAGCTGATTTTAAGTTGACAGTTTTATTATAAAGTTGTCCATTGATTTGCAAAAGCAAGTTGCCATTTAGTGAAAATTTCCCAGAGCCATTGTTGTTGATCCTTTGAAAAAAGGAACAACAATAATTTTGAGGCTCAAAACCTAGAAGCTGTAAGGGTCGCCTATTCCCCTTGATAATCCAGGAGGCAACAAGATCAAAATATGGAAGTGTATTTAATGGGCTATTAGATGGCTCAGTGTGCCCAAGCTGTAGCTGCTCTTATACCAATTGAGCAGCTGCCCTAAGTTTCTCCTGAGAAAGGGGTCATTGGTCTACCCATACCAGATTATCTGATTTCCAAGTAATTGGGTCTGCACAATGCATTATTGGGGTAGCAGGAGCTACCAAGGCCCCTATGCTAAATTTTGATATCCTAATCCACACCTTCTGGTATTGGGTGCCACTTCTATGGGAGTGAGAATTCCTTGCTGTTCTTTCCATAGTCCCTTAGTGGGCAAAAATCCCCGATCAAGCATCTGAGTGCTGATTAAACCATTAGGACTGATAAGCAACGCTCCTGTATTTTTTAAAACATCTCTATCCCACAAATTAACTGGCCATCCAGGGAGCACATAAGGCTTAAAAAAATCCAGAATGACCTTCTTAATCTTCCCAATGTAAAAAACTAAAACTTTGTTGAGGGGATTTACTCTGCCCTATACCTTGTAATTCTGTGGCTGCTGCATGAGTGGGCCAGGAAGGAGGCCAATGTAGCATAGCAATAACAGATACATCAGTTCCAGTATCTAAAAGTCCTTTAAATTTATGCCCATGTATAGTTAGTTCCATTTCAGGGCGTTCGTGACCTATTTTTTTTAAATCCAATTAGCAAAATCAGAGGAGCCAAATCACCAATATTCTTGGGGCTCCTTTTGCAGGATGTGGCTTTAGAAGTAGAAATAGCATCCTTATACTATTCTTCTAACTGCCTGAGTTAACCATGAGACAAATTCTTTTTTTTATTATTTATTTCAATGAGATGACATTAATAAATCAGGGTACATATGTTCACAGAAAACATCTCTAGGTTATTTTGACATTTCATTATGCTGCATTCCCATCACCCAAAATCCAATTGTCTTCCACCACCTTGTAAATGGCTTGCTATGGGCCCAACTCCTCCCCCAATCCCCTCTCTCTACTCCCCCCCCCACCCTGTAACCCCACACTCTTGTCCATATTTCTAAGTCTCATTTTTATGCCCCACCTATGTATGGAATCATATAGTTCTGTATTTATTCAAATGTATGTTCTTACTTCCTTTGTCAAATATCAGTTCTCCATAAAAGTGTGGGTTTATTTCTGGGTTCTCAGTTCTGTTTTATTGATCTATATGCCTGTTCTTATGCCAGTATGAAGCTGTTTCAAGTACAATGGCCTTAAAATATAACTTAATATCCGAAAGTGTGATACCTCCCACTTTATTCTTCCTTGTCAAGATTTTTGAGGCTATTCGTGTTCTCTTTTGGTTCTTTATAAATTTTTGGAATATATGTTCTATATCTTTGAAGTAAGTTATTGGTATTTTAATCAGTATTGCATTGAATTTATAAATTGCTTTGGAAAATACAGATACTTAAATGATGTTTATTCTTCCTATCCATAAGCACGGTATATGCTTCCACTTGTTTGTATCTTCCCTGATTTCTTTTATCAATGTTTTATAATTTTCTGAGTACAAGTCTGTAATTGCCCTGGTTAAATTTATTTCTAGGTACTTTATTTTTTTGGTTGCAGAGGTAAAGGGGATTGGTTCCTTAATTTCTCTTTCTGACAGTTCATTGTTAGTGTATAAAAATGCCACTGATTTCTGAGTATTAATTTGATATCCTGCCAGCTTGCTGAATTCATTGATCAGGTCTAGTTGTTTTTTGAATGAGACTTTAGGATTTTTTATATACAATGTCATATCATCTGCAAATAATGATAGTTTTACTTCTTTTCCAATTTGGAAGCCTTTTATTTCTTTTTCTTGTCTGATTGCTGTGGCTAGGACTTTCAAGACTACATTGAATAAGAGTGGTGAAAGGGGGCACCCCTGCCTTGTTCCTGATCTTAAGGGGATGGCTTTTAATTTTTTCCCATTGAGTATGATGTTGGCTGTGGGTCTGTCATAGATGGCCTTTATCATGTTGAGGTATGTTCCCTGTATTCCCATTTTGCTGAGAGTTTTGATCATGAATGGGTGCTGAATTTTATCAAATGCTTTTCCTGCATCTATTTTAATTATCATATGGTTTTTCTCCTTCCTTTTGTTTATGTGATCAATCACATTGATTGATTTGTGAATATTGTACCAGCCTTGCCTCCCAAGAATAAATCCCACCTGATCATGGTGTATGATTTTTTTCATATATTGCTGGATCTGGTTTGCTAATATTTTGTTGAGAATTTTAGCATCTAAATTCATCAGGGATATTGGCCTATAATTTTCTTTCTTTGTGTTGTCTTTGCCTGGTTTTGGAATCAGAATTATGCTTGCCTCATTAAAGGAGCTTGGAAGTCTTCCTTCCTATTGAATTTTTTGAAATAGCTTGAAAAGGATAGGAGTTAATTCTTTGAATATTTGGTAGAATTCACTTGTGAAGCCATCAGGCCCAGGACTTTTGTTTTTTGGGAGTTTTTTGATAACTGTTTCAATCTCATTTGTTATAATTGATCTGTTTAGGTTTTCTGATTCTTCCAGATTAATTTTTAGAAGATTATAGGTTTCAAGGAATTTGTCCATTTCATCTAGGTTGTCTAGTTTTTTGGCATACAGTTCTTCATAGTATTCTTTACAATATTTTGTATTTCTGTTGTGTCAGTTGTTATTTCTCCACTCTCGTTTCAAATATTATTTATTTGAGTCCTCTCTCTTTTTTTCTTGGTGAGTCTGGTTAAAAGTTCATCGATCTTGTTTACCTTTTCAAAGAACCAGCTCCTGGTTTCATTGATTTTCTGTATTGTTTCTTAACCTCTATGCCATTTATTACTGCTCTGATCTTTATTATTTCCTTCCTTCTACTTGCTCTGGGCTTTACTTGCTGTTATTTTTCTAGTTCTTTTAGATGTAGGGTCTCTTTCTCTCTCTTTCTCTCTCTCTCTCTCTCTCTCTCTCTCTCTCACACACACACACACACACACACACAGATTTTGTCTTCTAAATTCTTTATGGTATTGTCTAGCTGTCATATTTATTATATCCAAAAAAGTGCTTGTTTTAGTTTAAATGTCTTTTACTCACAAGGAAGAACATATTGTAGTAATCTTCACTTTCTTAAGACCCATGACATCTCCCACGTGAGAGTGTTCTGTCTGGCCCAGAGAACTGTGATCTCTTCATAAGACTATGTGTCTTTTAAGAACTAGTTAGATCTTTGCTCTCTTCATTTTCATGCCCACAGTCTGTGAAAATCAAAAGTTACCATCTGGAAGACCCATAGTAGAATTAAAAGAAAGAAAAAAAAATGAATATTGTTAACTTTGACTTAAGTTGAAGTTTTTGTTGTCCTACATCCAAGAATATACTCTATAATGAATGGAGACTTTGTCTTCTATACTATAGGAGTGGAGAGCCACTGAAAGTATGCTCTAAGTAAACATATGACAAACCAGTATGTTGGGCTTGATTTACTGAACTTGTCACAGAGAGTAGGAGGATGCAGAGAAAAGACATTTGAGGGGCAGAGTCTAGGCAGAGAGTGATAACACGTGTCCCAGGGAGGATTCGAGGTGCAATGATAAAGTCAAGAGACTCTGCAGATCAATCCTTTGTAGCTGGTAAACTCAGTTTGTGAGTTTGAAGCAGAGTTTCTAAATATAGGTGAGGTCCTCAAGAAAGATACTCCCAGGAGGAAAATCAAACAGAGAGATGACACCAGATGTGATCTGACAGGAGGTATCTGCAATGCAGGGAGAGTGTCCTGAGGGTTGAAATACAGAACCTGTTCCCATGGGCAGGTCTCTTATGGCTGCCTCTCAGAGAGTGAGATTATGTGGAATCTTCTTCTGTGTTTTGGTAAAATATACAAACATAGGCCCTTGCCGGTTTGCTCAGTGGTAGAGCATGCACTTCGCTTGTTGATGACCCAGGTTTGATTCTTAGGGCACACAGGACAAGCAACCATCTGCTTCACCACCCCTCCCCCTCTTTTTCTTTCTCTCTCTCTCTCTCTTCCTATCTCACAGCCATGGCTTGATTGGTTTGAGTGCAGTGGCCCTGGGTTCTGAGGATGGTTCCATGGAGCTTCTACCTCAGGCACTAAAAGTAGCTCAGTTCTGAGCATGGCCAAAGTGAACAGAACATCAGCCCCTTTTGGGGTGCTGTGTGTATCCTGGTCAGGGCACATGCAGGAGTCTGTCTCTCTATCTCCCCTCCTCTTGCTTGGAAAAGAAGAAAATAAACTACAAACATAAAATTTATATTTTTAATCAAATTCTGTGCAGAATTCACTGGTATGTGTTATATTCAATCTCCATTTTACCACCATCCATGTCCAGAATTATCCAGACCAAGGGCATAATCATTAACCTCACTCCCCCGTCCTCTCTGGCTCAGCCTTTGTGATCATGAGATATCTAACCTCCCGCTCCGTCAGCAGCTCAGGGAAGACACGTTCCTGTCCAAAAACCTATCTGTCACTGTTATCACAGTAATACTGATAAAGGCCCTGCCATGCCCACCTTGCTGAGCTAGAGAAGTGGCCAAGGAAAGGTCTCCAGGTGACCCCCTGGGGATGCTGGGAGTCTCTGGCTCATGCACAGTCTTGCTGTCCTCCCCAGTTCAGGGGCTGTCATGGCTTCCGCAGTCACGTGATGCTGCATCCGCAGCAGGGGAGGTGGGGATGGGGACCACACGGTTCCACCCACAGAGGTACTCATGTTGGTCCTGGACTGGGGCCTGAGCAACACTTGCTTTTGAAATCTTCCCAGTTGATGCTGAGAAGACACAGAGCCAGGCTGGAGGCCAGTGGAGGGACATTCTTCATCCCACGTCCCATGGTGGGAACAGTCTATCCCCTTCATGAAGACCCGTCAGGACAAAGTGAGACAGAACCTGTAACCTCCGGGACAATGGCTGCCAATTCGGGTCTCCATGTTTGTAAACACTTAAGCATTTTAGCAACACTAACATTGATTGATAGTATTTGTTCTTTATATTGTTACTTTTTCCTAAACGTACACTCAAACTGCTCAATGACAGGACCCTTATATCACAAAAGAATAACATGACAACAGAGGAATAGTTGCCTGCTTGTGTGTGTGTCTGTGTGTGTCTGTGTGTGTGTGTCTGTGTGTGTGTGTGTCTCCTTGTGTGTGTCTCTGGTGTGTCTGTGCATGAATAATTGGGCATGTTTCTGATGCGCGTAAATATGTGTGTATGAGTGTGTGTGGTTCAGTGCACACACTGTGACTGTGTATGAAGGATTATTTTAGGGTCTGAGAGGCAGAGAAGGTTTCACGGAGCAGGGGACGGGTACAGGCTTTGCAGACTAGGCTGTTTGCTGTCCTGTGCTGGGACAACATAGAGGGAAAGGGGCCACGAGGAGCCCACGAGCAGTGCTGTGACCCAACGTCGTGACGAGTGAGTGGCACATAGACAGGATGGCTGAGCACAGCATATGGGTGAGCAGGGACATGGGGACAGAGGGGACCCAGGATGGGGTCAGGCCAGGCCTGTATGACCTGCCGATGGGGGCCTTGTCTCCCCACACGATTCCAGGCTGCGTTTCTCAGGCTGTGGCAAGAGCTCCTGACCCTGTGTCTGCCGAGCACAGGATGTGGATGAACAAGAAGATGTTCCAGAAAATACAGACTAATTTACATGGACATGATCCCCCTGTGACCACATTCATTTGAAAGGTTTTGGACACAGTTGATAATTGTAGGTACCACTTACTTTTTATTTTCTATTTTCTCAAGAATGTTTATAGAAGCCGGGCCAGGCAGGGGTGCAAAGGAAACAATAGTGTGTACAATATACCAATGATACTTAAAGAAAATGTGTATGTCTAATAACAAATACTCTTCCTTCAAACAGTTAGAAACACATGAGCTCTAGTGTTTCAGAGTACGAAAGGATGTTCGAAGAGAGTCTAGACTGTGGAGGGGGCACCCTCAGTGGACTCTTAGGGTCAGCAGGCAGAGAAGCTCAAGTAGGCTTATTCCGTCCCCAAACAGATCCACACCTGAGACTGGGACTGTCATGTCTGTGCCGTGGGAAAAGGACTCTGTAGATGTGATAAAGTTACAGATTTTGAATTAAGGAGATGATACTGAATTTTCTGGTGACCTCTAAATGTCATCCCACACATTGTCCATGAAAGAGACCAGGAGATTATCATACACAGAGAAAAATACAGCAATGTCCCCTCATGGGGCAGAGAAAGGAAGGATGTTGATACTAGACGAGGACAGCCACCAGCCTTCAGCTGGAGGCACCAGGGATAGATGTTCCCCTCGACGTTCCAGAGCCAGCATGGCCTCCTGACACTGAGATTTCAGCAGAGGTTACAGATTTTACACGTTTGTCACTGGCACTCAGGCCACCATGACACCTGGACACAGGGTTTCCGTACATTACCCCTGATACTTCCCACAGGCCCCTGCATGATGAAATCCACCCCAACTCAAGGTCAGAGACTGTTGGATAAAACAAGACAGGCAGCAAAGTGCAGGAAAAAAATTTATTGAAGCAAGACATTGAAACCTTCATATTGTCCTAGAAAGATCAGGTCATCATTGACCGACAAAGAACTTGCATGGAAGATTGTTAAATCTGTCTGTCACATGCATCTTCCGTGCGGATCTGAAATAGAAAAAGAAAGAAAAGAAACATCAGTCATGAAGCCCCTGCAGAAGCCATGTTAACACAGACTGTTGTTCACAACCCAGATGTGGAAGAAACTGCAATGAGCAAAGGGAAATGGAGGCACCAGGCAGGTAGCCGTGCGTGTGGGGAATTCAATAGTCCTGGTCCAGTCTGCACAGACCGTGCGAGTCAGGAGAGAACCATGTCCACACCCCGCAGATAAACCCTGCGTGTCCCCAGAGAAGGTTGCAGGTCTCCAGTGGAGCGAAGAGGGGGCTCAGGACTTGGACAGAGCAGCCCGGTGTCCTTTCTCTGTTCCAGGATGAGGACTCCACTTGTCACTAAACGGGGACACAGGGCTGAGGGCCAGGACAGGACATGGGGAAGTGGGCCATTCTCCTTGTAGATGTCCCTCCTCCAGGAGTGGACATTTCCCACATGGCACACAGACTTCCTTACACTGAGAATCCAGCTATTGAGGACATTTGTGTGAATCCTGACTTAATTCCAGGGTGGACATGCTGACAGACACCTTTACATCTGTGTGATCTCTCCATGAGGACATGATTGAAGTGTTTCAGCTCCACACGGGGCTGCAGAGGACACAGAAAGGGTCGTGGTTTCCTGGTCGTGGTTCCTCTCTCCTGACAGAGGGCAGGGCCGGCTCTCTCCCTCTCGCTGTGTCCCCTTCTCCCTCTCAGTCCTCCTGTGAGAGTCCCAGGGACTGTGCCACTGGGTGAGGGACCCGTCCTGCTGGGGGAACAGTCTCTGGCCCTGCCCCATCACACCGTGTGGCCCTGGCTGTCCCTCTCCTCAGGACACTGTGGGGAACCTGGTGCCCAGGGAGGTGACCTGAGAAGGACGAACATGCCCAGCGCTGTGTGCAGCCTTAGTCCAGCTCAGCAGCTGCCACGTTATCATGGAGCTGCTGTGCACGGGCCACTCAATCAGAGGTGAGCAAGGGGGCAGCTGCCTTCATATCCCGAGTCCTCAGAGCAGGACCCTGACTGCCACCCTGGCTGTCTACTGAGCATCAGCCTCTATGTAATGCAGAATAAGTTACCACGTATCTGAGAATTTTCACTGTGTCTTCAGAAGAAATCTTATCCAAGCACTTCTTCACTTCCTCCTTGGCCTCCACATCTTCCCAAGGTGCATCGTATCTCTGAAGTTCCTCACTGTAAGCGCTGACAGAATCCAAAAGTAAGCTCCTCACTTGAGAAAGAACTGCTGGGCTAACTATTACATTTGCTAGAGTAGAAAAAAAGAAATGTCACTTTTTCCTATGGCTCCGTACCTTACAGTGTACAAGAGCCTCGCAGGGTTTATGGGCACATCTCCTAACTGGCAATGACAGTGCAAAATCCTGGACGTTGTGACCTTGTCAAGATCACAGAGCACTCTGCAGAGCTCAGTCTGGAAAGCTGGTTGGCCGATCCCTAGTTCACATTATTCTTTGTATAACACACCTGCGACTTTCCAGATCCCTTGCTGTGTTGAAATTCACACTTCTTAGATTTCAAAACTTAAAGTTTGCTTGTCAGTACAGTAACATCTTCCTTTAGTCTTGATATGGAAAGAAAGGAGAAGTTATCAGTCACTCTTTCAACTGAATGGCAGTAAGAACTTACTAGCGGTCAGAGAAAGGAGACTAAATCTTGAGAGGAATGAGAAAATCTACTAATGTTATAAGATGCTCCTTTGAGACTAAATTAGGCTATAGGATTATGTCATTGGATGAAAACCACTGAAACTTTTCTGAAAAAAATGACTCTATGAGTTTCACACATCTGGAATTATGCACATGTCATGATGGCTCTTGTGTCCTGCACTGATGTACAGAATTCCTTAGAGAAGGTGGGAGGTGGGAACTGGGGCTTACTACCAATTCCACTGGGATTGTGCCGAGACCTGAAGTGACCACTTTCTCTGGTCTATATTCCCCAACCCTCACCCCAAGTCTTTGCAACCAAGTGCAGCCCAGAATGTGTCCTACCAGGCTCTGATCTGACCGGATCTGATAGCAGCTATGAGGAGTTGGTGAGAGGGGTCAGATCAGAGGCTACAGGGAAAAACAGGAAGAGGTTCAGAAAGGCAGATGAAAGAGAACAACTCAAAAGGAGTTGGGGCCATTTGGCTCAGTGGTAGAGCATCGGCAAGGCACACAGAAGTCCCAGGTTTGATCCTGGGCCCAGGTACAGAGAAGTTCCCATCTGCTTCTCCACCCCTCCTCTTTCCTTTCTCTCTATCTCTCTCTTCCCCTCCCACAGCCAAGGCTCCAGTGGAGCAAAGTTGGCCAGATGCTGAGGACGGCTCCATGGCTTCAGCCTCAGATGCTAAATGGCTCTGGTTGCAAGGACGGAAACGCCCTACAGGGGCCGAGCCTTGCCCCCTGGTGGACATGCTAGTTGGATCCCAGTCTGGCGAATGTGGGAGTCTGTCTCTCTGCCTCCCCACTTTTCACTTCAAAAAATTGCAGAAAGAAAAAAAAAAGAAACAAAGGCTTGAGTCAGTATCGAGGGCATGAAGGATCGCCAAATCATTCCCAAAGCATTTTTTTTTTATCAATGGCCAAAATGATCCCAGAAAAGTAGCAGTTTCCACCCTAATGATGGCAAAAGATCCCCAAACTCTGGCCGGAGGCCTAGAGAACGAGCAGCACATGTCAACTGGCTGAGGGCTGCAGTTCTCAGAGCCCACAGGAAGATTGATCATTCCAATATTCAGACAACACCGGCTCTTCCTGAACTGAGAACTCTGCAACAGCCCCTCCAGCCTGCACATCGTGTGAGTCTGAATCCAGGAGTTCACGGGCCATAGACTCAACCGGCACCTAAAAGAGCCTGGGAAGCAGAACATCTGACGGGACCTGGAGCTGCCCTGTGACACACGGCATCTCACTGCTCTGAGAGAGCCACTCTGGGCGGCAGCTGTGGAAAGCAAGGACAAGAGGGAACTTGGAGAGATTACACATTTGTTCAAGGTCACAGCGCTGCTGAGTGACAAAGCTATGACTCACAAACTATTAATAGTTCTATTACATCGTGCTGCTCTGACACTTAGACCATAGACAGGGATTAGGCTTCCAATTGAGAACCCTTAAAATGAGCCTGCCATGTTGTCTGAGAAAGTTCCAGATCATTAGGAATTGAAACAATGAGCCCTGGCTGTAGAAAGCTAGTCCACAAGAGGCAGGAAGGGTTTGTCTTCTGATTTGCTCACCTCCATCCATAATAAGTCACCTCGTATAAAGAAGATTACTTAACCAGGCAGATGATACTCACATTAGACATGATACTCACCCTCATAACAGGAATACATCAGAGTGACAAGCAGGACACACAACACTGGCTTCATGGTGGACTTTGCTTTGAGTTCAGCTTTAACAAGAACGAGCAACTAAGAGCTGGACTCAGCAGCCTGCAGAGCCTGAGGTTATTTGTACCCAGTGAGCCTCGCTGGTCCTCTCCACAAAGGATGTGGCAGGTCACCAGGCCTGGCTTCCAGCACGAACCTCCTCCCTGAGGAATGATGCCATGCTTCTGGGTAACAGAATCAAATGACTTAAAACGCTAGGCATTGCTAGCACCCTGACATCTCCTTTACAGCAAGGCACCCTGATATCTCCTTTGCAGCAACACCAAGGTTGGGGATAGAAATGTATACTCAGTAATTGACAGGAGGCCCCTGGGATTTGGCTCCTTAATTTCAGGCCGTGTCTGGTTTGCTGATCTCTGTCAGCCTGGTGCCGGGCACAGAGACGAGGGTCAGCAAGTACCCCTGGGTGTGCAGGACTATGAATTAACAAACTACTCAGGTGGGTTAGGGAACATCTTTAGTGTGAGATGATGCCTGCTTTGCCAGGGCTTTTTGGCAGTGGAAGGAGAAAGGTCAGTGGGCTGGAGAGAATTGTGAAGAAATCAGAGGTGTTGGGTTCCCTAGAGAAACCTGTGACAAGAAGAAGGTTATCTCCCAAATCCTAACATTTACTTCATCTAATGTATCAAAACTATCACATGATATTTCAAATCAAATCAGAACAGCATCTCACTCTTATCTACTATTTCAAAAAATATCAAAACAGTTACCAAATCAACTCACATGCTATACTGTTCTAATTGATGGATTCAATTGTCAGTTAGGGGGATCGCACCTTCTGGGTCATCAGAATCCCAGAAGGACAAGTGTCTACAGGGCACGTTCTCTGCCTGTCCTCAGCCATGAGCAGATGCTCCATAGAAACATGGGGAAGGCATGGCCAATTCTGAAGAAGACCTTAGGACGCAGCAGGTTACAGAGGAGCATTCTGGGGAGCCACTCAGGAAGGGGACAATTGTGACAGTAGGAAATGTTAGGAGGAGGGGTCCCAAGGGAACAGCCTGGAGGAAGACAAGACACCGTCAGCCAGGAGCTCGTGTCACCCTGAAACACAGGAGGGCCTGGTGGAGGAGGGGAGGCTGTGTGACTGGGGAGGCAGGACGGGCTGAGTCAGGGGGGTCCCCATTCTTCTCCGGGAGCCCTGGGGGCGGGTGGTGGGTGGGAGAGACCCAGCTGGACACTGTGCCCCCCGGGCTTTCCTGCTCTGTTTCAGATCTCAGGTCAGTGTCACATACAATTTTCAAAATTATTTATATTCAAGAAATAATAAAAGGAATAAACAAACAAACATATGAATATAGACATAAATACATTATGGTACAGTCACAAAAGAAAGGGTCTAGAATTCCCTCAAAAAATTAAAACTAGAATTACAGTGTCAAGGGTCAGGCTCAGCTCTGAGTACATGAGCAGGATCTCACTTACTTGTACACCTATTTATCGCAGCACAATTCACAATGGCCACGAGCTGGAAGCAGCCCAGGTGTCCATGGATGGATGAGTGGGTAAACAGAGTCAGAGCACACAGATTATGGGATATTGTCCTTATCCCCACGGTAAGGCAGAAAATCTGTCACATGCTGCATCGGGGTGAACGTGGGGGACAGTACACTGCATGACATAAGCCAGTCACAGAATACAGTAATGTGGGATTCCTACTCATGAGGTTTCTAGAACAGTCAGATTCATGGAAACAGAACATAGAAGGGTGGTTCCAAGGGGCCTGTTGGTGAGGAATCAATTTTCAGTAAAATAAAGTCAACAAGGTAACTGTGAACTGATTAGAGCTGCAAACAACCATCGTCACCCTGCATACGGGTCCTTTATTGATAATTACTGTAGTAATTAAAAGAATAGTAATGTTTTTTTTATTTCTACCTAAAGTCAATGTGCAAAAATAATTTATCATATTTAAGCATTGCTACAAATCAATAAGCTATTGCATTTCCCATGTTAACAGTTGAGTCAGGTAACTTTCAGAAAGTAGGAGACTTGCTCAAACTGGCAGAGTTGGGAGGCCGCTAGGTCGCGCTCAGGCACTGATGTGCAGGATAAAGTGCCCAGTGCTACCCAGTCGGGGTGTCTGCTAGTGGGGACGGGTCACATGCAGACGAGGTGGTGACAGTGAAGTCCCAGCTCAGCTGCTCACAGCTCAGGTTCTGCCTCAGTTGAACTCTCTAGTTGATGCTCATTCTAGTTCCTTCATCTGTCTGTTCAACTCTTTTATCTTCTTCTCCTTTTCAATTAGATCACTGACTGACAGCAGTGAGCGCTTCCCAGGACGGGAGCACAGACTCTTCTTCACTGCTGGTGGAACGCAGAGGGTGCAGCCAGTTTGGGGGTGCTTTTTCCCTGAGAACTAAACGTCCTCTTACCACACAGTCCAGCAACTGCACTTTCTGAGAACAAAGGTCCCACCAGGTGTGTGACGCTGAGCTGGGGAAGGCTGTGCGTGTCTGGACATAAGGGTACATGGGATGTCTCAGTACTTTCTGCTCGATTTTGCTGTGAACTTAAAACTGCTTGAAAATAAAGACTAATAAAAAATAGAAATGGCAAACTTTTGTTGAAAACATTCTTTTCAAATAAATGGAAACATAAGATAAAGAATGAATTGATGAATTGGTCACAATACATGGATAGGTGATTAACTACCAGAGAAATCTTAGATAATCCTCAGAAAAAAACTGTCGCAATGAATGAAAATTCACGATGTAGCTGAACACAGGATCAGCTGGGAACACCCGTCCTTGCCTGAAACCTGCACCACCGCTCGGAGGACAGAAACCATGTCACCATGGTAACCGGAACTCTAGCAACAACAGAAATGTACTGAAGGCAACACACTTGAACACGCAAACCTTGAAGGATAAAATCATAAAATGTACTGATACAAAAAGGGATCTAAAAACACCAAGGCTCACACAGTGTTCCTGAAGAAACGGTAGAAAAGGTAAAGAAGTCCTGTATTCTCAGACACTCTGCAGTTTCAATCCCTCCCCCTTCAGAATCCCAATGGGAAGTTTTACACTTGGCTTTGAATTGTGAACAGCAATGTTTGGTTCTTTGAAATTTAGAACGTGTTACCTTATTGAGTTGTGAGGAAGACTCTAATTTTAGGACCAGACTACCTGGATCCAAGCTGAGCTCTGGAACTTTCTACCTGTATTGCCATCAGCAAGATGCTGACTCTCTCTGCCTCAATTTCATCATCTGTAAACAAGGGGGACATCATGGAGTCAGTGTTAGGACAAATATATTAATTCAGGGAAATGCTCAGCACCGTATCTGCAGTAAATGTCAGGTATTACAATTATGCAACAATATGAAACTATAAGTAATAAGTCAAACAGATAGATCACCTTATCCTTAAGGGCAAATATCAGACTGAATCTCACCGACTCTGCCAGAGAGGGAACTGTTTACCTGGGAGCCAACACCGCCTGCTTCTGAATTGGCTCTGGTTCCATCAGGGCCTCTCTTAGGTAAAATAAGATCATTGCTTTCCAATCACTTAATTTACTGTTTTATGATCACATTGATGTGAAGGTTCTCGGGACTTTATTATCCTCACTACTGGATACTGGAGCTAAGGGTCCATGAAGTTAGTGGGTGGGGATAGATATTCTCCATCCCAAAACACAGGGTCTCTGAACTCCTGTCCTCAGCAGAATGTGCTGGTGATATGTGTCCTTTGGCTGCTGTTGAAATTGCGGGGCTCCTCTAGCTCAGTCTCTAACTGGTTAGCAGGTACGTGGCGTTGGTTGAGAGGGGAGAAACCAGAAGAATGCAGCAGAGGGGTCCTGCAATAGCTGTGATCTTATGCTCAAGTCAGTGACCTCTGGGTTTCAGACTGAGGGAGGAAATGTTGTTGACTGAGAAAGTCTGAAAAGTAACAACTCATAGCTATAATCTTTTTTTTTTTATCAGTTCCCTGAAATGAATTTGGAGCACCAGCAAGAGCAATGGGATATGTGAATAGTCAAGGACAGACAGGCTAACCTCCTCGCTTACCTTGTCCCCTCCCAGAGACACAAAAGTCATGTAGATCTGCAAACAAAGAAGTCAAAGAAATTAGGTACTTCTCACATGAAAACTAAAGCTGTAAAGGAATATTAGACTCTAAAAAACTAATTTTGAGGAGTTCATGCTTTGGTGCTACTAAGCCCCGTGCTACACCAGCTACTAATAAATTTTTCTTCCTCTATGTAGTTGTCTGGGTGTCTGTTATCCTCCCCTTGTGGCCATTTCCTGCTACAGGGACACATTTCAGGCCTCACCTCTGGGTGGTGTTGATCTCGTATATAGTTTCACAATTTCTGTATCTTCTGGTGACACTTGTTGTCATGTCCTACCTCCCTGTCATAAACATCCTTGTTCCATTTGACCAAGAGAGATGCTGTACACATCAACTGTCAATTTCTAGTTAACACTGGCTCTGCACATACAATGCTAGCCTCCAAAAAAACAATAACAACAAGGCAATATTTTGTGGCGCACACAGTTTTCCTATGGAGACTGGATTCTGGTGTCCTTGCTTGAACAACATAAGGAAGGACCTAATTCACCATGTCTAATAAGTGACTAAAATAATTTTGATCATTTCTCACTCTTAGGCTAAGATTAAGTTTAAAAACAATTTGGAATGATTGAATACAATTATATTTTTGGCTAATACTCCAAAGAAATACTTTTAATCACTTGACATCACTACCACGACCTCATCCTTTCTGCATCTGCACATTCATGTGCATCAGGCCTCATTCGGCTCATTAAGAGATATGTTTATCACAACATCTTACTACATACATTTAAGAAACATGAGATTTCAAAATTTATGTTTGATATTTATCCAAAGCTGCAAGGTCTCAGATGGTGCCCGAGTCACCATGTTTCTCACCTTACAAACTCCATAAGCCATGTTAGTGTCTCTTCCCTCTCCATTGTGCACTGATGAGTCATGAAATTTATGCCCTGAGCAGTTGTGAGATTCAGCCGGCTCTCACAGGTTCAGTAGAACCAATAACTAATCTTTTGTTGAGTTTGGCTAACCAGTTATTAAAATGACACTTGTAATCAGGGTTCTCTCTAACGTGCAAACCTGGGCAACTGCCCAATGTGCAAATCACAAATTTACATTCCTTACTGTTTTTTAACATTCATCTGCACAACAGCATATTATATGCACCCGTAGTAATGTTCATTCTGTCCATAGGTAAAGAAATGGGATTCTAACCGTACAGTGAGAAGATGGTTAAGAATAAATCACACAGATGATGATGCTCAATTAAAAGTTAAAAAATTGCAAGTGCAGATGCAAATCATGAAACAATACAATATTATCTTAAATAACAGTTTTATTGTTTTTGTCAGATGTTATTTAATATTTTCTCATTAATATTTTAAAACACTTTCTTATAATCTAGTTTTTTGATCCTTTTTAATTCTTTTTTAAGTATTAAATGCATGAAATAATAAACTACTTTCAGTATTTTTTTTGTAATTAAAACAGTCGTTAGGACAGAGAACCAGATTTTAAATTATTTGAATCCCACCACTGGCCCTGAGGCATCAGGGACATATGTGTACAGCTGCACCCTTCCTTCCCACTCCCACAGACACCTGCCTGTAGCCCCTGGACCCTTGACAGGGCTCTGACCTCCTCCTGTGGACTGTGAGCTGCAGAGAGAAACATCGGCAGGAAGAGGACTATGGGCCATGAAAGATTTTCTTCTTCTTGTTCACTAACTCTTGCCATGATTTAATTGTGCTCTGAGTTGTACATAGATAAAAGGTAATAATAATAGTGAAAAAAAATTACACTGGGGAATAATTTTTTTTTTCATTTTCTGTTGCTATTCCCATATACTTCTGCATTGCTGATTCCAAATCTGAAATTCGTTTTTTGGTGCATGCTCTAGTTTTTATGAATTTTAATTTCTTTTTGTTATAGTTAATGGCATGCATTAATTTTTAAATTGAAGTTAAAGGGAAACAACTCTTGGATTGAATATAACCACAAGGCAATTAATGTTTTACAAACACCACTTTTACACAATTGTAGTTGTTTTTAAATGTAAAAAATTATTATCTGATAAAAACACCCTGTTGTTTTTTTTTAAGATTGAATCATGTGATGACATCAGAGAAATGGTGCCGTAAAAAGCAATACTGATTAGTCTTCCCAAAAATTCAACAAGATCTTCAACAAGAGACAGAAAAATCTATCCGTGGAGCCCACAGAAGTTCTACATTAAGAGCAAAGGTATGATTGAGCAAAAAAATTGACTAAATATATAATGAACCCTGAAGGAAATAAGGGGGAAGAAACACTCCGCCTTCCTCACTGATTTAAATAAGGGCTGCTTTCACTGGGAACTGAGAGTATAGGAACTAAGGCGGGCATAGGTTCTGAATAGAAACAGACTGTGGCACAAATGTCTGAACCAAGCTGTGGCATAGACATCCAAGAGGAGGACAAACTGTGCTTGTGGCAACCCAGTCAACACAAAGTAGTGCTTGCGCCAAAGCCTGACAAAGAAAGGCACTTGGGACAGCCATCCGCCCGATCACCTGGTCAGTGCGCACAGATAGTGGGCGAGAGATTCCTCCTAGAACCCCAGAGTGGGTGCCCATGTTACCAGACAGAGGAGCAGGGACAGAGGCCTTTCTGTGGTCCAGAACTGGAATCTCAGGGTCACGCCTGTGCCCCAAAAAGCAGCGCATGGGGAGGGAGTGGGAGCAAAATTCCCTACGCTCGAACTTTTCCATGCGGGGGGGTCGCCTAACCCGAAGTGAGAGGCAGCTGGCCGGATATCCTGGTTGGCAAGCACAGATAGCGGGTGAGAGATTCCCCCAGGAGTGGGCACCCATGTTCCCGGACAGAGGGGCAGAGTCAGAGGTCTTTGTGTGGACTGAAGCCCCGCCTGATTATGCTAGCAGCTCTGACTGATTAAGCCTTACCTAGAGCCCTGCGCTGAGTGGGAATAGAGTGAGGATTTGCCAGCTCTTTGCGCCTCTTACTCTCCATGCAGAGGCAGCAGCACCACCATAGCTGGATCATCAGGCTACTAATTCAGGAAGAAAAGACTAAAAGAGAGGCTCTGGGAATATGTCTCTCTCATTGGCAGAGCCTGCAAATGCTAATGAGTGTTGACTGCCAACGAGACTGAAGCCCAATATATGACATCGCCATAGAGACTTACCAACTGCAAACCTCTACCTAAGCATGCCACAGGGACAGAACCCGGGATACAGAGTCACCGACAAGGAAGAGGGAGAGAAAAGAAAAAGCAAGAAGATAACCTCTCAAAATCAAGAATAATCCACAGACTTTATAACCTATCCCATTCTATTATATTTGTTCGTTTGTTTCTCTTATCTTCTTGTCTTGATTATTTTTTTTCTTTACCAATTTGGTCATTTAATTCTCTGCTGGTCTTACTCTCTCCTCTCCTTGAACTACACTACCCATAAGTATTACATCTCCCATTATCTTTTCTTTCTTCTTCCTTTCTCTCTATGAGGGTTGCACTCTGAAACCCTTAATTCTCTCTCTCTCTCCTTTTATTGTTTTTTCTTCTTTTTGTGTTTTCCTCTTTTCTTCTCCCTCTATATTAGTTTCTTCTTTTCTCTTTTACTTTTCCTCTCATTCAATCCACAATCACAAACAAATTACTTTATCTGGGGCTCAAACTTTTCTTTGTGGCACTTTGGGGTTTTTTTTTACTTCACTCTTTTAACTCACTAGCAGTGCTTTCAACCCTGGCTCTCCATTTTATCTAGTTCTTGTTCCACTAAATACAATAGTAATTTTTTAAATTTTTGCTCCTTTTTCCTGTTTTCCTCTTATTCCTCTCATCATATCTCTTAGTCAACCATCACCTAAAAGCAAATCATTTTATTCTTGACCCAATTTTTTTCCCTTTTTGCATTTTGTGGGTCCATACCCACTTTTTTGCCCCTTTTTCACTTCTCTCCAACTCAGGCCCTCCATTATAGGTAGTTTTTGTTCTATTTAGCACAATATAATCCACAGTTCACCACAAGATTTTCTCTAGGAGGAGGGGAGAGGAGAGGAGAGGAAAAAAAAGGAGGGGGAATAATAATATTTTTTATTTATTCTTTTTTATTTTTATTTTTTAAATTTTTATTCTTTATTAATTCTCATTAATACTATCAACAAAACCACCCTCAGATGCCATTAAGGAAAAATAAATTGAATATCATGGATACAAAAGGAAGAGAGGTAGCACAGATAGATGAGGAAAAATCTATGGAGAAAAAATTTAAGATATTGGAAACCTTGGAGCTAAATGACAGAGAATTTAAAATAAAAATCCTAAAAATACTCAGAGGTATACAAGAAAACATAGAAAAACAATTTAGAGAGCTCAGAAAACAACTCAATAAACACAAAGAATATATTACCAAGGAAATTGAAACTATAAAAACAAATCAAACAGAGATGAAAAACTCAATTCACAAGGTGAAAATGAGGTAACAAGCTTAGGTAATAGAACAGGCCAGATAGAAGGTAGGATTAGTGACATAGAAGACAAGCAACTTGAGGCACAACAGACAGAAGAAGAAAGGAGACTCAAAAATTTTTTAAAAAAATGAGAAATCCCTACGTGAATTGTCTGACTCCATCAAAAAGAATAACATAAGAATAATAGGTATAGCAGAGGGAGAAGAGAGAGAAATGGAATGGAGAACATATTCAAACAAATAATAGATGAAAACTTCCCAAACCTGTGGAAAGAACTACAGCCTCAAATTCAAGAAGCAAACAGAACAATGAGTTTTCTTAACCCCAACAAACCTACTCCAAGGCACATCATAATGAAATTGGCACAAACCAACGACAAAGAAAAAATTCTCATAGCAGCCAGGGAAAAGAAGAATACAACATATAAAGGAAGGCCCATTAAATTATTATGAGATTTCTCAACAGAAACTCTACAAGCTAGAAGAGAGTGGACCCCAATATTTAAAGTCCTGAAAGAGAGGAATTTTCAGCCACGAATACTAACCCATCAAAGCTATCCTTCAAATACAAAGGAGAAATAAAAACATTCACAGATACAGAAAAGATGAGGGAATTTATCATCAGAAAACCCCCACTCCAGGAATTACTAAAGAGTGTTTTCCAACCAGATACAAAGAACAAAACAAAACAAAACCACAAGTAAAAGCTCCACCAAGAACACAATAAAACCAAATTTAAACTGTGACAACAACAACAAAAAAAGGGGAGAGAATGGAGATTAACAGTAGCAAAGGACAATGGAGTGCAAAAGTACTCACAAAATAGTGCACTACAATAAACAGGATAGGAACCCTTTTCTTTACTTAATGGTAACCACCATTGAAAAATCCACCACAGAAGCACATGATTTAAAAAAGATAGCAACAGAGGAAAGAAGTATGGAATACAACCAAACAAAAACAAAATATAGAAAAACGAAGGAGAAGAATCAAAAACAACACAAAACTAACAGAAAGCAATGTATAAAATAGCATAGGGAACTCACAAGTGTCAATAATTACACTAAATGTAACTGGATTAAACTCACCAATAAAAAGGCATAGAGTAGCAGAATGAATTAAAAAAGAGAATCCAACTGTATGCTGCCTACAGAAAACTCATCAAAGTAACAAGGATAAAAACAAATTCAAAGTGAAAGGCTGGAAAACAATACTCCAAGCAAATAACATCCAAAAAAAAGCAGGTGTAGAAATACTCATATCTGATCATGCTGACTACCAGACACCAAAAGTACTCAGAGACAAAAATGGCCATTTCATAATGATTAAGGGGATGCTGAATCAAGAAGACATAACAATTCTTAATATATATGCACCAAACCAAAGCGCACCAAAATATATAAGACAGCTACTTATTGACCTTAAAACAAAAACCAACAAAAATACAATCGTTCTTGGAGACCTCAATACACTGCTGACTGCTCTAGATCGGTCATCCAAACAGAGAATCAGTAAAGATATATTGGCCTTAAACAAAACACTAGAGCACCTGGATATGATAGACATCTACAGGACATTTCATCCCAAAGTGACAGAGTATACATTTTTCTCCAGTGTACGTGGATCATTCTCAAGAATTGACCATATGTTGGGCCACAAAAACAACATCAGCAAATTCAGAAAAATCAAAGTTTTACCAAGCATATTTTCTGATTATAAAGCCTTGAAACTAGAATTCAACTGCAAAAAAGTGGACAAAAAGCCCCACAAAAATGTGCAAACTAAACAACATACTTTTAATAAATGAATGGGTCAAAGAAGAAATAAGCACAGAGATCAAAAGATATATACAGACAAATGAAAATGACAATACAACATATCAGAATCTATGGGATGCAGCAAAAACAGTGATAAGAGGGAACTTCAGGCCTATATGAACAAACAAGAGAGAGCCCAAGTGAACCACTTAACTTTACACCTTAAGGAATTGGAAAAAGAAGAACAAAGACAGCCCAAATCCAGCCGAAGGAAGGAGATAATAAAAATCAGATTAGAAATAAATAAAATAAAGAACAGAAAAACTATAGAAAAAATTAATAGAACAAGGAGCTGGTTCTTTGAAAAGATCAACAAAATTGACAAACCCTTGGAAAGACTTACCAAGGAAAACAGAGAAAGAACTCATATAAACAAAATCCAAAATGAAAGAGGAGATATCATCTCAGACATCATAAATATACAAAGAATCATTGTAGAATACTGTGAAAAATTTTATGCTACTAAATTCAACAATCTAGAAAAATTCCAAGAACAATACAACCCTCCGAGACTGAGTCAAGAAGAAGCAAAAAGCCTAAACAGACCAATTAGTAGGGAAGAAATAGAAAAAAACTATTAAAAACCTTCCCAAAAATAAAAGTCCAGGCCCATACGTTTATACTAGTGAATTTTATCATTCAAAGAAGACTTGGTTCCTATACTACTCAAAGTCTTCCAAAAAATTGAAGAAGTAGCTATACTTCCAAACACATTTTATGAGGCCTCATACTGAAACCAGGCAAGGACAACACACACACACACACAAAAAAAAAAAAATGCTACAGACCAATATCTCTAATGAATACAGATGCTAAAATACTAAACAAAATACTAGCAAATCAAATACAACAACATATTAAAAAAATAATACATCACAATCAAGTGGGATTTATCCCACAATGTCAAGGATGGTTCAACATACGTAAAACAGTTACCGTAATACACCATATCAACAATACAAAGAACAAAAACCACATGATCTTATCAATAGATGAAGAAAAGGCATTCAATAAAATACAACACAATTTTATGTTTAAGACTCTCAACAAAGTGGGTATAGAAGGAAAATATCTCAACATAATAAAGGCCATATATGATAAACCATCAGCTAATATCATATGAAATGGCACAAAATTGAAGGCTTTCCCCTTAAATCAGGAACAAGACAGGGTTGTCCACTCTCTCCACTCCTATTTAATGTAGTGCTAGAGGTTTTAGCCAGAGCAATCAAACAAAACAAAGAAACAAAAGGCATCCATATCGGAAAATAAGAAGTAAAGGTATCACCCCAAAGAATCTACAACAAGACTACTAGAAACAAAAAGGGAATACAGTAAGGTCGCAGGGTACAAAATTAACATACAAAAGTCCATAGCCATTCTGTATGCCAACAATGAAACCTTTGAGAATGAACTCAAAAAAATAATCCCCTTCACGATTGCAACAAAAAAAAATTAAATACCTAGGAATAAACATAACAAAGAATGTAAAGGACTTATATAATAAAAACTATAAACCATTATTAAGGAAAATCAAAAAAGATACAATGAGATGGAAGAATATTCCTTGTTCTTGGTTAGGAAGAATAAATATAATCAAGATGGCCATATTACCCAAAGCAATATACAAATTTATTGCAATTCCCATCAAAATTCCAATGACATTTTTTAAGAAATGGAACAAAAAATCATCAGATTTATATGGAACTATAAAAAACCCCGAATAGCAAAAGCAATCCTAAAGAAAAAGAACAAAGCTGGGGGTATTACAATACCTGACTTCAAACTATATTATAGGGCCACAACAATCAAAACAGCATGGTATTGGCAGAAAAATAGACACTCAGACCAATGGAACAGAATAGATAGTCCAGAAATAAAACCACATATAGATGATCAAATAATTTTTGATAAAGGGGCCAACAACACACAATGGAGAAAAGAAAGCCTCTTCAACAAATGGTGCTGGGAAAACTGGAAAGCCACATGCAAAAGAATGAAACTAGACTACAGCTTGTCCCCTTATACTAAAATTAATTCAAAATGGATCAAAGACCTAAATATAAGACCTGAAACAATAAAGTACATAGAAGAAGACATAGGTTCTAAACTCATGGACCTGGGTTTTAAAGAGCATTTTATGAATTTGACTCCAAAGGCAAGGGAAGTGAAGGCAAAAATAAATGAATGGGACTAAATCAGACTAAGAAGATTTTGCTGAGAAAGAGAAACTGACAACAAAATAAACAGACAGCCAACCAAATTGGAAATGATATTTTCAAACAACAGCTCAGATAAGGGCCTAATATCCAAAATATACAAAGAACTCATAAAACTCAACAACAAACAAACAACCCAATAAAAAAATGGGAAGAGGACATGAACAGACACTTCTCCCAGGAAGAAGTACAAATGGCCAACAGGTATATGAAAAGATGCTCATCTTCTTTAGTTATCAGAGAAATGCAAATCAAAACTGCAATGAGATACCACCTCACACCTGTTAGATTAACTATTATTAACAAGACAGGTAATAGCAAATGTTGGAGAGGCTGTGGAGAAAAAGGAACCCTCATTCACTGTTGGTGGGAATGTAAAGTAGTACAACCATTATGGAAGAAAGTATGGTGGTTCCTCAAAAAATTGAAAATAGAACTACCTTATGACCCAGCAATCCCTCTACTGGTATATACCCCCAAAATTCAGAAACATTGATACGTAAAGACACATGCAGCCCCATGTTCATTGCAGCATTGTTCACAGTGGCCAAGACATGGAAACAACCAAAAAGCCCTTCAATAGAAGACTGGATAAAGAAGATGTGGCACATATACACTATAGAATACTACTCAGCCATAAGAAATGATGACATCAGATCATTTACAACAAAATGGTGGTATCTTGATAACATTATACAGAGTGAAATAAGTAAATCAGAAAAAACCAAGAACTGCATTATTCCATACATAGGTGGGACATAAAAATGAGACTAAGAGACATTGATAAGAGTGTGGTGGTTATGGGGAGTAGAGGAAAAAAGAAAGGGGGAAGAGGAAAGGCACAAAGAAAACTAGATAGATGGTGAGGGAGGACAATCTGACTTTGGGTGATGGGTATGCAGCATAAATGATTGACAAGATAACCTGGACATGTTTCTTTGAACACATGTACCCTGATTTATTGATGTCACCCTAGTAAAATTAATTAAAAAAAAGATTGAATCATGGATTCCTTGAATAGGCATAAATGTAAGAATAGTCCTGACACCTTCTGTTATATATGTGGCTGTTACACACTTCAATGTCAAAGGCGCAATATTTCATCATTTGTGACGTGTATATATTGCCAATTTTCAAGTTCTCCTTGGTAATCAAGATAAGAATTGGGCTCCTCATATTGTGTGTCATAATTGTGAGGAAATGATTCATGACTGGACAAAAGGAAAGTGCAAAGAAATGCCTTTTGGTATGCCCAAGGTTTGATGTGAACCTAAGGATCACAGCAGTGACTGTCATTTCTGTCTGATCCATACAAAGGGCTTCAGCAAGAAAAAACAGCATGTGATCACATATCCTAATATTCCTTCAGTAATACAACCTATCCCACTCTCTGATACACTCCCTGTTCCAGTTTTCAAAGGTTTTATTTGTTCTAAGAATAAAGAAAGTGAACGTGGTTATCAAGTATATTTTGATAAGATGCATGAGGAAATGGTTGTAGATTCTGAAGGGTCTTCTTCTGATGCCAAGCAGACATTAACCCCTCAGCAGTTTAGCCAACCTGAATTGAATGACTTAGTAAGAGATTTCAGTCTATCAAAGAAAGCAGCTGAGTTATTAGCCTCCAGGCTTCAAGAAAAGAATGTACTTCACCGGTCAGCTAAAGTATCCCATTTCAGGACGCGTGAACAAATTTTTATTGTCTTTTGTTCCAAAGACAAACACTTTGTTTACTGCCATGATATCAGTAGTCTTCTCAACCAGCTAGGTGTTACAACTTACAGTCCAACAGAATGGCGGCTATTTCTTGACAGTTCTAAATGGAGTCTGAAATGTGTTCTATTACACAATGGTAATATTTATGCAGTGGTTCCAATTAATTATTCAACTCATCTGCCAGGAGGTTATAATGACATAAAAATTATCCTCAACCTTCTGAAGTATGAGGAGCATAACTGGATCATTTGTGTGGATCTTAAAGTGGTAAAATTCCTGCTAGGACAACAGAGAGGTTTCAAAAAGTATCCTTGCTTTCTGTGTCTGTGGGACAGCCAAGTTCATGAGAAACACTGGACACAAAAGGAGTGGCCGAAACGTGAAGCTCTGGAAGGAGGGATGCAAAATATTGTGAATGAACCTGTAGTTATTTGGGACATGATCATTTTTTCCCCACTTCACATCACACTTGGCTTAATGAAGCAGTTTGTTCAGGCTTTGAATAAACAAAGTGAATGCTTTCAACATATTATTTCTGGTTTCCTGCCTTGTCTTTTGACAAGATGAAAGCAGTGGTACTCGATGAACCTCAAATTTGAACGCTCATACATGATGAAGAATTTGCCAGGATGATGAATAAGGAGGAGAAAGCAACATGGCAAGGTTTTGTGGTAGTTGCAAAGAACTTTCTTGGCAACAAAAAAGCAGAAAACTATGAACTTCTGGTTCAAAGGATGCTGTTGGCTTTCTGTGACATTTGATGTAACATGAGTGTTAAGATTCACTTCCTGAACAGTCACCTTGATAAGTTTCCCGAAAATCTTGCAGCTGTAAGTGATGAGCAGACTACTGCTAGAGCATCAAATGGATTGTCTTCAACAAGTACACAAACCCGAGTTGCAAACACAAATATTTGCCTGAATAGAATTTAAATAACTTTTGCGCAAATTTTATGATTAAAATAAGTGTTTTAATAGGTTCTATTTTGAAATTGTGAACGAATTCTGATGCAATCATACCTTTTAGTGCATTAGTGTATTTACTGCATTATATAAATTATTACATTTTCACAAACATAATGCCCAAAAAGACATTCTCTTTCATGATGTTAAACTAAATTTTGAAAATTTTATAATAATATTAAAACCTAAAACCTTAAATTGCAAAAAAATGTAGCTTACAGAGAAAAACTCATGTCAGATTTAATCAGCACACTGGAATTAGGTAAGAACAAGTGTTTTTGTGGATGCAACAAAAATTCTGTTCCCCAGTGTTAAGAATGCTTCAGTTTTGCCCAGATTTTTCCCAAGATTCTCATTGTGTGCACTGCCTGACTAGTGCATTTCATCATGCTGATATCAGTCCGGGAGCCACTGCAGACACGACCTGGAGGGGGAGGACACTTCTTTCAAGTGCACATGGACTCCTGCACTGTCCCCTATAAAGGCCACTCCCGTGACCCACTGTATCACGTGCTCTCCCTGCAGGGCCGACTTTTCTTCCCAGGAAGGTCAGGAGCCTGTGCATCACAATACATTTTGCTTCAGAAATGCAACATTTAACTTCAAACTTGAAAATAGCATCAAAGTGACAGAAATGTTGCAATGATCTGTATTTGAAAAACACCTGTGCACATTACCTCAACCACCAACCATTGACGTGTTACTCCTTTGCTCCAATGTGAGGTCTCTTTAAGGTATTCTAGTAAAAAAAAACAACAAAAAAAACAAACAAACAACAAAACAAAACAAAAAAACCCCGAGAACCTCAGATTGTGAGACAAATTATCCAGCAGATATATGAAGTCTTATTGATCAAATTACAACCATGATCCCACCCCACCCCAGAGCTCTGGAAAGTTCAGACCTAAGTCCAGAGGCAAATTCAGGGCTAAGTTACAAAAATACAACAGCAATGTGGCTTAAGGCCCTCTCAAAGTCACAGTGATCTTGCAGGCTGCATTCAGAGGAGCTTGGGGCTCTGCAGACATGACACTGTCCTGGGCCCATGACATTTCCAGGTTGTGCCCAGTGAATTCCTTCCCCCAGTAGTATAAGACACTGAGCTCAGGGACTCTCCTTCAAGCCTAAGCCCCTTTGCAGCGGGATCGAGGTCAACAGGCCCAGGGGAGGCTCTGTTACAGTGCATGTGTTCTATGGGGGAGGAAGTTCCATAAAGAATCCCGAGGAAGAACTGCCTCTAGCAGTGAGGCCCCGTCCTCACAGCTCCTCCTGAACCGCCCACAGTCAGTAGGTGCGCTGGTCCCTGCTTGAGGCACATGCTCCTCCTTGTATGTCAGCCCCTCCTGTAAGCAAGAAACTGAGGACAGCAAGTCACAATGCCACTAATGACCTCCCCAACAGGGAAATCTGAGTTCTGTGCACACAGAGCTGTCATTAACAAAAAATAAGCGAATTTTCTAAGTGTTGACCCTAGGGCACAAAGGCATCACACTGTGGCTCCCAGGACAGGCTGAAGGAAGCCTGTGTATTCTGGAGGAACACCCTGGAAAAAGAGGCCAAAAGGCCTCAGGGCTTGTGAGATGGCCCAGGAAACTGACCGGCTAATTCTAACTTCAGGATCCTCAAGCATATTTACTTTTTTTTTTTATAATTTTATTTTTTAATGGGGTGACATCAATAAATCAGGATACATATATTCAAAGAAAACATATCCAGGTTATCTTGTTATTCAATTATGCTGCATACCCATCACCCAAAGTCAGATTGTCCTCTGTTACCTTCTATCTAGTTTTCTTTGTGCCCCTTCACCTCCCCCTTTCCCTCTCCCTCTCCTCCCTCCCCCCGTAACCACCACACTCTTGTCAATGTCTCTTAGTCTCACTTTTATATCCAACCTACGTATGGAATAATGCAGTTCCTGTTTTTTTTCTGATTTACTTTTTTCACTCCGTATAATGTTATCAAGATACAAATAGCCAACAGATATATGAAAAGATGCTCATCTTCTTTAGTTATTATAGAAATGCAAATCAAAACTGTAATGAGATACCACCTCACACCTGTTAGATTAACTATCATTAACAAGACAGGTAATAGCAAATGTTGGAGAGGCTGTGGAGAAAAAGGAACCCTCATCCACTGTTGGTGGGAATGTAAAGTAGTACAACCATTATGGAAGAAAGTATGGTGGTTCCTCAAAAAATTGAAAATAGAACTACCTTATGACCCAGCAATCCCTCTACTGGTATATACCCCCAAAACTCAGAAACATTGATATGTAAAGACACATGCAGCCCCATGTCCATTGCAGCATTGTTTACAGTGTCCAAGACATGGAAACAACCAAAAAGCCCTTCAATAGATGACTGGATAAAGAAGATGTGGCACATATACATTATGGAATACTACTCAGCCATAAAAAATGATGACATCGGATCATTTACAGCAAAATGATGGGATCTTGATAACATTATTTACTGTTCTTAACTTGATACCTTGCTCACAAGAAAGACCTTTCTTCTTGAACAGACTTTTGTAGTGAAAGGGACAATTAAAGTCTATTGTTCCATGCTGATATCAGTCCTCTATAATCACTAACCATCTAGGGGTATACACAGGTAACCTTAACATTGTCTCCAAATTTCTATCATTTTGTACCTGCTGTTTTTTAGGTTTTAATATAAGACATAAGATCTTACAGGACTATAACTCTTGTTTTTAAAGAAATGTTTATTTTATTGATTTTACACAGAAAGGAAAAGAGGGAGAGAGAGAGACAGGACATCAGCCTGTTTCTGTTCTGTGCCCTGACCGGGAATAGAACCAGCAACCTCTGTGCTTCAGGACGATGCTTTAGACAACCGACTTGTCTGGTCAGGGCCTTACAGAAATATTTCTTACCCAGAACTTCCGAGTACACAGGTACTAACCAATGAAGTTTATATGTTCCTCTATAGATGTGTTTATTATGCGAATTAAGTCACCTTTGTCATGTTGTAAGCTATTATCTTTTACTTGTTATTAACTGTTGTATAGGTCAGGAAAATGGCCTCCATGAGGCTGAGGAAGAAATCCAGGCCTCTGTGGATGAAACCAGGCTGTGCCACATGGGTCCACAGGGTCTCAGCCAGGTGCTTCCCAAGCCCCTGGAGTGTTTACTTCACAGCATCCCAGTCACTGGTCCCACGAGTCCTCTTCCTTTCACCTCTCATCCCCATGCAAACTGGATTCCACCCCAACAATTATTCTGAAATTCCTGACTTCTTCCATAGTAATCTTAAAGACACTTTAAATTTTGTATATTGTAAAAGGTAGAAATCTTTTCATTTTTTCAATGCTTATTAGCGATGTCTGACCAAAACATAAATAGTTCTTTAATGACTAAATTGTAATGTTGATGCTATATATTAAGACCCCTACATAAATAGGTTCATTTTAGAGCTCTCTAATGGTCCACAGTATAGTTGTCTATTTTTTTTCTTGTTTAGGGAGAGACACAGACAGACAGTCAGGAAGGGAGAGAGATGAGAAGTATGAACTCATAGTTGTGGCAGCTTAGTTGCTCATTGATTGCTTTCACATATATGCTTTGACCAGGGGACTCCAGCAGATTCAGTAACCTCTTGCTCAAACCAGTGACTTTGGCTTCATGCCAGCAACTCTCTGGTTCAAGCCAGTGACCTTTGGCTGAAGCCAACAAACATGGGGTCATGTCAGGAGCCGTGCTCAAGCAGGTGCCCTCAGGTCCTGAACCTGGTTCCTCATCTTCTTAGTCCAATGCTCTATCCACTGCACAGCTGCCTGGTCAGGCTGTTGTCCATTTCTACTCCTACTCATCTGGATCAGGGACAATTATTTTTAGTAAGTTCTAGTATCTGATACAGAAAGTTACTACTCAGTGTTGTTTCTAATATCTTGACCATTTTCAAACATAGATTGTTCCCTAAAATTTTTTAAATAATTTTTTTCAGTTTCTGATAAAGCTCCAATGGGATTCAGGATGAAAATATTACAATGATTTTGTGTATAAATTTTGGAAATATTTATGTTTTTGTAAGTTGTCTTCCAAAAACATGGTATATACTACCTCACCCATTAGATTTGTTTTTATGTTTTATAATTTATCACACTTATAAATGAGACATCTTTATTCTATTTTTAATTCTCACTGTTGTTTGTGGCATGCTCAAGCTTCTGTATTTTTATGTATTTAGCATATATCCAGCCACTTACATGCATCTCATCCTAGTATTTTATTTCTCTTGGTGGTGCTCTGTGAGCACGTCTCATGTCTCCTAATGAAACATTCATATTGTCTGCAATTAAAAGTTTTTCACCTTATCTTTGGAAATAGTTAAGATTCTTTAAATTTCTTATTTTAGTGTGACACTTAAAACTCACAGATCCATACTGACAAACAATGGACTTATCAGGCATTTCCCCCATATTTTAATATAATTAGCTTTAGCACTCACTCTTTTAGAGTGATGTTTACAGTGACTTTGAAAATTGATTTTCTTGGTTCTAAACAGTTTTCTTCTATTATTACCTAAAATTTTTTATATTAACTTGGAGGTGGGGTGGCAGATAGACAGGTTCTTGCATTCACCCAAACCGGGGTCCACCTGGCAAACCCCCTTACCAGGCAATGCTCTGTTTATTTGGGGCTGCTGCTCCACTGCTCTAAAATCAAGCAATGTTAGTGCCTGAGGCAGGCCATGGAGCCATCCTCAGCTACCAGAGTCAACTTGTTCTAAGCATTTGAAGCATGACTTCAGGAGTGTAAGAGGGAGAGAGAGAGAGGAGAGATGGAGAGGTAGAGAAGCAGATGGAAGTTTCTCCTGTGTGCCCTTACAAAGAATCAAACCTGGGATTTCCACATGACAAGCTGTTGCTCTACCAACTGAGCCAACCAGCCCAGGCTCTTACTTAGAATTTTAAGTAAGAAATTTTATCAGATTTTACTACATACATTTGTTAAGATAATAACGTTAAGATAGTTTTTGTAGTTGAAGTAGACACTTGCTTCTGGAATCCACTATTTAAGTTATAAAGGCAATTCTCCTCATGGCCTTCATCTAATTGGTACACAGAGGAGAAATTTCACTACACACACACAGCTGACATTCCACAGCCGTTCCGAGGACTGCTGCTGGGACGTTATGATTTAGGGAGTCTAGGACAAAACTACATTAATCATAATGTGGAGGTTTATTTTCCCAGGTCACTCTCATGCTCTCACAAGACAGTGGAATTTTCAGAAGACTGCATGGCATGTGATGTTGCAAAGGAGTTAAGATGGAAGCAAATATGTGTTCCATCTGACTTCTACTGAGCCAGACATTAACAGACTTGGAAAGATCCAAACACTAATACTCTACCCACTATACAGACTTTCAAGTAAAACCAAAGAAGTAAGAGAAATGGAAGAGAGAGTAAATCCAGTTTGAAGAATTGCTGCCCACCACACATGCTTTTGTGTTTTAAAAATGGAATAAAAAAAACCCACTTTTTATTGAATTTACTGGAGTGATGCTGATTAACAAATTATTCAGTTTTCATAATACAATTGTATAAAACAAGTGTGAAGCCTGATGTAAACTATGGGCCTTGGGTGATGATGATGTGTCAGTATAGGTTCATTGACTGTAACATATGTCCCAGGCTGGTGTGGGGTGTAGATTAAAAGTGACCAACATTTTTCCAATGAAAAGGAGGGCAAAAATAAATTGAAAAAAAAAATATCATAAATAAAAAACTCATTTTATTCATTGTAACAATAATGCATTATAATATGACAAATGCATTATAAAAACATTTGTAATATTTTATATTGCAATTATGATTACATGCCTATTAATTTTTTTTTTAGAAGCTGGAAACAGGGAGGCAGTCAGACAGACTCCCGCACGCCCACCAGGGGGCGATGCTCTGCCCATCCAGGGCATCACTCTGTTGCGACAAGAGCCACTCTAGCACCTGGGGCAGAGGCCAAGGAGCCATCCCCAGCGCCCGGGCCATCTTTTGCTCCAATGGAGCCTCGGCTGTGGGAGAGAAGAGCGAGGCAGAGAGGAAGGAGAGGGGGAGGGGTGGAGAAGCAGATGGGCGCCTCTCCTGTGTGCCCTGGCCGGGAATCTAACACGGGACTCCGCACACCAGGCCGACGCTCTACCACTGAGCCAACCGGCCAGGGCCTACATGCCTATTAAATTTTAATAATAATTGTAAAAAAATGTAGTAAAACTAAACATCAAACAAAACCAATAATTTGGAGTGATATTTGGGTATATTTATCATTTTCTAATTAAAAAACATCTGTTTTATGCAACTATTTAATCAAAATGTGTTTTTAATACATATGATTTGAGGTTAAATTTCCACTTTAAAACTCAAATTTCGGGAAAATACTTGTATATAAAATTATATGTATTTGGAATTTATTAAACAGAATATGAATTAATAAAACGTGAATTGTGCTTACCTGTCTATAATTGAATATTAGGAAATAATCATGAGTCTACAATGTCGTATGTGCCATGTTGTGTTTCAGTAAGAAGTACACAAAGCCACTTGCTTGCTCAGAATATCGAGCTCTCTCAAGTTCTCCCGTGTGGAGCGCATGCGTCTCATAATCATGTCTCACCACACTGTACTGATCCTTGACGAATCGTCATGTCAAATACAAATACGTCACATCACACACAATGGATCAACTCTGCATCAATCAAATACAGACATTTACAGATCAGTCTTCCAATATCAAAAAGGAGGACATGGAGGAGGACACTTTTCAAGGGAGGACAGAACTTACAAAAGAAGGACTGTCCTCCCTAAAGGAGGACGATTGGTGACCTTAGTAGATGGTTTGTGAGTAGGACATATGTGCAAAGTCTGCATTTTCTGTTCAATTTCTCTGTGAACCTAAACTCCTCTAAAGAAAACAATGTCTATTAATGAAAGAAGGATAATGTAAAAAATATTCTCTTCAAACAAGAAAAAAATATATAAAGTAAATTAAAACTATAATATAATATACTAAAACACTACTGAAACTGATAGAATTCAAAGTGTTAACCAAACACATGCTCAGCATACAAATATCAATTCCTTTCATATAAACCAGCTGCGACCATCAAATGACATCGTGGGGACTATGAGGTCATTTGGCAATGGGCACAGTATGAGCAGGAGCATTCTGAACAATACCTTCATATATGTGCACTGTTTTCAGGAAAAATCATGAAACTTTACTCACAGATGGGAAGGGCAGTCTAAATAAACAGAGGTACACACCTTGTTCTTTAAGGAAATTCCTATAAATTTAAAGATGTCGACTATCCTCACATAATACTACAAGTTCCGTGTACTCCCGACAAGACTTCTGACAGCATAGTTTGTACTCTGTTTTGAATTTAAAAATAAACTCTAGATGCCTCAGAATTAGCCCAGTTTTATTTCTTGATTAGTGTGGAGGAGCCTGACTTTGGGCCCAGACTAATGGGTCCCAGGTCAGCTCTAAAACCTTCCACCTGTGGGGTCTTCAGCACAGTGCTGACCTCTCGGTCTCAGTTTTCTCATCTGCACAGTAAGGGTGTATCATAGTGCTGACCTCAAAGGATTTGTGAGAGGATAAACAGATCAATATAGGAAGAATGCTCAACATAGTGTCTGGTGGTGAATAGCATTAAAAAAAATAAATGAAAAGAAAGAAATGCAAATACTAAGTCAAACAGAAGAATCACCTGATTCACAAAGTAAAATATCAGATTAAACAAACAGACTCTGCCAACAAGGAATGTTAATACCCTGGGTGCTAACACAGTGTGCTTTTGAATTTGGCCCTGGTTCCATAGGGATCTCTATCAGTGAAAATTAAGGTCATCACTTTGCGATCTCTCAATTCACAATTTTATAATCACATCTGAATCACTGTTATTGCGATTTTTTTTTGTATTTTTCTGAAGCTGGAAACGGGGAGAGACAGTCATACAGACTCTCGCATGCGCCCAACTGGGATCCACCCGGCACGCCCACCAGGGGCGACGCTCTGCCCACCAGGGGGCGATGCTCTGCCCCTCCCGGGGCGAAGCGCCTGGGTCAGAGGCGAAGGAGCCATCCCCAGCGCCCGGGCCATCTTTGCTCCAATGGAGCCTTGGCTGCGGGAGGGGAAGAGAGAGACAGAGAGGAAGGAGGGGGGGTGGAGAAGCAAATGGGCACTTCTCCTATGTGCCCTGGCCGGGAATCGAACCCGGGTCCCCCGCACGCCAGGCCGACACTCTACCACTGAGCCAACCAGCCAGGGCCTGTTACTGAGATTTTTAAAATCCTGATTACTAGATATTAAAACCAAGGGAAGAGGCAGGTGGCAGGTGGCATATAAGTATTACCTACCACAGACACATGGGGTCTCTGGACTCCTTTCTCAGGGAGATGCAACGGGCACGCAGCATCCCTTGTGACTGAGGGGGAAATCCCAGCAATTCCATAGGGTTTTGGTCTTCAGACTGGTAAAAATACACCAGGGGGGTGAAAACGATTGAGGGATCACTTCCAGATTGTAGCATCCGGTCTACTGTACCATGTACACGCATGTGGCCGTGCCCACCGCCGTCTCTGCCTCCAGTGTCCCCATCAGTCCTGCTCCAGCGTTCCCATGACATGGATGGACCGTCCCCCATCCGAACTACATACTCAGCACTGACTCTTCCCTAAGAACCACCAGGCTTCAAAAAAACGATTTGAAGAATTTTGTGAACATAAAGTGTTTCCTATAGGAAGTGCTTTAATAGAAAGGAGAAGCACGTTTAGCCATGACTAATGAATAACTGAAAACAATTTTCACTGACAAATTATAGTGACTCAGTATTTAGTTAATAGCCAAAACATTCAAAGACTCAGGTGACATCACTAACACAAAATCATTATTTTTGCATCTGCACATACCTGATACAAATGTTTTCAGAATCACATCTCTGAAGATGAAAAATAGAAAGAAAATTACCAAATGTTGTCTAAAAATGATATTATGCACGGTTCTATAAAATTAAAGCAGGGCCTCCTTCTGCTCGTTAACAGATGCATGTATCAATAGCATCTCACATCATGTATTTAACATGGTTCAAAAATATTTCTGTCAAGTCTTTATCTAAGTCATAAGCATACCTACCGGTACCATGACAGCAATGTACTCTGTGTCACAAATTTCTCAATGCTGTTTTCTCACTTCTTCCCTTGTTTGGTGCGTGGTTGAACCTGCGAGGTTCCTGTCCTGAGGCTGAAGAAAGAAATGTGTGAGAGGCTGCACCGCTCCTTCCTGCTCCCACAGACACCTGCCAGCATCCCCTGGACCCCTGATGAGGCTCTGACCTCCTCCTGCAGGCTGTGAGCTGCAAAGGGAAGCCCGCGGAAGAGAAAGGTCATGGGGCAGCGGAGTGTCTCCTTCCTCGCCTTCATCAGCTCTTGCCATGAAGCGATGGCACTGTGGTGGCTACTTCTCCTTTCTGTGACACAGCCTGGGAGGGAGAGGGCAGAAAAATGTCAGAGATGCTTCCTTTGCTCCTGAATATCCCTGTGCATGGTGCCTTCATAACACTGGGGACCCAGTCCAGGGGCCATTGGGGATGCAACTTAGAGTTTGTCCACCTATCAGATTTTTTATAACCATCTCTGAATGTAGCTTTAATTCTTCTTTTTGAGCGCATTTTTCTTTTTCACATAAAGCACTGGCTACAACCACCTGCATTGTGGGCTCTCAGGTTCAGAGGAAGTAGCTGCTCAGGTGCCTGGATTTACTGCTGACCTCGTGTCTCCACCACTCCCTGTTCACCACAGGCAGGCTCCTCTCTGGGCACTCTCTGTTCCTGACCAGAGGTGGAGGGAAGGGACAGAGCCAGTGAGAGAGGTGACTCCATCAAAAAAGGGCTGAATCCTGTCTTGATTCAAAGATTGGTGTGTGGCCACAGTTTTGAACTCTAAAAATAGTGTATTACAAATTGATTTACTTTAATTACAGATATTTTTGGTCCTTTCTTCAACTGTGTAACTGATCACAGTTTCCAGGCCATTCCTAGACCAGGAGCCTCCCATGCCTTGAACCAAGACTACTGGGAGATTTCACAGTCGAGTTTCTGTGTGTAATGGGAACACTCCTTGGCTAGTCATGAGGCTGAATGAGCCAGAACGTGTAAGTCCTCAGACAGGGTTGAGCACAGAGTAGGAGCTCTCTGCATGTCAGCTAGCAGCCATTGATTTGTAACAGTGAGACAGCTGTTCCATAAAACTTTGAGGACACCTGGGACCATGACAGATGCACAAAATATGCTGCTAATCTATATCCTCTAAGACATCCAGAAGTGATCATGTTTAGAGAAGAGAAAAGTGGCCCCATAATTTAACATAAAACACTATATTTTTATCTGTTGTTACTCAATATTTTTCTCACTCACTTTTAAATAGTTGTACAGAGAAAACTTGGCTTCTGAACACATTCTACCTGCCACTGGCCCATGGAGCTCTCTATGCCTAGCCCCCAACTGTGTTACTTCCTTCCAGATTCAGTACAACATGAATGGCAAACAGTTCCATAGCATTGACTCCATACAGACACTGTGACCACCTCTCTTAATCTTCACAACCACCAGGAGTAGAGTGATGTTGAAACTTACTGTCCTACATGGGACACTTGAGAAGGTAGAAGAGGTCACTAAATGGACAGAATGCAAGGACAGCAGCACAAACCAGGATTCCTCTGAGCAACCTGATGTGTGATGTCCCTCCCTACAAGGTAGGTATGGGATGTCTGTCCAGTTTAATGGAAAAAAGGACCTCAGTAAGTTGACCATGGCACACAGCCAGTGGGAGGCAGAGCCAGGTAAGGAAGCAGGTGTCTAGGATCAGAGAGTTCTCAACACTGCCCATCCACTAAGTTTGACCCTATGGATCTCCACGCTATGAGTCAAATGGATTCCTGTGACCTTGACCTGCACAGCTTCCCTATATGGCCTCCAGGTGGATATTTGTGCAGGCCTCATGGTACTTTACTCGATGCCTTTGCTCCACATGAAATCTCCACTGTCCCTGCCTGGGTGCCTTTACGTATTTATATTCTATGCCACACCAAAGGCAGCCCAATGTCATTGTCAGATCGTGCCCTTGTATCTATGAGGTCACCTTCCAGTGACCCCGTGACTCTTGTGTGCACCTTTCTCCTGGTGACAGGGCCTGACCCTATGGCACTTTCTTCCCTGTTCAGCTCCTAAGGAGCATGACCTGTGCTATCTGGTCTGCATGTGACAGTCATGATACACTGGGTGTCTACTTGCTTTAAACTCTTTTGGGGGACAGTTTGCAATTCTACAAAGAGTACTCTGATTATAAAACATGTTTCATTGGTGGGTTTCTTATGAAAGGGGGACTCATTTAAAATAAGAACTCTAAAAAGGCAAAGCTCACCTCAACACTAAACCCTGGCATCAGCCAGACATCGTGGTGCTAACACCATGTTTTCTCTGTCCCTGGAGAGAGCTGTGGAATCACACTTGGCAGGCTAGGTGGGGAGAGAAAGAAGTTGAGCCTTGACAGCCAGGGACAGGGACATCGCAGTCCTTCTGTTCCCTAGAAGTAAACATTACTTTGATTTCATCTAACCCTGATCCATCTACTGACTGGGGACCGAGAGACAGATTTGGAAGCTGAGTCGGGATCAGGTGGCAACTCCAGTTAATTCTTTTTGGCTCATTCACCAAAACCTTGAAATTATACAATTTGATATTTCTATAAAATATGTGGTTAAATATTTCATACCACACACAAGTGACAGTCCATGTGCTTCATCAGATTAATACAGCAAATCTTCTCTATTCAGTTACTAGTTTCCCTGCAGCTAATGTGCCTGTTTTCTTGCTAACGATTGCCCTCCAGAGTGTGAATCTGTGGTCTTAGGACTGTGACAAAAGGAAATAGGGCAGATTTAATATGTATTCCCAGTGCTGAACCGCGATTCTCAGCTGGGACTGTTTTTCGTCCTCCTTCCACCCACTGTTGTACATTTTATCATGTCCAGAAGTATTTTGGTGTCCCAAAGGGTGAGTTGTAAACCATTGGCATCAAATGGGTGAGACCACGTTTTTTTACGAAACAATGTGCACTGCTCAGGGCAACCACTCAACAAAGCAATTCTGAACCTCCAATGGCACTAAAGCCACGGCCGAGACACCTAGTCATAGAGACATACCTGATGTCTCTTTGCCACAGCATTCATCCTTGTGGCAAAAGATGAGAACAGACCGGTGGCCTCACACCCACAGGACAGTGAGGAGCCACCATGCTAATCGATGCTGGCAGAAGAGTGGTCACATGTAAACTCTAGTGCATGGAGCTCATCTAGAAGGTCGAGACTTCGCCAGGCTTGTCCCCCCTCCTGGAGGTCCCCATCTTCTCCTCTCTGTCACCCTCATTGACTTTGTCCTTCAGGACCCACTCAGTCCTCACCCGTTCACAGTCTTCATCTAGGAGAATGACAGCTCACATGGGCTTTGTTCCCTGTGGAAAGTCTAACGGCCTTTAATTTCTATGTAGAATCTCATTTTATGATATAACATACTCTTCTTCACTTCCCGGCCTTATCTCCTGTCATTTAATATGACAATCAATTACTTAAGAAAATGTGTTCATTCTTTCAACAAAATATATCAAGTGTCTTCTATTTTTGGTGCAGCTTAGGTTTCTACCTGGCCTTAGACGATTTGCCACTTATTAACTTATTTCAACCATATTTTGTCTTATGAATTTCAGTGCTGTCCTTTATTCTCATTCCTCTCTGACAATTTCCTGTAATTTTCAAATTTTTTATACTGTATTAAAATAGTGATGTCAATGCATAGTTCAAAAAAAGAAAAGGCTGAAAATCACTTCCCATGAGAAGCCCGAGAAGCCTCTGCGACCTCATCCACACCACGCTGTCGCCTCCTCCCCACAGCTGCGTTCACCGCGTCTCCTGCTGGGGACGTGGGCAACTCTCTGTTTGCACTTTCTTTGCGGCTCATCTACCAACACCTGTGTAATATCCTGTGTGCTCTGGGATGCCTGCCTTGTCTTTCTTCATTGAGTCCTTTCTGTAGAGCAAATTCTCCCCTACGTTCAGAGAAAAACCTCATGGGAGATAAAACTTCAGCAGATCTGCTGCTCTTCTGAGATGTGTTTATGTTCATGCTGAAATGCTAGCTGACTGCCTCAGAATTCTGTCTGTGCACAGGTACAGGCCAGACCTCTGAACTTTCAGTGTTCCTCTGTGCCCTCCAGTCGGTGCTGATTCTACTTTTATTCCCCATCCTGCCAGGTGACCTAGTGTTTGTTTTTGAAAGAATCTGCTTCCTTTAAGGTGATGTTTCCTAATGTCACAAAATGTGTTCTGATGTGGGGAATGAGTGAGCTGTCTTAGTTCATATTCTTTGCTGTGGGGGCATTTTCTTGATGTATTTCTTGGTTATTTTCTTTCAGTACAATCTCCCTTCTTTAAAAACTTTTTTTATAAGTGGACCTATTAAATCCTTGTCTGAAATGCTTATTTTTCTTCTCTTATTTCTGTTCTTTATCTTACATATGCATGTACACACACTTTGTCACATTATGTCTTCTAAATTCTTTATGCTTCAATATAGTTGTCATATTCATATTTTCAAGTTCCTTGTTTTACTTAGAATGCTTAATACTCATAACAAAGAAAAGATTGTAGTAATCTGAACTTTCTAAAGACCCATGACATGTTTCACGAGAGAGAGTTCTGTCTGGCCCATAGAACTTTAATCTGTCTCTTAAAACTAAGTGTCTATTAAGAACTTACTTGCTCTCTGTCGCTCTTCATTTTAATGCCCTCAGTCTGCCTGAAATGATAATTAGCATCTGGGAGACACATAGTAGAATTAAATGAAAGGGAAGAATGAACAGTATTAATTTTTATGTGAGGTAAAGATTTTGTTATCCTACAGGCAAGAATGCACTCATTTCTGAATGGAGACTGACCGCCATATTATAGGAGTGAAGAGTCACTGAAAGTTTGCTCTTAGTGAACATATGACCAACCAGTGCCTTGGGCTTGGAATATTGAACTTGTCACTGAGGGTTGGAGGAATGCAGACAGAAAACATATGAAGAACAGAGTATAGGCAGACAGAGGTGACATTTGTCCCAAAGAGAATTAAATGCCTCAAAGACAAAGTTAAGAAACTCTGCAGATCCATCCTTTGTAGCTGGTAATTCAGTCTGTGAGTTTGAATCAGAGTTTCTAAACACAGGTTCTGTCTTCCGCAAAAAAAATCTCATGAGGCAAATCTAACAGAGAGTTAACACCAGACATGATCTGACAGGAGTTGTCAGCAACACAGGGAGAGTGTTCAGGGGATTGAAATACAGAACCTATTCCCATGGGCAGGTTTCTTTTGGCCGCCTCTCAGAAAGCTGCTTTCTAAGGATATTTTTCTATGTTTTTGTAAAATATACAAAATAACATTTATCATTAAAATCATATTAAGTGCACATTCACTGACATGGGTTACAGCACAGTCTCTATTTTTCCACCATCCATGTCCACAATCGTCCCGATCAGAGGCCCTAGCCATTAACCTCACTCCTCTGCCCCGTCCTCTCCGACCCAGCCTTTTCAGTTGTGTGTCACCTCATCTCCCATCCCATCAGCAGCTCAGGGAAGACACGTTCCTGCCCGAGACCCTATCTGTCACTGTTATCACAGTAATACCGATAAATGCCCTGCCATGCCCACCTTGCAGAGCTAGAGAAGTGGCCAAGGAAAGGTCTCCAGGTGACCCCCTGGGGATGCTGGGAGTCTCTGGCTCATGCACAGTCTTGCTGTCCTCCCCAGTTCAGGGGCTGTCATGGCCTCTGCAGTCACATGGTGCTGCACCCGCAGCAGGGGAGGTGGGGATGGGGACCTCACGGTTCCACCCGCAGAGGTACTCACGTTCGTCCTGGACTGGGGCCTGCGCATCACTTGCTTTTGAAATCTTCCCCGTTGATGCTGAGAAGACACAGAGCCAGGCTGGAGGCCAGTGGTGGGACATCCTTGGTCACACATCCAATGGCAGTAACAGTCTTTCGGCTTGTGGAGACCCATCAGGAAAAAGTGAGACAGAACTTGTAAACTTCCAGGACAATGGCTGCCCATAAGTGTCTCCATGCTTGTAAACTCTTAAGCATTCTAGAAGTATTAACAATGATTGATAGTGTTTGTTACTGATATTGTTAATTTATTTTAAATATTCCCAAAAGAGCTCTGTCATAGGACTCTTATATCACAAAGGAATACAGTGACAACAGAGGGATGAGTATGGCTGCCTGTGTGTGTGTGTGTGTGTGTGTGTGTGTTTCCCCTTATTTGTTTGTTTAGGTATCTCTGTGCTTGTGTAATTCTGCATGGTCTGGGTATGTGTTAAAATGTGTTTGTGTGTATGTGTTGTTTGGTGTACACAGTGTGACTCTGTATGAGGATTTATTTTAGGGTGTGGGACGCAGATATTGATTCACCGAGCAGGAGATAGGACACAAACCTTGTACAAGGCTGTGAGCTGTCCTGTGCACGGACAACATAGAGGGAAAGGACCACGAGCAGTGCTGGGACCCAACACCATGCACGAGAGAATGACATGTAGAGAGGATGGTTGAGCACAACGTCTGGGTGAGCAGAGACATGGGGACAGAGGGGAGTCCGGGACAGGGTCAGGCCAGGCCTGTGTGTACTGCTAGTGAAGGACCTTGTCCTCCCACTGCATATCTGACTGTGACAAGAGCCTCGTGAACCTGTGTCCACCGAGTACAGTGTGGTAATAAACACAGAAGGCATTCCAGAAAATAAAAACTAATTTATGTGAACATGTTCCCCTGTGATATTTCCTATAAAAATTTTAAATACAATAGATAATAGAGAATAATACTTATTTTCCATTTTCTCCACCATATTTTGTATAAATATATAGTTTATTATTAGAGAAGGAGTGTAGGTCTAATAATAAGTCCTCTTCCTTAAAATATTTAGAAAGACATGAGCTCTCCTGATTCAAAGTTGCAAAAGGATGTTGGAGGGAGGCTTGGCCGTGGAGTGGGCAGAGCTAGGTAAACTCTTAGAGTCAGCAGGCACAGGGGCTGAAGTAGGCTCGTAACGGCCCCAGTCAGATCCAGACCCTAAACCCGGACTTGTCATGTCTCTCTCATGATAAAAAGGACTTTGTAGATGTGATAAATTTGGATTTTGAGTTAGGAAAATGATCCTGAATTTTCTGATGACCACCAAGTGGCATCCCAAATATTCCATATGAAGGTGACAGGCACATTTTCAAACACAGAGAACAATACAGCAATGTCCCATCATGGGGTAGAGACAGGAGGAATGTGGGTACCAGACGAGACCAGCCATCAGCTCTGGGCTGGAGGCACCAGGGATAGATGTTCCCCTCGATGTTCCAGAGCCAGCATGGCCTCCTGACACTGTGATTTCAGCAGAGGTTACAGATTTTAGAATTTGTCCTCCACACCTGGAGTAAAGAACTTAATTGAAGGCACAAAGAGTGTCACTCTGTGTCACAACAGACCCTGAAACCAGCTATGATCTGTGATGTATCTGAGTCAGCTGCCTCATTGGACGGGGGCCCATTAGCCTGGATGCGCTCATGGAAGAGGAGTAGGTGGGGAGACACTGTGCTCATCTGACGTGTTCTTCCGGCAGTAAGTGTGGATGGTGAGCATGGAGCTGTCCGCATGGGGATGGACCCCGTGTCCGGGGCTATAGAGAGAGACCCTGAGGGAGGAAGCGGTAGCCGGGGTTGAGTTGAGCAATACGCATGTGCAGAGTGCAGGGAGTAAGTGAAGGTTGAGACCTGCAGATTCACAACAAGTGGAGAAGTGGACAGAGACCATGTCACACGGCGCCATCTGAACATTGACCCCAGGGTATGCGAGAACCGAGCAGGGTTTGTGCTGACAGTGCGGGCGCAGTAGCAGCGATGCTGCTGGTGGGAACCATGTGAATGCCGTCAGGCTGCAGTCTCTGTAGTCGCGCCAAGAAGCGCGTTCTCATGCTTTTACCCTCAACCGCGCCGCCCTCAGGGTCATGTGACCAGGCAGTCTGTGGGGTCATGCAGGATGGCTCCTGAGCCCATATTCCCACCGGGACCACTGAACTCAGGACTCCCTGGACCCTGGACGCTGGTCTCCCTACTTACTCCTGACACCACCCACAGGCCGCTTTATGATGAAACCACCCTACTCAAGCCAGAGACTGCAGGATAAAACAAGACAGGAAGCAAAGTGCAGGAAAGGAATTTATTGAAGCAAGACGTAAAACCTTCACATTGTTGGGAAAGATCAGGTCATCATTGAACGACAGGGAACTCACATAGAAGATTGTTAAGATATATCTGTTACATTCTTTCACTACAGTGTTCTGAAATAGTGAAAAGAAAAAGGGACGTAAGTCATGCTGCTCATGGAGATGACATGTTAACACAGACTGTTGGTCTCAATCTAGATGTGGAAGAAACTGCAACCTGCAAAGGGAAATGGAGGCACCAGGCAGGTAGCCGTGCGTGTGGGGAATTCAATAGTCCTGGTCCAGTCTGCACAGACCGTGCGAGTCAGGAGAGAACCATGTCCACACCCCGCAGATAAACCCTGCGTGTCCCCAGAGAAGGGCGCAGGTCTCTAGTGGAGCGAGGAGGAGGCTCAGGAGTTGGGCAGAGCAGCCCGGTGTCCTTCCTCTGAGTCTCAGCACTGAGAACTCCACTTGTAACTAAATGGGGACACAGGGCAGAAGGACCTGGATGGGTTGGAAGGGGACCTGGGCCGTTCTGCCTGCAGATGTCCTGCCTCCAGGATTGGACATTCCCCGCAAGGCACCCGGACTTCCCCGCACTGAGAATCCAGCTAGTGAGGACATTTATGTGAAACCTGACTTAATTCCAGGGGCAGAGGAGATCATAGACACCTTTACATCTGTGTGATCTCTGCATGAGGACATGATTGAAGTGTTTCAGCTCCACACGGGGCTGCAGAGGACACAGGGAGGGTCGCGGCCCCCTGGCTGGGAAATGTGGGGTGAGGTACAGGAGTGGCCTTGGCACTGTGAGAGCTGGCAGAGCCCCCAGCAGCCGCCCCTCTGTCCTGACTGAGGGTGGGGCCAGCTCTCTCCCTCTCGCTGTGTCCACTTCTCCCTCCCAGTCCTCCCGTGAGAGTCCCAGGGACTGTGCCACTGGGTGAGGGGCCCATCCTGCTGGGGGAACAGTCTCTGGCCCTGCCCCATCACACCCTGTGCGCCTGGCTGTCCCTCTCCTCAAGACACTTTAGGGAACCTGGTGCCCAGGGAGGTGACCTGAGAAGGTCGAACATGCCCAGCACTGTGTGCAGCCTTAGTCCAGCTCAGCAGGTGTCATATTATCATGGAGCTGGTGTTCACGGGCCACTCGATCAGAGGTGAGCAGAGGGGCAGCCGCCTTCACACCCTGTGTCCCCAGAGCAGCACCCTGACCTCCCTCCTGGCTGCACTGCTGAGTGGCAGCCTCTATGACTATGAAGATAGAAATTACCAAGGCACCGAGAACCCTCAGTGTGTTCCAAGGTGAGATTTTTATCTATGTATTGCTTTTCTGTCATCTTGGCCTCAACACTTTCTGCAGGGGCATCGTATTTCTGAAGACAGAGTTTGAATATGAAGGCGGGGTGCAAAACAGGGTTCTGGTAACTCATGAACAATATTTGCACAGACCTCTCCTGCATTTGCTGGAGCAAAAGGAAAAAAGTAACAAGTCATGTGAAAAAACTTACATTTTTCCCTATGGTGCCTGACCTTAGAACCAGAAAGAAACTCCTGGGAGTCTATGGTCCCCTTCCTTAATAGGGCCCAGAACAATGCAAAATCCTGGAAGTAATGACTCGCTCAAGATCCCAGAGCAAGCCGCAGAGCTCTGTCTGGAAAGTTGCTTGGCTGATCCCTAGTTCAGGTTTATCCTTTGTGAATTATACCCGCCACATTCTAAGACTCCCTGATTTGCTGAAATTCAATTCTCTAGATTTCAAAAATTAAGTTTTGCCTGCCAGTACAGTGAAACCTTCTTTACTCCTGATATGAGAGTAAAAGAAATGTTAGTAATGACTCTTTCCAGTGAATGGCAGTCAAAACTTACCAGAAGTAAAGAAAGGAGACTAAATCTGAGAGAAGTGAGAAAATCTATTAATGTAGAAGATGCTCTTTTGAGATTAAATAAGGCTATAGGATTATGTCATTGGATGAAGACTGCCAAAAAGATTCTCAGGAAAGGACTCTATGAGTTTCACACATCTGGAATTATGCACATGTCATGATGGCTCTTGTGTTCTGCACTGATGTACGGAATTCTTAGAGAAGGTGGGAGGTGAGAACTGGGGCTTACTACTGACCCCATGGGATTGTGCTGAGACCAGAAGTAAACACTTTTGCTGGTCTAGATCCTCCACCCATCTCCCAAGACTTTGATATCACCTGCTGTCTAGAACGTGCCATACCAGGCTCTGATCAGACCAGACCAGACAGCAGCTATTCAGAGATCGTGAGAGGGTCAGATTTGAGGCCACATGGAGAAACAGGAGGAGGTTCAGAAAGGCAAATCAAAGAGAACGACTGAAAAGGACTAGGGTCAGTGAAGTCACACCAAATTATTGCTGGATGAGTGCCCAGAATTAGCCAGGAAAAGTAGCAGTTGCAGCCTTAACGATGGCACTGGGATCTCAAATCCTGGCCGGACGCCTAGAGAGCAATCAGAACATGTTGATTGGATGAGGGTTGCTGGTTCTCAGAGCCCAAGGTAAGATTGATCATTCAGAGATTCAGACAACACCGGCTCTTCTGAACTGAGAACTCTGCTACAGCCTTTCCATCTTGAACATTGTAGGAGTCTGAATCCAGGAGTTCACAGGCCGTGGACTCAACCGGCACCTAAAAGACCCAGGGAAGCAGGATGTCTGATGGGACCTGGAGCTTCCCTGTGACACAGGGCATCTCACTGCTCTGTCAGAGCCACTCTGGGCGGCAGCTGCAAAGAGCAAGGACAAGAGGAGACTTGGAAAGATTGAGCACTTGTTCAAGGTCACAGCGCTGCTGAGTGTCAGAGTCATGACTCACAAGTAAGGTCCACTACATCATGCTGCTCTGACATGTAGACCACAGACAGGGATGAGGCTTCCAATGGAGAACCCTTAAAACGAGCCTGCTAGGGATTTGGCTCCCTTTCCAGGCCGTGTCTGGTTGGCTGATCTCTGTCAGCCTGGTTCTGGGCACAGAGACGAGGGTCAGCAAGTACCCCTGGGTGTGCAGGACTATGAACTAACAAACTACTCAGGTGGGTTAGGGAACATCTTTAGTGTGAGATGATGCCTGCTGTGCCAGGGCTCCTTTGGCTGTTGAGTGAGAAAGGTCAGTCGGCTGCTGACAAATGTGAAGAAATCAGAGGTGTTTGGTTCCCAAGAGAAAACTGTGACAAGAGTTAGATACATCCCCACTCCTAACTTCTACTTAGTCTAACATATAGAAACTATCAATTGACATTTTATATTAAATCAAAGAAAGTTCCTAGTCTTATGTATTGTTTAAAAGATATCAAAAGATTTCAAATTAATTCCAATGCTAAACTGTCTTCTGGTGACACTTGTCATTTCCTAAGGTGATCAACTTTTTTACAATAAAAAGGAGAACAAAAATAAATTGAAGAAAATAATATCATAAATAAAAGAAACATTTTATTCATTGCAAGAATAATGCACAATAATATGATAAATGCATACTAAAAACATTTGTAATATTTTATATTGTAATAATGCTTACATGCCTATTAATTTTTTAATAATTGTAAGAAAAAAGTACTCATTTAATAAAACTAAATATCAAAGAAAACCATTAATTTGGAATGATATTTGTGTGTATTTTTCATTATCTAATTTAAAAAGTCTGTTTTATGCAACTATTTAATCAAAATGCGTTATTAGTAGATATCATTTGATGTTAGATTTTCACTTTAAAACCCTGCCGACAAAAGGGACTGAGACCCAGCCTATGTCATTGCCGCAGAGAAACATCAGCAGATTTCTGCCCAAAAGCACCACAGAAGAAAACATACAGTACAGTGCAACTTTCTAGAAAAAATGAAGAAGTCACTTCTAAAAACCAGGAAAAAATTTTATTTTTATTATTTTTTTTCATTTTGATTATTTTTTTCTTTTTCCTTTTTTTTTGTCTTTTTCCTTTTTTTCTTTTTCTTTTGAAATTTATTATCTCTAGTTGTTACATTTTTCATTCTTGTTTTTTGTGAGGGTTTTATTTCAGAAAAATTTTTTTAGGGGGAGATTATTTTAGGTGTTCTTTTATTGTTGTTCCATTTTTTCTCTTTCTTCCCTCTTCCCATTTCTTCACATATCTCTTTTTTCCCCTCATCAAATCATCATTTATTATCAAATTATTATATTTTGTAGTCATATTTTTTGTGTGCATTCAGATTCTTTTTTACTTCATTTTTTCTCTTTTTAGTCATTTTTCCTCAGTTATGGTTCCATGTTCTCTATAATTTTTCTTCCACTTATCATTACAGAATTTTCATTTTATCACATTATCTTTTCAATTTTTATCTTATTTTTTAATTATATCCTACTAATGTTATTAACAATACCACTCTCAAATGCCACTAAGGAAAAAGAAATCAAATATCATGGATACAAAAGACCGAGAGGGAGCTCAGATAGATGATGAAAAATCTGTAGAAAAAATTTTTAATTACAATGAACTTGGAGTAAAATGACGGAATTCAAAACTGAAGTCCTAAAAATACTCAATAAAATAAAAGAAAACTCTGAAAGTTAATGAAGAGAGCTCAAAAAACAATGTAATGAACTACAAGAATACTTTACCAAAAAAATTGAAACTATAAAAAGGAACTAAACAGAGATGGAAAACTTAATACATGAACTGAAAAACAAGGTAACAAGCTTAGCTAATAGGACAGGCCAGAGAGAAGAGAGAATTAGTGACATAGAAGACAGGAAACTGGAGATATTACAGAGAGAAGAGGAGAAAGAAACACTAATTTAAAAAAATGAAAAGCCATACAAGAAATAACTGTATCAGAAGAGCAAGATAAGAATAATGGGTATATCAGAAAAAAAAGAGAGAGAAAAAGAATGGAGAATATATTCAAACAAATAATTGATGAGAACTTTCCAATCCTGTGAAACAACTTAGAACCTTGAATCCAAAAAGCAAACAGAACGCTGAGTTACTTTAACCCAAACTGACCTACTTCAAGGCACATTCTAATGAAATTTTAACAAATCTATGGCAAAGAAAAATTACTCACAGCAGTCAGGGAAAAGAAGAGTACAACATATATAGGATGGCCCATTAGGCTATCATCAGATTTCTGAGAAGAAACCCTAAAAGCCAGAAGAAAGTGGACCCCAATATTCAAAGTGCTGAAAGATAGAACCTTCCAGCCAAGAATACTATATTCATCAAAACTATCCTTTAAATATGAAAGGGAAATAAAAACATCCACAGATATAAAGAAGATGAGGAAATTTATCACCAGAAAATCTTCACTTCAGGATGTACTAAAGGAGGTTACCTGACCAGATACAAAGAAAAAAACAAAACAAAGTCACAAGTAAAAGCTCCATTAAGATCACAGTAAAAACAAGAATAATCTGTGAAAATAAAAAGAAATAAAGGGAGAGGACAACAATTAGCAGTAGCAAAAGAGGATGAAGTGCAGAAGCGCTCATGAGAAAAAGGACTGCAATGAATATGATATATATCCTTTTAATTGCCTAATGGTAACCACCCCTGAAAATACCACTACTGAAATACCTGGCTTAAAAAAGGAGGAAACAGAGGAAAGAATTTTGGAATACAACCAAACAAAAGCAAATGACAGAAGAACAAAAGAGAAAAACCAAACAAGAAACAGAGCTATCAGAAAGCAATATATAAAATGACAATAGGAAACCCTCAAGTGTCAATAATTACAATAAATGTAAATGGATTGAACTCACCAAGAAAAAGAGAGTAGCAGAGTGGATCAAAAAAATCAACTGTATGCTGCCTACAAGAAACACATCTAAGCTATAAGGATAAAAACAGATTCAAAGTGAATTGTTGGAAAATGATTCTCTAAAAAAATAATATCCAAAGAAAAGTAGGTGTAGCCATAGTCATATCTAACAGTGCTGAATACAAGACAAAACGTTAGTCAGAGACAAAGATGGTCATTTCATAATGATAAAGTGGAAATGAATCAAAAAGACATAAAACTTTTTAACATATATGCACCAAACCAAGGAGCACCAAAGCATATAAGACATCTACTAACTGATCTAAAAATAGAAACTGACAAAAATACAATCATACTTGAAGACCTCAATACATCACTGACAGCTCTAGATCATTCATCCAAAGAGAAAATCAATAAAGAAATATTGGCCTTAAACAAAACACTAGAACAATTGAATATGATAAACATCTACAGGGCATTTCATCCAAAAACACCAGAGTATACATTTTTCTTCAATGTACATGGAACATTCTCAAGAACTAATCATGTGTTAGGCCAGAAAACTAACATCAACAAATGTAGAAAGATTGAAATTATATGAAGCATATTCTATGACCGTAAACATTGAAACTAGAATTCAACTTCAAAAAACAACTAAACAAACCCTCAAAAATATTGAAATTAAATACCATACTTTGAAAAAATGAGTGGATCAAAAAACAAATAAAAGCAGCAATTCAAAGATATATACAGAAAAATGAATATAAAACACAATATATCAGAATCTCTGGGATACAGCAAAAGCTGTATATGAGGCAAGTTTGTATCACTACAGGCTTATATGTACAAACAAACAAACAAAAAAAGCCCAAATAAACAACTTAACATCACATCTGAAAGAACTAGAAAAAAAAAAAAAGGCAGCCCAAAACCCATAGAAAAAATAAAAAAATAAAAATCAGAGCAGTAATAAATAAAATAAAAAAAATAGAAAAAAATTAATAAAACAAGGAGCTGGTACTTTGAAAAGATCAACAAAATAGACAAACCCTTGGCAAGACTCACTAAGGAAAAAAGAGAAAGGACTCATATAAACAAAATCCAAAATGAAAGAAAAGAAATCACTACACGTATCATAGATATACAAAGAATTATCACAGAATACTATGAAAAACAATATACTACCAAATTTAAAAATCTAGAAAAATGGATAAATTCCAAAAACAATACAATTTTCCTAGACTGAATTATGAAGAAGTAGAAAGACTAAACAGACCCATGAGTGGGGAGGTAATAGAAACAACTATCAAAAATCTAAAAAAAAAAAAAAAAAATCCAGGGCCAGACAGCTATACTAGTGAATTCTATTAAATATTCAAAGAAGATTTGGTTCTTGTTTTACTCAAACACTTCCAAAAAAAAATTGGAGAAGAAACAATACTTCCAAACACATTTTATGAGGCCAACATAACCCTCATACCAAAACCTGGCAAAGACAACACAAAAACAGAAAACTACACACCAATATCTCTAATGAATACAGATGCAAAAATCTTAAAAAAACAAAATACTAGCAAGTCAAATAAACATTAAAAAAATAATTCACCATAATCAAGTAAGATTTATCCCAGAATAACAAGAATGGTTCAACATACCTAAAAGAACAATTAACGTAATATACCATATCAATAAACAAAGAACAAAAGCCATATGATCCTATCAATATATACAGAAAAAGCATTTGATAAAATACAACATCATTTTATCTTTAAAATACTCAACCAAATATATATAGAAGAAAAATATCTCAACATAATAAAGGCCATTTATGACAAACCATCAGCTAACATCATATTAAATGGCAAAAAACTGAAAACTTTTTCTCTAAAATCAGGAACAAGACAAGGCTGCCCACTCTCTTCACTCCTATTCAATGGAGTGCTGGAAGTTCTAGCCAAAGCAATCAGACGGACAAGAGAAAGAAATAAAAGGCATTCATATTGGGAAAGAAAAAGTAAAGGTTTCACATTTTGCAGATGATATGATCCTGTATATAGAAAACTCCAAAGACTCCACAGAAAGGCTATTAGAAACAAGAAACAGCCCTGGCTGGTTGGCTCAGCGGTAGAGCGTCGGCCTAGCATGCGGAGGACCCGGGTTCGATTCCCGGCCAGGGCACACAGGAGAAGTGCCCATTTGCTTCTCCACCCCTCCACCGCGCTTTCCTCTCTGTCTCTCTCTTCCCCTCCCGCAGCCAAGGCTCCATTGGAGCAAAGATGGCCCGGGCGCTGGGGATGGCTCTGTGGCCTCTGCCTCAGGCGCTAGAGTGGCTCTGGTCATGACATGGCGATGCCCAGGAGCATCGCCCCCTGGTGGGCAGAGCATCGCCCCTGGTGGGCGTGCCAGGTGGATCCCAATCGGGCGCATGCGGGAGTCTGTCTGACTGTCTCTCCCTGTTTCCAGCTTCAGAAAAATGAAAAAAAAAAAAAAAACCCAAGAATCAAATACACTAAGGTTTCAGGATACAACATTAATATACAGAAGTCTATTGCTTTCTTATATGCAAACAATGAAACTTCAGAAAATGAACTCAAAAAATCAATCCCTTTTACAGTCGTAACAACAACAACAAAATACTTAGGAATAAACATAACAAAGAATGTAAAATACCTATATAATGAAAACTACAAAGCATTGTTAAAGGAAATAAAAAAAGACACAATGAGCCTGTCCATGCAATGGCCAGTGGTTGGAGCATCGGATTGGGATGCGAAAGGGCTCAGGTTCAAGACCCCGAGGTAGCCAGCTTGAGCGCTGGCTCATCTAGCTTGAACAAAAAGCTCACCAGCTTGGACCCAAGGTCGCTGGCTTGAGCAAGGGGTTACTCTTGTCTGCTGAAGGCCCGTGGTCAATGCACATATGAGAGAGCGGTTGGTGAAAAACTAGGGTGTTGCAATGAGGAACTGTTGATTGATTCTTCTCATCTCTCTACATTTCTGTTTGTCTGTCCCTATCTGTTTCTTTTTCTGATTCTTTCTCTTTGTCCCTGTAAAAAAAAAAAAAAAAAAGACAAAATGAAATTGAAATTGAAAAATATTTTCTGTTTTTGGATAGGAAGATTAAAAATAGATAAAATGACCATGTTACCCAAAGCAATATACAAATTTGATGCTATTCCCATCAAAATTCCAATGTCATTTTTAAAAGAAATGAAACAAAAAAATCATCAGCTTTATATGAAACCATAAAAAACCCTGAAGAGTCAAAGTAATCCTAAGGGGAAAAGAAAAAATGAAGCTGCGGCATTACAATAAGTGACTTCAAATTATACTACAGAGCCATGATAATCAAAACAGTATGGTATTGCCAGAAAAATAGACACTCAGACCAATGAAACAGAATAGAGAGCCCAGAAATAAACCACACACACACACACACACACACACACACACACATATGATCAAATTATTTTTAAAAAAAGGAGGTAAAAACGCACAGTGGAGAAAAGAAAGCCTCTTCAGTAAATGGTGCTGGGAAAACTGGAAAGCCACATGAAAAAGAATGAAACTCGACTACAGTTTGTCTCCTTTCACAAAACTAAAAGATCTGAAACAATTAATTACATAGAAGAAAACATAGGTACTAAACTCATGGACCTTGGCCATAAAGAGCATTTTATGAATTTGACTCCAAAGGCAAGGGAAGTGAAGGCAAAGATAAATGAATGGGACTACATCAGACTAAGAAGCTTTTGCACAGCAAGAGAAACTGACAACAAAACTAACAGAAAGCCAACTAAATGGGAGATGATATTTCAAACAGCTCAGATAAGGGCCTAACATCCAAAATATACAAAAAACTCACAAAACTCTACAACAAACTAGCAAACAATCCAATAAAAAAATGAAAAGAGGTCATGAACAAACAATTTTCCCAAGAAGAAATACAAATGGCCAAAAGATATATGAAAAGATGCTCATCTTCACTAGCTATTAGAGAAATGCAAATCAAAACTACAATGAGATACCACCTCATACCTCTTAGATTAACTTGTATCAACAAGACAGATAATAACAAGTGCTGGAGAGGCTGTGGAGAAAACGGATCCCTCATTCACTGTTGCTGGGAATGTAAAGTAGAACAACCATTATGGAAGAAAGTATGGTGGTTCCTCAAAAAATTAAGAATAGAACTACCAAATGACCCAGCAATTCCTCTACTGTGTATATACCTCCAAAACACAAAAACATTGCTACGTAAAGACACATGCAGCCCATGTTCATCGCAGCATTGTTCATAGTTGCCACGATATGGAAACAACCAAGAAACCCTTCATTAGAAAATTGAAAAAAGAAGATGTGGTACATATATACTATGGAATACTGCTCAGCCATAAGAAATGATGACATAGGGCCATTTCTTACAACATGGATGAACCTTGATAACATAATATTATACTGAGTAAAATAAGTAAATCAGAAAAAACTAAGAACAGTATGATTCCATACATAGGTGGGACACATGGGAGACTCATGGACATAGATAAGAGTGCAGTGGATACAGGGAGAGGGGAAGGGAGGAGAGAGAGATAATGGGAGAGGGGAGGGGCACAAAGAACATCTAATGAAAGGTGACGGAGAACAATTTGATTTTGGGTTATGGGTATACAACATAATCAAATGTCAAAATGATCTGGAGATGTTTTCTCTAAATCTATGTACTCTAGTTGATCAATGTCACCCCATTAAAATTAATTGTCTAAATAAAATTGTAAAATTTAAAGAATGTACAGGAGAGAAGAACTGGTACATATATACAATGGAATACCACTCAGCCATGAGAAATGATGACAGTGACATTTATGACAACATGAATGGACCTTGAAAACATTATACTGAGTGATATAAGTATATCTAAAAAGTTAACGACTGTGTGATTTCACACTTAGGTGGCATATAAACTGAGACTCATCAACATAAATAAAAATGAAGTCATTACCGAAAGAAAGGGGATATTGGGGAGGTACAGGGGGAGAGTGAGGTAAAGGGTATAATGAGGAACAAATATAAGGTGACAAAAATGATTTGACTTTGGGAGATGAGGATACAACATAATCAACAATTCAAATGCTATAGAAATGTTTACATAAAACCTATGTACTCTTATTGATAAATGTCACCATGTTTATTTTCTAAATAAAATTTAAAAATTAAAAAAATAAACTGAAAAACTTTAATCAGTCTCTCTCTCCATATATATATATATATATATATATATATATATATATATATATCTGATATTTACCCAAAGCTGCAAGATTTTAGCTGGTACCCAACTCATCAATGTCTGTCACCTTACAAACTCCATAAGCCATGTTAGTATCACATCCCTCGCCATTGTGCAGTGATGAGTGATGAAATTTATGCTCTGAGCTGTTGTAGGATTCAGCTGGCTCTCACAGGTTGGGTAGAACCAATAACTAATTTTTTTTAGTTTAGCAAACCAGTTGTTAAAATGACACTTGTAATCAGGGTTCTCTCTTAGGTGGGCACCTGGATAGCTGCCTGATGTACAAATCACAAATTTACATTCTTTACTTTTTTTTAACATTCATCTGCACAACAGCATATTCTAAGTGCCTATAGTAATGTTCATTGCGTCCATAGGTAAAGAAATGGGATTCTACCCCTACAGTCAGAAGATGGTTAAGAACAAACCACACAGCAGATGATGCTGTTTTAAAAGTTAAAAAATTGCAAGTGCGAATGCCAATCAAGAAGCAACACAAAAATATCTTAAATAACAGTTCTATTGTTTTTTGTCAGATGTTATTAATATCTTTTATTATAATCTGCTTTTGTCTACTTGTTTTATTATTATTTTAGTATTAAATGCATGAAATAATAAACTACTTTCAGTATATCCATTCAATACTTAAAACAGTCGTTAGGACAGAACCAGTTGTTAAGTTATTTGAATCCCACCACTGGCCCTGAGGAATCAGGAATATGTGTGACAGGAGCACCGCTCCTTCCCACTCCCACAGACGCCTGCCCACAGTCCCTGGACTCCTGACAGGGCTCTGACCTCCTCCTGCGGGCTGTGAGCTGCAAAGGGAAGCCCGGGGCAGGGAAAGACCATGGGGCAGCTGAGAGTGTCTTCTTCCTCTCGTTCACCAGCTCTTGCCATGACTTCATTGTGCTCTGTGTAGTACATAGATAAAAAGTAATAATCATAATGAAAAAAAATTAGGGATACTTCAATTTTGCATAAATTTCCCATTAGATTCTCATTGTGTGCACTGCCTAACCTGAACATTTCATAATGCTGGTATTCAGTCCAGGAGCCACTGCAGACACGACCTGGAGATGGAAGACCCTTCTTTGGAGTGCACATGGACTCCTGCACCGTCCCTCATCAGGGGCACTCCGTGACCCACTGTATCACGTGCTCTCCCCACATGGCCGACCCTTCTTCCCAGAAAGGCCAGGAACATGCTCATTACAATACTTTTTGCCTCAGGAACACAATTTTTAACTTCAAACTTGAAAATAACATCAAAGTGACAGAGATGTTGCAATGATCTCTATTAGAAAAAGGCCTGTGCACATTACCTAGACCACCCACTATTGACGTGTTGCTGCTTTTGCTCCAGTGTGAGGTCTCTTTGGGATATTCTAGTAAAAAAAACCCAAAACCTGAGAACCTCAGCTTGTGAGACAAATCATCCAGCAGATATGTGAAGTCTTACTCATCAAATTACAGCCATGATCCCACCCCATCCCAGAGCTCCAGAAAGTTCAGACCCAAGTTGAGAGGCAAATTCAGGGCGAAGTTACAAAAATACAAGAGCAATGTGGATTAAGGCCCTCTCAAAGTCACAGTGATCTTGCAGGCTATATTCAAAGGAACTTGGGATTCTGCAGACATGACACTGTCCTGGGCCCATGACATTCCCAGGGGGTGCCCAGTGACTTCCTTCCCCCAGTAGTAGAAGACACTGAGCTCAGGGTCTCTCCTTCCAGCGTAAGCAACTTTGCAGCAGGATCGAGGTCAACAGTCTCAGGGGAAGCTGTGTTACAGTGCATGTGTTCTATGCGGGAGGAAGTTCCATAAAGAATCCTGATGCAGGTTCGATTCCCGGCCAGGGCACACAGGAGAAGTGCCCATTCGCTTCTCCACTTCTCCATCATGCTTTCCTCTCTGTCTTTCTCTTCCCCTCCCGCAGCCAAGGCTCCATTGGAGCAAAGATGGCCTGGGCGCTGGGGATGGCTCTGTGGCCTCTGCCTCAGGCGCTAGAGTGGCTCTGGTCGCAACATGGCGACACCCAGGATGGGCAGAGCATCACCCCCTGGTGGGCAGAGCGTCGCCCCTGGTGGGCATGCCGGGTGGATCCCGGTGGGGCGCATGCGGGAGTCTGTCTGACTGTCTCTCCCTGTTTCCAGCTTCAGAAAAATGAAAAAAAAAAAAAAAAAAGAATCCTGACGAAGAACTGCCTCTAGCAGTGAGGTTCCGTCTTCACAGCTCCTTCTTATCCACCCAAGTCAGTAGGTGCGCTGGTCCCTGCTTGAGTCACATGCTGCTCCTTGTATGTCAGCCCTTCATGTGAGCAAGAAACTGAGGACAGCAAGTCACAATGCCACTAATGACCTCCCAACAGGGAAGTCTGAGTCCTGTGTATACACAGCTGGCATTTACAATAAATAAGTGGATTTTCTATGTGTTTACCCTAGGGCAGTGATCCCCAAACTTTTTTTTTTTTGTCATGAACTGGTTTAATATATATTTTCTTGGTCAGCCTTTATGGTGGGACAGATAAATGTATCACGTGACCGAGACAAGCATCAAGAGTGAGTTTTAGACATATGTAACAAGGAAATCTAGTCATTTTAAAAAATAAAACAGAGATGATGTCAGAGTAATGGTGCGGTAGGAAGCGATATCGATAAATCTCCCAAAAAACTCAACAAGATCTTCAACCAGAAACAGAAAAACCTATCCTTGGAGCCTCCAGATGTTTCGCAATACACCTGAAGGTATGGTCTAATGAAAAATTGGCTAAATATATAATCAAACCCCGAAGGATATAGGGAGTAAGAAATGCTCCACCTTCCTCACTAACTTAAATAGGGCTGCTTTCACTGGGAACTGAGAGTATAGAAACTAAGGCGGGTAAAGGGGGTGAATAGATCCAGGCCGTGGCACAAACGGCTGAACCAGGCTTTGGCACAGAGATCCAAGCCGAAGAAAAACTGTGACTGTGGCAACCCAGTCAATACAAGCTAACACTCGCACCAAACCCACACAAAGAAAGACAAGTGGGGCAGCCATTCACCCCGATCTCCTGGTCAGTGCGCACAGATATTGGGCGAGAGATTCCTTAGAAAGCCCTGTGAGTGGGCGCCTGTGTTATCCCACAGAAAGGCAGAGTCAGATGCCTTTGTGTGGGCTGAAAGCGGAATCTCTGGGCTGCTGCAGTACTCTGGAAAAGCCGCGCACGGGGAGGGAGCGAGAGCTAATTCCAACACTGAAACTTCTCCGTGGGGGCGGAGGTCTCACTCAGAGTGAGAGGCTGCCAGCCTGATATCCTGGTCGGCGTGCATGGAGAATGGGCAAGAGATCCTCCGAGCGCCAGCATTGGGCGCTAGTGTTATCCCAAAGAGAGGCAGAATCAGGGGCCTTTGTGTGGGCCGGAAGCAGAATCTCCAGGCCACCCCAGTGCCCTGAAAAAGCCATGCACAAGGAGGTAGCGAGAGCTAATTCCAATGCTGGAACTTTTCCATGCAAGCGGGGGTTTCACTCAGAGGGTGACACTGCCGCCCTGATATCCTGGTCTGTGCACACTGAGATTGAGTGAGAATTTCCTCCAAGTGCCCGAGGAGTGGGTGCCTGCCCATGTTACTGGACAGAGTGGCAGAGCCAGAGGTCTTTGAGTGGGTGGAAGCCCTGCTGATTACTCTGGCAGCTCTGACTGACTGAGCCTTACCCAGAGCCCTGTGCTGAGTGGGAATAGAGTGGGGAGTTGCCAGCTCTTTGAGCCTCTTAGTATCCAGGCTGAGGCAGCAGCAACCCCATAGCTGAATTATCAGGCTACTAATTGAGGAAGGAAAGACTAGGAGAGAGGCTTCAGGAACACGGACTCTCTCACTGGCACAGCCTATAAATGCTAATGAGCCTCAACTGCCAACGAGACTGAAGCCCAGTACATGACATTGCCATAGAGACTTATCAACTGCAAACCTCTACATGAGCATGACACAGGGGCAGAACCCAGGGTATAGAGCCACCGACCAGGAAGAGGGAGAGAAAAGAAAAAGCAAGAAGATAACCTCTCAAAATAAAGAATAATCCACAGACTTTATAACCTATTCCATTTCATTATATTTGTTCATTTGTTTCTCTTATCTTCATTCTTGATTTTTTTTCCCTCCAATTTGGTCGTTTAACTCTCTGCCGGTCTTACTCTCTCCCCTCCTTGAACTACACTACCCATAAGTGTTACATCTCTCATTATCTTTTCTTTCCTCTTCCTTTCTCTCTATGAGGGTTGCACTCCAAAACCCTTAACTCTCTCTCTCTCTCTCCTCTTTTTTCTTTTTTTAGTGATTCCCTCTTTTTTTTTCTCTCTTTCTTTTCTCCCTCTATATTAGTTTCTTCTTTTCTCCTTTATGTCTCCTCTCATTCAAACCTCAATAACGAACAAATTATCTTATCTGGGACTCAAACTTATGTTTGTGGCATTTTGGAGGTTTTTTACTTCACCATTTTAACTCAGTAGCAGTGCTCCCATCTCTGGCTCTCCATTTTATCTAGTTCTTGTTCCACTAAATACAATAGTAATTTTTAAATTTTCCCCCCATTTTCCTGTTTCCCTCTTATTCCTCTCATCATATCTCTTAGTCAACCAACACCTAAAGGCAAATCATTTTATTCTTGACCCAAATTTTTTCCTTATTTGCTTTTTGTGGGTCCATAACCCCTTTTTTTGCCCCCTTATTACCTCTCCCCAATTCAGGCCCTCCATTACAGGCATTGTTTGTTCTATTTAGTATAATATAATTCACAGTTCACCATAAGATTTTCTCAAGAAAGAGGGGAGAGGAGAGAAGAGGAAAAAAGGAGGGGGGGAATAATTTCCTTTTTTAAAATTTTTATTTTATTTTATTTTATTTTTCTTCATTTAATTATTAATTTTTTTAAAAAAAACCTCTTTTTGATTTTTATTTTTTTAACTTTTTATTCTTTATTAAATCTCATTAATACTATCAACAAAACCACCCTCAGATGCCATTAAGGAAAAGAAAATCAAATATCATGGATACAAAAGAAAGAGAGGTAACACAGATAGATGAGGAAAAATCTATGGAGAAAAAATTTAATATATTGGAAACCTTCGAGTTAAATGACAGAGAATTTGAAATAGAAATCCTAAAAATACTCAGAGATATACAAGAAAACACAGAAAGGCAATTTAGGAAGCTCAGAAAACAACTCAATGAACACAAAGAATATATTTCCAAGGAAATTGAAACTATAAAAACAAATCAAACAGAAATGAAAAACTCAATTCACGAGCTGAAAAATGAGGTAACAAGCTTAGCTAATAGAACAGGCCAGATAGAAGGTAGGATTAGTGAAATAGAAGACAAGCAACTTGAGGCACAACAGAGAGAAGAAGAAGGAGACTCAAAAATTAAAAAAAAAAATGAGATAGCCCTACAGGAATTATCTGACTCCATCAAAAAAAAATAACATAAGTATAATAGGTATATCAGAGGTAGAAGAGAGAGAAAATGGAATGGAGAACATTCTCAAACAAATAATGGATGAGAACTTCCCAAACCTGTGGAAAGAATAAAGCCTCAAATTCAAGAAGCAAACAGAACTCCAAATTTTCTCAACCCAAACAAACGTACTCCAAGGCACATCATAATGAAATTGACACAAACCAACAACAAAGAAAAAATTCTCAAGGCAGCCAGGGAAAAGACGAATAAAACATATAAAGGAAGGTCCATTAGATTATCATCAGATTTCTCAACAGAAACTCTACAAGCTAGAAGAGAGAGGACTCCAATATTTAAAGTCCTGAAAGAGAGGAACTTCAGCCACGAATACTATCAATATATCCATCAAAGCTATCCTTCAAATATGAAGAAGAAATAAAAACATTCACAGATACAGAAAAGATGAGGGAATTTATCATCAGAAAACCCCCACTCCCAGAATTACTAAATGGGGTTCTTCAATCAGATACAAAGAACAAAAAAAAAAAAAAACAAAGCCACAAGTAAAAGCTCCAAGAAGAATACAACAAAACCAAATTTAAACAGTGACAGCAACAAAAAGAAGGGAGGGGGAGAGGATGGAGATTAACAGTAGCAAAGGACAATGAGTGTAAAAGTACTCACAAAATAGTGCACTACAATGAATAGGGTAGGAACCGTTTTCATTACTTAATGATAACCACCATTGAAAAAAACACCACAGAAGCACATGATTTAAAAAAGATAGCAACAGAGGAAAGATGTATGGAATACAACCAAATAAAAACAAAACATAAAAAAACGAAAGAGAAGGATCTAACAAAACACAAAACTAACAGAAAGCAATCTATAAAATGGCAATAGGGAACTCACAAGTGTCAATAATTACACTAAATGTAAACAGATTAAACTCACCAATAAAAAGGCACAGAGTAGAGCGTTGGCCTGGCATGCAGGGAACCCAGGTTCGATTCCCGGCCAGGGCACATAAGAGAAGCGCCCATTTGCTTCTCTACCCCCCCTCCTTCCTCTCTGTCTCTCTTTCCCCTCCCGCAGGCAAGGCTCCATTGGAGCAAGGATGGCCCGGGCACTGGGGATGGCTCCTTGGCCTCTGCCCCAGGCGCTAGAGTGGCTCTGGTTGTGGCAGAGCATCGCCCCCTGGTGGACAGAGCGTTGCCCCTGGTGGGCGTGCCAGGTGGATCCTGGTAAGGCACATGCGGGAGTCTGTCTGACTGTCTCTCCCCGTTTCCAGCTTCAGAAAAATACAAAAAAAAAAAAAAAGTAAAAAGGCACAGAGTAGCCGAATGGATTAAAAAAGAAAATTCAGCTGTATGCTGCCTACAAGAAACTCATCTAAGCAACAAAAATAAAAACAAATTCAAAGTGAAAGGCTGGAAAACAATACTCCAAGCAAATAACATCCAAAAAAAAAAAACAGGTGGAGCAATACTCATATCTGATAATGCTGACTACAAGACATCAAAAGTACTCAGAGACAAAAATGGCCATTTCATAATGGCTAAAGGGACACTGAATCTAGAAGACATAACAATTCTTAATATATATGCACCAAACCAAGGAGCACCAAAATACATAGCTACTTATTGACCTTAATACAAAAACTGACAAAAATACAATCATACTTGGAGACCTCAATACACCGCTGACGGCTCTAGATCGGTCATCCAACAAAGAATCAACAAATATATAGTGGCCTTAAACAAAACACTAGAGCACCTGGATATGATAGACATCTACAGGACATTTCATCCCAAAGTGACTGAGTATACATTTTTCTCCAGTGTACATGGATCATTCTCAAGAATTGACCATATGTTGGGCCACAAAAACAACATCAGCAAATTCAGAAAAATTGAAGTTGTACCAAGCATATTTTCTGATCATAAAGCCTTGAAACTGGAATTCAACTGCAAAAAAGAGGAAAAAAATCCCACAAAAATGTGGAAACTAAAGAACATACTTTTAATAAATGAATGGGTCAAAGAAGAAATAAGTGCAGAGATCAAAAGATATATACAGACAAATGAAAATGACAATACGACATATCAGAATCTATGGGATGCAGCAAAAGCAGTGATAAGAGGGAAGTTCATATCAGTTCAGACCTATATGAACAAACAAGAGAGAGCCCAAGTGAACCACTTAACTTCACACCTTAAGGAACTAGAAAAAGAAGAACAAAGACAATCCAAAACCAGCCGAAGAAAGGAGATAATAAAAATCAGAGCAGAAATAAATGAAATAGAGAACAGAAAAACTATAGAAAAAATTAATAGAACAAGGAACTGGTGTTTTGAAAAGATCAACAAAATTGACAAACCCTTGCAAGAATTACCAAGGAAAAAAGAGAAAGAACTCATATAAACAAAATCCAAAATGAAAGAGGAGAAATCACCACAGACATCGTAGATATACAAAGAATTATTGTAAAATACTATGAAAAACTTTATGCCACTAAATTCAACAACCTAGAAGAAATGGATAAATTCCTAGAACAATACAACCTTGCTAGACTGAGTCAAGAAGAAGCAGAAAGCCTAAACAGACCTATTAGTAGAAAAGAAATAGATAAAACCATTAAAAACCTCCCCAGAAATAAAAGTCCAGGCCCAGACTGCTATAACAGCGAATTTTATCAAAAATTCAAAGACGTGGTTCCTATTCTACTTAAAGTCTTCCAAAAAATTGAAGAAGAAGCAATACTTCCAAACACATTTTATGAGGCCAACATAACCCTCATACCAAAACCAGGCAAGGATAGCACAAAAAAAAGAAAACTACAGACCAATATCTCTAATGAATACAGATGCTAAAATATTAAACAAAATACTAGCAAATCGAATACAACAACATATTAAAAAAATAATACATCATGATCAAGTGGGATTCATCCCAGAATCTCAAGGATGGTTCAACATACGTAAAACGGTTAATGTAATACACCATATCAACAAAACAAAGAACAAAACCCACATGATCTTATCAATAGATGCAGAAAAGGCTTTTGATAAAATACAACACAATTTTATGTTTAAGACTCTCAACAAAATGGGTATAGAAGGAAAATATCAACATAATAAAGGCCATATATGATAAACCATCAGCTAACATCATATTAAATGGCACAAAACTGAAGGCTTTCCCCCTTAAATCAGGAACAAGACAGGGTTGTCCACTCTCTGCACTCTTATTTAATGTGGTGCTAGAGGTTCTAGCCAGAGAAATCAGACAAGATAAAGAAATAAAAGGCATCCATATCGGAAAAGAAGCAGTAAAGTTATCACTTTTTGCAGATGATATGATCCTATACATCGAAAACCCCAAAGAATCCACAAAAAGACTACTAGAAACAATAAGGGAGTACAGTAAGGTCGCAGGGTACAAAATTAACATACAGAAGTCCATAGCCTTTCTATGTGCCAACAATGAAACATTTGAGAACAAACTCAAAAAAATAATCCCCTTCATGATTGCAAAAAAAAAAAACAAACCTAGGAATAAACATAACAAAGAGTGTAAAGGACTTATATAATGAAAACTATAAACCATTGTTAAGGGAAATCAAAAAAGATATAATGAGATGGAAGAATATTCCTTGTTCTTGGTTAGGAAGAATAAATATAATCAAGATGGCCATATTACCCAAAGCAATATACAAATTTATTGCAATTCCCATCAAAATTCCAATGACATTTTTTAAAGAAATGAAACAAAAAATCATCAGATTTATATGGAACTATAAAAAAAACCCAAATAGCCAAAGTAATCCTAAAGAAAAAGAACGAAGCTGGGGGCATTATAATACCTGACTTGAAACTATATTATAGGGCCACGACAATCAAAACAGCATGGTATTGGCAAAAAAATAGACACTCAGACCAATGGAACAGAATAGAAATTCCAGAAATAAAACCACATATATATAGTCAAATAATTTTTGATAAAGGGGCCAACAACACACAATGGAAAAAAGAAAGCCTCTTCAACAAATGGTGCTGGAAAAACTGGAAAGCCACATGCAAAAGAATGAAACTGGACTACAGTTTGTGCCCCTGTACTAAAATTAACTCAAAATGAATCAAAGATCTAAACATAAGACCTGAAACAATAAAGCACATAGAAGAAGACATAGGTACTAAACTCATGGACCTGGGTTTTAAAGAGCATTTTATGAATTTGACTCCAAAGGCAAGAGAAGTGAAGGCAAAAATTAATGAATGGGACTACATCAGACTAAGAAGTTTTTGCTCAGCAAGAGAAACTGACAACAAAATAAACAGACAGCCAACTAATTGGGAGATGATATTTTCAAACAACAGCTCAGATAAGGGCCTAATATCCAAAATATACAAAGAACTCATAAAACTCAACAACAAACAAACAACCCAATAAAAAAATGGGAAGAGGACATGAACAGACACTTCTCCCAGGAAGAAGTACAAATGGCCAACAGGTATATGAAAAGATGCTCATCTTCTTTAGTTATTAGAGAAATGCAAATCAAACTGCAATGAGATACCACCTCACACCTGTTAGATTAACTATTATTAACAAGACAGGTAATAGCAAATGTTGGAGAGGCTGTGGAGAAAAAGGAACCCTCATTCACTGTTGGTGGGAATGTAAAGTAGTACAACCATTATGGAAGAAAGTATGGTGGTTCCTCAAAAAACTGAAAATAGAACTACCTTATGACCCAGCAATCCCTCTACTGGGTATATACCCCCAAAACTCAGAAACATTGATACGTAAAGACACATGCAGCCCCATGTTCATTGCAGCATTGTTCACAGTGGCCACAACATGGAAACAACCAAAAAGCCTGTCAATAGATGACTGGATAAAGATGTGGCACATATACACTATGGAATACTACTCAGCCATAAGAAATGATGGCATCGGATCATTTACAGCAAAATGGTGGGATCTTGATAACATTATACGGAGTGAAATAAGTAAATCAGAAAAAACCAGGAACTGCATTACTTTATATGAAGGTGGGACATAAAAGTGAGACTAAGAGACATTGATAAGAGTGTGGTGGTTACGGGGGAAGGGGGGAGAGGGAGAGGGAAAGGGTGGGGAAGGGCACAAAGAAAACTAAAAGGTGACAGAGGACAATCTGACTTTGGGTGATGGGTATGTAACATAAGTGAACGACAAGATATCCTGGACATGTTTTCTTTGAATATATGTATCCTGATTTATTGATGTCATCCATTAAATAAATAAAATTATATTTAAAAAAAGAAAAATATATAAAAAAAGAAAAATAAAACATCATTCAGATTTAAATATAAATAAATTAGGAAAAATGTAAGTTATTTATTCTTTCTCTGTGGACCAGTACCAAATGGCCCACGGACCGGTACCAGTTCTCGGCCTGGGGGTTGGGGACCACTGTCTTAGGGCACAAAGGCATCACGGTGTGGCTCACAGGACAGGCTGAAGGAAGCCTGTGTATTCTGGAGGAACACCCTGGGAAAAGAGGCCAAAAGGCCTCAGGATTTGTGAGATTGCCCAGGAAACTGACCAGCTAATTCTCACTTCAGGATCCTCAAGATTATTTACTATTCTTAACTTGATTCCTTGCTCACCAGAAAGATCTTTCTTCTTGAACAGAGTTTTGTACTGAAGGGAACAACTAAAGTCTTGTGTTTCTTGTTAATATTAATCCTCATTAATCACTAACCATGAAAGGTGTACATACACATAGCCTTAGCATCTTCTCCAACTCTCTCACATGGTGGACACGCTGCTTTTTAAGTGTAAGACATAAGAGAGGAAACCTTACAGTAATATTTCTCTTGTTTTTTTTAAAAAATGTTTATTTAATTGATTTTTGAGAGAGAGAAAGAAGGGACAGAGAGAAGACATCGATCTGTTCCTGTATGTGCCCTCACTGTGGATCGAACCAGCAATCTCTCTCCTTCAGGATAATGTTCTAATCAACTGACATATTGGCCAAGGCCTTACAGGAATGTTTCTTACCCAATACTGCCTGGTACACAGGTACTGATCAATGAAAGTTATACGTTCACTGGTGGATGTGTATATTATGTTATCTATGTCATCTTTGTCTTATTGTAAACTATTTTCTTTTACTTGCTATTAACTTTTCTATACGTAAGAACAATGGCCTCCATGAGGCTGAGAAAGAAATTCAGGCCTCTGTGAATGAAACCAGGGTGTGCCACATGGGTCCGCAGGGTCTCAGCCAGGCTGCTTCACAAACTCTGGAGTGTTTACTTCACAGCATCCCAGTTACTGGTCCCACGAGTCCCCTTCCTTTCACCTCTCATCCCCATGCAATCTGGCTTCCTCCCCAACTTTATACTGAAAGTCCTGACTTCTTACATATTAATCTTGAAGACTCTTTAAAGTTTCTATATTGTAAGAATTAGAAGCCTTGTTTCTTTTCTTCCTGATGGTTATTGGCAATGTCTGACCATATTTTACTATACTGCTCACAAAAACTTGGGGATATCTTATGACTTCATATTTATTTTGAAATATTCCCTAATTTTTGTAAGCAGTATATTTCTCTGCTTATATTTGCTTTAATGACTGAGTTGTAACATTGTTGATGCTATATATTAAGTCTCCTATATGTGGATCCATTTTGGAGCTCCCGATAATGATTCACAATATAGCTGTTTATTTATTTATTTATTTTTAGTTAGAGAGGGAGGGAGAGAGAGTGAGACACAGACTGACAGGGACAGACGAACAGGAAGGGAAAAAGATGAGTAGCATCAAATCATAGTTGTGCCACCTTAGTTGTTCATTGATTACTTTCTCATATGTTCCTTGACCGTGGGGCTACAGCAGACCGAGTAAACCCTTGGTCAAGCCAGCAACCTTGAGTCCAAGCTGGTGAGCTTTTTACTCAAGCCAGATGAGCCCACGCTGAAGCAAGCAAACTCGAGTTCTCGAACCTGCGTACTCCACATCCCAGTCCAACGCTCTATCCCCTGCACCACCGCCTGGTCTGGCTGCACATTTTTTAATTAAATTGTTTACCAACCTATTGTTGACTTTTAGAAGTTCTTTATATATTTTGGTTATTAGCCCATTATGAGACGTACTGGCAAATATGTTCTTCCATCGTGTGGGATGTCTTTCGCTGTGAAAAAGCTTTTTAGTTTGATATAAAACCATTTGTTTATTTTGTCCTTTATTTCACTTTCCCATGGAGATATATTGGCATACATATGGCCAATAGGAATACAGGTATAAAAAAATTTATGTCACTAATCATCATAAAAAATGCAAGTTGAAACCACAATGAGATACCACCTCACACCTGTCGGAATGGTGCTCATTAACAAATCAAACACATAGTAACTGCTGCCAAGGGTGTGGAGAAAAGGGAACCCTCCTACACAGCTGGTGTGAGTGCAGACTTGTGCAGCCACCGTGGAAAATGTTATGGCATTTCCTTAAGAAATTAAAAATGGAACTACCTTTTGACTCAGCTATCCCACTTTTAGGAATATATCCTAGAAATTCCAAAACACTGATTCAAAAGAAGATATGTGCCCCCATGTTTATTGCAGCATTGTTTACAATAGCCAAGATCTGGAAAGAGCCCAAGTGTCCGTCAGTGGACGAATGGATAAAAAAGCAGTGGTATTTATACACAATGGAATTCTACATGGCTGTGAAAAAGAAGGAGATCTTGCCATTTGTGATGGCATGGGTGGACCTGGAGATTATTATGCTAAGTGAAATATGCCAGGCAGGGAAAGAAAAATATCATATGATCTTGCTTATATGTGAAATCTAATGAACAAGGTGAACTGAGGAACGGAATAGAGGCAGAGGCGGGGTCATGAAGAGCAGAGGGACAGCTGTCAGAGGGAAGGAGAATAAGGGGATGGGATCAGAGAAGGTGAAGGCATTAGTGAAATTATATATACAAAACACTTGGGTACAGATAACAGGACAGCACGTCCCAGAGGGAAGGGAGCGAGGGAGTTAGGAGAAGGGAGACAAAGGAATGCAATGGGGGCCATGTGGTTACAGAGGAGGTGCTATATTGACTGAGACACATGAATCCATGTTCACACAATGAACTAAAATTAATAAAATTATAAAAAACACAAAACAAAGCAAAACAAAGAATCCTGTCAGATTTATCTAATGCCGTAAGCATCCCTGCCGGTACCATGACAGCAATGTACTCTGTGTTATGAACGTCTCAACACCGGTTTTTCACTTCTTCTCTTGCCTCACGTGTGGTTGAGCCTGCAAGCTTCGTGCCCTGAAGTTGATAAAGGAAACGTCTGAGCGGCTGCACCTCTCCTTCCTGCTCCCACGGACACCAGCCGCAGCCCCAGGACCCCTGACGGGGCTCTGACCTTCTCCTGCGGGCTGTGTGCTGCAAAGGGAAGCCCACGGCAGGGACAGGCCATGGGGCAGCGGAGAGTGTCTCCTTCCTCTCCTTCACCAGCTCTTGCCATGAAGTGATGGCACTGTGGTGGCTACTTCTCCTTTCTGTGACACAGCCTGGGAGGGAGAAGGCAGAAAAATGTCAGAGATGCTTCCTTTGCTCCTGAATATCCCTGTGCACGGTGCCTTCATAACGCTGGGGACCCAGTCCAGGGGCCATTGGGGATGCAACCTAGAGTTTGGGGACCCTTCATCCACCATCAGATTATCTACAACCATCTCTAAATACAGTTTCAATTCTTCCTTTTGGTGCCTTTTTCTTTTTCACCTAATGCACTGGCTACAGCCACCTGCTCTGTGGGCTCTCAGGTCTGAGGGCAGTGGCTACTCAAGTACCTGGATCCACTGCTGTCCCCATGTCCACGCTGTGCCCTGCCCACTGGATGTTCTCCATTACAAACCAAAAAGGCAGGAAGGGGACAGAGCCAGTGACAAAGATGACTCAGGCAAACCAGGGCTGATTCCTGTTTAGTTTAAACATTGATTGTGGCCCAAATTTTGACTTTTAAGAAGATTTCATTTCCAAATTATTACCCTAATTACAGATATCTTTGGTCCCTCCTTCTTTTATGTGACTGTCCCTGGTCATGGCCTGCAGGGGGCAGTGTGGTCCACCCTTTCATTCCCACAGTGACCAACCAGCAGTGAGGTTGGAATTCCCTGGGAAAGAAGCGAAGTGAGTGATTTTAACTCGGACTCAGCTCTCCTCACTGTGGCCCGTCCCCACTATCCTGACACCTGGGGTGGGTGACGAGCGCCCTCTGCTCACACCAGCACGGGTCCCTCTCACCCAGCCTGAGCCCTGACCTCTTCTCAGGACAATTCAGTTCCCGCCAGGGCTGACTTCCACCAGCCATAACCCAAACAGGGAACTAGGCAGACAGTACCTTTTGGTTGCACAGAGTGTTACCATGTCTATATAAATATTAACCAAAAGAGACTATAGTAATAATGAATATGCACCAGTGAACCTCTGTGAGTACATGCATCTTTATATCAATGCTTTTATAAGATATATTATTAAACATGTTTTTATGAAGAAGTGGCTACAAATACCAAAGGCTCAATAAATCATATGAGAAACTCCCTCCCTCTTCTTTAAATCACTTTCGGCCACTGACACTGTTAGGTCAAGGCAAAAGGACACTTTCCTCGACCCACTCCTTACATTTTTATTTGTACACACACACACACACACACACACAGTAAGTTATGAGCAATGCTCAGTTTTGTTTCTCTGACTCATGTGCAGAAGTTTCCATTTGCTCAGATGGGCACTGGGCCATCTGGGAGGAGCCTGTCCTCTCAGGCTGCAGTGGGCGTGTCCACAGAGCAGGACAAGGCCCTGTTGGGGAGTCCCAAGGGGAGATAGGGCTGTAGTCCCTGGATCCCCTTTGCCCAATCAGACTGGCCACCAGCTTGCAAGGGACAAAATAACTTCTGGACTCTGAGCAATAGCAGCTCTGGGGAGGGACGGGAGCAGGAAGCAGGGTCACAGGTGAAGCCTGATTGGGCGGCCGGGATGCCCCTGCCTCCTCGGACTCTGTAAGTTGCCCACTTTGGCCCCAGTGGCCTCAGCATAGCCCTGAGCTGCCTCGGGGGAGGTAGGGCACCGTTTACGTGCTCATGTGTGTCCCAGGTGCACCTCTCATCTGATGACACGGTTGGAGGTGTCAGTCAGAGGACATTTGTCTGTGTTCCTAAGAAGAGCTGGTATGAATGATGTGAATTGTGCCGACAACACCAGTGACTGCCAGCGTGCCAGGCCCACCAGGGTGCGGGCAGGAATGCTGGAGACAGGGCGGGGCAGAGCTGGCTCCAGATAGTTTGTGTCAAGGGGTGGGGTGCGGTCCCCAGCAGCCTGTGTGCTGAAGAGCAACACGTGTGTCATTGGGTCTCTCTAAAACTCCCATGCCTGACCTGTGGTGGCGCAGTGGGATAAAGCGTCAACCTGGAACACTGAGGTTGCCGGTTCGAAACCTTGGGCTTGCCTGGTCAAGGCACATATGGGAGTTGATGCTTCCTTCTCCTCCTCCTCTCTCTCTCTCTCTGTCTCTCAACCCTCCTCTCTTAAAAAAATCAATAAAAATAAATAAATAAATAAATAAATAAATAAATAGAACCCCTGTGTTAGTCATTCACCAAGGAAGAACGTTAGTTTTGCAGATGCTTTATTGAAGGGACAATGTATGTGAGGTTTCAACAATTGTCTTGCAGTCTGTAGATCAAAAGACAGAAAAGGATGCTAAGTCGTGGTTTCTACTCATCGTCAGTCGGTTTCTGATCATTCCCTGTAGTCTGAGCCAAAGGTCTGGGGCAAAGTTAATACGCCTTACACCAAACACTATTGTATATTGCATCCTGGAAAACAAAGACAGAGTCATCACTTATATTTTATTGTTCTTACAAAAGACAATCCTGCAAAACAAACATGTTCTCTATTGTTTCCCTGGATTGGTCCACACCAGCGGCAGAGAGCTGGTGCTGGAAGTACTGATGGAATTCTGTGCTGTGTCCTACCGCTCAGGAGACCTCTGCTGACGCTAGAGGGGCCAGTGCTTCTAGCAATTTCTTAAGCGGGGATCCCTTTGCTGATTTTCCCTGCATGTTTCTTTTTCTTCGAGAACTCAATAAATACTCTGTGTTGTCAGTTTTCACGTCCTCAGCCCAAATTCAGGCAATGCACAATTTGAGTTTCTGCATGGCCTGCGTGTTAGAACTTGGGCTAACGGACGGATGACGGCACCCTATCCTTTTGAGACTACAAGACTTTGGACATGCTCACTCTTATGGACTTGTCTGGTCTAGAGGTTTTATTAAAGTTCCCTCATCTTTACTTGAGAGGTTCTTACTTTTTAAAAATTTTAATCATGGTAAATATGCATGACATAATATCATCCTTGTCTGTATTTGAGTGTATACTTTAGTCGTGTTAAGAACATTCACTCTCCAGAGCAACCAATCTCTAGGACCTTGTCATCTGCTAACGTGCAACTCTAGACCCTTAACATCTCCCCTTTCCTCACACCCTCCACTGCAATCCATTTTCATCCTCGTTTCCTAGAGATTCTTTGGTCTACGAAATGCAATACCTGTCCTTTGTGACTGGCTTTTTTTTTTAATCATAGTTCTTCAAGTTTCATCTATGTTGTCAGAAATCCCTGAGTGATGGACACTTATCTTTTCGCTGTGGCAATATTGCCAAATAGTTACCCGGGGACGTTGTGAATGGAACATTAGGGTAGGGAATGACTGCTGGAAATAACTACACAGTCTCTGTTATAAACAGCAGGAACAGCTCATTGTTTAACTACTGATTTGGTTTTCATCAATGACATCACCCGTAGCTGACTCACAACCATGGTTTCCACTTCTCACTCTCAGAACTGTAATTAATGCTCAAGAAATCAAAGCCCTTACACTAGCAATCTTCTGTTCTTTACAGTGCATTGAAGATTGTGTTAATAAGATGTAAAAACTCATGCTCAATTGTACTTTTCCAGAATCTTTTGAAAGTTCTTTAACATGTTCTACTTGTTTTAATGAACAAGAAGAATTCTTTTGCTCATCACTCTTATGAGTGAGGGTCCTCTTGAGACTCGGCGTCTTCAGCTGAGGGGAAGGTAATCCTCTGCCCAAACACCCTTTTCCCTCTCACCTTTTCCAGTGATCACTCACTAGAGACTCCACAAAGTGCACAGGCACACCAACACCAGCTAGGCTGGCTTACTTGGTGTCGAAGTATTTACACTCACCAACAATTAAATTCACTGGAATAAAGTAAAGCATGAGCAGCACTTTCTTAGAAAAAAATTAATAACTAACTTTGAGCCTGCCTGTTATTGTCTAGTGGTTTAAAAGCAGTTAAGAAGAAACCAAACTTACCACCATCACTTGGACATTTGTCAGAGTTTCTTCACTCTGCTGGAGAAAGCACTGCTTTACTTGAATTATGTCCTCTTCTGCTTCTGCATCCGGTATGAACTCTCTCAAATTTTCTATGAATTGTTCCGCGCCCACTTCAAGGTCAATTGCCTGACTGATCACCTGGTTCACAACTGTGCATCCGGAACCTGGGGTGGATTCTGCAAAAGCTGCTCAGTCACAGAGGCATGAACTCCTTGTTGGGCAGCCCTGATGCTTGTCCTTCTCCCACATCCCAGCTGCACGTCCATTCAGAAAGATGACGGGGAATGGTCTGAGTCCTCGGACAGTAACTCAGGATCTGGGTATTCCTTAAGCCCTCACACACTGCTTCCTTGTTACACACACACACACACACACACACACACACACACACACACACACACACACACACACACACACTAGAGAAGTGAGACACCCTGTCCTGGGGTGTGGGGAGCAGAGATATCCCACAGCAGCCCTGACAACAAGCCCCCTGAGCCCCGCCCCGTGCGGACTCACCTGCGTAGCAGTAAAAGGGGAGGGCAGCGAGCACGAGGACTGGGAGCAGCTTCATGGTCCCGGCAGTGGCTCTGGCTGGTCACTGTGGTGTGGCAGGAAAGAAGGATCTCACCTTGGAGGTGAGTGCCCAGAACTCCTCCTTTTATTCTCCAGGAGGCCACCTTGACTCCTCCCATGGATGAAGGAACAAGTCACCGGACACATCTGGCACTGGGCCAGGAAAGGTCTGTGGAAATCCACCAGAACCCACCAGCCTTTGCTCTTTGTTTAGAAACCAAGGAGGCAGAACTATAAGAACCCTGAATATTTTTGAATTGTAGCAATGGCCATGTCAGTAGATGAAATGGATGTAGAAGTGCTTGCTAAACAATAAAGAAGACAACACTGTGACCTGTGTGTCGTCCTGCTATGTTATTACTGTTATCTTTGTCATCCCTCCACCTCCTCCATCCCCGCCCGTTAACTCTCCCTCCCCCCTCCTCCCTGTCCTCCTCCCTCTTCCCCAACCCTGCTTATCCTCTTCTTCTCTTCTGCTTTATCATCAAGGTACAAAAAGCTCAAAATCTGTTTCTGTTCCCCTGACTCACCACACACCTGGGCCGGGTGCTGGATCCTAAAATGCCAAGAACAATATTGATTTGGGAAGAGGCTAGAAATGCAGAAAGGGCTGTGATCTCAGGTGTGTGCCCTCTTCCATGTGACACTGTTGGCAGTCTTCAATCCTAAGGCGAGTGCGAGACCACCGTAATGGAAGGGAAGACTGTATTGTTGAACGGGACTCAGTGAGGACCCTTCACAGGTTCTTCCTCAGCAAAATGCTCCCACGTCACATGCAACAATGGGGTGCTTCTTTACCCCCGTGCTTTCTCCAGAACCCGTGGTGACCATTCTCAGGTATCAGAGAATTACACCTTGGCTCACACAAAGGACTTATTTAAAAGCATGCATTCCCAAGCAGAAATGGAAAAATCTAGAGGTTTGAATGCCTGTTTTACTGGTCTCATGTTTTCTCTCCCCAATATGCACTTTGACTCACATCTGAATCCTCAGCTTGGTACCAGTGGAGGGAAACGGCCTTTGGTTTCAGTGTGTGTGCCCTTTCTAAGGCCAATCTGCTGTAGAGGAGAATGACTCAGGTTCCTCTCTGACCTCCTGTGTCCTCACTGAGGGAGACACGAGGGTGAGAGAGAGTTCTAGCTGGCCTGTCCTCGGGCTCTCACAAGTCCTAAGATAACTCACACTGATATGTTGGTTATTTGAGGAATGCTATGCTGAACAGAGTAATAATATTCAGTGAGAGCAATTTTTGTTCTTATTGATTCATGTATTGGAAGAAATCCTATAATATTGAGCCCAAAATTTTAGGTAATCATTGAGTTTTTTCAAAGAAATTTAATGGGGTGACACTAATCAATAAGACTACCTAGGTTTCAGGTAAACATTTCTGCAGCATTTTTTCTCTTGATTATGTTGTATACCCATTATTCAAAGTCAAATCATTTTGTCATTGTGAATTTGTCTCTTTAGTCCCCTCCTCCACAACTCCCTCAGCCTGTTAGAAACTTCACTTTTATCTATGTCTGTGAGATTCAGTTTTATACTCCACCTATGGGTGAAATCATATAGCTCTTAGTTTTTTCTGATTTATTTATTTCACTCAATATAAAGTTCTCAAGGTCCATTCATGTTGTTGTAAATGTCACTATGTCATCATTTTCTATGGCTGAGTAGTATTTCATTGTATATATGTACCACCTCTTTACTCAATCTTCTATTGAGGGACACTTTGGTTGCTTCTATGTCTTGGCCGCCGTGAATAATGCTGCAATGAACATGGGGGTTCACATGTCTTTTCATACCTATGTGTTCGAGTTTTTTTGTAGGTACCCTATAAAGGGATTGCTGGGTAATATGGTAGATCTAGTCTTAATATTTTGTGGAAAAACTGTACTTTCCTCCATAATGGTTGCACAAATTTACTTTTGCAGCATTAGTGACTGAGGGTCTCTTTTCCTCTCTAACACTTGTTATTATCTGTCTTGTCGATAATAGCCAATCTAACATGTGTGAGGTGGTTTCTTATTGTAGTTTTGATTTGCATTTCATTAATAGCTAGTGAAGATGAGCAGTTTTTCATATAACTGCTGGCCATTTAAATGTCTTCTTGGGAGAAGTTTCTGTTCAGAGCCTCTCCCCATTATTAATTGTCTTATTTGAGTATATGTTGCTGACAAATGTGAGTTCCTTATATATTTTGGATATTAACCTTTTATGAGAGCTGTTGTTTGTAAATATCATCTTCCATTTGATTGGCTGCCTTTTTGCTCTGTTGTCAGATTCTTTTGCTGTGTAGAAGCTTTTTAGTTTGATATAGTCACATTCAGTAATTGTTGCCTTTATTTTCCTTGCCTTTGGAGTCAAATTCATAAATTGTTCTCTCTAGCCAAGGCCCATAAGTTTAGTACCTATGATTTCTTCTATGTAATTTATTGTTTCAGATCTTAAAGTTGGGTCTTTGTTATATTTTGAATTAATTTTTGAACAAGGGGAAATTGAGTCAAGTTTCATTCTTTGCAGGGGGCTTTCCAATTTTCCCAGCATCATTTATTGAAGAGGCTTTCTTTTCTCCATTGTGTGCTTTGGGCTCTTTGGTAAAAGATTATTTGTCCATATATATGTGGTTTTATTTCTAAGCTCTGGATCCTGTTTCCTTGGTCTGCTTGTTTGTTTTTCTTCCAATACCATGCTGTTTTGATGATCCTGGCTCTTTAAATAATTTGAAGTAGACAGTGTCATACCTCTGCCTTCATTCCTTTTTCTCAGGATTGGTTTGCCTATTCGTGTTGTTTTATGATTCCATACAAACCTGGTGGGTTTTTGTTCTTTTTTTTAAAAAAAAAAAAGACATTGAAATTTTGATAGGGATTGCGTTAAGTTTGCATATTGCTTTGGGTAATAAGACCATTTTAACTATGTTGATTCTTCCAATCCGTGAATGTGCATCTCAGTAACCTGACCAAGGCACACAGCTAGTGGGAGGCAGAGCCAAATAAGAAGGCCAGTGTCTAGGATCAGAGCTCTCAATACTACTGATCTCCTTAGTTTGACCCTGTAGACCTCCACTTCATAACTCAGATTAATGCCTGTGCCCTTGACCTGCACAACTGCCCTATGTGGCCTCCAGGTAAATTTCTGTACACCGCCGACGTTGTTCTGCTCGAGGCCTTTGCTCCATGTGAAATCTTCTTCTCCACTATCCCTGCCTGGGTGCCTTTAGGTTGAAACTCTTTATCTATTCCCAATGCCACACCAAAGACAGCCCATGCTGGTGTCAGATTGTGTCCTTGAATCTCTAGTGTCAACTTGTCGAGACTGCATGGCTTTTGTTTGTACTATCCTTCTAGTGACCAGGACCTGACTGCATGGCTTTTCCTCCCTCTTCAGGTCCTAGAGCGTGACCTGAGCTCTTCTGGTCTGTGTGTGACAATAGTGAAACAGTGGGTGTCTAATTACCTGTTGTATAACTGCTTTTTTGGAAAAGTTTAAGGTTCTACAAAGAATTCCCTGATCATATAACATGTTTTATTAGTGGGTCTAGAAGGAGAGCCTCATTTAAAATGGAAACTCCAGAAAGTCAAGGTTTAGCTCAACAGTAAACCCAGACATCAGACTGCCAATATGATGCCACCACCACTTTCTTTATGAACCTGGAGAGAGTTGGAACATTGACATCCAGGGACAGAGACACCGCAGTCCTCTGTTCCCTGAAGATAAACATTAGCTTGATTTAATCTCACCCAGATCCATTTAATGACTTGGGACCAAGAACCGGATTTGGAAGCTGAGTCAGAATCAAGTGTCACCTACAATTAATTCTTTTTGGCTCATTCATCAAAACCTTGAACTTACACAACTTCATATTTCTACACAATGTGTGGTTAAATATTTAACAGACACACACATGTGATGGTTTATATGGTTCATCAGATTTCGACACCAAGTCTCTATTCGGTTCCTAATTCTCCCTCCAGCTAGTGCCCATGTTTTCTTGCTAACCATTGTCCTCTAGAGTTTGAATCTGTGATCTTAGGGGTGTTACAATGGGAATAGGAGAGATATAATAATACTTATTTCCAATATTAGAACTGCGATTCTCTACTGGGGCTGATTTCCTCCTTTTTTTGCACCAATTGTTCTACAATAATTTGTCAAATCCAGATATATTTTACTGTCCCCTGGTGTGCATGGTGGCCATTGGCATCACATGTGTAAGACCAGTTTTGGAGCTAAATAACCTGTGGTGCTGAGAGCACCCACTCAGGAAAAAAAACTCTTCAACTTCCATGGCACTAAAGTCACAGTTGAGACACCCAGTCATAGAGCCATCCCTGACAGCATTTATCCTTGTAACAAAAAATGAGGACAGTACAGTGGCCTCACATTGAGGACAGTTAGGAGCCATTGTGTTGACTGATGGTGGTTGTAGAGTGATCACGTGTGACCTCTAGTACATGGAGCTCATCACCAAGGTCAGAACTTTGCCAAGCATGTCCTACCTCTTATAGGTCCCCACCTTCTCCTCTCTGTCACCCTCATTGACTCTGTCCTTCAGGACCCACTCAGTCCTCCCCTGCTCACAGTCTATTCTAGGAGAATGCAAGCTCACATGGGCTTTGTTCTTTGTTGAATGTCTGTAGGTCTCTAATTTCTACGATAGAATCCCATTCTGTGATATAACATACTGTTCTTCACTTTCTTGTCTTATATCTTGTAATATAATACGATAATCAATTCCTAAGAAAATTCATTAATTCTTTCAACAAAACAGATCAAGAATTTCATAAGTTTGGTGCCACATTGATCCGTATGTGGCCTTCAATGATGTATCACGTCTTAATTCATTTTTTGCCATATTTTGTCCTTGTGAATTTTAGTCCTGTCGTTCCTTGTTATTTCTGTCTGACAGTTCCTTATATTTTCAAATATTTTATTTTAAAATAATAATGTCAGAAAATTGTTCAAAAATGGAAAAACTACTTCCAATGAAAAGTACTAGATGACTCCCAAATTTTTATTTATTTATGTTTACATAGATTCTAGTGTTGCCCCAAATGCATCCCCCTCCCCCGTATTCCCCTCAACATCTCCTTTGTCCCCCTTCCAATAGTGCCCTCCCTTCTATCCTTCAGCTTTATCCCATCCTATCATCCCCTTTCCCTCTGTCCCCTTTTCCTCTGCTCCCTTTCATCCCTTCTCTGTCTCAATTCTGTCCCTCAGTTTACATTGTTCATTGGATTCCTCAAATGAGAGAGGTCATATGATATTTTTCTTTTTCTGCCTGGCTTATTTCACTTAACAAAATAGTTTCCAGGTTCATCCATGTTGTCTCAAAAGATAAGATATCTTTCTTTTTCATTGCCCCATGGTACTCCATTGTATATATGTACCACTGCTTTTTAATCCACTCGTCCACTGACGGACACTTGGGCTGTTAACAAATTTGTTATTGTGAACAATGCTGCCATAAACAAGGCGGTGTATTTCTCTTTTTGAAACAGTGCTTTGATGTTCTTGGGATATATTCCTAAAAGTGGGATAGCTGGGTCAAAAGGCAGTTTGATTTTTAATTTTTTGAGGAATCCTCATACTGTTTTCCACAGAGGCTGCACCAGTCTGCATTCCCACCAGTAGTGCAGGAGGGTTCCCTTTCCTCCACATCCTCGCCAGCACTTATTCTGTGATGTTTTGTTGATGAGCACCATTCTGACTGGTGTGAGGTGATATCTCATTGTGGTTTTAATTTGCATTTCTCTAATGATTAGTGATGTTGAACATTTTTTCACCTGTCTATTGACCATCTGTATGACCTCTTTGGAGAAGTGTATATTCATTTCTTTTGCCCATATTTTGATTGGATTGTTTATCTTTCTGGTCTTGAGTTTTACCAATTTGTTATAAATTTTGGTTATTAACACCTTATCAGATGTATTGTCAAATATGTTCTCTCCTTGTGCAGTTTGGCTTTTTATTTTGTTCCTATTATCTTTAGCTGTGCAAAAGCTTTTTAGTTTGATATAGTTCCATTTGTTTATCCTGTCTTTTATTTTATTTGTCTGTGAGAATAAATCAGCAAATATATTGCAACGATAGTTGTCTGAGAGCTTACTGCCTATGTTTTCTTCTAAGGTGTTGATGGTTTCACGGCTTACATTTCAGTCATTTATCCATTTTGAGTTTATTTTTGTGAATGGTGTAAATTGGTGGTCTAGTTTCATTTTTTTGCATGTTGCTGACCAATTTTCCCAACACCATTTGTTGAAGAGGCTGTCTTTATTCCATTGTATGCTCTTACCTCCTTTGTCAAATATCAGTTGACCATAAAGATGTAAGTTTATTTCTGTGTTTTCTGTTCTTTTCCATTGAACTATATGCCTGTCCTTATGCCAGTACTAAGCTGTTTTGAGTACAGTGGACTTGTGGTATAACTTCATATCAGGAAGTGTGAAATTTCCCACTTGATTCTTCTTTTTCAAGATTGCTGAGGCTATTCGTGTTCTTTCTTGGTTTCATATAAATTTTTGGAATATGTGTTCTGTATCTTTGAAGTATGTCATTGGTATTTTAATTGGTATTGCATTGAATTTATAGATTATTGTGGGTAATATAAACATTTTAATGATGTTTATTCTTCCTAACCATGAGCACAGTATATGCTTCCACTTGTTTGTATCTTCCTTGATTTCTTTTATCAATATTTTGTCATTTTCAAACTACAAGTCTTTAATCTCCTTGTTTAAATTTACTCCTAGGTACTTTATTTTTTTTCTTTGCAGTACTGAAGAGGATTGTTTCCTTAATTTCTCTTTCTGACAGTTCATTGTTGGCTGTATAAAAATACCTCTGATTTCTGAGTACTAATATTATATCCTGTCACCTTGCTGACTTCATTTATCAGGTCCAGTAGTTTTTTGACTGAGACTTTAGGGTTTTCTCTATACAATATCATATCATCGGCAAATAATGATAGTTTTGCTTCTTCTTTTTCCAATTTCAATGTCTTTTATTTTTTCTTCTTTTCTGATTGCTGTGTCTAGAACTTTCAGGACTGTGTTGAATAAGAGAGGTGAAAGGGGGCACCCATGCCTTGTTCCTGATCTTAAGGGGATTGCTTTTCATTTTTACCCATTGAGTATGATATTGACTGTGGGTTACTTATAGATGGCCTTTATCATGTTGAGGCATGATCCCTGTATTTCCACTTTGCTAAGAGTTTTGATCATGAATGAGTTTTGGATTTTATTAAATGCTTTTTCTGCATCTATTAAAATTATCATGTGATTTTTCTCTTTCTTTTTGTTTATGTGATGAATTACATTGATTTATTAGTTAATATTGTATCAGCCTTGCCTCTTCAGAGTAAATCCCACTTGACAATGGTGTATAATTTTTTTTATATATTACTAGATCCGGTTTGCTAATATTTTTGAGGATATTAGCATCTAAATTCATCATGGATATTGGCCTATAATTTTCTTTCTTTGTCTTTGCCTGATTTTGTAATCAGAATTATGCTTGCCACATAAAAGCAGCTTGGAAGTCTTTCTTTCTCTTGAATTTTTTGAAATAGCTTGAGAAGGATAGGAGTTAGTTCTTTGAATATTTGGTAGAATTCATTTGGGAAGGCATGAGGCTCAGGACTTTTATTTGTTGGGAGTTTTTTGATAACTGTTTCAATCTCATTTGTTGTAATTGGTCTGTTTAGATTTTCTGATTTTTCAAGATTGATTTTTAAAAGATTATATGTTTCAAAAAATTTCTCCATTTCATCTAGGTTGTCTAATATTTTGGCATACAATTCTTCATAGTATTTTATTACAATACTTTGTATTTCTTTTGTGGCAGTTGTTATTTATCCACTGTCGTTTCTAATTTTATTTATTTGAGTCCTCTCTCTTTTTTTCTTGGTGAGTCTGGTTAAAGGTTCATTGATTTTGTTTACCTTTTCAAAGAACTAGCTCCTGGTTTCATTGATCCTCTGTATTGTTTCTTTAGCCTCTACGTCATTTATTTCCACTCTGATATTTATTATTTCCTTCCTCCTAGTACACCTAGGCTTTACTTGCTGTTCTTTTTCTAGTTCTTTTAGAGGCAGGGTTAAGTTGTTCATTTGAGCTTTTTCTAGCTTCTTAAAGTATGCCTGTAAAGCTATGAACTTGCCTCTCAGTACTTCTTTTGCTGGGTCTCATAAATTTTGAGTTGTTCTTTGGTCATTATTGTTCATTTTTGGAATCTTTTTATTTCTTCTTTGATCTCATTGTTAACTTATTTGTTATTTAATAACTTGCTATTTACTTTCCAAGTGTTTGAGTATTTTTCAGTCTCTGTTATGGTTGATTTCTACTTTTATGCCATTGTGATCAGAGCATATGCTTGATATGATTTCAATCTTCTTAAATTTGTTGAGACCGATTTTGGGCCCTAACATGCAGTCTATCCTAGAGAATGTACCATAAGCACTTGAAAAGAATGTATATTCTGCTGCTTTAGGGTGAAAGGTTCTAAAGATATCTATTAAATCCATTTGATCTAGTGTGTCTGTCCTTTATGTCTGCTGTTTCTTTGTTAATTTTTTTTTATGGATCTATCTAGTGATGTTAGTGGGGTATTGAAATCCCCAACTATTGTAGTATTGCTGTTGATCTCACCCTTTATATGCATCAAAGTCAGCTTTATATATTTAGGTGCTCCTATATTAGGTATGTAGATAATTATACTGGTTATATCTTCCTGTTGGATATCTTTCTTTATCATTATGTGGTGTCCTTCTTTATCTCTGACTATAGCCTTTGTTTTAAAGTCCATTTTGTCTGATATAATTATTGCTACCCCAGCTTTTTTCAAATTCCCATTTGCATGAAATATTGTTTCCATTTTTTTATATTCAAACTATGTTCATCTTTTGTTTTTAAAGTATGTCTCTAGTAAAAAGCATATGTATGGGTCCTGTTTTCTTATCAACACAGCTAACCTATGTCTTTTGATTGGATCATTTAATCCACTTACATTTAACGTTATTATTGATATGTAGTTGTTTATTGCCATTTTATTTTTTAAAGATGTATACCTCTTTTGCAATATTCTTTTACCCCTTTGACTGTTTACAACAGGCCCCTTAACATTACCTGCAGCATTGGTTTCATTGTAATGAATTCCTTGAGTTTTTTCTGGAAAGCTTTTTAATTCTCCTTCAATATTAAATAATAACCTTGAGGGATAAAGTAGTCTTGGTTGTAGGCTCTTGTTTTGCATTACTTTGAATATTTCTTGACATTTCCTTCTGGCCTCAAGTGTTTCTATTGTGAAGTCTGATATCATCCTTATGGGGGCTCCTTTGTAGGTGATAGCCATTTATACTCTAGCAACTTTTAATATTTTCTCTTTATCTTTTAGCTTTGGTATTTTAATTATGATATGTCTTGGTGTAGATTTCTTTGTGTTTCTTTTTAATGAAATTTTCTGTGCTTCTTGAATTTGTGTGACTTTTTCCTGCCTCAATTTAGGGAAGTTTTTAGCTATGATATGATTGAACAAAGTCTTTATCCCTTGTTTTTTCTCTTCTTCTTCAGCAATCCCTATGATGCATATGTTATTTCTCTTCATGTTGTCACATAGCTCTCTTAGAATTTTCTCACACTTTTTGAGTCTCTTTTCCTTTTGCTGCTCTGCTTCTGTGCCTTTGGTTATATTGTCCTCTAATAAGCTGATTCTATTCTCAGCTTCATCCATCCTGGTTTTATTTCCTTCCATTGTGATTTTTATTTCTGATATGGTATTTGTCATTTCTGACTGATTCTTTTTTATTATTTTAATGTCCTTTTTTGTACTTGCTATCTCTTTATTTAAGTGTTTCCTATGTCCATCTCTTGTTCTAAGATAGGAGCATCATAACAATCATTGTTTTAAACTCTGCATCCCATAATTTGGCAATATCTGACTCATTCAAGTCCTTTCCAGAGAATTTCTCTTGATTCATTTGGGGTGAATTTCTCTGCCTTCCCATTTTGTCTGTGTATAAGAAGGATGTGGCTACTGGATTCTGTGTTGCCTTATGTGTGGTCTGTCTGCAGGTCCAACACTCCCTCTGCCACTACCTCAGGTGTTCTGGTATGGGCATTGCCAGCAACGACTCGCTGCCACTGTCACTGCAATTTCTGCCTCTCCTCCACAGACAGTGCTGTGCTCACATGCCCGGGTCTACAAGCCTCAGCCAGCTCTAGTCTTCACTCAGCCCCCACAGGCATGTGCCACACCCTGGGCAGCGCAACTCAGCACCCTGGGCAGGGCAGCTTACCTATGCTCAGCTGCAGGTCTCTGCCTATTCCAAAGACTTTCGCCCTGCCCCTGAGGGCAGAGCTGTGCTCACACTTCAGGCCACAAGCCCTGGCTCCACGGGCCATTCAGGGCTGCATGTGGGTGATCAGCCACAGGTCTCTGCAGTTCTCCAGCATTTCCCCTTCCCCTGCAGGCAGGATTGCAGGTGGGACACTCTTGCTCATCCAACACAGAGCCGGGTTTGTCCACTTTAGTGAGCCTCTTCTGCCCCCACCAGGGGGACGACTGAGCTCGCACGAAGCCTAATTTGTGGCGGCCCAGCTTCCGCAACTGCCAATGGGACTGTGCTTCAACATTCCCCACAGCCTGTTCTCTGTCAAGCACTCAGCAGTATGGGTGTGGGTGTGGGAGCTAAGACCCTAGCACTCAATACTGTATTCCTGATGGCTCCTTCCTTCTAAGTGACTCTGCTCTGAGTGCCGCAGAAAGGTTGTTTGGCTGGGGTCCTACTTCCCTTTGTTGGTGTTGCTGATTCCAGAAGAAATATTCACTTTAGATTTGGGGAGTGACTCAGTCCAGGTGTTAGTGTGGATGTCCTTTGATTGTTTCATCCTGTGCCTCCTAGATTACACTCTCTTCTTGCTACTCCTGTCCTCTCATCACTCCCCATCTCCTGGAGCCCCAGGTGAGTGGTTGTGAAAGATGTTTACTAAGTAGTCCCTTTAAGAAAAATTCTGGGTCTGAGAAATCTCTTTTTCATAAACAGTATCCTGTCTTGTTTCCAGCTGAATACTGTCTATACACCTCTTCTAGGCTCTGGGGCTGAAGGCTGGGGCTTTGTTTCTGAGGCTCAGGACCCTCCCCTCTCCGCTAACTCACTTCCTGCCATACAAGTCTCTCTGGGCTGCCATTTGCTCCAAGGAGCTCGGCATCCCTCTTTGTATTTCCACTTTTCCTTCCTGTCTCAGTGTGTCTTCTTCAGTGATTTTTGGTTAAAGAGCCCTCTTAGTTTAATCCAAAGTTGGTTTTCCATATGATGGTTCTTAATATTAAGCTGTAATCCACTTTGGTTCTGGGAGGTGGAAGTTGATAAGCCCATCTACTCCATCGCCATCTTTGTGCCCCTCAACTCCCCAATCTTATACACACCATACCATCTCCACTTTCCCACAAATGGGATCACTGCACCTCATGTTGTTGATCTATGAAATTCTATCATTTTACCCTTCTCTGCGGCTCATGTGTTATATCCTCTGTGCACTGGGCTGCATACCTTGTCATTCTTCATCTAGTCTTTCTGTAAAGCAAATTCTCCCTTACTTTCTGAAGAAAACCTCATGGGAGATAAAATTTCAGCAGATCTTCAGCTCTTCTGAAATGTGTTTATGTTCATGCTGAAATGCAGGCTGACTGCCTCAGAATTCTGTCTGTGCACAGGTACAGGCCAGACCTCTGAACTTTCAGTGTTCCTCGGTGCCCTCCAGTTGGTGCTGATTCTACTTTTATTCCCCATCCTGGCAGGTGACCTAGTATTTCTATTTGAAAGAACCTCCTTTCTTTAAGGTGATGTTTCCAAATGTTACAAAATGTGTTCTGATGTAGAGAATTGTAGAGAATGAGTGATCTGTTCTAGTTCATAGTCTTCATTGTAGGGACATTTTTTTAATGTATTTCTTTGGTGATTTTCTTCTAGCATGATCTCTCACATTTTATTTTTTTTTAGTTGGAAATCTTGGATTGATATCTTAACATGCTTATTGTCTCTCTTATTTATGTTCTTTATATTACACACACACACTCACATACACATACACCATTTTCACACTATCTTCCAAATCTTTAGGCATTATCTCGCTGTCATATTAATTATTTTCCCAGATTCTTTGATTTATGTTGAATGTGTATCAATCCTGAGGAAAAACATATTATAGTAATCTGCTCTTTCTAAAGACCCATGATGTGTCCTACAAGAGAGAGTTCTGCCTGGCCCAGAGGAATTTTATCTCTTCATAAAACTATGTGTCTCTTAAGAACTTGCTTGAATTCTTGGCTCTCTTCATTTTCATACCCTCAATATGTCAGAAATAATAGTTACCATCTATGACACACATAGAATTAAATAAAAGGAGAAGGAAAAAGTGTCAATTTTGATGTCGGTAAAGTTTTGATTATCCTCCATTCAAGAATACACTCATTACTGAATGAAGACATTAAGTCTTATTTTATAGGAGTGGAGAGCCCTTGAAAGTTTGCTCTAAGTGACCATTTGGCAAACCAGTGCCTTGAGCTTGGCATTTCAAAGTTGTCAATGAGAGTAGGAGGGATGCAGGGAAAAGACATTTGAGGAGCAGAGTCTAGGCAGAGAATGATGACACTTGTCCCAAGGAGAACTGGAACCTCAAAGATAAAGGCAAAAGATTCTGCAGAATCCATTCTTTCTACCAAGTTATACTCAATTTATGCCTCTGAACATGAGCTTCTAAAGATTTAAGATATCTTCAATATTGAAAATCTCAGGAGGAAAATCTAACAGAATGTTGACACATGATTTGACATGAGGTGTCAGCAATGCAGGGAGAGTGTCCAGGGACTTGAAATACACGTTGAATGACATGTAGACAGGATAACTGAGCACAGCATCTGGGTGACATGGAGACGGAGGGGAGACCGAGACAGGGTCAGAACAGGCCTGTGTGCCCCACCAGTGAGGGGCCTTGTCCTCCCCACGTTATTCCAAGCTGTGTTTCTCAGGCTGTGGCAACAGCTCTGTGGCCCTGTTTCTGCTGGGCACAGAATGTGAATGAACACAGAAGGCGTTCCAGAAAATAGAGACTAATTTAAGTGGACATGTTCCCCCTGTGATCACATTTACTGTAGGGAAAGCTTTGGACACAATAAATAATAGTAGCTAACACTTATTTTCTATTTTCTGAACCACAGTTTGTATAACTATATTCTCTATAATTGGCAAAAGAGTATAGGTCTAGTAATAAGTCCTCTTACTTGAAACAGAAACATATGACCTCTAATATTTCGAAGTTGAAGAGGGTGTCTGAGGGAGGCCTGTCCATGGAGGGGGATGAACTCAGTGGACTCTTAGGTGTCAGCAGGCAGAGGAGCTCAAGTAGGCTTATAAGAGCCCCAAACAGACCCACACCCTAAACTGAGACATATCATGTGCCCTCCATGGCAATCAGGAGTTTGTAGATGTGTGAAAGTTTGAGATTTTGAGCTAGGGAGATGATCCTGAATTTTCTGGTGATCTCTAAATGCCATCTCACATATTCTATATGAAGGGAACAAGGAGATTTTCAAACAGACAGAAAAAAAATTGACAATGTCCCCTCATGGGACAGAGATAGGAGGGATGTGGGTACCAGAGGACAGCCATCAGCCCTCAGCTGGAGGCACCGGGGATAGATGTTCCCGCAACATTCCAGAGCCAGCATGGCCTCCTGACACTGTGATTTCAGCAGAGGTTACAGATTTTAGACTTTAGTTCTCTGCACCTGGAAAAAAGATTTTAACTGAATCCACCAAGTAAGTGGCTGTGTGTCACAGCAGCCACTGGAAACCAACTATGATCTGTGATGTATCCATCATCTGAGTCAGCTGCATCATTGAACGGGGGCCCATTAGCCTGAATGGGCTCATGGAAGAGGAGTAGGTGGGGAGACACTGTGCTCATCTTTCGTGTTCCTCTTGCAGTAAGTGTGGATGGTGTGCATGGAGCTGCCCACATGGGAGATGGATGCCCGTGACTGGGGCTATAGGGAGACCCTGAGGGAGGAAGCGGTAGCAGGCGTGGAGGTGGGCAATGCGCATGTGCAGAGTGCAGGCAGTAAGCAAAAGTTGAACCCTGTGGATTCACTACAAGTGGAGAAGAGGACAAAGATCATTTCACACGGGGCCATCGAGGCATTGACCCCAGGGTGGGGTGAGGACCGAACAGAGTTTCTGCTGACGATGCGGGTATAGTAGCAGCAATGCTGCTGGTGGGAACCATGTAACTGCTGTCAGGATGCGGTCTCCACACTCCTCGCCCAGAACAGCGCGTTCTCGTGCTTTTACCCTCAACCACCCTGCACACAGGGCCACGTGACCAGGCAGTCTGTGGGGTCATGCAGGATGGCTCCTGAGCCCATGTTCCCACTGGGACCCTTGCACTCAGGCCGCCCTGGTCCCTGGACGCTGGTCTCCCTACTTTACTCCTGACACCACCCACAGGCCACTTCATGATGAAACCACCAACTCAGACCAGAGACTGTTGGATAAAACAAGACAGGCAGCGAAGTGCAGGAAAGAAATTTATTGAAGCAAGATGTTGAAACCTTCACATTGTCCGGGAAAGATCAGGTCATCACTAAACAGCAGGGAGCTCGCATGGAAGATATTAAAAACCTATTGGTTATATGGCCTCACTGCAGTGTTCTGAAATAGAAAAAGAAATAAAAGGAACATCAGTCATGAGCACCTGCAGATGACATAATAACACAGACTGTTGTCCACAACCCAGATGTGGAAGAAACTGCAACCAGCAAAGGGAAATGGAGGCACCAGGCAGGTAGCCGTGCGTGTGGGGAATTCAATAGTCCTGGTCCAGTCTGCACAGACCGTGCGAGTCAGGAGAGAACCATGTCCACACCCCGCAGATAAACCCTGCGTGTCCCCAGAGAAGGGCGCAGGTCTCCAGTGGAGTGAGGAGGAGGCTCAGGAGTTGGGCAGAGCAGCCCGGTGTTCTTTCTCTGAGTCCCAGGACAAGGACTCCACTTGTTACTAAACGGGGACACAGGGCCGAGGGACCAAGACAGGACGAGAGGGGACTTGGGTCATTCTCCTTGCAGATGTCCTGCCTCCAGGGGTGGACATTCCCCACACGGCACACGGACTTCCTCACACTGAGAATACAGCTAGTGAGGACATTTGTGTGAAACCTGACTTAATTCCAGGGTGGATGAGCTGAGAGACACCTTTACATCTGTGTGATCTCTCTATGAGGACATGATTGAAGAGTTTCAGCTCCACACGGGGCTGCAGAGGACACAGGGAGGGTCGCGGCCCCCTGGCCGGGAAACGTGGGGTGAGGTACAGGGGTGGCCATGGCTCTGTGAGAGCTGGCAGAGCCCCCAGCAGCTGCCCCTCCGTCCTGACAGAGGGCGGGGCCGGCTCTCTCCCTCTCGCTGTGTCCCCTTCTCGCTCCCAGTCCTCCTGAGAGAGTCCCAGGGACTGTACCTCTGGGCTAGGGACACATCCTGCTGGGGACTAGAGTTTCTGTCCCTGCCCCATCACACCCTGTGGGCCTGGCTGTCCCTCTCCTCAGGACACTGTGGGGAACCTTGTGTCCACAGAGGTGACCTGAGAATGACGAACATGCCCAGCACTGTGTGCAGCCTTAGTCCAGCTCAGCAGGTGCCTTGTTATCATCGACCTCATGTCCAGAGACTCTTGATAAGATATACACAGAGGGGTTGCTGCCTACACAACTTAAGTGAATGCTGAGCAGCACCCTGTCCTCCCCCCTGGCTGTGAATCTGAGAAGCAGCCTCTATGCAGAGGGAGAAAGAAATTACCAAAGTCTTCATAAACTTCTGTAATTGTAATCAAGCATTTGATCAATGCAGCACTTTAATTTTAGCACAGCCTGGATTGCTTGTCTAGGTGGATTATATTTCTCAAGATTGGCACAATAGTTCCTGGGAGTTTCCCAAGAGAAGAGGCCCAGTTCTGAAACAAGTACTGAACACACTGCTGCATTTGCTGGCACAAAAGAAAAAGGAATACAATTAATTAAGAAAAGTCGCTTTCTCCCATGGCTCCTGACCTTAGAGCTAAACTGGAACCCCTGGGGTATATGGTCACGTCTCATAACTGTGCCAAGGACAATGCAATATCCTGGAAGTAATGACTCACTCACGATCCCAGAGCTGGCCGCAGAGCTCTGTCTGGAAAGCTGGTTGACTGATCCCTAGTTCAGATTTATTCTCTGTAAAGTACATCTGTCACTTTCCAAGACTCTCCTTCTTTTCTGAAATTCACACTCTATATTTCAAAAATTAAGGTTTCCCTGCCAGTACAGTGACACCTTCTTTAGTCCTGATATGGGGGGAAAGCAGATGTTAGTAATCAGTCTGTCAATGAGTGGCAGAGTCAGAGCTACTAGAGGTCAGACAGGCATGGCCAACAGTTTTGCCCCCGGGCTAGATTAGAAAGAAAACGTTTTTGGGGAGGTAGTCAGACAGACTCCCGCATGCGCCTGACCGGGATCCACCTGGCATGCCTACCAGGGGGAATGCTCTGCCCATCTGGGGTGTTGCTGTGTTGCAACCAGAGCCATTCTAGCGCCTGAGACAGAGGCCATGGGGCCATCCTTAGTGCCCGGGGTGGCTTTGCTCCGGTGAAGCCTTGGCTGCTGGAGGGGAAGAGAGAGACAGAGAGGAAGGAGAGGGGAAGGGTGGAGAAGTAGATGGGCGCTTCTTCTGTGTGCTCTGACTGGGAATCGAACCCAGGAATCCTGCACACCAGGCCAATGCTCTACCACTGAGCCAACTGGCCAGGGCCTAGGAATGCCCTTGTTGATTAAGCTACCCAAAAGAAAATTATATGAAGCAACCATGACAGACCGAGCAAGTCAGTCTCATACTATTCATCACCAGAATGCTGCAGCCCGGTGTAAACAGTTTCAACTTTCTCAGGAAGCAGCAAAGCAGATTGGTAAATCCTGTCCAAGGGGTCCTATACTACAATCTGCCCCTTCATTTAGAGTTAACCCTCAGGGACCCCTACCAGGACAACTTTGGCAGATGGATATTACTCATATACCTTCATTTGGCAAACAGTCATATGTCCACATTACAGTGGATACATAATCCGGATCTATAGTAACCTGTGTCAGAACAGGAGAGGCTGCTAGGCATGCTATAGCTCATGGTCTGTATGCATTGTTCTATTATTGGATTTCCTAAACTGGCTAAACTGAAAATGCTCCTGCATATGGAGCAGAAGAATCCAGCCTGGTGGGGGCCTGGCTAGAACCTTGCTATGGCGCTGGCCCTCTCTGGGCCTTGGTTTTCTTCCTTTTCTTGGCGTGTAAAACTTCCTTTATTAGCATGTTAAATCAGGAGGAGGTCACCACCCTTACTAACGGGAGGAGAAAAGGGGCCAGGACCACATTTTGTTTATTAGTCACAATTTGTGTTGCCTGGGTTATTACCAAAATTAATTTGGATTTCCTTAGTATTTATGTGTTAAGCAGCAAGGATGTGATTAATATGCAAAACAGAACTGAAAAGACCTACTGTCATGAAGTTTAAAGGCTGTATCTCCCTTCCCCAACCTTCAAAAAGTCTCAAACTCAGCATTCTCATGTCTAGGATTTCAGTGTGCATACTTCGAACTAGTTCTTGCAAAATGAATAAAAAGTAAAAGAAAAAACAAAAACAAAAACAAAAAACGTTTTTCATGGGCCCTACAAAATATTAAAATTAAAAAGTGTTAAAAAAAAAAAACCAAATTGTTTAAGTAAACAAAATTTTATTATGTAATTTTCTTATGAATAAATATGAGTGGAAAAAAATTTTAATATACACTTTTATTTTAATAAAAATATATTTTAATAAAAATATAATTACATACCACATAAATATCCAATCTGTATCACAATCAATCAAAATAATATTTAATTAATATAATAAGCTTGAAGGGGTTATATCACAAATAAAACAATTATTTCATTTTACAAACAGCCTGGAGACATTTTTAGTTATCAACTGCAGCTATTGTCTATGCTACAATGCCACTTGATTCAGCACACTTGACCGCAAAAATAATGAATTGTTTGACCTTGGGTGTGCACTGGCAAACTCCACCTAAAAGAATGTGCCTTTCACATCACCGCTAAACGTCAAACAGTTCATATCGAGTACAGACAAGTACAAAAGTTGTAAATCTTTATAATGGAATTTTTTAAAAAAATAAAGAGGTGGCCCTGGACGGTTGGCTCAGCGGTAGAGCATCGGCCTGGCATGCAGTTGTCCCGGGTTGGATTCCTGGCCACGGCACACAGGAGAAGCGCCCATCTGCTTCTCCACCCCTCCCCCTCTCCTTCCTCTCTGTCTCTCTCTTCCCCTCCCACTGCTGAGGCTCCATTGGAGCAAAGATGGCCCGGGCACTGGGGATGGCTCTGTGGCCTCTGCTTCAAGCGCTAGAATGGCTCTGGATGCAACAGAGCGATGCCCCAGAGGGGCAGAACATCACCCCCTGGTGGGCATACCGGGTGGATCCTGGTCAGGCGCATGCGGGAGTCTGTCTGATTGCCTCCCCGTTTCCAGCTTTGGAAAAATGAAAAAAAATAAATAAATAAAGAGGTATTGTGAATCCATTCGAATAATTATTGTAAGTTAACCCTAGATTATTCACAAGCACAATTCTTTTCCACGATATCACTATCTTCTTAAATATCTCCATTTCCAATAAATAAAGATGATAGTGCTTGTGAGTAGCTGAGATTTTAAAGTAGTGGAAAATATTAAAAATTTAAATTTTGGGTGCATAAACACATTACGCGGACAGAATCCAGCCTGTGGGCCAGATGTGGGCCATTCCTCTGTCAGAGAAAAAAGACTGAGGAAATCTATTGTTAAAAGATGTTCCTTTGCATCTAAATTAAACTATAGGATTATGTCATTAAATGAAGACTGCTAAAAAACTTCTGAAAAAAGGACTCTATGAGTTTCACACATCTGGAATTATGCACATGTCATGATGGCTCTTGTGTTCTGCACTGATGTACAGAATTCCTTAGAGAAGGTGGGAGGTGGGAACTGGGGCTTACTACCAACCCCACTGGGATTGTGCTGAGACCTGAAGTGACCGTGTTCTCTGGTCTAGATTCTCCACCCCTCCCCCAAGCCTTTGCAACCACCTGCAGCCCAGAATGTGCCGTACCAGGCTATGAACTGACTGGATCAGACAGCAGCTATGTAAAGATGGTGAGAGGGTCACATCAGAGGCTACAGAATAAACAGGAGGAAGTTCAGAAATGCAGATGAAAGAGAACGACTCAAAAGGACTTGGGTCCATGTCGAAGTGTGAAGACACACCAAAGTATTCTTCGACAAATGCCTAGAACAAACCCAGAAAAGCAGCAGTTGCCACCCTGGCAATGTCACTGGGTCTCCAAATGCTAGCCGGACACCTAGAGAATGAGCAGCACATGTCAATTGGCTGAGAGCTGCTGGTTCTCAGAGCCCACGGGAAGACTGATCAACCAGAGATTCAGACAACACCAGCTCTTCCAAACTGAGCACTTTGCTAAAGCCCTTTCAAGTGGAACACTCTGTGACTCTGAATCAAGAGGTTCACTGCCAGGGTCCAGCCCCGGGGGGGATCCAGGGGTCCCACAGGAGGAGACGGCGTCGGCGAAATCGAGTGAGAGAGCCGAATTCTTTTCTTTCTCTTTATTCTCTAGTTAGCATTTACTGCCAGGCATCTCTGCCAAATGCTAGTACAGCTCCTTTTTTATACACACACACCAAGTTACAATTACATGGTATTAATCATTGCTTCTGTTTCACTATGTTTACATGTTTCCAGATAACAGTTAATTTATATCTATAAACTACAAATCAGGTGGCAAATCATTCAAAGTACAATTAAAAAATAACTTGAATAGCGATAACAACATTGGTAAAAGCTTTTAAAGGATTAGTACTAACTAATAACTCAACTTTACTGTTGTTGTGAGTCAAGAGGCAGAGAGAGATTAACAGACAAAATCATTAAGGACTAGCAAAGGACCACCGCTTGCTCAGGCAAATGGCCTTGAGTTCATGCAGTGTCCTAATTTTTCTCACAAGACTTCAAAAGGCTTGCTTATTAAGAAATTGTCATAACATCAAGAGTAACTTTTGCTTAAAGATATATAGAGTGCACCTGCAAGATAGCTTAGTAGCAACATAATATCAGAAGGCATTAATTGCTATTGCTTCTATGGATTCCCCCATATTTCTCTTTATTATCTGAACGAAAAACCCTGTAAAGTATATAAATCTCATGAGAATGTCTCACTGAAAAAGCCCAGCAACTGCCTTCAGTCATAAAACAATTCTCTTAGCAAAACATTCTTTTCTTGCTGACTACATTCCCATCCCAGGCCACACAACGGGCCATTCCATTACTCCTTTCCTAAGATTCTATTGTCTAGTCAAATTTTATTTATTTACTATATTCACACACTAGTAAATTCTAACTATATTCTTCTCAGAGTGTTCCACTATCTGCAGATCAAATAAGCAAGAAGAAAGGAAAGTTTCTCTACTCTATCACATGAAAAGGCTAGGGAGAAAAAATGATGAATTAAGTGAAGGCCGAAAGGTGCTCTGCACAGCCACTGCCTTCTACCCATTCACAAGTCACAATCTATTCTTTCTAACATGATTAAGAAGAAATTCTCCTACAAACTTAACCCTTTACAAGGGATATCATAGCCAGCCTCTTATATCTATGAGCCCAGTTCAAGGGGCTTACAGGCTTTTCTGTGGAACTTACACCTTCTGTCTCATTTCCAAAGAAATTACTACAAATCTACAGGGAAAGCACGGTACTATTATCCCTGTGCCACAAATAATAGCACACACCCAGAAAAAGGGGGGATATAAGGCCAGATTAATTCAAAAAGGTCAAAGGGGGAAGTATCGTTTTGCCTTTCCTTTGCGGTGACTTTGTCAACCCGCAGCCATTGGTCTTCACTGCGGTGACTTTGTCAACCAGCAGCCATTGGTCTTCTCTGCTGTGACTTTGTCAATCAGCAGTTTTTGATCTTCTTCTGCTGTGACCTTGTCAGCCAGCAGTTGTGGGTCTTCTCCTGCTGTGACCTTGTCAGCCAGCAGTTGTTGATCGGCTCCCGACAGTTCACAATCCATGGACTGAAGTGGCACCTAAATGACCCTGGCATCCTTGGTCAGTTGTCTCAGTGATTGAGCACTGGCCTGGTGTATGCCTGTCCCAGATTCGATTCATGGTCAGGACACACAGGAGAAGTGACCATCAGCTTCTCCACCACTCCTCTCCCCCTTCTCTTTTTCTCCCATTCTGCTGAAAGTGGCTTGATTAGTTTGTGGTCAGCCACAGGGCTGATGATAGTTCGTCAGTCTGAGAGTTAGACTTGAGTGCTAAAATTAGCGTGGCTGATTTGAACATCAGCCCCAGACTCAGATTGCCATGTAGATCCCTGTTGAGGCACTTGCAGGAGTCTGTCTCACTATCTCCCCTCCACTCACTTAAAGAAGAAAAAAAAAGATCCTGGAAAGCAGAACATGTGATGGGACCTGGGGCTGCCCTCTGACAGACGGCATCTCACTGCTCTGTCAGAGCCACTCTGGGCGGCAGCTGTGAAAAGCATGGACAAGAGGAGACTTGGAGAGATTATGCACTTGTTCAAGGTCACAGTGCTGCTGAGTGTCAGAGCTATTACTCACAACCAAGTTTCATTATTTCATGCTGCTCTGACACGTAGACCACAGACAGGGATGAGGCTTCCCATGAAGAATCCTTAAAACAATACTGCCATGTCTGAGAAAGTTCCACAGCATTGGGGTTGATACAATGAGCCCGGCTCTAGGGCGCTAGTCCATACGTAGTGGGAAAGGTTTGGATTTTGATCTGCTAACCCTCCTTCCCTAATAAGTCACCTAGTTCAGAGGAAGTTACTTACCGGGGCTGATGGTACTCACATTAGATATGAACTCACCCTCATAGCAGCAAAGGCCAGAGTGACCAGCAGGACATACTACACCGGCTTCATGGTGGACTTTGCTTTGAGTACAGCTCTAGAACACTGAGCAATTAGGAGCTGGACTCAGCAGCCTGCAGACCCCAAGGTTATTTGTACCCAGTGAGCCTTGTTGGTTCTGCCAACAAAGGATGTAGCAGGTCACGAGGCCTGGCTTCAAGCCCTCTGTCCTAATTGATAAAAGATGCCATTCTTTGATGTGACAGAACCAAGTGACTTGGTCAGTGATAGACATTGCTGGCACCCCAACATCTCCTTTTCAGCAACACTGAGGTTGGGGTTAGAAATGTATACTCAGTGATTGACAGGAGGCCCCAGGATGTGGTTCCTTAATTCCAGGCCATTTGTGGTATGCTGATCTCTGTCAACCTGGTGCTGGGACAGGACGAGGGTCAGCAAGTACACCTGGGTGTGCAGGACTATGAATTAACTAACTACTCAGGTGAGTTAGGGAGCATCTTTAGTGTGAGATGATGCCTGCTGTGCTAGGGCCCCTTTGGCGGTGGAGGGAGAAAGGTCAGTGGGCTGCTGACAATTGTGAAGAAATCAGAGGTGTTCTGTTCCCGAGAGAAAGCGCAGACAAAGGGAAGACTACCTCCCAACTCCTAACTTCCTACTTTATATAACGTACTGAAATCTCTCAAGTGACATTTTAAATCAACTCAAGCTGCCTGACCTCTGGTGATGCAGTGGATAAAGCGTTGATTTAGAATGCTGAGGTCACCAGTTCAAAACGCTGGGCTTGGTTGGTCAAGGCACATATGGGAGTTGATGTTTTCTGTTCCTCCCCCTCCTCTTCCTCTCTCTCTCTCTCTCTCTCTCTCTCTCTCTCTCCTTCCCTCCCTCCCTCCTTTCCCTTCACAAATGAAGGGGGGGAAAAAAACTCAAGACAACTTTTTACTCTAATTTAATGTTTCATAAACTATTAAGAGAGATTTCAAATGAAATCCAACACTATACTGTCCTAATTGACAATTACACATGTCAGGAGGAATAGCACCTTCTGAGTAATCAGGGCCCCAGCAGCACAAATGTCCACAGGGCCAGATCTCTGCCTGTCCCTAGTAATGACCAGATGCTCCATGGAAACACGGGGGAGGCGTGGCCAGTTCTGAGGAAGACATTAGGAGGCAGTGGGTCACAGGGAGCATTCTGGGAGCCACTCAGGGAGGGGACAATTGTGACAGTAGGAAAAGTTAGGAGGCGGGGTCCAGAGGGAACAGCCTGGGTGAAGACAAGACACCATCAGCCAGGTGGCCTGTAGGGACCGGAGCCCATGTTACCTTGAAACACAGGAGTGCCTGGTGGAGGAGGGGAGCTTTGTGACTGGGGAGGCAGGAAGGACTGAGTCAGGAAGGTCCCTATTCTTCTCTGGGAGCCCTGGGGGCAGGGTGGTGAGTGGGTGAGACCCAGCTGGACACTGTGCCCCCCGGACTTTCCTGCTCTGTTTCCCATCTCAGGTCAACGTCATATGGGGTTTTCACACTCATTAACATGGCTACTTTCCAAAAATCTAGTACCAAGCAGTAAACAAACAGATAAAATTAATAGTGTTGTCAAGGATGCATCTTGGGTGTGGATGTAAATTACTACAGCCACTAAAGAAAAGGCCTGGAGTTCCCTCAAAAAATTAAAACTAGAATTACAGTGTGATGGGTCAAGTTCAGCTCTGCATACACGTGCAGGGTCTCAAACACTTACTTTATTTTATCGCCGCACAATTCACAATAACCAAGAGCTGAAAGGAGCCCAGGTGTCCATGGACGGATGAGTGGGTAAACAGTCAGAGCTCACAGATAATGGGATATCACATGCTACATCAAGGTGAACATGGGGGACAGTACACTACGTGACATAAGCCAGTCACACAAAGAAAATAATATATGATTCTTATAAATGTGGGATCAGAGCAGTCAAATTCATAGAAACAGAAAATAGAATGGTGGTCACAAGGGGTGTGACCAAACAGAAACCATGACACCATGGCAACCAGAACTCTAGCAACAACAGAAATATACTGAAGGTCACACACTTACTTGAAACGTGTGCACCTTGACGGATAAAATCATAATGCTTACTCACAGATACAATAAGGGATCTAAAATCACCATGGCCCAACCTCGTTCCTGAGGAAACAGTAGAAAAGGGAAAGAAGTCCTGTGTTCTCAGACTCTCTGCAGTTTCAATCCCTCCCCCTTCAGAATCCCAACCGGGAAGTTTTACACTTTGTATTGAATCTGTGGTGCTGTTTGGTTGTTTCAAATTTAGAACGTATTCATTTATTGAGTTTTGAGGAACAGTCCAATTTCAGGACCAGACTACCTGGATTCAAGCTGCCCTCTAGAACTTTCTACCTGTACTGCTATCAGCAAGGTGCTGACCCTCTCTGCCTGAATTTCACCATCTATAAATAAGGGTGATATCATAGAGTCCATGTTAGGATAATGCTCAGACTGTATCTGGCAGTAAATGTCAGCTATTACAGTTATGCAACAATATGAAACTATAAGTAGTAAGTTCAACAGAATAAATCACCTTATTCTTAAGGGCAAATATGAGACGGAATCTCACCGACTCTGCCAGGAAGCGAACTGTTTACCTGGGAGCTAACACCGCCTGCTTCTGAATTGGCTTTGGTTCCATCAGGGCTTCTCTTAGGTAAAATAAGATCATTTCTTTCCAATCACTTAATTTACTGTTTTTTGTTTGTTTGTTTGTTTGTTTTGTATTTTCATGAAGCTGGAAACGAAGAGAGACAGTCAGACAGACTCCCGCATACGCCCGACCGGGATCCACCTGGCACACCCACCAGGGAGCGATGCTCTGCTCCTCCGGGGCGTCGCTCTGTTGTGACCAGAGCCACTCTAGCGCCTGGGACAGAGGACAAGGAGCCATCCCCAGCGCCCGGGCCATCTTTGCTCCAATGGAGCCTCAGCTGCGGGAGGGGAAGAGAGAGACAGAGAGGAAAAAGAGGGGGGGAGTGGAGAAGCAGATGGGCGCTTCTCCTGTGTGCCCTAGCCGGGAATCGAACGTAGGACCTCTGCATGCCAGGCCGACGCTCTACCACTGACCCAACTGGCCAGGGCTTAATTTACTGTTTTATGATTGCATTGATGTGACTGTTCTCAGGACTGTATTATCCTAACTACTGGATATTAGAGCTAAGGGTACAGCAGGGTGTTGGGTGGGGACATGTGTTCTCCATCCCAAGACACAGGGTCTCTGAATTTCTGTCCGCAGCATGTTGTGCTGGTGACCCGTGACCTCTGGCTGCTGTTGAAATCCCAGGGCTCCTCTAGCTCAGTCTCTAACTGGTCAGCAGGGGGATGGACACATTTCAGGCCTCACCCCTGGATCGTGATAACCTCATATAGTTTTACAGTGTATAGATCATCTGGGGACACTGGTTGTCATGTCCCACCTCCTCATCATAAACATCTTGGTTCCATTTGATAAAGACCAATGGCTACACAACATCTGTCAGACCCTATATAACACTGACTCTGCGTGGACAACTTTAGTGTCCAAAATGAAAAACGTAAGCAATATTTTGCGGCACACCCATTTTCCTTACAGGGAGCGGTTTCTGTGTTCTTGCTCTGAATAAAATAGAAAGGACCTAATTCAGCCATGGCTGATAAGTTCTTAAAAGTAATTTTGATCACTTCTTCACTTTAGGCCTTAGATCAAGTATAAAAATAACTTGGAGTGATAGAACACAATGACATTTTTGGACCATAGTCCAAGAAATATCAATATGTTTAATCGATTGACATCGCTACCATGAACTTAACCTTTCTGCATCTTTACATTCATGTGACAAATATTTTCAGAATTAAGCCCTCGAAGAATAAAATATGTGACTAGACAGCCTCATGTATACACACACACACACACACACACACACACACACAAATAGTATCATCTATGAATAGATTAAATTTTTAAAAACCCTCATTTAGTTCATTAGGAGAAAAATTTTTCAATAATATTTTACTTCATGCATTTACAAAGTATCTGATTTCAAAGTCTATGATTGCTCTTCATCCAGAGCTGCAAGATCTCTGATGGTACCCAAGTCACCATGTCCGTCACCTTACAAACTCCATGATCCATGTTAGTACCTGTTCCCTCACCATTGTGCACTGGTGAGTCATGAAATTTATGCCCTGAGGGTTTGAGGTCACCTGTGAGCTTTTCCACTGCTCCTTCCTGCTCTCAGGGACACCTGCCTGCCTTCCTTGGACCCCTGACAGGGCTTTGACCTCCTCCTGCGGGCTGTGAGCTGCAAAGGGAAGCCCTGGGTGGGGAAAGGCCATGGGGCAGCAGAGAGTGTCTCCTTCTCCTTGTGCACTAACTCTGGCCATAATTAATTGTTCTATAAGATGTAAATCTTTCGTTTGTGTTGTGAATAGGTAAAATAATAATTATAATAATAACAACGGGATAAAATCAGTAATGCTGGGTTTTGCCCAGATTTCTTACTAGATTCTCATTGTGTGCACTGCCTAACTTGTGCATTTCGTAATGCTGAAATCAGTGCAGGAGCCATTGCAGACACGACCTGGAGGTGGAGGACCCTTCTTTCAAGTGCACATGGACTCCTGCACCGTCCCCCAATCGGGGGCACTTCTGTGACCCACTGTATCACGTGCTCTCCCCACATGGCTGACCCTTTTTCCCAGAAAGGCCAGGAGCGTGTTCATCACAATGCATTTTGCCTCGGAAACACAGTTTTTAACTTCAAACTTGAAAATAACATGAAACTGACAGAAATGTTGCAATTATCTGTATAAGAAAAACACCTGTGCACATTACCTCACCCTCCAACTGTTGACATGTTACTTTATTGCTCTGGTGTGAGGTATTTGGGGTATTCTAGTAAAAAAATACAAAATCTGAGAACCTCAGCTTGTGAGACAAAACTTCCAGGAGATATATGAAGTCTTAATCATCAAACTACAGCAAATAGAACTACCTTATGACCCAGCAATCCCTCTACTGGGTATATACCCCAAAACCTCAGACGCATTGATACGTAAAGACACATGTAGCCCCATGTTCATTGCAGCACTGTTCACAGTGGCCAAGACATGGAAACAACCAAAAAGCCCTTCAATAGAAGACTGGATAAAGAAGATGTGGCACATATACACTATGGAATACTACTCAGCCATAAGAAATGATGACATCAGATCATTTACAGCAAAATGGTGGGATCTTGATAACATTATACGGAGTGAAATAAGTAAATAAGAAAAAAACAAGAACTACATGATTCCATACATTGGTGGAACATAAAAACGAGACTAAGAGACATGGACAAGAGTGTGGTGGTTACCAGGGGTGGGGAAAGGGAGGACATGGGAGGGAGGGAGGGAGAGAGTTAGGGGGAGGGGGAGGGGCACAGAGAACTAGATAGAGGGTGGCGGAGGACAATCTGACTTTGGGCGAGGGGTATGCAACATAATTTAATGACAAAATAACCTAGACATGTTTTCTTTGAATATATGTACCCTGATTTATTAATGTCATCCCATTACCATTAATAAAAATTTATTAAAAAAAACAAACAAACAAAAAAACAAAACTACAGCCATGATCCCACCCTATCCCAGAGCTCTGGAAAGTTCAGACCCAAGTCTAATGGCAAATTCAGGACTAAGTTACAAAAATACAACAGCAAAGTGGCTTAAGGCCCTCTCAAAATCACAGTGATCTTGCAGGCTGCATTCAAAGGAGCTTGGGGCTGTGCAGACATGACACTGTCCTGGGCCCATGACATTTCCAGGGGGTGCCCAGTGACTTCCTTCCCCCAGTAGTAGAAGACACTGAGCTGTGGGACTCTCCTTCCAGCCTAAGCCCCTTTGCAGTGGATCGAGGTCAGCAGGCCCAGGGAGGCTCTGTTACAGTGCACGTGTTCTATGGGGGAGGAAGTTCCATAAAGAATCCCGTGGAAGAACTGCCTCTAGCAGTGAGGCCCTGTCCTCACAGCTCCTCCTGACCCGCCCACAGTTGGTAGGTGCGCTGGTCCCTGCTTGAGGCATATTCTCCTTCTTGTATGTCAGCCCCTCATATGACCAAGAAACTGAGGACAGAAGTCACAATGCCACTAATGACCTCCCCAACAGGGAAGTCTGAGTCCTGTGTATACACAGCTGGCATTTAAAATGATGAAAATAAAAGAACTTTCTATGTGTCAACTGTAGAGCACAAAGGCATAACACTGTGGCTCCCAGGACAGGCTGAAGGAAGCCTGTGTATTCTGGAGGAACACCCTGGAAATAGAGGTCAAAAGGCCTCAGGGCTTGTGAGATGGCCCAGGAAACTGACCAGCTAATTCTCACTTCAGGATCCTCAAAATTATTTACTTTCTTAACTTAATTTCTTGCTCACCAGAAAGAACTTGCTTCTTGAACAAATCATTGTGGTGAAGGGGACAATTACAGTCTTCTGTTCTGCGCAGACATGGGCCTTCACTAATCGCTAACCATGTAAGGTGTATATACACGTAGCTTTGGCATCTTCTCCAGCTCTCTCTCACTGTGGACCTGCTGCTCTTTGGGTGTAAGACATAAGATCTTACAGGAATATTCTTACCCAGCACTGCCTAGTACACAGGCACTGACCAATGGAAGTTATGTGTTCATTAGCTGACGTGTTTATTGTGTAACTATGTCACCTTTGTCATGTGGTAGGCTATTATCTTTTACTTGTTATTAACTTTTCTATAGGTGAGAAGAATGGCCTTCATGAGTCTGAGAAAGAAATCCAGGCCTCTGTGGATGAAACCAGGCTGTGCCACATGGGTCCGCAGGGTCTCAGCCAGGCCGCCTCACAAGCCCCTGGAGTGTTTACTTCACAGCATCCCAGTCACTGGTCTCACAAGTCCCCTTCCTTTCATCTCTTGTCCCCATGCAATATGGCTTCCACTTCAACTATTATACTGAAAGTCCTGACTTTTTATATATTAATCTTGGAGACTCTTTAAATTTTGTATATTGTAAGAGATAAAATCTTGTTTCTTTTCATTCTTGTTTGTTATTGGTGATGTCTGACCTGATGACAAATATTCCTTTAACTAATGTGTTATAACATCAATGAGGCTATTGATTAGATCTCTGATATATATGGATCTGTTTTGGAGCTGCCTATAGTGATCCTTAGTAAAACTGTCTACTTTTAATTTAACTCTAAACTAGATCAAGGAGAATTATATTTTTAGTAAGACACAATATCTGATATGGCCAGTAACCACTCAGTGTTCTTCCTACTGTTCTTGGCCATTTTCACACATAGATTGTTGTTCCATATGAATTTGAAATAATTTTATCTAGTTCCTGTTAAAGCTGCAGTGGGATTCAAGCTGAAAGTGCATTGAATTAGTATATAAATTTTGAAAATATTGACATTTTTTATTAGTCTTGCAGTGACATTGTATATACTATTTCACTCATTAGATTTGTTCTTAAGTGTTTTATAATTTGTCACATTTGCAAATTAGACATCATTTTTTCATTTTTAATTCTAACTATTAACTAGAACAAAATCAAGCTGTTGTTTTTTTTTATATATTTAGTATATATCCAGCCACTTACAATCCTTTATTTTATTTTATCTTATTTTAATTTATTTTATAGATGAGAGAAGGGGAGATAGCGAGGCAGACTCCTGAATGCACCCCGAACAGGATCTACCCAGCAACCATATCTTGGGTTGATGCTAGTACTGAGCAACCTTTAGCACCTGAGACTACTGTAGTCTGACAGAGCTATCCTCAGTGCCCAGGGCCATGCAGGAGCCAATCCAGCCACTGGCTACTGGAGGGGAAGAGGGAGAGACGGGGGAGAAGAAGGGAGAGAGAGGCAGATGACTGCTTCCACTATGTGCTCTGACATGGAATCAATTTGGCGATGTCCATAAGCCAGGTGGATGCTCTATGTGCTGAGCCACCGGTCAGAACCACATCTTATTATTTTAATACACTTAGTGCTGCTATGTGGACATGTCTCATGTCTCCTGATGAAAGAATCATATTGTCTGCAAATGGAAGATTCTTCATCTCATCTTTGGAAATAATTACAATTTTTTCATTTTCTTATTTTAGTTTGACAGAACTCCCAGATCCATACTGACTAATGGATATATCAGGTACTCTCCATCTGTTTTAATAGAAGCCCCTTCAGCACTCATTGTTTTAGAGTGATTTTAGCTCTTGACTCTGAAATTTGATTTTATTGGTTATGATTAGTTTCCTTCTATCCTTACTTTACTTATAATTTTTACTAAGGAAGTTCATCAGATTGTACTACATACATTTGTTGAAGTAATAATGTTGATTATAGTGTCTTGTATTTGAGGTGGAAACTTGCTTCTGGAATCCACTACTTCTGTTTAAGTTTTTAAGGCAAGTCTTCTCTCTGGCCTTCATCTAATAGGTACACAGAGGAGAGATTTCAGTACACACACAAACAATGGACCTGCTACAGCTATTCCAGGAACTGGTGATGGACGCTATGACTCAGGGAGTCAAGGACAAAACTACATTAATAATAACGTGAAGGTTTATTTTCCCAGGTCACTCTCATGCTCTCACAAGTGTGCAGTGGAATTCCCTGAAGACTACATGGCATGTGATGTTGCAAAGAAGTTAAGGTGGAAGCAAGTATGTGTTCTATGCGAGTTCTACTGAGGCAGACATTAAGAGACTTGGGAAAATCTAAACACTGATACTTTACCCACTAAGAACAGACATTCAAGTCAAGACCAAAGAAGTAAGAGAAATGGAAGAAAGAGTAAAACATTATTGAGGAATTATTGCAACTGCATATTCCTATGTGTTTTAAAAATGTAATTAAAAATTGGTACTTTTTTAATGAATCTATTGGGGTGATGCTGATTAACAAAATTATACAGATTTCAAGGACATAATTCTACAACATATCATCCAGTACACTATATTGTTTTGTTCACCACCCCAAGTCAAGTCTTCATTAATCACCATTATCTCCTGAAACCTTCCTTCTCATCCCCCTCTAAAATAACTACTAAAAATATGCTATTCAGCTGTTGCTCTGCATATTTTTAAAAACACGCTGCTGAGACACAGGAGCAAGGAGTTACTCTATTCAGTTTGGTTGTGCAAGTTCTTCTGAGGAAAAGCCTGATTTGGGGCCCAGAAAATGGGTTCCAGGTAAGCTCTAAAGCTTTCTACCTGTGGGGTCTTCAGCACAGTGCTGACCTCTCACTCTCAATTTCCTCATCTGTACAATAAGGGTGATATCCGAATGCCATCAACGAGGGTTTGTGTGAGGAGAATGGATTGTGCTCAACACAGTGTCTGGTGATAAATGTCTTCTAAAAAAAAGGAAACAGGCCCTGGCCGGTTTGCTCAGTGGTAGAGCGTCGCCCTGGCGTGCAGAAGTCCCGGGTTTGATTCCTGACCAGGGCACACAGGAGAAGTGCCCATCTGCTTCTCCACCCCTCCCCCTCTCCTTCCTCTCTGTCTCTCTCTCCCCCTCCCACAGCCAGGGCTCCATTGGAGCAAAGATGGCCTGGGCGCTGGGGATGGCTCCTTGGCCTCTGCCCCAGGCGCTGGAGTGGCTCTGGTCGTGACAGAGTGATGCCCCAGAGGGGCAGAGCATCGCCCCCTTGTGGGCAGAGCGTAGCCCCCTGGTGGGCGTGCCGGGTGGATCCCGGTCGGGCGCATGCGGGAGTCTGTCTGACTGTCTCTCCCCGTTTCCAGCTTTGGAAAAATACAAAAAAAAAAAAAAAAAAAAAAAAAAAAAAAAAGAAAAAGAAACAAATATAAATACTAAGTCAAACAGAATAAATCACCTGTATCACAAAGTCAAACATCACATTAAACAAACAGACTCTGCCAACATGGAATGTTTGCTACCCTGGGAGCTAACACTGCGTGCTTCTGAATTAGCTCTGTTTCCATTGGGGCTTCTTAGGTAAAATAAGATCAATGTTTTCCAATCACTCAATGTATTGTTTTATGATCACATCTGAATCACTGTTACTGTGATTTTAAAATCCTGAATATCGGATATTGACCTAAGGGTAGATAGAGTATAGGCATTACCTACCGCAGACACACAGGGTCCCTGCTCTGGGCACGCAGCATCCCTCCTGACTCAGGGTGAAATCCCAGGTATTCCTAAGGCTTTGGTTTTCAGACTGGTAAACACACCAGGGGGATGGAAACTATTAAGGGATCACTTCTACATTGTAGCATCCACTCTACTTTACCATTTACACCCGTGTGGCCATGCCCACGGCAGTCTCTGCCTCCATTTTCCAATCACTTTAGCTCCAACATTCCCAGGACACACACTGACCATCCCCCATCCGAACTACGAACTCAGCACTGACTCTCACATGTGAAACACCAGGTTTAAAAAAAAAGGTATTGAAACGTTTTGAGATACTAAAATATTTTTTATAGGAAGTGGTTTCTAATCCCTTGCTTTTATAAATCAAAGGAGACATTCCTTTAGCCATGGCTGATAAATAATTGAAAAGTTTTGAGTGAGACATTACAGTGACACAGTATTTAGTCAAAAGCCCCCAAAATTCAAAGATTACAGTGACATCCCTACCACAAACTCATTCTTTTGCATCTGCATATTCATGTCACAAATCCTTTTAGAATTACACCTATAAGTATAAAAAACATAAAGTTACATTTTGTCCAAAAATGTTATTATGCACAGATATATAAAACTAAAGCAAGGCCTCCTTCTGCTCATTAAGAGATGCTTTATCAATAACACTTTACATCATGTATTTATTAATTTTTTTTTTTCTGAAGCTGGAAACGGGGAGAGACAGTCAGACAGACTCCCGCATGTGCCCGACCGGGATCCACCCGGCACGCCCACCAGGGGGCGACGCTCTGCCCACCAGGGGGCGATGCTCTGCCCCTCCGGGGCGTCGCTCTGTCGCGACCAGAGCCACTCCAGCGCCTGGGGCAGAGGCCAAGGAGCCATCCCCAGCGCCCGGGCCATCTTTGCTCCAATGGAGCCTCGCTGAGGGAGGGGAAGAGAGAGACAGAGAGGAAGGAGAGGCGGAGGGGTGGAGAAGCAGATGGGCGCCTCTCCTGTGTGCCCTGGCTGGGAATCGAACCTGGGACTACTTCACGCCAGGCCGACGCTCTACCACTGAGCCAACCGGCCAGGGCCTACATCATGTATTTAAGATGTATCAAAACTATAAGTGTCAGGTCTTTATCCAAAGCCCTAAGCATCCCTATTGGTACCATGACAGCAATGTACTCTGTGTTATGAATTTCTCAACATCGTTTTCTTACTTCTTCCTTTGCCTGGCACATGAGAGAGCCTGCAAGGTTCATGCCCTGAAGCTGATGAAGGAAACTTGTGAGAGGCTGCACCACTTCTTCCTGCTCCCACAGACACCTTCCCACAGCCCCCGGACCCCTGACGGGGCTCTGACCTCCTCCTGAGGGCTGTGAGCTGCAAAGGAAAGCCCACGGTGGGGACAGGCCATGGGGCAGGGGAGTGTCTCCTTCCTCTCCTTCACCAGCTCTTGCCATGAAGCGGTGGCACCGTGGTGGCTACTTCTCCTTTCTGTGACACAGCCTGGGAGGGAGAAGGCAGATAATGTCAGAGATGCTTCCTTTGCTCCTGAATATCCCTGTGCATAGTGCCTTCATAACGCTGGGGACCCAGTCCAGGGCCCATTGGGGATGCAACTTAGAGTTTGTCCACCTATCAGATTTTTTAAAACCATCTCTGAATGTAGCTTTAATTCTTCTTTTTTAGCGCATTTTTCTTTTTCACATAAAGGTCTGGCTACAACCACCTGCATGAGCGCTCTCAGGTTCAGAGGAAGTAGCGGCTCAGGTGCCTGGATTTACTGCTGTCCTGTCTCCCTGTTTACCACAGGCAGGCTCCTCTCTGGGCGCTCTCTGTCCCTGACCAGAGGTGGAGGGAGGGGACAGAGCCAGTGACAGAGGTGACTCCAGCAAAGCAGGGCTGAATCCCATCTTGATGTAAACATTGGTGTGTGGCCTCAGTTTTGAAATCTAAAAATAGTGTATTACAAATTGATTTACTTTAATTACGGATATTTTTGGTCTTCAACTGTGTGACTGTCCCTGCTCATGCCCTGCAAGGGGGCTGTTTGGTCCACCCTTTCATTCTCACAGTGACCAACCAGCAGTGACGAATGAATTCCCTGAGAAAGAAGCAAAGCCAGTGTTTTTAATGACATCAGGGGTGGATGATGAGTGCCCTCTGTTCACACCAGAATGGGTCCTTCACACCCAGCATGAGACCTGACACCCTCTCAGGATAACTCAGCTCCCGCCAGGGCCGACTTCCACCAGCCAAAATCCAAACAGAGAACGAGGCACACAATATTTTTTTGTTCTCACCGTACTGTTTCAATGCCTTTAAAATATTAAGCAAAAGTGACTACAGTAATAATGAATATGCTCCAATGAAACTCTGTGGGGTTTATGCATCTTTACATCATGTTTTTACGGAGAAGTGGCCACAAGTACCAAAGACTCATTTAATCATTTGAGGAACTCCTCCCATTTCTTCAAAATACCTCCTGCCAGTGACACCATTGGTTCCAGGCAAAAAGACCCTTTCCCAAATTCCACCCATAATATTTCACTTATTATGCGTGCGTGCACGTGCACACACACACACACACACACACACTTATTAAGAACTCATGAGCCATGCTCAGTTTGGTTCTCTGACACAAGTGTACAAGTTTGCATTTGCTCAGATGGGCACTGGGCCATCTGGGAGGAGCCTGTCCCCTCAGGCTGCAGTGGGCGTGTCCAGGGAGCAGGAGAAGGCCCTGTTGGGGAGTCCCAAAAGGAGATAGGGCTATAGTCACTGGATCCCTGTTGCCCAGTCAGACCAGCCACCAGCTCGCAAGGGGGGGGAAAAAACCTCAGGATTCTGAGTAATGGAAGCTCCGAGGAGGGACAGGAGCAGGAGGCAATGTCACAGGTGAAGCCTGATCAGGTGGCCAGGATGCCCCCGCCTCCTCGGATTCTGAACTCTGTCCACTTTGGCCTCATTGGCCTCAGCACAGCCCTGAGCTGCCTCGGGGGAGGGAGGGCACCATTTATGTGCTCCTGTGTGTCCCAGGTGCACCACTCATCTGATGACATGGTTAGAGGTGTCAGTCAGAGGACATTTGTCTGTGTTCCTAAGAAGAGCTGGTATGAACGATGTGGATTGTGCTGAAAACACCAGTGACTGCCACTGGGCGAGGCCCACAAGGGTGCGGGCATGGATGCTGGAGATGGGGCGGGGCAGAGCTGGATGCTGGAGACGGGGCAGGGCAGAGCTGGCTCCTGAGAGCCCTCGTCAAGGGGTAGGGTGAGGTCCCTAGCAGCATGTGTGCGAGAGCATGCTTGAGTCTTTGCTTCTCTGTAAACCCCCTTGTTAGTCAGTCTCCAAGGAAGAGCATTAGTTTTGCAGATGCTTCATTGGAGAGAAAATGTATGTGAGGTTTCAACAATTGTCTTGCAGCCTATAGATCGAAAGGCAGAAAAGTGTGCTAAGTTCTGGTTTCTACTCATCATCAGTGGGTATCTGATCATTCCCTGTAGTCTGAGCCAAAGGTCTGGTGCAAAGTTACTATGAACTACACCATTCACTGTTCTATAATGAATCCTGGAAAACAGGAATAGACTCATCACTTACATATTGTTTTTCTTACAAAGGACAATCCTGGAAAACAAACATTTTCTTTCTTGTTTCCCTGGATTTGTCCACATTCAGCAGAAGAGAGCATAATGATAAAGGGAGCAATCCAAATGGATGATATAACCAGTATAAATATCTATGCACCTAATATAGGAGCACCTACATATATAAAGCAGATGTTGATGGGCGTAAAGGGCAAGATCAACAGCAATACTGTAATAGTAGGGAATTTTAACACTGCACACTCACTGGAGAGATCCTCAAGAAAGAAAATGAACAAGGAAACAGCAGACTTAAAGAACACATTACACACTAGATCAGTGGCAGTCACAGAATTCTATGATCAGTGGTAGTCAACAGAAGGGGCGCACAGAAGCGGTTCAATCCTCAGTTGTGGGCAGGGCAAGGGAGAGCGGTCTTGTTTGCAGTCCCGCTTGCATGGGCAAGGCGAAAGCCGGGGAATGGGCTAAGACCTGCAGCTGGGCACAGGCACGCAGCCCTGCCCATGGGGCCGGGTCTTGCGGCCCCGGAGTGCAAGCGTAGGCCTGCCTGTGGGTCAGGGCGAAGGTTGAGTGCTGGCCAAGGCTTGTAGACTGGATGCAGACTGGTGCTAAAAGTAATGTCGGACTTCTGTGCTGTATCCTACCTCTCAGGAGACATTTACTGACGCCAGAGAAGCCTGTACTTCCAGCACATTCCTCCAGCGGGGATCTCTTGCGGGTTTCTCTGTATGTTTCCTCTTCCTTGAAAACTTATCCCAAAAATACACTGTGTTGTCAGTTTTTAATACCTCAGCCCAAATATGGGGTATCATGCAATTTGAGTTCCTGCATGGCCCGCATGTTAGAACATGGGGAAATGTTTGGATCCCTGCACCGTATCCTTTTGCGATTACAAAGCTTTGGATATGGGCACTCCACCATTATTTGTCTGAGCTACAGTTTTCATTTCGAGTTTCTGTCATCTTTAATTGAGAAGTAATTAATTTTTTTTAAATATGATCATGGTAAGTGTACATAAGAAATATTATTCCTGTCTGCATTTGAATATGATTTAGTCATGTTAAGAACATTCACTCTGCAGAGCAACCTATCTCCTGGACTTTTTCATTCACATACGTGCAACTCTCAATCCTTGACATCTCCCATTTCCCCACCAACCTCCACTACAAATCACTTTTTTACTGTGTTTCTCAGAGGTTTTTTACTTTTCAAAATTCAGTACCTCTCGATTCTGGGCAAGATGGCCATGGAGTAGTCAGGCGTACCAACTGCTACCTACCAGAACCAAAGTGGATTACAACTTCATTTGAGAACAATCATCTGAAAATACAAATTTTGGAATAAACTAAGAGGATGTTTTAATAAAGGATCACTGAGAAGACACAATGAGACTGGTAGGAAAAGTGGAAACACACAGAGAGGGCTGCCCAGCTCCTGGTAGTGACCGGCAGCCTGGAGAGACTTGCATGGTGGGATGTGATGTTAGCACAGAGGGGATGGTCCAGGGCCACAGGAACAAAGCCCAGCCTACAGCCCCAGATCCTAGAAGAGGTGTACACACAGTATTTATCTGCAAAACAAGCCAGGATACAGTTTGGGAGAAAGAGACAGATTTCTCAGATCCAAGATTTGTCTTAAAGGGTCCGCACTGAAAACCTCTTTCACAACCACTCACTTATTTTCTGGGGACGGGGAGAGATAAGAGGACCAGAGTAGCAAGAAGAGAGTATAATCTGGGAGGCACAGGGAGAAACACATGGAGGGATAGCAACCTAAAATCTGGGCTGAGGCACTCCCCAAATCTAAAATGAATATTTTTCTTGAAACCAGCAAAAGGAAGCAGATCACCAGTGAAACAGAAGCTCTTCTTCTGGAGAATTAAGAATCACTTAGAAGCAGGGAGCCATCAGGGATACAGTATTGAGTGCTAAGGTCTGAGCTGCAACACCACCCCTACACTACTGAGTATTTGTTGAAGGGTGGGTGGCAGTGGGACGCAGAAGTGCGGTCCCATTGTTGGGGGCAAAGGCCAGGCATTTGTTGTGTCTCAGCCCCAGGCATGAGTACAGTCCTGCCAACTGGGCTGGAAGCCTGGGTTGTCCCAGCTCTGTGACAACATGAAGTCCCACTTGGCGGGATTGGAGACAGAAGTAGGCCACAGTGGTGGAATGGGCACACAGAAGTGGTTGAACCCTCAACTGTGGGCAGGGCAAAGGAGAGCTGTCCTGTTTGCAGTCCCGCATGCATGGGCAAGGTGAAAGCCAGGGAACAAGCTAAGACTTGCAGCTGGGCACAGGCACATAGCCCTGCCCATGAGGCCAAGTCTTGTGTCCCCGGAGTGCAAGCTTAGTCCTGCCTCTGGTAAGGGTGAAGGTTGGGGTCTGGCCAAGGCTTGTAGACTGGATGCAGAAACACAGTCTCTCCATGTGGGCAGGTCAGAGGCAAAGGGCCAGCTAAGGCTTCAGCCCAGGCATGTGAACACAGTCCCACCTGCCAAGGCAAGGTAAAAACCTCAGTGACTTCCCTGTGGGCCAGTTCCGCCAACGCCACTGCCCAAATGCTGGAGGCTATGGAGAGAGGTTGGTGTGTCTGTAGACAGACCACACCTAGGAAACACAGAGGCCACAACCATCGGAGACTTGTGGCCACACACTTCTTATACACAGACAAAATAAGAAGGCAGAGAAATGCAACCTTAATATATCAAGAGAAATCCCCAGAAACAGACTGAATGAGACAGAAATAACCAAATTTCGGGATACAGAATTTAAAATAATGATTGTTAAAATGCTCAAAGATCTTAGAGCAACAATGGATGGACATAACACATATCTAATTAAAGATATAGCAAGTATAAAAAAGGGCATTGAAATAATAAAAAAGAATTAGTCAGAAATTACAAATACAATATCAGAAATGAAGACCACACTGGATGGAATTAAAAGCAGGATGAATTAAGCTGAGGATTGAATCAGTGAGTTAGAGGACAAGATAAACAAAACCACGGAAGCAGAGTAGCAAAAGAAAGAGGCTGAAAAATTCTGAGGAAACTCTAAAACAGCTCTGTGACAACATGAAGTGAAATAACATCTGCATCATAGGGTTCCTGAAGAAAAATGAACAAGGAATAGAGAATCTGATTGAAGAAATCATAGCTGAAAACTTTCCTCAATTTATGAAGGAAAAAGTCACACAAGTTTAAGAAGCACAGAAAATTCCATTAAGGATGAACCCAAAAAGGATAACACCAAGGCACATCATAATTAAAATACAAAAATTAAGAGATAAAGAAAAAATACTAAAAGCTGTAAGAGAAAAGCAGTTTATTACCTACAGAGGAACTCTCATAAGGATGACATCTGGTTTCTCAACAGAAACATTAGAGGCCAGAATGGAATGGCAAGAAATATTCAAAGTAATTCAAAACAAGAGCCTACAACCAAGACTTCTCTATCCAACAAGGCTATCATATAAACTTGAAGGAGAAATTAAAAGCTTCCCAGACAAAAAAAAAACAAAAAAACCAAAAAACTCAAGGAATTCATTACAACCAAACCAAAAACTACAAGAAATGTTAAGGGGCCTGATGTAAACAGAACAAAGAACAAAAAAATCTAGTAAAAGAGGAATGTAGATTTAAGAATAAAATGGCAATAAACAACTACATATCAATAATAACTATAAATGTAAATGGATTAAATTCTCTAATAAAAAGACATAAGGTAGCTGCATGGATAAGAAAACTGGACCCATACATATGCTGTGTACAAGAGACACAACTTAAAACAAAAGATACACATAGACTGTAAGCAAAGCGATGAAAAAATATTTTATGCAAATGGAAATGTAAAAGCTGGGTAGCAATACTTATATCATACAAAATAAATTTTAAAACAAAGACTATAGTAAGGGATAAAAAATGTCACTACATAATGATAAAGGGAGCAATCTAAAAGGAAGATATAACCATTATAAATATTTATGTACCTAATATAGAAGCACCTAAATATATAAAGCAGATGTTGATGGGCATAAAGGGTAAGATCAACAGCAATAGTGTAATAGTAGGGAATTTTAAAACTCCACACTCACTGGAGAGATCCTCAAGAAAGAAAATGAACAAGGAAACAGCAGACTTAAAGAACACACTAGATCGGTGGTAGTCATCCTGGTCCCTACCGCCCACAAGTGGGCATTCTAGCTTTCATGGTGGGTGGTAGTACAGCACCAAAATATAAATAAAAAGATAGATTTAACTCTAGTAAGTTGTTTTATAAAGATTTATTCTGCCAAACTTAGCCAAAATCCTATATAAAGTACTTGGTAAGTAATTATTATTATTTGCTTTAACTTGTTGTAACTCTGCTTATTAAATTTTATAAAGTTACTTCCCTACTTTATAAATCACCATTACTGTGGAACCAGTGTGCGGTTAGAAAATTTTACTACTAACAGAGATACAAAAGTGGGCAGTAGGTATAAAAAGTTGACTACCCCTGCACTAGATCAACTGGATTTAATAGATATCTTCAGAACCTTTCTCCCTAAAACAGCAGAATATACATTCTTTTCAAATGCTCATGGTACATTCTCCAGGAGAGACCACATGTTAGGACACAAAAGTGGTCTCAACACATTTAAGAAGATTGAAATCATATCACGCATGTTCTCGAATAACAATGGAGTAAAACTAGAAATCAACTACAATAGAAAAACTGAAAAACAAACACTTTGAAACTAAGTAACATGCTATTAAATAATGAATGGGTTAACAATGAGATCAAGAAAGAAATCAGAAATTTCCTTGAAACAAATGAAAATGAACATATAGCAACTCAAAATTTATGGGAAAGAGCTAAAGCAGTCCTGAGAAGGAAGTTCATAGAATTACAGGCATAAGATGAGGACAGACCGGTGGCCTCACACCTACAGGACAATGAGGAGCCTCTGTGCTGACTGATGGTGGCCGAAGAGTGGTCACGTGTGACCTGCAGTGCATGGAGCTCATCTCCAAGGTCAAGACTTTGCCAGGCTTGTCCTCCCTCCTGGAGGTCCCCACCTTCTCCTCTTTGTCACCCTCATTGACTTGTCCTTGAGGACCCACTCAGTCCTCACCTGTTCACAGTCTAATCTAGGAGAATGACAGCTCACATGGGCTTTGTTCACTGTTGAAGAGGATTTAATTTCTAAGGTAGAATCTCATTCTATGATATAACATACTGTTCTTCACTTTCCGGCCTTATCTCCTGTCAAGTTACTATGACAATCAATTCATTAAGAAAATTTCTTCTTTCTTTCAAGAAAATACAACAAGAGTCTTCTATGTTGGGTGCAGCTGAGATTCCTACGTGGCCTTAGATGATTTCCCACTTATTAACTTATTTCAACCATATTTTTTTTGTCTTACGAATTTCACTGCTGTCCTTTCTTCTCATTCTTCTCTGACAATTTCCTGTGATTTTCAAGTTTTTTATACTGTATTAAAATAGAGATGTCAAAGCATAGTTAAAAAAAGAAAAAAAGACTGAAAACCACTTCCAGTGAGAAGCCCGAGAAGCCTCTGCGACCTCATCCACACCACGCTGTCGCCTCCTCCCCACAGCTGCGTTCACCGCGTCTCCTGCTGGGGACGTGGGCACCTCTCAGTTTGCACCTTCTCTGCGGCTCATCTACAAACACCTGTGTAATATCCTGTGTGCACTGGGCTGCCTGCCTTGTCTTTCTTCATTGAGTCCTTTCTGTAGAGAAAATTCTCCCCTACCTTCTGAGAAAAACCTCATGGGAGATAAAACTTCAGCAGATGTGTTGCTGTTCTGAGATGTGTTTATGTTCATGCTGAAATGCTAGCTGACTGCCTCAGAATTCTGTCTGTGCACAGGTACAGGCCAGACCTCTGAACTTTCAGTGTTCCTCTGTGCCCTCCAGTCGGTGCTGATTCTACTTTTATTCCCCATCCTGCCAGGTGACCTAGTGTTTCTTTTTGAAAGAACCTCCTTCCTTTAAGGTGATGTTTGCACACGTCACAAAATGTGTTCTGAGGTGGGGAATGAGTGAGCTGTTCTAGTTCATAGTCTTCGCTGTGGGGGCATTTTAATGATGTATTTCTTGGTTATTTTTTTTTTAGCACAATCTCCCTCCTTTAAAAACTTTTTTATATGTGGACCTATTAAATCTTTGTCTGAACATGCTTATTTTTCCTCTCTTATTTCTGTTTTTTATCTTACATATGCAGGTACACACATACACACATTTTGTCACATTATATCGTCTAAATTCTTTATGATGACAACCTAGTTGTCATATTCATCATATTTCCAAAGCTTTTTGTTTTACTTTGAATGCTTAATACTCATAACAAATAATAGACTGTAGTAATCCGAACTTTCTAAAGACCCATGACATGTCCCACGAGAAAAAGTTCTGTCTGGCCCAGAGAACTTTGATCAGTCTCATAAAACTAAGTGTCTTTTAAGAACTTACTAGCTCTTTATCTCTCTCCATTTTAATGCCTTCAGTCTGCCAGAAATGATAATTAGCATCTGGGAGACTCATAGTAGAATTAAAGGAAAGGGAAGAATGAATAGTATTAATATTTACGTAAGGTAAAGATTTTGTTATCCTACAGGCAAGAATGCACTCATTTCTGAATGGAGACTGACCGCCATATTATAGGAGTGAAGAGTCACTGAAAGTTTGCTCTAAGTAAACATATGACCAACCAGTGCCTTGGGCTTGGAATATTGAACTTGTCACTGAGGGTTGGAGGAATGTAGACAGAAAACATATGAGGAACAGAGTATAGGCAGAGAGAGATGACATTTGTCCAAAGAGAATTAAAGGCCTCAAAGACAAAGTCAAGAAACTCTGCAGATCCATCCTTTGTAGCTGGTAAGCTCAGTCTGTGAGTTTGAATCAGAGTTTCTAAACACAGGTGCTGTCTTCCGCAAAAAAAAAAATCTCAGGAGGCAAATCAAACAGAGAGTTGACACCAGACATGATCTGACAGGAGGTGTCAGCAACACAGGGAGAGGGTCCAGGGAACTGAAATACAGAACCTGTTCCCATGGGCTGGTCTCTTTTGGCCGCCTCTCAGAAAGCTGCTTTCTAAGGATATTTTTCTATGTTTTCGTAAAATATACAAAATAAAATTTACCATTATAATCTTGTTAAGTGCACATTCACTGACATGGGTTACAGCACAATCCATATTCAGAATCATCCCAGTCAGAGGCCCTAGCCATTATCCTCACCCCCCTGCCCCGTCCCCTCCGACCCAGCCTTTGTGGTTGTGTGTCACCTCATCTACCGCTGTGTCAGCAGCTCAGGGAAGACACATTTCTGCCTGAGACCCTAGTCTGTCACTGTTATTACATTAATACTGATAAATGCCCTGCCGTGCCCACCTTGCAGAGCTAGAGAATTGGCCAAGGAAAGGTCTCCAGGTGACCTTCTGGGGATGCTGGGAGTCTCTGGATGCACAGTCTTGCTGTCCTCCCCAGTTCAGGGACCGTCATGGCCTCTGCAGTCACGTGGTGCTGCACCCGCAGCAGGGAAGTGGGGATGGGGACCGCACGTTTCCACCCACAGAGGTACTCACGTTGGTCCTGGACTGGGGCCTGCGCATCACTTGCTTTTGAAATCTTCCCAGTTGATGCTGAGAAGACACAGAGCCAGGCTGGAGGCCAGTGGTGGGACATCATTTGTCAAACATCCAAGGGCAGTAACAGTCTTTCGGCTTGTGGAGACCCATCAGGACAAAGTGAGACATGACTTGTAACTTGTTTGTTATTGATATTGTTAATTTATTCTAAATGTTTCCAAAAGAGCTCTGTCATAGGACTCTTATACCACAAAGGAATACAGTGACAACAGAGGAATGAGTATGCCTGCCTGTGTGTGTGTGTGGGTTTCCCCTTATTTGTTTGTTTAGGTGTCTCTGTGCTTGTGTAATTCTGCATGGTCTGGGTATGTGTTAAAATGTGTTTGTGTGTCTGTGTTGTTTAGTGTACACAGTGTGACTCTGTATGAAGATTTATTTTAGGGTGTGAGAGGCAGAGATTGCTTCACTGAGCAGGAGATTACACAGACCTTGCAGACAAGGCTGTCAGCTGTCCTGTGCACGGACAACATAAAGAGAAGAGACCACGACAAGACCACGAGCAGTGCTGTGATCCACTGTCATGACGAGAGAATGGCATGTAGACAGGATGGCTGAGCACAGCGTCTGGGTGAGCAGGGACATGGGGACAGAGGGGAGTCCGGGATAGGGTCAGACCAGACTGTGTGCACTGCTGGTGGGGGCCTTGATCTCCCTGCATAATTACAGGCTGCATTTCTCAGATTGTGACAAGAGCACCATGACCCTGTGTCTGCTGAGCACAGGGTGTGGATAAACACTGAATGCGTTCCAGAAAATTAAGACTAATTTACATGGACATCTTCCCATGTGATCATATTTCCCGTAAAAGTTTTAGATACAATAGATAATAGAGGCTAACACTTGTTTTCCATTTTCTCCACCATATTTTGTATAAATATATAATTTATTATTAGAGAAGGGGTGTAGGTCTAATAACAAGTCCTCTTACTTAAAACATTTAGAAAGACATGAGCTCTCCTGATTTGAAGTTGCAGAAGGATGTTGAGGGAGGCTTGGCCGTGGAGTGGGCAGGGCTAGGTAGACTCTTAGAGTCAGCAGGCACAGGGGCGGAAGTAGGCTCGTAAGGGCCCCAATCAGATCCAGACCCTAAACCCGGACCTGTCATGTCTCTCTCATGAGAAAAAAGACTTTGTAGATGGGATAAATTTAGATTTTGAGTTAGGGAGATGATCTTGAATTTTCTGGTGACCCTTAAATGCTATCTCATATATTCTATATGAATGAGATAAAGAGATTTTCAAACACAGAGAGACAATACAGCAATGTCACTTCAAGGGGCAGAGGTAGGAGGGATATGGGTACCAGACAAGGAGAGCCCTCAGCCCTCAGCTGGAGGCACCAGGGATAGATGTTCCCCTCGACGTTCCAGAGACAGCATGGCTTCCTGACACTGTGATTTCAGCAGAGGTTACAGATTTTAGAAATTGTCCTCTGCACCTGGAGAAAAGAACTTAATTGAAGCCACCAAGAGTGTGTTGCCATGTGTCAGAGCAGCCCCTGGAAACCAACTATGATCTGTGATGTATCCGTCATCTGAGTCAGCTGCCTCATTGGACGGGGGCCCATCAGCCTGGATGGGCTCATGGAAGAGGAGTAGGTGGGGAGACACTGTGCTCATCTGACGTGTTCCTCCTGCAGTGAGTGTGGATGGTGTGCATGGAGCTGTCCACATGGGAGATGGACGCCCCTGTCCTGGGCTATAGGGAGACCCTGAGGAAGGAAGCAGTAGCTGGGGTGGAGGTGAGCTATGCGCATGTGCAGAGTGCAGGGAGGAAACGGAGTTTGAACCCTGCGGATTCACTACAAGTGGAGAAGTGGACAGAGATCATGTCACACAGGGACATCCAGGCATTGACCCCAGGGATGGGGTGAGGACCGAGCAGGGTTTGTGCTGACGATGCGGGTGCAGAAGCAGCGATGCTGCTGGTGGGAACCATGTGACCGCCATCAGATTGCGGTCTCCGCAGTCGGCGCTCCAGTGAAGCGCGTTCTCGTGCTTTAACCCTCAACCGCCCCGCCCTTGGGGCCACGTGAAAGGCAGTCTGTGGGGTCATGCAGGATGGCTTCTGAGCCCGTGTTCCCGCCGGGACCTCGGCACTCAGGCCGCCCTGGTCCCTGGACGCTGGTCTCCCTACTTTACTGCTGGCACCACCCACAGGCCGCTTCATGATGAAAAAACCCAACGCAAGGCAGACAGTGATGGATAAGACAAGATAGGAATTGAAGTGGAGGAAAGAAATTTATTGAAGCAAGACGTTGAAACCTTCACATTGTCTGGGAAAGATCAGGTCATCATTGAACGACAGGGAACTCATATGGAAGATTGTTAATAAATCTGTTACATTCTTTCACTACAATGTTCTGAAATAGAGAAAAGAAAAACGGATGTAAGTCATGCTGCCCATGGAGATGACATGTTAACACAGACTGTTTATCAGAAACCAGCTGTGGAGGAAACTGCAACCAGCAAAGGGAAATGGAGGCACCAGGCAGGTAGCCAGGTGTGTGTGTGTGTGGGGGGGGAATTCAATAGTCCTGGTCCAGTCTGCACAGACTGTGTGAGTCAGGAGAGAACCATGTCCACACCCCGCAGAAAAACCCTGCGTGTCCCCACAGAACGGCGTAAGACTCTAGTGGAGCGAGGAGGAGGCTCAGGAGTTGGGCAGAGCAGCCCGGTGTCCTTTCTCTGAGTCCCAGCACTGAGGACTCCACTTGTCGCTAAATGGGGAAACAGGGCTGAGGGACCAGGATGGGGTGGGATGGGACCTGGGCCGTTCTGCCTGCAGATGTGCAGCCTCCAAGAATGAACATTCTCCGCAAGGCACACAGACTTCCCCACACTGAGAATACAACAAGTGAGGACAGTTGTTTAAAACCTAACTTAATTCCAAGGGCAGACAAGCTGAGAGACACCTTTACATCTGTGTGATCTCTCCAGAAGAACATGATTGAAGTGTTTCAGCTCCACACGGGGCTACAGAGGACACAGGGAGGGTCGTTGCCCCCTGGCCAGGAAACGTGGGGTGAGGTACACGAGTGGCCTCGGCTCTGTGAGAGTTGGCAGAGCTTCCAGCAGCTACCCCTCCGTCCTAGCAGAGGGCAGGGCTGGCTCTCTCTCTCTCGCTGTGTCCACTTCTCCTTCCCAGTCCTCCTGTGAGAGACCCAGGGACTGTGCCACTGGGTGAGGGGACCGTCCTGCTGGGGGAACAGTCTCTGGCCCTGCCCCATCACACCCTGTGGGCCTGACTGTCCCTCTCCTCAGGACACTGTGGGGAACCTGGCGCCTGGTGTGCACAGGCCATTCGATTAGAGGTGAGCAGGGGGGCAGCTGACTTCACACCCTGTGTCCCCAGAGCAGCACCCTGACCTCCCTCCTGGCTGCACAGCTGAGTGGCAGCCTTTATGACAGTGAAGATAGAAATTACGGAAGTGCCGAGAACCCTCAGTCTGTTCCAAAGTAGGATTTTATCTATGTATTGCTTTTCTGTCATCTTGGCCTCAGAAACTTCTGCAGGGGCATCATATTTCTGAAGACTGAGGTTGAATATGAATTTGGGGTGCAAAAAACAGTTCTGCTAACTCATGAACAACATTTGCACAGACTTCTCTTGCATTTGATGAGGCAGAAGGAAAAAAAATAGCAAGTCATGTCAAAAATCTCACAATTTCCCTGTGGTGCCTGACCTTAGAACTAACAGAAACACCTGGGAGTCTATGGTCACATTCCTTAATAGTGCCCAGAACAATGCAAAATCCTGGAAATAATGACTCGCTCACAATCCCAGAGCAAGCCGCAGAGCTCAGTCTGGAAAGCAGGTTGGCTGATCCCTAGTTCAGGTTTATCCTTTGTGAATTACACCTGCCAAATTCTAAGACTTTCTTGATTTGCTGAATTCAACTCTCTTGATTTCAAGAATTAAGGTTTGCCTGCCAGTCCAATGAAACCTTCTTTACTCCTGATATGGGGGTAAAAGAGATGTTAGTAATGAGTCTTTCAAGTGACTGGCAGTCAAAACTTACCAGAAGTAAAGAAAGGAGACTAAATAAGGAGAGTGAGGAAATCTAGTAATGTTAGAAAATGCTCCTTTGAGACTAAATTAGGCTATAGGATTATGTAATTGGATGAAGACTGCCAAAATGATTCTCAGGAAAGGACTCTATGAGTTTCACACATCTGGAATTATGCACATGTCATGATGGCTCTTGTGTTCTGCACTGATGTATGGAATTCTTAGAGAAGGTGGGAGGTGGGAACTGGGGCTTACTACCGACCCCACTGGGATTGTGCTGAGACTGGAAGTAAACACTTTGGCTGTTCTACATCCTCCACGCATCTCCCAAGCCTTTGTCACCACCTGCTGCCCAGAACGTGCCCTACCAGGCTGTGATCAGACCGGAGCAGAAAGCAGCTATGCGGAGATGCTGAGAGGGTCAGATTGGAGGCCACACGGAGAAACAGGAGGAGGTTCAGAAAGGCAGATGAAAGAGAATGACTCGAATGGACTAGGGTCAGTGCCGAGGGACTGAAGTCACACCGAAGTGTTGCTGGATGAATGCCCAGAATGAGCCCAGAAAAGTAGCTGTTACCACCTTAAGGATGGCACTGGGGTCTCAAATCCTGGCCGGACGCCTAGAGAACAAGCAGCACGTGTTGACTGGCTGAGGGCTGCTGGTTCTCAGAGCCCACGGGAAGATTGATCATTCAGAGATTCAGACAACATCGGCTCTTCCTGAACTGAGAACTCTGCAACAGCCCCTCCTGCTTCAACATCGTATGAGTCTGAATCCGGGAGTTCACAGGCTGTGGACTCGACCGGCACCTAAAAGACCCAGGGAAGCAAAATGTCCGATGCTTCTGGAGCTGCTCTCCAACACAGGGCATCTCACTGCTCTGTCAGAGCCACACTGGGCGGCAGCTGCAAAAAGCAAGGACAGGAGGACACATGGAGAGATGAAGCATTTGTTCAAGGTCACAGCGCTGCTGAGTGGCAGAGTCATGACTCACAACCAGGTTCCATTACATCATGCTGCTCTGACACGTAGACCACAGACAGGGATGCGGTTCTGATGGAGAACCCTTAAAACGAGCCTGCTAGGGATTTGGGTCCCTATTCAGCCCATGTCAGGTTGGATGATCTGTGTCAGCCTGGTGCCGGGCACAGGACGAGGGTCCGCAAGTACCCCTGGGTGTGCAGGACTATGAATTAACAAACTACTCAGGTGGGTTAGGGAGCATCTTTAGTGCGAGATGATGCCTGCTGTGCCAGGGCTCCTTTGGCTATTGAGTGAGAAAGGTCAGTCAGCTGCTGACAAATGTGAAGAAATCAGAGGTGTTTGGTTCCTGAGAGGAAACTGTGACAAGAGGAAGATTACAAGCCCACTCCTAACTTCTACTTAATCTAATGTATTGAAACTATCAATTGACATTTTATATCAAATCAAAGAAAGTTCCTACTCTTATCTATTGTTTAAAAAATATCGAGAGATTTCAAATCAATTCCAATGCTAGACTGTCCTAATTGATGGGTCCACTTGTTGGTTACGGGGGTCACACCTTCTGAGTCCTAACGATCCCAGCAGTACAAGTGCCCACAGGGCCTGTCCTCTGCATGTCCCCAGCCATGACCAGATGCTCCATGGAAACACGGGGAGGCATGACCAGTTCTGAGGAAGATATTAGGAGGCAGTGTGATTACAGAGGAGCATTCTGGAAGCCACTCAGGAAGGGGACAATTGTGACAGTAGGAAAAGTTAGGATAAGGGGTCCTGAGGGTACAGCCTGGGTAAAGACAAGACACCATCAGCCAGGTGGCCTGTAGGGACAGGAGCCCATGTCACCCTGAAACACAGGAGTGCCTGGTACAGGAAGGGAGCTTTGTGACTGGGGATACAGGACAGGCCGAGTCAGGAGGGTCCCCATTCTTCTCTGGGAGCCCTGGGGGTGGGCAGGTGGGTCGGTGAAATGCAGGTTAACACTGTGCCCTTGGGCTTTCCTGCTCTGTTTCAGATCTCAGGTCAATGTAACACGGGCTTTTTAAATTATTTTTTCCAAAAATTAATAAAAAGTATTAAATAAGGAAATATTTCAAGTGTTAGTAAGGATGCATTTTGTTCAGATGTAATTGGTACAACCAATTAATAAAGGACCTAGAATTCCCTAAAAAATTAATAACAGAATTACAAAGTGATGGGTCAAGCTCAGCTCTGAGTACACGTGCAGGGTCTCACTTGCGCACCCATTAATGGAGGCACAATTCACAATGGCCAACAGCTGGATGCTGCCCAGGTGTCCATGGACGGATGAATGGATAGACAGAGTCAGAGCACACAGATAATGGGACATTGCCCTTATCCCAATAGTAAGGCAGGAAATCCATCACATGCTGCATCGGGGTGAACGTGGGGGACAGTACACTGCATGACATAAGCCACTCACAAAAAGACAGTAATGTGTGATTCCTATACGTGAGGTTCCTAGAGCAGTCAGATTCATGGAAACAGAACATAGAAGGGTGGTTCCAAGGGGCCTGGTGTGAGAGAACAATTTTCAGTAAGATAAAATCATCAAGGTAACTGTGAACTGATTAGAGCTGCAAACAACCATCATCACCCTGAAAACACGTCTTTGGGAGGCAAAGCTCTGTAGATAATAACAGCGGTAATTAAAAGAATAGTAATATTCAATAATTTTTAATGCTATTTATGCATTGCTTCAAATCAGTAAGCTATTACATTTCCCATCTTAACAGTTCAGTCAACTAACTTTCAGAAAGTAGAAGATTTGCTCAAACTTGCAGAGTTGGGAGGCTGCTAGGTCGCGCTCAGGCACTGATGTGCAGGATAAAGTACCCAGTGCTACCCAGTCGGGGTGTCTGCTAGTGGGGACGGGTCACATGCAGACGAGGTGGCGACAGTGAAGTCCCAACTCAGCTGCTCGCATCTCAGGTTCTGCCTCAGTTGAACTCTCCAGTTGATGCTCATTCTAGTTCCTTCATCTGTCTGTTCAACTCATTTATCTTCTTCTCCTTTTCAATTAGATCACTGACTGACAGCAGTGAGCGCTGCCCAGGACGGGAGCACAGACTCTTCTTCACTGCTGGTGGAGTGCAGAGGGTGCAGCCACTTTGGGGACAGCTTGACTATTCCCTGAGAACTAATAGTCCTCTTACCACGCGGTCCAGCAACCGCACTTTCTGAGAACAAAGGTCCCACCAGGTGTGTGATGCTGAGCTTGAGAAGCCTGTGTGTGTCTGAAAATAGGATACGTGAAGTCTCAGGGTAATTTCTGCTTAATTTGCTATGAACTTAAAACTGCTCTGAAAATACAGACTAATAAAAAAAAAAGACATGGCAAACATTTTGTTGAAAACATTCTCTTCAAACAAGAGGGAACGTCAAATATAAAATCAATCCATGAATTTATCATGATACAGATATAGTCAATCTACTGTCAGAGAAATCTTAGATAATCTACTGAGAAAAACTGCTGGAACAGATGAGAGTTCACGATGCAGCTGAACACAGGATAAGGGGTAACACCCATCGTTGCCTGTAACCCTGCATCACTGCGTGGCGGACAGAAACCATGACACCGTGGCAACCGGAACTCTAGCAGCAACAGAAATGTACTGAAGGTCACACACTTACTGAAACATGCACACCTTGAATGACAACATCATAAAACTTACAGATAGAACAAGGGATCTGGAAACACCAAGGCTCATACCTCATTTCTGAAAAAAACAGTAGAAAAGGTGAGGAAGTCCTGTATTCTCAGATATTCTGCAGTTTCAGTCCCTCCTCCTTCAGAATCCCAATGGAGCAGTTTACACTTTGCATTGAATTGTGAACTGCTGTTTGGTTCTTTCAAATTTAGAACATTACCTTATTGAGTTGTTAAGAAGAATCCAATTTTAGGACCAGACTACCAGAATTCAAGCTGAGGTCTGGACCTTCCTACCTATAGAGTCTTCAGCAAGGTGCTGACTCTCTCTGCCTGAGTTTCATCATCTGTAAATATGGGTGATATCATGGAGTCTGTTATAGGAAAAAACTATTAATTCAGGGAAAATCTCAGCATCGTATCTGGCAGTAAAATGTCTATTAAAGTTATGCAACAATATGAAACAATAAATAGTAAGTCCAACAGAATAAATCACCTTATCCTCAAGGGCAAATATCAGACTGAATTTCACCAACTCAGCCAGGAGGGAACTGCTTACCTAGGAGCTAACACCGTCTGCTTGTGAATTGGCTCTGGTTCCATTGGGGCTTCTCTTGGGAAAATAAGATCATTGCTTTCCAATCACTTAAATTACTGATTTATGATTACATTGATATGACTGCCCTTGGGACTTTATTATGCTAGCTTCTGCATATTGGAACTCAGGGTCCATGAAGTTAGTGGGTTGGGATAGATATCCTCCATCTCAAAACACAGGATCTCTGAACTCCTGTCCTCAGCAAGATGCAATGCTGACATGTGTCTTTTGGCTACTGATGAAATCCAAGGGATCCTCTAGCTCAGTCTCTAACTGGTTAGCAGGTACATGGTGATGGATGAGAGGAGAGAAACCAGAAAAATGCAGGAGAGGATGGCCTGCAATGTCTGTGACCTTATGCTCAAGTCAGTGACCTCTGTGTTTCAGAATGAGGGAGGAAGTGTTGACTAAGACAGTCTGATAAGTAACAACTTATAACTGTAATGTATTTATCATTTCCCTGAAATAAACTTGCAGCACCAGCAATAAGAATGGGATATGTGCATAGTCAAAGCCCAACAGGCTAACCTTCTCTCCTACCCTATCTTCCTACCCACCACACTCGGAGACACAAAAGTCATGTACATCTGCAGACAAAGAAGTCAAATATCAGGCACTTGTCACTTTAAAACTAAAGGTGTAACGGGATATTAGACTCAGAAAAAACTAATTTTGGCGAATTCGTGCTTTGGTGCTGCTAACCTCATGCGTTCGCCAGCTACTAATAAATTTTTCTTTCTCTATCACGTTGTCTGGGTGTCTATTATCCTCCCCTTGTGGCCATGACCAGCATCTTTGTGTATTCCTGGATTCACCATCACTGTACTGTGTGAGCGGCTCTACCTAGCATCACTGTCACTGGGCACGCAGGCCAGAGTGCTTAGATTGAGATTATTAGTGCTAGGCACCCTCATGTACCATTGTCAGCATCCTTGAGGATTCCTGGTTCACAATCATCAGCATGGGGCATGTGTAAGGGTCAAAAGTTTTAGCCAGAGCCTGCCCACACTGGGTGCTTCTGTGTACTGATGCCAGCGTCTGTGTGCATTCCCAACTTTGACTAAGATCACAAGCGCTGGGCGCCTGTGTGAGAAGATGCAGGCATCTGTGTGCATTGCTGGAGTTGTGGAAACTGGACACACACATGGCTGACTCTAGGCTACCAAACAGCATAAGTGGGAGAAATTAGATGAGTAGAAATTAGACGCTCGATGAATTGAGGCATGCTAGACCTGCCTGCCGGCTCATAGAATATTGCCTGTGGCAGCAGATAGGCACTTGATCAGCAAACTGCATTCTGTCCTGATTGCTTTAACTAGTGGCTCTCATTGCCATTGCCATGCCCAGAACTGTTCCTTGAGCTATACTGGAGGAAGGACCTACCTGCGCATTGACCCTCTCGCTCGGCAGACAGTGGCTGTGGCAGACCACACAGCTAAGTCTCCAGGCTGCTAACTCCAATGGAAAGGATGTGGGGATGGTATCTGAAAAAAACTGAGACTGCCATTGCTAGAGTCATAAAATTGCAAAGCCCTAACAAGCCATGCCTACAAAAGGGACTGAGACCCAACCTACATCATTGCCACAGAGAAACATCAGCAGATTTCTGCCCAAAAGTCACACAGAGGAAAAAAAATCATAGTTCAGAGCCACCTTCCAGAAAAAATAAAGTTTACTTCTAAAAACTAGAAAAAAATTACATTTTTATAAGGCTTTTTGTCATTTTTGTTATATTTTCTTTTTCTTTTATCTTATTCCTTTTGAAATTTATTATCTGTAGTTCTTACATTTTTCATTCTTGTTTTTTGTGAGGGTTTTATTTCAGAAATTTTTGGGGGGGGCAGATTATATTGGGTGTTTGATTTTGTTGTTTCATTTTTTCTCTTTCTTCCCTCTTCCCATTTCTTCTCCTTTCTTTTTTTTTTCTCTCATCAAATCATCATGTATTATCAAATTATTATACTTTGTAGTCATACTTTTTGTGTACATTCTGATTCTTTTTTACTTCATGTTTCTTCTTTTTAGTCATTTTTCCTCAGTTCTGGTTCCATGTTCTCTATAGTTTTTCTTCCACTTATCATTACAATATTTTCATTTAATTACAGTATCTTTTCCATTTTTATTTTATTTTTTAATGATCTATTACTAGTGTTATTAACAAAACCACTCTCAAATGCCACTAAGGAAAAAGAAATCAAATGCCATGGATACAGAAGACAGACAAGGAGATCAGATAGATGATAATAAAATCTCTAGAAAAAAACTTTTAATTACAATGAAAACTTGGAGATTTAAAATGACAGGGAATTCAAAGTTGAAGTCTTAAAAATACTCAATTAAATACTAGAAAACTCTGAAAGGCAATTTAGAGAGCTTAAAAAAACAACATAATGAAATAAAAGAATACTCTAGCGAGGAAATTGAAACTATAAAAAGGAACCAAACAGATATAAAAAACTTCATACATGAACTGAATAACAAGGTAACAAGCTTAGCTAATAGGACAAGCCAGATAGAAGAGAGAATTATTGACATAGAAGACAGGAAACTAGAGATATTACAGAGATAAGAGGAGAAAGAAACACGAATTTAAAATAAAAATGAAAAGTCATACAAGAATTGTCTGAGTCTATCAGAAAGAGCAACATAAGAATAATGGGTATAGCAGAAAGAAAAGAGAAGAAAAAGAATAGAGAATATATTCAAATAATTGATGAGAACTTCCCAAGCCTGTGAAACAAATTAGAGCCTTGAATCCAAAAAGCAAACAGAACACTGAGTTACTTTAACTCAAACTGACCTACTTCAAGGCACATCGTAATGAAATTTTAAAAAATCAATGACAAAGAAAAATTATTCATGGCAGCCAGGGAAAAGAAGAGTATAATATATATAGGATGGCCCATTAGGCTATCATCAGATTTCTGAGCAGAAACTCTCAAAGCTGAAGAGAGTGGACCCCAATATTCAAAGTACTGAAAGATAGAAACTTCCAGCCAAGAATACTATATTCATCAAAACTATCCTTTAAATATGAAAGGGAAATAGAAACATTCACAGATATAAAGAAGATGAGGGAATCTATCACCAGAAAACCTTCACTTAAAAAAATAATTAAGGAAGTTATCTGACCAGATACAAAGAACAAAACAAAACAAAGTCACAAGTAAAAGCTCCAATAAGATCACAGTAAAAACAAGAATAATCTGGGACAATAAAAAGAAATAAAGGGAGAGGACAACAATTAGCAGTAGCAAAGGAGGATGAAGTGCAGAAGCACTCATGAGAAAAAGGACTGCAATGAATATGATATATATCCTTTTCATTGCCTAATGGTAACCACCCCTAAAAATACCAGTACTGAAATACATGGCTTAAAAAAGGAGGAAACAGAGGAAGGAATTATAGAATACAACCAAACAAAAGCAAATGACATCACTGTTGGTGGGACTGTAAAGTAGTACAACCATTATGGAGGAAAGGTGGTTCCTCAAAAACTGCAAATAGAACTACCTTATGACCCAGCAATCCCTCTACTGGATATATACCCCAAAACCTCAGAAACATTGATACGTGAAGACACATGTAGCCCCATGTTCATTGCAGCACTGTTCACAGTGGCCAAGACATGGAAACAACCAAAAAGCCCTTCAATAGAAGACTGGATAAAGAAGATGTGGCACATATACACCATGGAATACTACTCAGCCATAAGAAATGATGACATCAGATCATTTACAGCAAAATGGTGGGATCTTGATAACATTATAAGGAGTGAAATAAGCAAATCAGAAAAAAACAAGAACTACATGATTCCATACATTGGTGGAACATAAAAATGAGACTAAAAGACATGGACAAGAGTGTGGTGGTTACCAAGGGTGGGGGGGGAGGGAGGACATGGGAGGGAGGGAGGGAGAGAGTTAGGGGGAGGGGGAGGGGCACAGAGAACTAGATAGAGGGTGACGGAGGACAATCTGACTTTGGGCGAGGGGTTTGCAACATAATTTGATGACAAAATAACCTAGACATGTTTTCTTTGAATATATGTACCCTGATTTATTAATGTCATCCCATTACCATTAATAAAAATTTATTAAAAAAAAAAAAAAAAAAAGAAAAAAAAAAAAAGCAAATGACAGAAGAACAGAAGAGAACAACCAAACAAGAAACAAAGCTATCAGAAAGCAATATATAAAGTGACAATAGGAAACCCTCAAGTGTCAATAATTACATTAAATGTAAATGGATTGAACTCACCAATAAAAAGACAGAGTAGGAGAGTGGATCAAAAAAAAAAAACAACAACTGTATGCTGCCTTCAAGAAACACATCTAAGCTATAAGAATAAAAACAGATTCAAAATGAATTGTTGGAAAATGATTCTCTAAGAAAATAATCTCCAAAGAAAAGCTAGTGTAGCCATACTCATATCTAACAGTGCTGAATACAAGACAAAAAGGTAATCAGAGACAAAGATGGTTATTTCATAACGGTAAAGGGGACATTGAATCAAAAAGACATAACACTTCTTAACATATATGCACCAAATCAAGGGGCACCAAAGTATATAAGACATCTAGTAACTGATCTAAAAATAAAAACTGACAAAAATACAATCATACTTGGAGACCTCAATACATCACTGACAGCTCTAGATCATTCATCCAAAGAGAAAATCAATAAAGAAATATTGGCCTAAAACAAAACATTAGAGCAATTGAATATGATAGACATCTACAGGGGATTTCATACCAAAATGCCAGCATATACATTTTTTTTTTCAGTGTACATGGCACATTCTCAAGAACTGACCATGTGTTAGGCCAGAAAAGTAACTTCAAGAAATTCAGAAAGATTGAAGTTATATGAAGCATATTCTCTGACCTTAAACTTTCAAACTAGAATTCAACTTCAAAAAAGAACCAAACAAACCCTCAAAAATATTGAAATTAAATACCATACTTTGAAAAAAATGAGTGAGTCAAAAAACAAATAAAAGTATAGATCAAAAGATATATTCGGAGAAAATGACAACATAATATATCAGAACTTCTGGGATACAGCCAAAGCACTATAAGAGGCAAGTTTGTATCACTACAGGCTTATATGTACAAACAAAGAAAAGCCCAAGTAAACAACTTAACAGCACATCTTAAGGAACTACAAAAAAGAAGAACAAATGCAACCCAATAACAGCAGAAAAAATAAAAAAATAAAAATTAGAGCAGTAATAAATAAAATAGAACAAAAAAAACTGTAGAAAAAATTCTTTCTTTGAAAGGATCAACAAAATAGAAAAACCCTTGGCAAGACTCACCAAGGAAAAAAGAGAAAGGACTCAGATAAACAAAATACACAATGAAAGAGGAGAAATCACTACAGATATCATAGATATACAAAGAATTATCATAGAATACTATGAAAAACTATATGCCACCAAATTTAACAATCTAGAAGAAATGGATAAATTCCAAGAACAAAACAATTTTCCTAGACTAAATCATGAAGAAGTAGAAAGCCTAAACAGACCCATAAGTGGGGAGGAAATACAAACAACTATCAAAAACCTCAAAAAAATATATAAGTCTAGGGCCAGACAGCTATAGTAGTGAATGCTATCAAACATTCAAAGAAGATTTGGTTCTTATTCTACTCAAAGACTGCCAAATAATTGGAGAAGAAACAATACTTCCAAACACATTTTATGAGGCCAACATAACCCTCATACCGAAACCTGGCAAAGACAACACAAAAACAGAAAACTACAGGCCAATATCTCTAATGAATACAGATGAAAAAATGTTAAAAAAAAAATACGAGCAAATCAAATAAACATTAAGTAAACAAAAATAATTCACCATAATCAAGTGAGATTTATCTCAGAATAATAAGAATGGTTCAACATACCTAAAAAAACAATTAACGTAATACACCATATCAACAAAATAAAGAACAAAAGCCACATGATCCTATCAATGTATGCAGAAAAAGCATTTGATAAAATACAACATCATTTTATCTTTAAAATAACCAAATAGATATAGAAGAAAATATCTCAACATAATAAAGGCCATTTATGACAAACCATCAGCTAACATCATATTAAATGGCAAAAAACTGAAAACTTTTTCTCTAAAATCAAGAACAAAACAAGGCTGCCCACTCTCTTCACTTCTATTCAATGGAGAGCTGGAAGTTCTAGCCAAAGCAATCAGAAAGACAAGGGAAAGAAAATAAAGGCATTCATATTGGGAAAGAAAAAGTAAAGGTTTCACATTTTGCAGATGATATGATCCTGTATATAGAAAACTCCAAAGACTCCACAGAAAGGCTACTAGAAACAATAAACAAATACAGTAAGATTGCAGGATACAAAATTAATATACAGCAGTCTATAACTTTCTTATATGTGAACAATGATACTTCAGAAAATGAACTCAAAAAAGCAATCTTTTTTATGGTCGTAACAACTACAACAACAAAATACCTAGGAATAACATAACAAAGAATGTAAAGGACCTATATAATGAAAACTACAAAGCATTGAGCCTGTCCAGGTGGTGGCGCAGTGGATGGAGCATTGGACTAGGATGCAAAAGGGCCCAGGTTTGAGACTCCGAGATTGCCAGTGTGGGTTCATCCAGCTTGAAAAAAATCTCACCAGCTTGGACCCAAGATCGCTGGCTTGAGCAAGGGGTTACTCTGTCTGCTGAAGGCCCACGATCAACGCGCATATGAGTGATCAGTCGGTGAACGACTATGGTGTTGCAACGTTGAACTGTTGATTGATTCTTCTCATCTCTCTTCATTCCTGTTTGTCTGTCCCTATCTGTTCCTCTCTGTGACTCTCTCTGTCCCTGTAAAAAAAAAAAAAAAAGACAAAATGAAATGGAAAAATATTTTCTGTTATTGGATAGGAAGAATAAAAATAGTTAAAATGAACATATTACCCGAAGCAATATAGAAATTTGATGCTATTCCCATCAAAATTCCAATGTCATTTTTAAAAGAAATGAAAAAAAAAATCATTAGGTTTATAAAAACTCCTGAAGAGCCAAAGTAATCCTAAGGGGAAAAGAAAAAATGAAGCTGGGGCATTACAATAAGTGACTTCAAATTATACTACAGAGCCATGATAATCAAAACAGTATGGTATTGCCAGAAAAATAGACACTCAGACCAATGGAACAGAATAGAGAGCCCAGAAATAAACCACATATATATGGTCAAATCATCTTTGAAAAAGGGGCAAAAACACACAGTGGAGAAAGAAAGCCCCTTCAGTAAATGGTGCTGGGAAAACTGGAAAGCCACATGCAAAAGAATGAAACTCGACTACAGTTTGTCTCCTTTCATAAAACTAATTCAAAATGGATCAAAGACTGCAATGTAAGATCTGAAACAATTAATTACATAGAAGAAAACATAGATACTAAACACATGGACCTTGGCCATAAAGAGCATTTTATGAATTTGACTCCAAAGGCAAGGGAAGTGAAGGCAAAGATAAATGAATGGAACTTCATCAGACTAAGAAGCTTTTGCACAGCAAGAGAAACTGATAACAAAACAGACAGACAGTCAACTAAAGGGGAGATGATATTTTCTACCCAGAGAGTGAGAAGATGGTTAAGGATAAATCACACAGTGGATGGTGCTCATTTAAAAGTTAAAAAATTGTAGGTGTGGATGCCAATCAAGAAACAATACAAAAATATCTTAAATAACAATTTTATTGTTTTTTGTCAGATGGTATTGAATATTTTTTCATTAATGTTTTAAAACACTTTGTTATAATCTGCTTTTGTCTACTTGTTTTATTATTATTTAAGTATTAAATGCATCAAATAATAAACTACTTTCAGTATATCCATTCTATACTTAAAACAGTCGTTAGGACAAAGAACCGGTTGTTAAGTTATTTGAATCCCACCACTGGCCCTGAGGAATCAGGAATATGTGTGACAGGAGCACCGCTCCTTCCCGTTCCCACAGACTCTTGCCTGCAGCCCCTGGACCCCTTGACGGGGGTCTGACCTCCTCCTGTGGGCTGTGAGCTGCAAAGGGAAGCCTGGGGCAGGGAAAGCCCATGGGGCAGCGGAGAGTGTCTCCTTCTTCTCGTTCAGCAGCTCTTGCCATGACTTAATTGTGCTCTGTGTAGTACATAGATAAAAAGTAATGATCATAATGAAAAAAAATTAGGAATGCTTCATTTTTGCATAAATTTCCCATTAGATTCTCATTGTGTGCCCTGCCTAACCTGAACATTTCATAATGCTGGTATTCAGTCCAGGAGCCACTGCAGACATGACCTGGAGGTGGAGGACCCTTCTTTCAAGTGCACATGGACTCCTGCACCGTCCCCCATCGGAGATACTCCGTGACCCGCTGTATCACGTGCTCTCCCCGCAGGGCTGACCCTTCTTCCCAGAAAGGCCAGGAACATGTTCATCACAATACATTTTGCCTCAGAAACACAATTTTTAACTTCAAACTTGAAAGTAACATCAAAGGGACAGAAATGTTTCAATGATCTCTATTAGAAAAAGGCCTGTGCACATTACCCAGACCACCCACTATTGATGTGTTGCTGCTTTTGCTCCAGTGGGAGGTCTCTTTGGGGCATTCTAGTTAAAAAAACAAAACCTGAGAACCTCAGCTTGTGAGACAAATCATCCAGCAGATATGTGAAGTCTTACTTAGCAAATTACAGCCATGATCCTACCCCATCCCAGAGCTCCAGAAAATTCAGACCCAAGTCGAGAGGCAAATTCACGGCGAAGTTACAAAAATACAAGAGCAATGCGGCTTAAGGCCCTCTCAAAGTCACAGTGATCTTGCAGGCTGCATTCGAAGGAGCTCGTCTAATCTCGTCATTTTTTAAAAATAAAACATCATTCAGATTTAAATATAAATAAAATGGAAATAATGTAAATTATTTTTTCTTTCTCTGTGGACCGGTACCAAATCGCCCACGGACCGGTACCGGTTCTCAATCCGGGGCTTGGGGACCACTGTCCTGGGGCACAAAGGCATCACACTGTGGCTCCCAGGACAGGCTGAAGGAAGCCTGTGTATTCTGGAGGAACACCCTGGAAAAAGAGTCCAAAAAGCCTCAGGACTTGTGAGATGGCCCAGGAAACTGACCAGCTAATTCTCACTTCAGGTTCCTCAAGATTATTTACTGTTATAACTTGATTCCTTGCTCACCAGAAAGACCTATCTTCTTGAACAGAGTTTTGTAGTGAAGGGGACAATTAAACTCTTTTGTGTTTCTTTTTTTTTTTTTTCTTTTTTTTTTTTTTTGCATTTTTCTGAAGCTGGAAACAGGGAGAGACAGTCAGACAGACTCCCGCATGCGCCCCACCGGGATCCACCCGGCACGCCCACCAGGGGGCGACGCTCTGCCCACCAGGGGGCGATGCTCTGCCCCTCCAGGGCGTCGCCATGTTGCGACCAGAGCCACTCTAGCGCCTGAGGCAGAGGCCACAGAGCCATCCCCAGCGCCGGGGCCGTCTTTGCTCCAATGGAGCCTTGGCTGCAGGAGGGGAAGAGAGAGACAGAGAGGAAGGCGCGGCGGAGGGGTGGAGAAGCAAATGTGCGCTTCTCCTGTGTGCCCTGGCCGGGAATCGAACCCGGGTCCTACGCACGCTAGGCCGACGCTCTACTGCTGAGCCAACCGGCCAGGGCCTCTTTTGTGTTTCTTGTTAGTAATAATCCTCAGTAATCACTAACCATGAAAGGTGTACATACACATAGCCTTATCATTTTCTCCAACTCTCTCACATGGTGGACATGCTGTTTTTTAAATATAAGACATAAGAGAGAAAACCTTATAGTAATATTTTTGGTTTTTTTTAAATGTTTTTTTATTGATTTTTTTATAAATAAATTTTTATTAATTTTAATGCAGTGACATCAATAAATCAGGGTACATATATTCAAAGAAATATTGTCCAGGTTATCTTGTCATTCAATTATGTTGCATACCCATCACCCAAAGTCAGATTGTCCTCAGTAACCTTCCATCTAGTTTTCTTTGTGACCCTCCCCCTCTCCCTTCTCTCCCACTGCCCCTCATAACCACCACTCTCTTATCCATGTCTCCTAGTCTCGTTTTTATGTCCCATGAAAGTGTGGAATCCTGCAATTCTTGTTTTTTTCTGATTTACTTATTTCACTTCGTATAATGTTATCAAGATCCCACCATTTTGTTGTAAGTGATCAGATGTCATCATTTCTTATGGCTGAATAGCATACCATGGTGTATATGTGCCACATCTTCTTAATCTAGTCTTCTCTTTTTTTTTTACAGTGATTACAGCCTTTAAGTAAACTCCTGGCCAATACAGCAAGAATCCATATAAGAGTAGTATCCTTAACATGTTCACCAATTCCAAGTTGGCCCAAAACCATGCCAAGTCCCTGATAAATGCAACCCAATCCCAGTTCAATCTGTTAGGAGCTGTCCCAAGGAGCAGGAGTCCAGGAAAAGTCCACATCCAGGAAAAGTCTGCATGGCACTGGAATTGTTATCACAATTCTATACTTTGCAGCTCACGTCCAAGTCCCAATGACTGCTTCTTCTAGCTGGTAATGATTCAGGTAGACTGGAAAAGCCATCTGCAGCATGTGTGGAGATGGAGCTTCTGTTCTCCTTTGCCTAAAGAGATGAGACCAGATTGCTTTTCCCTGGAGCTCTGTGACTGTGGCTTGGTAAAGAGAACCTTGGGATATACTAAGCTGAGTGGCAAAGGTGGATTCATAATAGAAGTTGGCGAAAGGGAGAAAGAGAGCTCTAAATTAGAAGTAGATCCCAACCTGAAATATGAGTGGAGCATTGAGGTAGGAGAAATAAAGGAAACACTATATATTAAACAAAGCAGCAGAAAATGGGACTATCAACACCCACAACAGAGATCTTCGAGGGAAGAATAAAAAACCTGACTATTCAGGCAAGACATAGTTAAGTGGCCCTTGTGCAAGTGAGATCAGTTTACCTGCTTCTTGGAAGAAATACCCTAGGCTCATCCACAGTGTCGTAGATGGGGCCAACGGCCCTGGGCAACTTCAGCCTTCAGTGGCAAACCCCAGCATTTTGGGCAAGGTTAGGTCATAGGTGCTGAAGCAGGGCTGGAAGAGACTGAACCCTCCCTTAGAGGAGCAAGGGGGAAGCCTACCTTCCAGTGTCCCTGTTTCCTCACAGCAAAGGCATGTAAGTCTGGCAGGCTTTAGCTCAATGACCTTCCTTTCCACTATGGAAGCAGGACCTGGATGGCATCCTATGAGACCTCTTTGGGGTGTTGGAGCCTTTAAGGGTGTATCCTAAAAGCTGGTAGTTCCCCTGATCTCTACTGGGCTTTTTCTGCCTCTAGGTATCTTAAAAGCCATGCTCAGAAGATCTCGCTGGGGGTTTTGAGAATGCCCATCGCCTATATAAAATAAATCTTTTCCATATATCTGGGGCTATTTTGAAAAAGACAAAACAGTGTTATTAGCTGGATGAAATAAATAAGGTAGTAGTTTGCAGGAGAAAAAGATTTGGCGTCTCCTGTTAATCAGCATTCAAAAGAAATTTAACAATTTTTAAGTAAAAAACATGGTATGGTAGACCCATAGGAGTTTCAGGATATGACTCCCCCCTTTTAAATTTTTTTAAATTGATCTTAAAATATTTGCTGGGTATACTTTAATAATACCTTGACTTTAAAGATTATAATAAATACACATAATTCGAAAGGTTTGACAAAATACAGTAAATGCTTTTGCTTCATATGCAGGAGCATTGTCAGTTTAACCAGTTTAGGAAATCCAATAATAGAACAATGCATACAGACAATGAGCTATAACATGATTAGCAGCCTCTCCTGTTCTGACAGAGGTTACTATAAATCCAGAATAGGTATCCACTGTAATGTGGACATAGGACTCTTTGCAAATGAAGGTATATGAGTAACATCCATTTGCCAAAGTTGTCCTGGTAGGAGTCCTTGAGGGTTAACTCCAAATGAAGGGACAGATTATAGTATAGGACCCCTTGGACAGGATTTCCCAATCTGCTGGGCTGCTTCCCTAGAAATTTGAAACTGTTTACACAGGGCTGCGTTGTTCTGGTGATGAATAGTATGAGACTGAATTGCTCGATCTGTCATGGTTGCTCCAAATAATTTTCTTTTGGGTAGCTTGATCAACAAGGGCATTCCCTTGTGCTAAAGCTCCAGGGAGCATGGAGTGAGCTCAAGTATGTCCTATAAAACATGGAGCTCTATGTTGACATACAAGTCTTTGAAGAAGGAGAAAGTGCTGAAATAGTTCATCAGCATTTGTCCCTAAGACCGCAGTCTTTATAGTGGAAACACCATAAGTAAATATTTGCTGTCCGTATATAGATTAAAAGGGGAAGAAGGCAAATGCTGAAAAGCCATGATAATGGCTTATAATTCTAGTCTTTGAGCTGATTTTAAGTTGACAGTTTCAGTATAAAGTTGTCTATTGATTTGCAAGAGCAATTTGCCATTTAGTGGAAGTTTCCCAGAGCCATTTGTGGTGATCCTATGAAAAAAGGAACAACAATAATTTTGAGGCTCAAAACCTATAAGCTGTAATGGTCGCCTATGCCCCTTGATAATTCAGGAGGCAACAAGATCAAAATATAGAAGTGTATTCCATGGGCTATTAGATGGTTCAATGTGCCCAAGCTGTAGCTGCTCTTGTACCAATTGAGCAGCTGCCCTAAATTTCTCCTGAGAAAGGGGCCATTGGTCTACCCATACAGGATTATCTGATTTCCAAATAATTGTGTCTACACAATACATTATTGGGGTAGCAGGAGCTACCAAGGCCCCTATGCTAAATTTTGATATCCTAATCCACCCCTTCTGGTATTGGGTGCCACTTCTATGGGGGTGAGAATTCCTTGCTCTTCTTTCCCTAGTCCCTTGGTGGGCAAAAATCCCCGGTCAAGCATCTGAGTACTGACCACACCATTAGGATTGACAAGCAACGTTCCCATATTTTTCAAAACATCTTTACCCCACAAATTAACTGGCCATCCAGGGAGCACATAGGCTTAAAAAATTTAGAATGACCTTCTTAATCTTCCCAATTTAGAAAACTAGAACTTTGTTGAGGGGATTTACTCTGCCCTATACCTTGTTATTCTGTGGCTTCTGCATGAGTGGGCCAGGAAGGAGGCCAATGTAGCTTAGCAATAACAGATACATCATCTCCAGAATCTAAAAGTCCATTAAATTTATGCTCATGTATTGTTAGTTCCATTTCAGGCCGTTCCTGACCTTTTTTTTTTTTTTTAATCCAATTGGCAAAATCAGAGGAGCCAAATCACCAATTTGCTTGGGGCCCCTTTTGCAGGATGTGGCCTGAGAAGCAGAATTAGCATCCTTATACTATTCTTCTAACTGCCTGAATTAGCCATGAGACAAATTCTTTTTTTTTTAGTAATTTTAATGGGGTACATTGATAAAATTGTCTTTTGTCACCTTCTAACTGGTTTTCTTTGTGCCCCTACCCTCCCCCAACCCCTTCCCTCTCCTCCCCACCACCCTGTAACCCCAACACTGTTGTCCATGTCTCTGAGTCTCATTTTTATGTCCCACCTACGTATGGAATCATATAGTTCTTAATTTTTTTCTGATTTACTTATTTCGCTCAGTATAATGTTATCAATGTCCATCCATGTTGTTGTAAATGATCCGATGTCATCATTTTTATGGCTGAGTAGTATTCCATAGTATATATGCACCAAAGCTTTTTAATCCACTCGTCCACTGACAGATACTTGGGCTGTTTCCAGATCTTTGCTATTGTGAACAATGCTGCCATAAACATAGGGGTGCATTTCTTCTTTTCAAACAGTGCTATGGTGTTCTTAGGGTATATTCCTAACAGTGGTATAGCTGGATCAAAAGGAAGTTCGTGTATTATTCCATACGTAGGTGGGACATAATAGTGAAACTAAGAGACATTGATAAGAGTGTGGTGGTTACGGGGGGGAGGGGGGAATGGGAGAGGGTAGGGGGTGGGAGGGGCACAAAGAAAACAAGATAGAAGGTGACAGAGGACAATCTGACTTTGGGTGGTGGGTATGCAACATAATTGAAAGACAAGATAACCTGGACTTGTTATCTTTGAATATATGTATCCTGATTTATTGATGTCACCCCATTAAAAAAATAAAATTATAAAATAAAAAAAAAAAAAAAAAAGGAAGTTCGATTTTTAATTTCTTGAGGAATCTCCATACTGTTTTCCACAGTGGCTGCACCAGTCTGCATTCCCACCAGCAGTGCAGGAGGGTTCCCTTTTCTCCACATCCTCGCAAGCACTTATTCTGTGTTGTTGTATTGATGAGTGCCATTCTGACTGGTGTGAGGTGATATCTCATTGTGGTTTTATTTTGCATTTCTCTAATGATTAGTAATGTTGAACATTTTTTTTAATATGCCTATTGGCCATCTGTATGTCCTCTTTGGAGAAGTGTCTATTCATTTCTTTTGCCCATTTTTGGATTGGATTGTTTGTCTTCCTGGTATTGTTTTATAAGTTCTTTATAAATTTTGGTTATTAACCCCTTATCAGACGTATTGTCAAATATGTTCTCCCATTGTGTAGTTTGTCTTTCTACTCTGTTTTTATTGTCTTCAGCTGTGCAGAAGCTTTTTAGTTCGATGAAGTCCCATTTGTTTATCCTGTCTTTTGTTTCACTTGCCTGTGGAGACAAATTGGCAAATATATGGCTGCGATAGATGTCAGAGAGCTTACTGCCTATGTTTTCTTCTAAGATGCTTATAGTTTTTTGGCTTATATTTAAGTCTTTTATCCATTTTGAGTTTATTTTTGTGAATGATGTAAGTTGGTGGTCTAGTTTCATTTTTTTTGCAGGTAGCTGTCCAATTTTCCCAACACCATTTATTGAAGAGGCTGTCTTTACTCCAATGTATGCTCTTACCTCCTTTGTCAAATATCAGTTGTCCATAAAAGTGTGGGTTTATTTCTGGGTTCTCAGTTCTGTTTCATTGATCTATATGCCTGTTCATATGCCGGTACCAGGCTGTTTGAGTACAATGGCCTTATAATATAATTTGATATCAGGAAGTGTGATACCTCCCGCTTTATTCTTCCTTTTCAAGATTGCTGAGGCTATTCCTGTTCTCTTTTGGTTCCATATAAATTTTTGGAATATGTGTTCTATATCTTTGAAGTAAGTCATTGGTATTTTAAGTGGTATTGCATTGAATTTATAAATTGCTTTGGGAAATATAGACATTTTAATAATGTTTATTCTTCCTAACCATGAGCACGGTATATGCCTCCACTTGTTTGTATCTTCCCTGATTTCTTTTATCAATGTTTTATACTCTTCATGGTACAATTTTTAATCTCCCTGGTTAAATTTATTCCTAGGTACTTTATTTTTTTGGTTGCAATGGTAAAGGGAATTGATTCCTTAATTTCTTTTTCTGCCAGTTCATTGTTAATGTTTAAAAATGCCTCTGATTTCTCAGTATATATTTTATATCCTGCCACCTTGCTGAATTTATTTATCAGGTCTAGTAGGTTTTTTACTGTGACTTTAGGATTTTCTATATATGATATCATATCATCTGCAAATAATGATAGCTTTACTTCTTCTTTTCCAATTTGGATGCCTTTTATTTCTTTTTCTTGTCTAATTGCTGTGGCTAGGACTTCAAGAACTATATTGAATAAGATTGATGAATGGGGGCACCCCTGCCTTGTTCCTGATCTTAAGTGGACTGCTTTTAATTTTTGCTCATTGAGTATGATATTGGCTGAGAGTTTGTCATAGATGGCCTTTATCATGTTGAGGTATGTTCCCTGTATTCCCACTTTGTTGAGAGTTTTGATGATGAATTGGTGCTGGATTTTATCAAATGTTTTTCTGCATCTATTGAAATTATCATGTGGTTTTTCTCCTTCCTTTTGTTTATGTGATGAATGACATTGATTGATTTGAGAATATTGTACCAGCCTTGCCTCCCAAGAATAAATCTCACTTGATCATGGTGTATGATTTTTTTCATATATTGCTGGATCCAGTTTGCTAATATTTTGATGAGGATTTTTGCATCTAAATTTATCAGGGATATTGCCCTATAATTTTCTTTTTTTGTGTTGTCTTTGCCTGGTTTTGAAATCAGAATTATGCTCATCTCATAAAGGGAGCTTGGAAGTTTTCCTTTCTCTTGAATTTTTTGAAATTGCTTGAGAAGAATAGGAGTTAGTTCTTCTTTGAATATTTGGTAGAATTTACTTGTGGAGCCACCAGGCTCAGGACTTTTGTTTGTTGGAAGTTTTTTGATAACTCTTTCAATCTTATTTGTTGTAATTGGTCTATTTAGGTTTTCTGATTCTTCCAAATTAATTTTTGGAAGATTATATGTTTCATGGAATTTGTCCATTTTATCTAGGTTGTCTAGTTGTTTGGTGTACAGTTCTTCATAGTATTTTCTTACAACATTTTGTATTTCTGTTTTTTTTTAATATTTTATTTATTGATTTTTTAGAGAGAGAGGAGTGAGAGAGAGAGACAGAGAGAGAGAGAAAGGGGAGGAGCAGGAAGTATCAACTCCCATATGTGCCTTGACCAGGCAAGCCCAAGGTTTCGAACTGGCGACCTCAGTGTTCCAGGTCGACGCTTTATCCCACTGCTCTACCACAGGTCAGGACTCTGTTTTGTCAGTTGTTATTTCTCCACTCTCGTTCTAATTTTATTTACTTGAGTCCTCTCTCTTTTTTTCTCAGTGAGTCTGGTTAAAGGTTCATCAATCTTGTTTATCTTTTCAAAGAACCAGCTCCTAGTTTCATTGATCCTCTGTATTGTTTCTTTAACCTCTATGTCATTTACTTCTGCTCTGATCTTTATTATTTCCTTCTTTCTACTAGCTCTGGGCTTTACTTGCTTTTCTTTTTCTATTTCTTTTAGATGTAGGATCAAGTTGTTTATTTGAGCTCTTTCTAGCTTCTTGAGGTATGCCTGTAATGCTATAAACTTCCCTCTCAGGATTGCTTTTGCTGTGTCCCATAAATTTTGAGTTGATGTATGCTCATTATCATTTCTTTCTAGGAATTTTTTTTATTTCTTCTTTGATCTCATTGTTTACCCATTTGTTATTTAGTAACATGCTATTTAGTTTCCAAGTGTTTTTTCGTTTTTCTGTTGTGGTTGATTTCTAGTTTAATGCCATTGTGACCAGAGAAAGTGCTTGATATTATTTCAATCTTCTTAAATTTGTTGAGATAACTTTTGTGCTCTAACATGTGGTGTATTCTAGAAATATACCATGAGTACTAGAAAAGAATGTATATTCTGCTGTTTTAGGGTGAAAGGTTCTGAAGATATCTATTTAATCGAGTTTATCTAGTATTTCCTTTAAGTCTGTTGCTTCTTTGTTAATTTTCTTTCTTGAGGATCTATCTAATGATGTTAATGGGGTATTGAAATCCCCTACTATTATAGTATTGCTGTTGATCTCACCATTTAAATCCATCCAAGTCTACTTTACATATTTAGGTGCTCCTATGTTAGGTGTGTAGATATTTATAACAGTTATATCTTCCTTTTGGGTTGCTCCCTTTATCATTATGTAGTGACCTTCTTTATCTCTAACTATAGTCTTTGTTTTAAAGTCTATTTTGTCCATGTATTGCTACCCCAGCTTTTTTTCATTTCCATTTGCGTGAAATATTTTTTTTCATCCTTTTTTCTTCAATCTATGTGCATCTTTTGATTTAAGGTGTGTCTCTTGTAGACAGCATATATATGTGTCCTGTTTTCTTATCCATGCAGCTACCCTATGACTTTTGATTGGATCATTTAATCCATTTACATTTAAGGTTATTATTGATATGTACTTGTTTATTGCCATTTTATTCTTTAAAACTGTATTCCTCTTTTGCTATATTATTTTTCTCTTTTGATCTGTTTACAATAGGTCCCTTAATATTTCTTGCAGCCTTGGTTTTGTTGTAGTAAATTCCTTGAGGTTTTTTTTTTTTTTTGTCTAAAGCTTTTTATTTCTCTTTCAATTTTAAATGATAGCCTTGCTGGATAAAGTAGTCTTTGTTGTAGGTTCTTGTTCTGCATTACTTTGAATATTTCTTGCCATTCCTTTCTGGCCTCAGAGTTTCTGTTGAGAAGTCAGAAGTCATCCTTATGGGGGCTCCTTTGTAGGTGATAGTCTTTTTTTCTCTAGTAGCTTTTAATATTTTCTCTTTATCACTTAGCTTTGGTATTTTAATTATGATGTGTCTTCGTGTTGATTTCTTTGGGTTTCTCCTTAATGGAGTTTTCTGTGCTTCTTAAACATGTGCTATGTTTTCCTGCCTTAATTGAGGGAAGTTTTCAGCTATGATATGCTTGAACAAAGTCTCTATCCCTTGTTCTTTCTCTTCTTCTTCAAAAACCCCTATGATGTGGATGTTATTTCTCTTCATGTTGTCACAGAGCTTTCTTAGAGTTTCCTCAGACTTTTTGAGTCTCTTTTCTTTTTCTGCTCTGCTTTTGTGTTTTTATTTAATGTGTCCTCTAACTTGCTGATTCGATTCTCTGCTTCACCCATCCTGCTTTTAATTCCTTCCATTGTGCTCTTTATTTCAGATACTGTATTTGTCATTTCTGACTGATTCTTTATTTTTTTTATTTTATTTATTCATTTTTAGAGAGGAGAGAGAGACAGAGAAAGAGAAGAGGGGAGGAGCTGGAAGCATCAACTCCCATATGTGCCTTGTCCAGGCAAGCCCAGGGTTTTGAACCGGTGACCTCAGCATTTCCAGGTAAACGCTTTATCCACTGTACCACCATGGGTCAGGCCTGACTGATTCTTTTTTATTATTTCAATGTCCTTTTTTATATTTGCTATATCTTTATTTAGGTGTTCATAATGACCATTTATTGTTGTTCTAATATCTTTGAGCATCCTAACAATCGTTATTTTCAACTCTGCATCTGGTAATTTGGTTATATCTGATTCATTTATGTCCTATTTCTGGGGATTTCTCTTCGTTCATTTGTGTTGCATTTCTTTGCCTTCGCATTTTCTCTGTGTAAAGGAAGGTTTTGGACCCTGGAGTTCATTGGGTATGGCCTCTGTTTCCTAGGTATGGTCTGTCTGCAGGCCCACCACCCCCTCTTCTTTTGCTGCCTAGGGCTTTTGGGTTTGGGCATTGCCGGTGCCTGCTCACTGGGGCTGTTGCTGTGGTTTCCACCTCTCCTTCATGGGAGTGGCTCTGATCACGTGCTTGGGTATACAAGCCTTGATGGCCTTAGCCTTTGGCCCGACCCTGTGGGTGGCGTTATGCTCGGCCCTGAGGGCAGTGGCAAGCACCTTTGCTCAGCTGCGGATCTCTGCCTGTTTCCCGTCTTTCATCCTGCTCTTGCAGGAGGAGCCCACTCATGGAACGGCTGCTAGCCTTGGCTCTACCGGCCGGGCAACCTCTCGACCCCATGCAATTTGGCTTCCACCCCAAATATTATACTGAAAGTCCTGACTTCCTACATAGTTATCTTAAAGACACTTTAAAGTTTGTATATTGTAAGAATTAGAAGCCTTGTTTCTTTTTTTCCTGATGGTTATTGGCAATGTCTGACCATATTTTACTATATTGCTCACAAAAACTTGAGGATATTTTATTACTTCACATTTATTTTAAAATATCCCCTAATTTTTTAGAGCAGTATATGTGTCTGCCTATTTATCCATCAATGACTGAGTTGTAACATTGTTGATTATATATATTAAGCCTTCTATATGTGGATTCATTCTGGAGCTCCCGATAATGGTTCACAGTATAGCTGTTTATTTATTTATATTTTTTTAGTTAGAGAGGGAGGGAGAAAGAGTGAGACACAGATAACAGGGACAGATGGACAGGAAGAGAGAAAGATGAGAAGCATCAACTCACAGTTGTGCCACCTTAGTTGTTCATTGACTGCTTTCTCATATGTGCCTTAACTGTGGGGCTACAGCAGACCGAGTAAACACTTGGTCAAGCCAGCGACCTTGAGTCCAAGCTGGTGAGCTTTTTACTCAAGCCAGGTGAGCCCACGCTGATACTGGCAAACTCGAGGTCTCGAGCCTGGTTCCTCCGCATCCCAGTCCAACACTCTATCCACTACAAAACCGCCTGGTCTGGCTGCACATTTTTTAATTAAATTGTTTACCATCCTAGTGTCGATTTTTAGAAGTTCTTTATATATTTTGATAATAAACCCACTATCAGATGTACTGGCGAATATGTTCTTCCATTATGTGGGATGTCTTTTGCTGTGAAAAAGATTTTTAGTTTGATATAAACCTATTTGTTTATTTTGTCCTTTATTTCACTTGCCCTTGGAGATATATTGGCATACGTATGGCCAATAGGAATACAAGTATAAAAAATGTACGTTACTGCCTGGCCTGTGGTGGCGCAGTGGGATAAAAGTGCTGGCCTGGAACACTGAGGTCGCTGGTTCGATGCCCTGGGCTTGCCTGGTCAAGGCACGTATGGGAGTTGATGCTTCCTGCTCCTCCCCCTTTCTCTCTCCCTCTCTCTCTTCTCTCCAGAATGAATAAATAAAGTTAAAAGAAAAAATAACCTTTAAAAAAAATGTACGTTACTAATCATCAGAAGAAATGAAAATTAAACCCACAATGAGATACCACCTCACACCTGACGGTATGGTGCTCATTAACAAATCAACACACAGTAAGTGCTGGCGAGGGTGTGGAGAAAAGGGAACCCTCCTATACGGCTATTGGAAATGCAGACTTGTGCAGCCACTGTGGAAAATGGTATGGAATTTTCTTAAGAAATTAAAAATGGAACTGCCTTTTGACTCAGGTATCCCACTTTTAGGAATATATCCTAGGAATTCCAAAACACTGATTCAAAAGAAGATATGTGCCCCCATGTTTATTGCAGCATTGTTTACAATTGCCAAGATCTGGAAAGAGCCCAAGTGTTTGTCAGTGGACGAATGGATAAAAAAGCAGTGGTATTTATACACAATGGAATACTACATGGCTGTGAAAAAGAAGGAGATCTTACCATTTGTGATGGCATGGGTGGACCTGGAGATTATTATGCTAAGTGAAATATGCCAGGCAGGGAAAGAAAAATATCATATGATCTGGCTTATATGTGGAATCTAATGAACAAGGTGAACTGAGGAACGGAATAGAGGCAGAGGCGGGGTCATGAAGAGCAGAGGGACAGCTGTCAGAGGGAAGGAGAATAAGGGGATGGGATCAGAGAAGGTGAAGGCATTAGTGAAATTATATATACAAAACACATGGGTACAGATAACAGGACAGCAAGTCCCAGAGGGAAGGGAACAAGGGAGTTAGGAGAAGGGAGACCAAGAAATGCAATGGGGGCCATGTGGTTAAAGAGGAGGGTGCTGTATTGACTGAGACACATGAATCCATGTTCGCATAATGAATTAAAATTAATGAAATTATAAAAAACACAAAACAAAACAAAAAATGTTCCTGTCAGATTTATCTAATGTTGTAAGCATCCCTACTGGTACCATGACAGCAATGTACTCTGTGTTATGAATGTCTCAACACCGTTTTCTCACTTCTTCCCTTGCCTGGTGCGTGGTTGAACCTGTGAGATTCGTGTCCTGAGGCTGATGAAGGAAACCTGTAAGAGGCTGCACCGCTCTTTCCTGCTCCCACAGACAGCTGCACGCAACCCGCGGACCCCTGACGGGGCTCTGACCTCCTCCTGTGGGCTGTGAGCTGCAAAGGGAAGCCCGTGGAAGGGAAAGGCCATGGGACAGCGGAGAGTGTCTCCTTCCTCTCCTTCACCAGCTCTTGCCATGAAGCGGTGGCACTGTGGTGGCTACTTCTCCTTTCTGTGACACAGCCTGGGAGGGAGAAGGCAGAAAAATGGCAGAGATGCTTCCTTTGCTCCTGAATATCCCTGTGCACAGTGCCTTCATAACACTGGGAATTCAGTCCAGGGGCCATTGGAGATGCAACCGAGAGTTTGGGGACCCTTCGTTCACCTATCAGATTTTCTAAAACCATCTCTGAATACAGTTTCAATTCATCCTTTTACTGCCTTTTTCTTTTTCACTTAACGCACTGGTTACAGCCACCTGCTCTGTGGGCTCTCAGGTCCGAGGACAGTGGCTACTCAGGTTCCCAGATCCACTGCTGCCCCCACGTCCACGCTGTGCCCTGCTCACCGGGAGCTCTCCATTCCTCACCAAAGGGGCAGGGAGGTGACAGAGCCAGTGACAAAGGTGACTCAGGCAAAGCAGGGCTTAATCCTGTCTAGTTTAAACATTGAGGTGTGGCCCAAATTTTGACTTTTAAAAAGATTTCATTTCAAAATTTTTACCATAATTACAGATATCTTTGGTCCCTCCTTCATCTCTGTGGTCATGACCCTGCAAGGGGTAGTGTGGTCAACCCTTTCATTCCCACAGTGACCAACCAGCAGTGAGGTTAGAATTTCTTCGGAAAGAAATCAAGCGAGTGATTTTTTTTTAATTTTATTTTTTTAATGGGGCGACATCAATAAATCAGGATACATATATTCAAAGATAACAAGTCCAGGTTATCTTGTTGTTCAATTATGTTGAATATCCATCACCCAAAGTCAGATTGTCCTCTGTCACCTTCTATCTAGTTTTCTTTGTGCCCCTCCCCCTCCCCCTTTCCCTCTCCTTTTCCTCCCTCCCCCCCGTAACCACCACACTCTTATCAATGTCTCTTAGTTTCACTTTTATGTCCCACCTACGTATGGAATAATGCAGTTCCTGGTTTTTTCTGATTTACTTATTTCGCTTCATATCATGTTATCAAGATCCCACCATTTTGCTGTAAATGATCTGATGTCATCATTTCTTATGGCTGAGTAGTATTCCATAGTGTATATGTGCCACATCTTCTTTATCCAGTCATCTGTTGACAGGCTTTTTGGTTGTTTCCATGTCCTGGCCACTGTGAACAATGCTGCAATAAACATGGGGCTGCATGTGTCTTTACAAGTCAATGTTTCTGAGTTTTTGGGGTATATACCCAGTAGAGGGATTGCTGGGTCATAAGGTAGTTCTATTTTTAGTTTTTTGAGGAACCACCATACTTTCTTCCATAATGGTTGTACTACTTTACATTCCCACCAACAGTGTATGAGGGTTCCTTTTTCTCCACAGCTTCTCCAACATTTGCTATTACCTGTCTTGTTAATAATAGCTAATCGAACAGGTGTGAGGTGGTATCTCATTGGCTATATTACCCAAAGCAATATACAAATTTAATGCAATTCCCATCAAAATTCCAATGACATTTTTTAAAGAAATAGAGCAAAAAATCATCAGATTTATATGGAACTATAAAAAACCCCGAATAGCAAAAGCAATCCTAAAGAAAAAGAATGAAGCTGGGGGCATTACAATAACTGACTTCAAACTATATTATAGGGCCACGACAATCAAAACAGCATGATATTGGCAGAAAAATAGACACGCAGACCAATGGAACAGAATAGAAAGTCCAGAAATAAAACCACATATATATAGTCAAATAATTTTTGATAAAGGGGCCAACAACACACAATGGAGAAAAGAAAGCCTCTTCAATAAATGGTGCTGGGAAAACTGGAAAGCCACATGCAAAAGAATGAAACTGGACTACAGATTGTCCTCCTGTACTAAAATTAACTCAAAATGAATCAAAGATCTAAACATAAGACCTGAAACAATTAAGTACATAGAAGAAGACATAGGTATTCAACTCATGGACCTGGGTTTTAAAGAGCATTTTATGAATTTGACTTCACAGGCAAGAGAAGTGAAGGCAAAAATTAATGAATGGGACTACCTCAGACTAAGAAGTTTTTGCTCAGCAAGAGAAACTGATAACAAAATAAACAGAAAGCCAACTAAATGGGAAATGATATTTTCAAACAATAACTCAGATAAGGGCCTAATATCCAAAATATACAAAGAACTCATAAAACTCAACAACAAACAAACAAACAATCCAATAAAAAAATGGGAAGAGGATATGAACAGACACTTCTCCCAGGAAGAAATACAAATGGCCAACAGATATATGAAAAGATGCTCATCTTCTTTAGCTATTAGAGAAATGCAAATCAAAACTGCAATGAGAAGCGAGTGATTTTAACTCGGACTCAGCTCTCCTTACTGTGGCCCGTCCCCACTATCCTGACACCAGGGGTGGGTGATGAGCACCCTTTGCTCACACCAGCATGGGTCCCTCTCACCCAGCATGAGTCCTGACCCCTTCTCAGGACAACTCAGCTTCCGACAGGGCTGACTTCCACCAGCCATATCCCCAACAGAGAACAAGGCAGACAATACCTTTTGGTTCTACAAAAGTGTTACAATGTTTTTTGAAATGTTAACCAAAAGCTAGTATATTAATAATGAATATGCACCAATGAACCTCTGTGGGTATATGTATCTTTATATTGATGCCATTATAAGATATGTTATTTAACATGTTTTTACCAAGAAGTGGCCACAAGTACCAAAGATTCTATAAGTCATATGTGTCAGTTCCTCCCATTTCTTCAAATCACCTTCAGTCCCTGACTCCATTAGGTCCCGGCAAAAGGAACCTTTACCTGGACCTACCCTTTACATCTTATTTGTTATATACATATGTGCATACATGTGCACACACACATAAACACACTTATTAAGAACTCATGGGCCATGCTCAGTTCTGGTTCTCTGACGCATTTACAGAAGTTTGCATTTGCTCAGATGAGCCCTGGGCCACCTGGGAGGAGCCTGTCCTCTTCAGGCTGCAGTGGGCGTGTCCACAGAGAAGGAAAAGGCCTTGTTGGGGAGTCACCAGGGGAGTTAGGGCTGTAGTCCCTGGATCCCCATTACCCAGTCCGACCGGCCAGAGTATTGCAAGAGAGGAAAGGCCTAAGTATTCTGAGCTATGGCAGCTCCGAGGAGGGACGGGAGCAGGAGGCAGGGTCACAGGTGAAGCCTGATTGGGCGGCCGGGATGCCCCTGCCTCCTTGAACTCTGCACTTGCTCACTTTGGCCCCAGTGGCCTCAGCACAGCCCTGAGCTGCTTTGGGGGAGGGAGGGCTCCTTTACATGCTCCTGTGTGTCCCGGGTGCACCTCTCATCTGATGACACGATTGGAGGTGTCACTCAGAGGACTTTTGTCTGTGTTCCTAAAAAGAGCTGGTATGAACGTTGTGGATTGAGGCAACACCAGTGAATGCCAGCGGGCCAGGCCAACCAGGGTGCGGGCTGGGATGCTGGAGAGACGGGGCGGAACAGCACCAGCTCCAGAGAGCCAGTGCCAAGGGGCAGGGTGAGGTCCCCTGCAGCCTGTGTGTGCAAGAGCCACGCGTGTGTCATTGCGTCTCTTTAAAACCCCCGTGTTAGTCAATCACAAAGGAAGAACGTTAGGTTTGCAGATGGTTTATTGAAGAAACTGAAATATTTCTTTTATTTTGGGTGTTTTTTTATTTTAAGTTCCCCTCATTCTTAATTGAGAAGCTGTTAATTAAAAGAAAATTTAATCATGATAAATGCACATAACATAAATGTTACACTTCTCTGCACTTTAAATGCACAGTTTCGTCGAGTTAGGAACATTCACTCTGCAGAGCAACCAATCTGGACCTTCTCATCACCTAATGTGCAAGTCTATACCCTTAGCATCTCCCATTTTCTTACCACCCACCACCGCAAGCTACATTTCTACCTTCTGTTTTTAGAGATGTTTTAGTCTACAAAATACAACAATTGTCTTTTTATGACTGGCTTATTTCTCTTATCATACTTCCTCAAGGTTTATCCATGTGGTCAGAAACCCCGGGTCTGAAGAATTTAGTGATGGACACTTATCTTTGTGCTGTGGCAATTTGCCAAATAAATACCTGGGGACATTGTGAATGGAACATTAGGGTAGGGAATGACTGCTGGAAATAACTACACAATCTCTGTTATAAACAGCAGGAACAGCTCATTGTTTAACTACTGATGTGTTTTTCATCAATGACATCACCCGTGGTGGAGTCACAGCCATGGTTTCCACTTCCCACTCATGGGACTGTAATTAGTTAATGGTCACAAAGTTCAGAAACTATAGGTTCTACAAATAATAGGAACAGCTTATGGTAATAAATTTGAAAATTTAAATGAAATGAGCACAAATTTCTTGGGGATATAAATATCTTAGATTTATTTAAGAAGAAGAAGAAAACCTGCAAGCTGTAGATATATAAAAATATGGATTTGTAATTTAAAACCTCACAAAGCATATTGTAGGTTACTTAAAACAATTTTGTGAGGAAGCAAACATTGAATACAAAAAACTTTTAGAATATTTAAAAGTTCAATGCTTGCCTCTAACACCTGCTATAGAGAGTGTTCTACAATTTTTGGGCCTCTCCATTCATATTTTTCAAGTTTAGACAGATGTCCTAAAATTCTGAACTTTTCAATTATAAAATATCTGAGATATTAATGTATTTTGTACATAATCAAGCATCTGTTTGTAACAAAACGATTCAAAAGTTTGAAGGTGAACACATTTCAGCTATGGAAGTTAGTCTTATTTTGAATGACTATATCCTTCAATATAAATTTTATTTATCAAAGAAGTATAGAATTTTTACCAGACATGTTTTCAATATATCGAAGAATGGTTTGAAGCAAAAATCACAGGAAATAAGAGTTCTCAATGGTGTTTTTTTACTTCATCGCAAGTATGATATATTGGACAGATATTGAATCTTGTCTTGAGTTTTTATCTAAAGAAATGCAAACATCAAAATAGACGACATTTGTCTCTTTGAAGAAATTAGAAGACTGAATGTATATTTAAATTCTGAAAAATTAATGCTCTGGGAAAATGAACACATCAGAGTAGATAAAAGATTCGTGAAAATATTCAGCAATTTCAAAAATGAACATATTCCATGTGGGAATTTATTTATTCTTGTTCAATTGACATTGTGCTGCCCTGAAACTAATGCAGTAGTTGAAACAGTATTTTCAGTTGCCAATGATTTTTGGACAAGTGAGAAATCAAGATTGAATGTTGAAACTCTAGCTGCAGCACTTGCCGTAAATTCAGTATGAAGGATATTTCTTGTTCAGATATTTCCAGTATATTGTTACAGGATGAAACATTGACAAAAATATTCATTCAGTGGAAAAGTATTCATGTAGATAATATTATCTTTTTTTTACAATTATTAAAAATCAATAGGCATGTAAGCATAATTACAATATAAAATATTACAAATGTTTTTATTATGCATTTGTCATATTATACTGTATTATCGTTGCAATGAATAAAATGTTTCTTTTATTTACCATATTGTTTTCTTTAATTTATGTTTGTCCTCCTTTTCTTTTTTTTTTTTTTTTTTTTTATTATTTATTCATTTTAGAGAGGAGAGAGAGAGAGTCAGAGAGAGAGAGAGGAGAGAGAGACAGGGGGGAGGAGCTGGAAGCATCAACTCCCATATGTGCCTTGACCAGGTAAGCCCAGGGTTTTGAACCGGCGACCTCAGCATTTCCAGGTCAACGCTTTATCCACTGCGCCAGGTTGGTCACCTTACCGAAGGGTAAGGTGGCTCCAAGCCCTGCGCTCACTTCTCTGTAGCCGCCCTTCTCCTAGAACCCCGCCCCTCGCATCCACACTGCTTTGGTTGCTCAGCAACACTGGCAGACACCTGGTTTTCATACTTCAGCTTAGATTTTCCACCTGCTCTTGGAGGCAGTGTGGGTCTCATTCAAACTGTGCGTCCTCCGCCGGAGGGACGTTTGCACGGCTTCTTTATCTGGCGCTTGATGTTTTTCATAAGGTTGGAATTTACTTATGAATTATTTCTTCAAATATTTATTAACCGCTAAGTTATTTCCTTTGTGCTTTCTAATTATTCATACGACCTTTGAAACTGATCATGGGGAAGGTGTGGCACAATCAGGTCCACCGTGGGACTGGCACACAGGAGGAAACATCCAGGGAATTTTCTCAGACTGAACAGGCTGTAAGGTCTGCACCCCCAGGCGGCACCACTTCCAGTAGAATCTGGATCGCCCTGAACACGTGCAGTCTACCCTTTGTCGCCAGGGGCAGCCTTAAGCTTTGCTTTGGATGCAGTGGCCAAAGTGACCCAAAACGACAAGTTCACTGGCATTGGTCCTAGTTCAGAAGAACTGACCAGCTCTGCTCTTCTTGACAAAAGAGGGCTCTTCACAGTCACGCCAGGTGCGTTTAATGGCTGTCTCTTCCGACTGCACACCCACGGAGCAGCAGAGGAGATTTAGGGCAACATAGGCAGATGAAGAAAAACTGAAAGGACTTCGAGCCCACGGTACAGCGTGCCCACGGAGGGCACAGGTAACAGAGTGGCGGATAGAGGGAGCATTGGTGCTGGGGAAGGACGAGGGAGGAAAATGTGGAGCACGGAGCTGGGAGGAGTGAGGATGACCCCAAAGTGTCTTATCTGCAGAGCAATGCCGGCCCCTGGATTTAGCGTTCCTGTTCTGGGGAGAATCTGATAGGACACGTTGCTCAGTGTCGCACAGACATGTGTTCAGTTATTTCCTGTTATTCTCTTGTAAATAAAGAAGAGTTTCCATTTACTGACATTTAGAAAAACTCAATGACACTTTTAAGCGAACCTAGTCCATAGACCCCCAGTTGGAAAATTGGATCCACATTCCCAATCCAGATGTTCCTGAACAGTCTGCCTGCCTCTTCCCTGTCTGTCTTGCGAAGGCGTCAGGAAACCAGCCGTGGTGTGCTATCCACAGACCGAGTCCAACCTGGTTTTCTCCCTAAAATGGTATTGAAACCATTTCACTGCTACAGAGATCTTTATCTCTGTCATTATATCCAATATAGGAAATTCAGGTTTCTCAGTAAAGAAACAAATTTCAAAAGGAGATGTATTAATTTAAAAAGTAACCCATAATGGAACTTCAATTTGCCACCACAAGGTCATGACCAGCCAAAGCCCCTGCCTGCAGTGACAATCAGCACACTGCCGAAGACGGAATTGGCAGAACAGACTGACCATGAGTGTAGTCTCTGCCCATCCTCCTTTGAAGTCCCCACTGCCACCAATAAAACCCAACAGAACGATGTTAATACAACAAAAGAACAGAGCGCTGAACTCAGCAGTGTGGGGGGAAAAGAAAGTGACATTTGATGAGAAGTGTTTTCCCACAGAGAGTGGGCAGATGGGATAAAACCTACTGAGAACTGAATCCAGAGGAAGTGAGGTACAAGTGCGGGCTGGAACAAAGCCCTTCAGAGAGGGCAGATTTCTGGGCAAAGGGGGAATCGGGGTTAGGGGAGGACTTGAATAATTGTTGGAGAAGCCAGTGGCGTGGGCTGTGAGTAGAAGTACTCCAGCAGCACCAGGCAGCTACATCACCCCAATTCTCTCTGTTCCCTTAATAGGAGTCAGCAAACTCACTAGTCAACAGAGCCAAATATCAACAGTACAATGACTGAAATTTTTTCTGAGAGCCAAATTTTTTAAACTTAAACTATATAGGTAGGTACATTCCTTATCGAGATAGCGCCCGCATGTGGTATTTTGTGGAAGAGCCACACTCAAGGGGCCAAAGAGACGTATGTGGCTCACAAGCTGCGCTTTGCTGGACAGGGCTTTAAGACGTGGCATTTCACTAGAGAGGACAGAAGTAAAAGGTTGTACAACTGACTTCTTTTAGGTAAAATAAGTTACAGGTCAGCTGGTGACAGCAAAATTACACCACATCTGAAAATATTATTTAATATCAATTATCAAATGACCTGCTCTTTGGCAATGTTTCTGAAGTCTGGGTCATAGTGTCGATCATGTGCGTTTGAAGATCCAGCGTATTGTTCAAAGAATGTAAAACACTGGACCGTGTGTTGATATTAAACTTTTTCTCTAACTGACCTTCAGTGTGTCCCATAGTCCTGACCGTGATGGGGCCTCTCTATTCCCTTTGTGATTCTGCAGGTTATGCGTTTTCGTGCATGCAATCAAGTTAGCTGTACATAGTGTTTTCTAGTGTTTATCAGTTTGTGTCCAGTAAGGAAAGAGAAAACTGCCTACGTCTGTTGAGCAGGTAGAATTTCATCCAGAAATTGGTGATAAAAGTGTTCGCAGGGCTGGAGAAGCAAGAAAGAGAATCCAAAGGCTGTCCTTTGATTGCAGATGCCGGCAGACTGTTCCCAGAAGAGGAAGAGAAAAACGACGGCTGGAGTTGCTGAGCGCGCACAACTGCAGGTGAAGCTTAGGCTGCGCTGTTGGGAATGAACTGCTTGAGCAAGAACCCAGGAGCCCATACACGGCAGCCACCCCTGTGGACACAGCCTTCCTGGGCTGTGGTGAGTGTTATACACACTGATCCTGCAACCACTGCAAGAGGTGAGGACAAGGCTGAGAATCATCGCAGCTGTCTCTTCCCACCTTTCATTTCCATCAGGGCCTTCCACTAGAGAAGCTAACACAGAGCAGCTGAAAGGGAGTCTGAATGTTTAACTCACAGGCCTTCAGCTGTAATGACAGAGAGATGAGTATGACAAACAATTCTGAAACTCAGACAGTAAAGACCCAACCTGGCCCTGTCATTGTAATTTCTTTTTTTTCCTTTTTGTATTTTTATAAAGTGAGAAGCAGGGAGGCAGAAAGACAGGCTCCCACATGTGCATGTGTGGGATCCACCCGGCATGCCCACTAGGGCATGATGCTCTGCCCATCTGGGGTGTTGCTCCACTGCAACTGGAGCCATTCTAGCACCTGAGGTGGAGGCCATGGAGGCATCCTCAGTGCCCGGGCCAATTTTGCTTCAATGGAGCTTTGGATGTGGTTAGGGGTAGAGAGAGATAGAGAGGAAGGAGAGGGGCAGAGTTGGAGAAGCAGATGGGTGCTTCTACTCTGTGCCCTGACTAAAAATCGAACTGGGACTTCCACATGCCGGGCAATGCTCTACTGCTGAGTCAACTGACCAGGGCTTTTTTTTTTTTAAATTAAGTGAGAAGCAGGGAGACAGAGACAGACTCCCACAAGTTCCATGACTGGGACCCACCTGGCAAGCCTAGTAGGGGGCAATGTTGTGCCCACCTGGTCCGCTACTTCATTGCTAGGCAACCAAACTAGTTTAGGGCCTAAAACAAAGCCATGGAGCCATCCTCAGCACCTGCAGCTAACTTTGCTCAAACCATTTAAGCCATGGATGAAGGAAGGGAAGAGAGAGAGAGATGGAAGGTGAGTGATGGAGAAGCAGATGGTTGCTTCTCCTGTGTGCCCTGACTGGGAATCAAACCTGGGACTTCCACATGCTAGGCTGATGCTGTACTACTGAGCCAACTGGCCAGGGCAAGTTATAGTAATTCAGTCTTCTTATTCTCTCTCTTTCTTCCTCTTCTTTCTCCTTTTTCTTCTTCTTCTCCTTCTCCTTCTGCTTTTTCTTCTTAACTTTTATGAGGTTGAGTGTAAATAACAGCATATTCCTGCAAGCAGGATCATAAATGCTTCCTATAAAGACTATTCTTGTTCGTGACCAGTTGGAGGCCATTTATCGAACATTTACAAGAGTTATAGTGGGTAGTTTGTGGCCAACAACATGATGAACAAATTATTTAACTTGAAAGTAAATAGTCTTGAGAATGCTATATTATTAGCTCACCCCAATCTCTGTCAATCTCAGAAATCCTGAGGTTATTTGACCTCTTTTTCCAGGAAGTTCTTTCAAAATTTATAAAACAACTCTCTTCAACCGGATGTGGATGCCACAGTGTGACTGCTTCCAACCCCGGGCTAACAACAAGAGCAATCCTTTTGTCTTATTCCTCGTCAGTGGCACATGAATGCCACTTATCTAGGTGTTTGCAGTGGACTCAATTCCCTTGTCTGGGAGGTTCCTTAGATGGGTTGTGACTTGTTGGCCTCAGGTTTCTTGTTCACTTGCCCGGCTGACTTACAATGAGGACCACGTGCCTCAAGGATAAACCAGCGCAGCTACTGACTGTGGGGAGGATCAGGAAGGGTTGTTAGTTCCTGGCCGTCACAGCTGTGAGGCAGTTCTCTTTGATGATTTATGTAACGTCAGTTCCTCAGGAAGAACAGATGTGTTGACAAGAGCCTCACCTTGATCTGGTGCTTGACTCCTGCTGAAACAGAACTTAGGATGCAGAGAATCACTGACCCTCAAGTGTCTTCTCTCTGTGGATGACAATCCCTGGGGTACCACCTGGAAATCTCATGGGCTCATGGCAATGTCATTCGTGCTGAGAGCCCCACAGTTATGCGAATGCAGCCGGCATGTTCACTGGGACAGTGAGAAGGCTTTTGCGAACACTAGTCCTGCTCATTGTAGTTTTCTTAGTTTTGTTTTTGTGCTGCATTTATTCATGACTATGCCAGAGCTCTGGACTTGGGCAGAGATATAAAGTTGTAATTTGATGACTAAGGCTTGGCATACTAATTGGAAGTTTTGTCCCATGGTTGAAACTATTGGTCAGTTATTCTTGAGCAGAATTCCCCAGAGGAGACTGCATAACAAAGTAATTGGAGGATCTGGACAAGGTTTACAGGTGTTCTTCTAGTGCATACATTATTGCAACGTTTCTATAAGTTTGAAGTTATTTCTATGCACAAAGTTATAAACTGTGTTCTCAAGGCCAAATGTATGGTCATGAACACAGCTCCTGTCTTTTTGGGAGAAGAAGGCTTGAGGACTCCCAGAGGTCATGAGTGCATTAATGGAAGGTGAAGTATAAAGTCCATATACAGGTGGACGAAGGGTCATGAAGCTCCAGGTTGCATCCCGAATGGCCCCTAGACTCGGTGCCCAGTGTTATGAAGGTGCCGCACATGCGGAGAAATGTTATGGAATATTCAGGAGAAAAAAAGGATCTCTGACATTTTTCTGCCCTCTCCCTCCCAGGCTGTGTCACAGAAAGGAGAAGTAGCCATCACAGTGCCATCGCTTCATGGCAAGAGCTGGTGGAAGACAGGAAGTATACAGTCTCCACTACCCCATGGCCTTTCCCTTCCGCGGACTTCCCTTTGCAGCTCACAGCCCGCAGGAGGAGGTCAGAGCCCCATCAGGGGTCCGGGGGCTGCGGGCAGGTGTCTGTGGGAGCGGGAAAGAGCAGTGCAGGCTCTCACACGTTTCCTTCATCAGCCTCAGGACACAAACCTCGCAGGTTCAACCACACACCAGGCAACACAAGGAGTGAGAAAACGGTGTTGAGAAGTTAATAACACAGATTACATTGCTGTCATGGTACCCGGTAGGGATGCTTAGCACTTAGATAAAGACCTGACAGGAACATTTTTGAAACATGTTAAATACATGATGTGAGATGCTATTGATAAATGCATCTGTTAGCGAGTAGAAGGAGGCTCTGCTCTAATTTTATATACTTGTGCATAATATCATTTTTAGACAACATGTGGTAATTTTCTTTATGTTTTTCATCTTCATAGATGTGATTCTAAAAAAGGTTTTTTGCAGGTATGTGCAGATGCAAAAATAATGAGTTTGTGTTAGTGATGTCATCTGAGTCTTTGAATTTTTTTTTCTATTAACTAAATACTGTGTCACTATAATTTCTCATCTGAGTCTTTGAATTTTTTTTTCTATTAACTAAATACTGTGTCACTATAATTTCTCACTAAAAATAATTTTCAGTTATTATTAGTCATGGCTAAACGTGCTTTCTTTTTTATTAAAACACTTCCTATAGGGAACACTTTATGTGTACAAAATGCTTCAAATCATTTTTTTGAAGCCTGGTGGTTCTTATGGGAGAGTCAGAGCTGAGTATGTGGTTCGGATGGGGGACGGTCCGTCCATGTCATGGGAATGTTGGAGCAGGAATGATTGTGACAAGGGAGGCAGAGACGGCGGTGGGCACGGTCACACATGTGTACATGGTACAGTACACTGGATGCTACGATCTAGAAGTGATCCCTTAAACGTTTTCACCCCCCTGGTGTGTGTTTACCAGTCTGAAGACCAAAACCCTATGGAATTCCTGGGATTTCGCCCTGAGTCAAGAGGGATGCTGCGTGCCCAGCGCATCTTCCAGAGGAAGGAGTCCAGAGACCTCGTGTGTCTGCGGTAGGTAATACCTATCCCCACCCGCCACCTGCCTCTTCCCTTAGTTTCAATATCTGATATTCAGGACATAAAAATCACAGTAACAGTGATTCAGATGTGATTATAAAATCATGAACTGAGAGATTGCAAGGTAATGACATTAGTTTTCACTGATAGAAATCGCTATGGAACCAGGGCCAAATTCGGAAGCACACTGTGTTAGCACCCAGGGTAGTAACATTTCTTGTTGGCAGAGCCTGTTTGTTTAATCTGATATTTGACTTTGTGAATCAGATGATTTCTTCTGTTTGACTTAGTATTTATATTTGTTTCTTTTCATTTATTTTTTTAATGGTATTTACCACCAGACACTATGTTGAGCATTCTTCTTATATTGATCCGTTTATCCTCACACAAATCCTTTGAGGACGGCACTATGATACACCCTTACTGTACAGATGAGAAAACTGAGACTGAGAGGTCAGCACTGTGCTGAAGACCCCACAGGTGGAAGGTTTTAGAGCTGACCTGCGACCCATTAGTCTGGGCCCAAAGTCAGGCTCCTCCACACTAATCAAGAAATAAAAATGGGCTAATTCTGAGGCATCTAGAGTTTATTTTTAAATTCAAAACAGAGTACAAGCTATTCTGTCAGAAGTCTTGTCAGGAGTACACATAACTTGTAGAATTATGTGAGAATAGTTGACATCTTTAAACTTATAGGAATTTCCTTAAAGAACAAGGTGTACATCTCTGTTTATTTAGACTGCTCTTCCCATCTGTAAAGTTTCATGATTTTTCCTGAAAACAGTGCACATATATGAAGATATTATTCAGAATGTTCCTGCTCGTACTGTGCCTGATGCCAAATGACCTCATAGTCCCCACGATGTCATGTGATGGCCGCAGCTGGTTTATATGAAAGGAATCGATGTTTGTATGCTGAGCATGTGTTTGGCTAACGCTGTGAATTCTGTCAGTTTCAGTAGTGTTTTAGTATATTATATTATAGTTTTAATTTATTTTATATATCTTTTCCTTGTTTGAAGAAAATAATTTTACATTATTCTTCTTTCATTAATAGACTTGTTACTTTCTTTAGAGTTTAGGTTCACAGAGAAATTGAACAGAAAATGCAGACTTTGCACATATGTCCTACTCACAAAACATCTACTAAGGTCACCAATCGTCCCCTTTAGGGAGGACAGTCCTTCTTTTGTAAGTTCCGTCCTCCCTTGAAAAGTGTCCTCCTCCATATCCTCCTTTTTGATATTAGAAGACTAATCTGTAAATGTTCCTATTTGATGGATGCAGAGTCGATCCATTGCTTGTGATGTGACATATTTTTAATTCACATGACGATTCATCAAGAATCAGTACAGTGCAGCAAGACATGATTATGAGATGCATGTGCTCCACATGGGAGAACTTGAGAGAGCGCAATGTACCGAGCGTGCAAGTGGCTTTGTGTACGTCTTCTTGAAACACAATATGGCACATACAACATTGTAGAATCATGATTATTTCTTTCTCAAGTGAGTATTCAGTCATAGACTGGTAAGCACAATTCACTTTTTATTAATTCAATATCTATTTAATAAATTCCAAACACATATAATTTTATATACAAGTATTATCCCAAAATTTGAGTTTTAAAGTGGAAATTTAACCTCAAATCATATTTATTAGTAATGCATTTTGATTAAATAGTTGCATAAAACAGATGTCTTTTAATTAGAAAATGATAAATACACCCGAATATCACTCCAAATTAGTGGTTTTGTTTGATGTTTAGTTTTACTAAATGAGTACTTTTTTCTTACAATTATTAAAAATTAATAGGCATGTAAGCATAATTACAATATAAAATAAATAAAATGTTTTTATTATGTATTTGTCATATTATAATGTATTATTGTTGAAGTTAAAAATTGGTTTTTTTTATTTATGATATTATTTTCTTCAATTTATTTTTGTCCTCCTTTTCATTGTAAAGAAGTTGGTCACCTTACATCTACAGCCCCCACCAGCCTGGGACATATGTTACAGTTGATGAACCTATACTGACACATCATCATCACCCAAGGCCCATAGTTTACATCAGGCTTCACACTTGTGTTGTAGAATTGTGTTGTGAAACCTGCATAATTTGTTAACCTGCGTCACTCCAGTAAATTCAATAAAAAGTGGTTGTTTCTAATTCCATTTTTAAACACATAAGCATGTGCAGTGCTCAGCAATTTCAAACTGGATTTACTCTCTCTTCAATTTCTCTTACTTCTTTGGTCTTTACTCAAATGCTTGTTTTTAGTGGGTAGAGTATCCGTGTTTGGGTCTTCCCACGTCTCTTAATGTCTGGCTCAGTAGAATTCAGATGAACACATATTTGCTTCCATCTTAACTCCTTTGCAACATCACATGCCATGCAGTCTTCAGAAAATTCCACTGTCTTGTGAGAGCATGAGAGTGACCTGGGAAAATAAACCTGCTCATTATGATTAATGTAGTTTTGTCCTAAACTCCCTGAATCATAACGTCCCAGCAGCAGTCCTCGGAACTGCTGTGGAATGTCAGCTGTGTGTGTGCAGTGAAATTTCTCCTCTGTGTATCAATTAGATGAAGGCCATGAGGAGACTTCCCTTTATAACTTAAATAGTGGATTTCAGAAGCAAGTGTCTACTTCAACTTCAAAAACTATCTCAACTTTGTTATCTTAACAAATGTATGTAGTACAATCTGATAAAATTTCTTACTAAAAATTCTAAGTAAGAGCCTGGGCTGGTTGGCTCAGTTGGTAGAGCATCAGCTTGTCATATGGAAATCCCAGGTTTGGTTCTTTGTCAGGGCATACAGGAGAAAATTCCATCTGCTTCTCTACCCCTCCACCTCTCCCTTCTCTCTCTCCCTCTTACACTCCTGAAGCCATGAAAAAATGCTTTAGGCAAGTTGACTCTGGTAATTGAGAAGGCTCCATGGCCTGCCTCAGGCACAAAATTGCTTGGTTGCTGAGCAGTGGAGCAGCAGCCCCAAATGGACAGAGCATTGCCTGGTAGGGGTTTTGCCAGGTGGATCTTCATTTGGGTGCATGCAGGAGCCTCTCTGTCTGCTTCCCCACCTCCTACTTAATATAAAAAATTCTAAGGAAGGATAGAAGAAAACTGTTTAGAACCAAGAAAATCAATTTTCAAAGTCAACTATAAACATCACTCTAAAAGAGTGAGTGCTAAAGCTAATTATATTAAAATAAGGGGAAAATGCCTAATAAGTCCATTGTTTGTCAGCATGGATCTGTGAGTTTTAAGTGTCACACTAAAATAAGAAATTTAAGGATCTTAACTATTTCCAAAGATAAGGTGAAAAACTTTTAATTGCAGACAATATGAATCTTTCATCAGGAGACATGAGACGTGCTCACAGAGCACCACCAAGAGAAATAAAATAATAGGATGAGATGCATGTAAGTGGCTGGATATATGCTAAATACATAAACATACAAAAGCTTGTGCATGCTACAAACAATAGTGAGAATTAAAAAATAGAATAAAGATGCCTCATTTATAAGTGTGACAAATTATAAAACACAAAAACAAATCTAATGAGTGAGGTAGTATATACCATGTTTTTGGAAGACAACTTACAAAAACATAAATATTTCCAAAATTTATACACAAAATCATTGTGGTATTTTCATCCTGAATCCCATTGGAGCTTTATCAGAAACTGGATTGAATTATTTAAAAATTTTTAGGGAACAATCTATGTTTGAAAATGGCCAAGATATTTGAAAGAACGCTGAGTAGTTACTTGCTGTATCAGATATTAAAACTTACTAAAAATAATTGTCCTTGATCTAGATGAATAGGAGTAGAAATGGACAACAGCCTGACCAGGCAGCTGTGCAGTGGATAGAACATTGGACTAAGAAGATGAGGAACCAGGTTCAGAACCCTGAGGGCACCTGCTTGAGCACAGGCTCCTGACATGACCCCATGGTGTTGGCTTGAGCCCAAGGTCACTGGCTTGATCTAGAAAGTTGCTGGCTTGAAGCCAAAGTAACTGGTTTGAGCAAGAGGTTACTGAATCAGCTGGAGCCCCCTGGTCAAAGCATATATGAGAAAGCAATCAATGAACAACTAAGCTGCCACAACTATGAGTTGATGCTTCTCATCTCTCTCCCTTCCTGACTGTCTGTCTGTGTCTCTCCCTACACAAGAAAAAAAAATAGACAACTATACTGTAGACATTAGAGACCTCTAAAATGAATCGATGTATTTATATATAGGGGTCTTAATATATAGCATCAACGTTACAATTTAGTCATTAAAGAACTATTTATGTTTTGGTCAGACATCGCTAATAACCATTGGAAAAATAAAAAGATTTCTGCCTCTCAAAATATAGAAAATTTAGCCTGACCTGTGGTGGCGCAGTGGATAAAGCGTCGACCTGGAAATGCTGAGGTCGCCGGTTCGAAACCCTGGGCTTGCCTGGTCAAGGCACATATGGGAGTTGATGCTTCCTGCTCCTCCCCCCTTCTCTCTCTCTCTCTCTCTCTCTCTCTCTCTCTCTCTCCCTCTCTCTCTCCTTTCTAAAATGAATAAATAAAAATTAAAAAATATATATATAGAAAATTTAAAGTGTCTTCAAGATTAATATGGAAGAAATCAGGACTTTCAGTATAACAGTTGGGGTGGAAGCCAGATTGCATGGGGACGAGAGGTGAAAGGAAGGGGACTCGTGGGACCAGTGACTGGGATGCTGTGAAGTAAACATTCCAGGGGCTTGTGAGGCGGCCTGGCTGAGACCCTGTGGACCCATGTGGCACACCCTGGTTTCATCCACAGAGGCCTGGATTTCTTTCTCAGCCACATGGAGGTTATTTTCCTGACCTATGCAACAGTTAATAACAAATAAAAGATAATAGCCTACAACATGACAAAGATGACTTAATTCACATAATAAACACATCTATGAAGGAACATATAAACTTCATTGGTCAGTGCCTGTGTACTAGGCAGTTCTGGGTAAGAAGTATTTCTGTAAGGCCCTGACCAGACAAGTTGGTTGACTAAAGCATTGTCCTGAAGCACAGAGGTTGCTGGTTCTATTCCTGGTCAGGGCACAGAACAGAAACAGGCTGATCTCCTGTCTCTCTCCCCCTCCCTTCCTTTATGTGTAAAATCAATAAGATCAACAATTTTTAAAACAAAAATTATATTCTTTAAGATCTTTTTTTTTTAATTTTATTTATTCATTTTTAGAGGAGAGAGAGAGAGAGAGAGAGAGAGAAGGGGGGAAGAGCAGGAAGCATCAACTCCCATATGTGCCTTGGCCAGGCAAGCCCAGGGTTTTGAACCCATGACCTCAGCATTCCAGGTCAAAGTCTGATCCACTGTGCCACCACAGGTCAGTAAATTCTTTAAGATCTTATGTCTTATGTTTAAACCTGCCCGACTTGTGGTGGCGCAGTAGATAAAGTGTTGTCCTGGAAATGCTGAGGTCGCCGGTTCATAACCCTGGGCTTGCCTGGTCAAGACACATATGGGAGTTGAGGCTTCCAGCTCCTCCCCTCCTTCTCTCACTCTGTCTCTCCTCTATCTCTTTCTCTCTGTCTCTCCCTCTCCTCTCTAAAATGCATAAAAAAATAATAATATAATAAATAAATTATGTTTAAACCTAAGAAACAGCAGGCACAAAATGATAGAAATTTGGAGACAATGTTAAGGTTACGTGTGTGTACACCTAGATGGTTAGTGATTACATAGGACTGATATCAGCATGGAACAAAAGACTTTAATTGTCCCCTTCACTACAAAACTCTGTTCAAGAAGAAAGGTCTTTCTGGTGACCAAGGAATCAAGTTAAGAACAGTAAATATTTTTGAGGATCCTGAAGTGAGAATTAGCTGGTCAGTTTCCTGGGCCATCTCACAAGCCCGGAGACCTTTTGGCCTCTTTTTCCAGGGTGTTCCTCCAGAATACACAGGCTTCCTTCAGCCTGTCCTGGGAGCCACAGTGTGATGCCTTTGTGCCCTAGGGTCAACATTAGAACATTTGCTTACTTTTTGTAAATGCCAGCTGTGTATACACAGGACTCAGACTTCCCTGTTGGGAGGTCTTTAGTGGCATTGTGACTTGCTGTCCTCAGTTTCTTGCTCACATGAGGGGCTGACTTACAAGGAGAAGCATTAACCTCAAGTACAGACCAGAGCACCTACCAACTGTGGGCGGGTCAGGAGGAGCTGTGAGGACGGGGCCTCACTGCTAGAGGCAGTTCTTCCTCGGGATCTTTATGGAACTTCCTCCCCCATAGAACATGTTCACTGTAACAGAGCCTCCCTGGGCCTGCTGACCTCGATCCCGCTGCAAAGGGGCTTAGGCTGAAGGAGAGTCCCTGAGCTCAGTGTCTTCTACTACTGGGGGGAGAAAGTCACTGGACACCACCTGGAAATCCCATGGGCCCAGGACAGTGTCATGTCTGCAGAGCCCCAAGCTCCTTCGAATGCAGCCTGCAAGATCACTGTGGCTTTGAGAGGGCCTTAAGCCACTTTTGAGTTGTATTTTTGTAACTTACTAAGCCCTGAATTTGCTACTGTACTTGGGTCTGAACTTTCCAGAGCTCTGGGATGGGGTGGGTTGCATGGCTGTAATATGATGAGTAAGACTTTGCATCTTAACAAAATACACTTGATGTTAACTTTCGTCATTCTTAGAAGAAATAAAACCATTGAAAACTGGAACAGGGAGTGTCTCAGAGTTTGGGATAGGTCATATTACTGAAGGAATATCAGGACATGTGATCATATGACGTTTTTTCTTGCCGATGCCCTTTGTGTAGATCAGACAGAAATGACAGTCACTGCTGTAGTCCTTAGGTTCACACCAAACCATGGGAATACCAAAAGGCATTCCTTTGTGTTTTCCTTTTGTCCAGTCACGAGACATTTTCAAACAATTAAGACACACAATATGAGGAGCCCAATTCTTGTCTTGATCGCCAAGGAGAACTTGAAAATAGGCAATATATGCACATGTTACAAATGATGAAATATTGGCCTTTGACTTAGAAATGTTTAACAGCCACATATATAACAGAAGGTGGCAGGACTATTCTTACATTTACACATACTTGAAGAAGCCATAATTCAATCTTAAAACAAACTAAGAGGGTGTTTTTTATCAGATAATAATTTTTTACATTTAACAACAAGTACAATTATGTAAAAATGATGTTTGTAAAACATTAATTGCATTGTGGTTAGGTTCAGTCCAAGAGTCCTAGCCCTTGAACTCCAATTTAAATACAATGCATGCCAGAAACTGTAACAAAAAGAAATTAAAATTGCATAAAAACTAGAGCGTGCTCCAAAAAATGAATTTCAGAGTTGGAATCAGCAATGTAGGTATATATAGAAACAGTTCTAAACCTCATGCAACAAAAAATAAAAAATTAATTTGTTCCCCAGTGTAATTTTTTTCACTATTATTATTACCTTTTATCTATGTACAACTCAGAGCACAATTAACTCATGGCAAGAGTTAGTGAACTGGAAGAAGAAAATCTTCGATGGCCCACAGTTCTCTCCCCACCACAGGCTTCCCTCTGCAGCTCACAGCCTGCAGGAGGAGGTCAGAGCCCCGTCAGGGGTCCAGGGGCTGTGGGCAGGTGTCCGTGGGAGCCGGAAGGAAGGGTGCAGCCACTCACAGGTGTCCCTGATGCCTCAGGGCCAGTGGTGGAATTCAAATAATTTAACAACTGGTTCTCTGTCCTAATGACTGTTTTAAGTACAAAAAAGGATATACTGAAAGTAGTTTATTATTTCATGCATTTAATGCTTAAATAAGAATTTAAAAAATTAAAAACTAGATTATAAGAAAGTGTTTTAAAATATTAATGAGAAAATATTAAATAACATCAGACAAAAACAATAAAACTGCTATTTAAGATATTTTTGTATTGCTTTTTGATTGGCATCCGCACTTGCAATTTTTTAACTTTTAAGTGAGCATGGTCGGCTGTGTGATTTGTCTTTAACCACCTTCTCACTGTAGGAGTAGAATCCCATTTCTTTACCTATAAACAGAATGAACATTACTAGGGCTCTCAGAATAAGCTGTTATGCAAATAATTGTTAAAAAAAAGTAAGGAATGTAAATTTGTGACTTTCACATTGGGCAGCTGCCCAGGTGACCACCTTAGATAGAACCCTGATTACAAGTGTCATTTTAACAACTGGTTTGCGAAACTCAACAAAAAATTAGGTATTTGCTCTACGGAACCTGTGAATGCCGGTTGAATCCCATAACTGCTCAGGGCATAAGTTTCATGACTCATCAGTGCACAATGGTGAGGGAAGTGATATTAACATGGCTCATGGAGTTTGTAAGGTGACGGACATGGTGTCTTGGGCACCAGCTGCACAGTTGCTACTTTGTATAAATATCAAACATATATATATATTTTGAAATCTCATGCTTCTTAAATGTATGAAGTAAGATGTGTGATAAACATATCTCTTAAGGAGCTGAATGAGGCCTGATGCTGATTTAATCTATCAATGGATAGTATTATTTTTTTATTAAAATGTGGCATTTTAGTCAGAAGTTTTATCCTTAGATGTCTTAATTCTGAAAGCAGTTGTCACATGAATGTGCAGATGCAGAAAGGATAAGGTTGTGGTAGTGACATCAAGCGATTAAAAGTATTCCTTTGGAGTATTGGCCAAAAATGTAATTGTATTCAATCATTCCAAATTGTTTCTACACTTGATCTTAGCCTAAGGGTAAAAAGTGATCAAAACCATTTTTAGTGACTTATTAGACATGGTGAATTAGATCCTTCCTTATGTTGTTCAAGCAAGGACACCAGGAACCAGTCTCCATAGGAAAAATGTGTGTGCCCCCAAATATTGTCTTCTTGTTGTTGTTTTTTTGGAGGCTAGAGTTGTATGTGTAGAGTCAGTATTAACTAGGAATGGACAGATGACGTGTACAGCATCTCTCTTGATCAAATGGAACAGAATGTTTATGACAGGGAAGTAGGACATGACAGCAAGTGTCACCAGAAGATACAGAAATTGTGAAACTATATACGAGGTCATCATGACCCAGAGGTGAGGCCTGAAATGTGTCCCTGTAGCAGGAAATGGCCGCAAGGGGACAATAACACCCAGACAACTAGATAGAGGAAGAACAATTTTTTAGTAGCTGGTGGAGCACGGGGGCTTAGTAGCACTAAAGCATGAACTCCCCAAAATTAGTTCCTTAGAGTCTAATATCCTTTACAGCTTTAGTTTTCATGTGACAAGTGCCTGATTTTTTTGAATTCTTTGTTTGCAAACCAACATGATTTTTGTGTCTCTAGGAGGGGAGAGGGTAAGTGAGGAGGTTAGTCTGTCTGTCCTTGACTACTCACATATCCCATTGCTCTTGCTGGTGCTCCAAATTCTTTTCAGGGAACTGATAAAAAAAAGGTTATAGCTATGAGTTGTTACTTTTCAGACTTTCTCAGTCAACAACCCTTCCTCCTTCAGTCTGAAACCCAGAGGTCACTGACTTGAGCATAAGATCACAGGTATTGCAGGACCCCTCTCCTGCATTCTTCTCGTTTCTCCCCTCTCAACAAACGCCACATACCTGCTAACCAGTTAGAGACTGAGCTAGAGTTTCCCTGCAATTTCAACAGCAGCCAAAGGACATGTGTCACCAGCACATTCTGCTGAGGACAGGAGTTCAGAGATCCTGTGTTTTGGGATGGAGAACATCTATCCCCACCCACTAACTTCATGGACCCTGAGCTCCAATATCCAGTAGTGAGGATAATAAAGTCCCGAGAACCTTCACATCAATGTGATCATAAAACAGTAAATTAAGTGCTTGGAAAGCAATGATCTTATTTTCCCTAGAGAAGCCCCGATGGAACCAGAGCCAATTCAGAAGCAGGTGGTGTTAGCTCCCAGGTAAACAGTTCCCACCTGGCAGAGTTGGTGAGATTCAGTCTGATATTTGCCCTTAAGGATAAGGTGATCTATCTGTTTGACTTGTTACTTATAGATTTCATAGTGTTGCATAATTGTAATAGCTGACATTTACTGCCAGATACAGTGCTGAGCATTTCCCTAAATTATTATATTTATCCTAACACAGACTCCATGATATCACCCTTGTTTACAGATGATGAAATTGAGGCAAAGAGGGTCAGTTTCTGCTGATGGCAATACAGGTAGAAAGTTCCAGAGCTCAGCTTGAATCCAAGTAGTCTGGTCCTAAAATTAAGAGTCTTTTTCACAACTCAATAAGGTAACACGTTCTTAATTTGAAAGAACCAAACAGCTGTTCACAATTCAAAGCAAGTGTAAAACTTCCTGGTTGGAATTCTGAAGGGGGAGGGATTGAAACTGCAGAGTGTCTGAGAATACAGGACTTCTTTACATTTTTTTAAATCGTATTTTTATTAATTTTAATGCAGTGACATTGATAAATCAGGGTACATATGTTCGAAAAAAACATTTCCAGATTATTTTGACATTTGATTATGCTGCATACCTCTCAAAGTCAAATCGTCCTCTGTCACCTTCTACCTGGTTTTCTTTGTGCCCCTCCCCTCTTCCCACACCCTCCCTCTCCTTCCTTGCCCCCTCCCCACCCCTCCACCCCACTCTCTGTTACCATCACATTCTTGTCATGTCTCTGAGTCTCATTTTTATGTCCCATCTTGCATGGGTTCATATAGTTCTTAGTTTTTTCTGATTTTCTTATTTCACTCCGTATAATGTTTTTTACCGTTTCTTCGGGAACACGTGTGAGCCTTGGTGTTTTTAGATCCCTTTTTGTATCAGTACATTTTATGATTTTGTCCTTCAAGGTTTGCATGTTCAAGTGTGTGGCCTTCAGTACATTTCTGTTGTTGCTAGAGTTCCGGTTACCATGGTGTCATGGTCTGTCCGCCACGCGGTGGTGCAGGTTACAGGCAAGGACAGATGTTCTCAGCTATATCGTGAACTTTCATTCATTCTGACAGTTTTTTCTGAGGATTATCCAATATTTCTCTGATAGTTAATCACCTACCCATGTATCATGACCAATTCATCAATTCATTATTTATCTTATGTTTCCATTTATTTGAAAAGAATGTTTTCAACGAAATGTTTTTCTTCTTTTTGTTTTTTTAGTGTTTATTTTCAAACAGTTTAAATTTCACAGCAATATTGAGCAGAAAGTACCCAGACATCCCATGTACCCTTATGTCCAGACACGCACAGCCTTCCCCAGCTCAGTGTCACAAGCCTCCTGGGACCTTTGTTCTCAGAAAGTGCAGTTGCTGGACTGTGTGCTAAGAGGACGTTTAGTTCTCAGGGAATGGGCCCCCCCAAAGTGGCTGCACCCTCTGCACTCCACCAGCAGTGAAGAAGAGTCTGTGCTCCCGTCCTGGGCAGCGCTCACTGCTGTCAGTCAGTGATCTAATTGAAAAGGAGAAGAAGATAAAAGAGTTGAACAGACAGATGAAGGAACTAGAATGAGTATCAACTAGAGTTCAATTGAGGCAGAACCTGAGCTGTGAGCAGCTGAGCTGGGGCTTCACTGTCACCACCTCGTCTGCATGTGACCCGTCCCCACTAGCAGACACCCCGACTGGGTAGCACTGGGTACTTTATCCTGCACATCAGTGCCTGAGCGCGACCTAGCGGCCTCCCAACTCTGCCAGTTTGAGCAAGTCTCCTACTTTCTGAAAGTTACCTGACTCAACTGTTAAGATGGCAAGTGTAATAGCTTATTGATTAGTAGCGATGCTCAAATATGATAAATTATGTTTGCACATTGACTTTAGGTAGAAATAAAAAAAACATTACTATTCTTTTAATTACTGCAGTTATTATCAACAAAGCTTTGTGTCCCAAAGCACCCGTATGCAGGGTGACGATGGTTGTTTGCAGCTCTAATCAGTTCACAGTTACCTTGATGACATTATTTTACTGAAAATTGTTCCCTCAGCACCAGGCCCCTTGGAACCAGCCTTCCATATTCTATTTTCATAAATCTGACTGCTCTAGAAACCTCATGAGCAGGAATCCCACATTACTGTCTTCTTGTGACTGGCTTATGTCATGTAGTGTACTGTCCCCCACGTTCACCCCGATGCAGCATGTGACGGATTTCCTGCCTTACCGTGGGGATAAGGGCAATATCCCATTATCTGTGTGCTCTGACTCTGTTTACCCACTCATCCGTCCTGGGCTGCTTCCAGCTCTTGGCCACTATGAATTGTGCTGCAATAAATGCGTGTGCAAGTAAGTGTTTGAGACCCTGCACATGTACTCAGAGCTGAGCTTGACCCGTCACACTGTAATTCTAGTTGTAATTTTTTGAGAGAATTTTAGATCCTTTTATTAGTGGCTGCACCATAATGCATCCATGTCAATATTCATATTTGTTGATTGTTTATTCCTTTCATTATTTTTTGGAAATAAATCATTTTGAAAATTCTAACTGACACTGACCTGAGATGGGAAACAGAGCAGGAAAGCCCGGGGGGCACAGTGTCCAGCTGGGTCTCTCCCACCCACCACCCGCCCCCAGGGCTCCCGGAGAAGAATGGGGACCCCCCTGACTCAGCCCGTCCTGCCTCCCCAGTCACACAGCCTCCCCTCCTCCACCAGGCCCTCCTGTGTTTCAGGGTGACACGAGCTTCTGGCTGACGGTGTCTTGTCTTCCTCCAGGCTGTTCCCTTGGGACCCCTTCTCCTAACATTTCCTATTGTCACAACTGTCCCCTTCCTGAGTGGCTCCCCAGAATGCTCCTCGGTAACCTGCTGTGTCCTAATGTCTTCTTCAGAACTGGCCATGCCTCCCCCATGTTTCTATGGAGCATCCAGTCATGGCTGGGGACAGGCAGAGCACAGGGCCTGTGGGCATTTGTATAGCTGGGAATCTGATGACCCAGACAGTGTGACCCTCCCCTAACTGACAAGTGAATCCGTCAATTAGAGGAGTATAGCATGTGATTTGAATTGTGATCTGTTTTGATATTTTTTTGAAACAGTAGAGTAAGAGTGAGATGCTGTTCTGATTTGATTTAAAATGTCACTTGATAGTTTGGATATGTTAGATTAAGTAGAAGTTAGGAGTTGGGAGGTAATCTTCCTCTTGTAACAGATTTCTTCAGGAACCCAACATCTCTAATGTCTTCACAAATGTCACCAGCCCACTGACCTTTCTCTCTCCACTGCCAAAGGAGCCCTGGCACAGCAGGCATCATCTCACACTAAAGATGCTCCCTAACCCACCTGAGTAGTTTGTTAATTCATAGTCCTGCACACCCAGGGGTACTTGCTGACCCTCGTCCTGTCCCAGCACCAGGCTGACAGAGATCAGCAAACCAGACACGGCCTGGAATTAAGGAGCCAAATCCCAGGGGCTTCCCGTCAATTACTGAGTATACATTTCTAAACCCACCCTCGATGTTGCTGCAAAGGAGATGTCAGGGTGCTAGCAATGCCTAGCTTTTTAAGTCATTTGATTCTGTGACACAGAAGCATGGCATCATTCCTCAGGGAGGAAGTTAGTGCTGGAAGCCAGACCTGGTGACCTGCCACATCCTTTGTGGGCAGGACCAGCGAGACTCACTGGGTACAAATAACCTCAGGCTCCGTAGGCTGCTGAGTCCAGCTCTTAGCTGCTCATTCTTGTTAAAGCTGAACTCAAAGCAAAGTCCACCATGAAGCCAGTGTTGTGTGTCCTGCTGGTCACTCTGGCGTTTTCCTGTTATGAGGGTGAGTATCATGTCTAATGTGAGTACCACCTGCCTCGTAATGTAATCTTCTGTATATGAGGTGACTTACAATAGCTGGGAGGTGAGCATATCAGAATCCTAACCCTTCCTGCCTCTTGTGGACTATTCACTATAGGCAGGGCTTGTTGTTTCAATGCACTTACTCAGACATCACGACAGGATTGTTTTAAAGGTTCTCCGTTGGAAGCCTCATCTTTGTCTGTGGACTACGTGTCAGAGCAGCATGATGTAATGTAACTCGGTTGTGAATCATGACTCTGTCACTCAGCAGCGCTGTGACCTTGAACAAATGCTTCATCTCTCCACGTCTCCTCTTGTCCTTGCTTTTTGCAGCTGCCGCCCAGAGTGGCTCTGACAGAGCAGTGAGATGCCGTGTGTCACAGGGCAGCTCCAGGTCCCATCAGATGTTCTGCTTCCCTGAGTCTTTTAGGTGCCGGTTGAGTCCACAGCCTGTGAACTTCCAGATTCAGACTCATACGATGTGCAGGCAGGAGGGGTTTTAGCAAAGTTCTCAGTTCAAGAAGAGCCAGTGCTGTCTGAATCTCCAAATGATCAATCTCCCCGTGGGCTCTGAGAACCGCAGCCCTCAGCCAGTTGACATGTGCTGCTCATTCTCTAGGCATCCAGCCAGGATTTGGAGATCTTGAGCCATTGTTAGGGTGGCAACTACTACTTTTCTGGGCTCATTCTGGCCATTCATCAAAAAAAAAAAAGTTTGGGAATGATATGGCAATCCTTCATGCACTGGATTCTGACTCAAGCCTTTGTTTCTTTTCTTTTCCTTCTGTATTTTTTTGAAGTGAAAGGTGGGGAGGTAGAGAGACAGACTCCCACATGCGCTGGACTGGAATCCACCGGGCATGTCCACCAGAGGGCAATGCTCAGCCCCTGTGGGGCTTTTCCCTCATTGCAACTGGAGCTCTCTAGTGCCTGAGGCAGAGGCCATGGAACAGTCCTCAGCACCTGGGCCAACTTTGCTCCAACGAAGCCTTGGTTGTGGGAGAAGAGAGAGATAGAGAGAATGGAAAGAAGACGGGTGGCGAAGCAGATGAGAACTTCTGAGTGCCTGGGCCTGGGATCACACCTGGGAATTCTGCATGCTAAGCCATGCTCTACCACTGAGCCAAATGACCTCAAGCCTTTGAGTCATTCTCTTTCATCTGTCTTTCTGAACCTCTTCCTATTTCTCTGTGTGGCCTCTGACCTGACCCTTTCACCATTTCTGCATAGCTTTTGTCTGATCTGGTAGATCATATCCTGATAGGGCACATTCTGGGATGCAGGTGGTTACAAAGACTTGGGGGAGGGGTGGAGAATCTAGACAAGAGAACGTGGTCACTTCAGGTGTCAGCACAATCCCAGTGGGTCAGTAGTAAGCCCCAGTCCCCACCTCCAACCTTCTCTAAGGAATTCTGTATATCAGTGCAGGACACAAGAGCCATCATGACATGTGCACAATTCCAGATGTGTGAAACTCATAGAGTCATTTTTTTCAGAAGCATTTCAATCTTCTTCATCCAATGACATAATCCTATAGCCTAATTTAGTTTCAAAGAAACATTTTCTAATATTAATAAATTTCCTCACTCCTCTCCAGATTTATTCTCCTTTCTCTGGCCTCTAGTAAGTTCTGACTATCATTCAGTTGAAAGACTCACTGATAACTTCTCCTTTCTCTCCATATCAAGACTAAAGAAGGTGTCACTGTACTGACAGGCAAACCTTAAGTTTTATAATCTAGGGAGTGTGAATTTCAACAAAGCAGGAGATCTGGAAAGTCGCAGGTGTACTTCACAAAGGATAAACCTGAACTAGGGATTGGACAACCAGCTTTCCAGACTGAGCTCTGTGAAGTGCTCTGTGATCTTGACAAGGTCACAACGTCCAGGATTTTGCACTGTCATTGCCAGTTAGGAGATGTGCCCATAAACCCTGCGAGGCTCTTGTACACTGTAAGGTACGGAGCCATAGGAAAATGTCAGTATATTACATCTATTGTTTTTCATTTTCTTCTACTCTAGCGAATGTACTAATCTGCCCAGCAGTTCTTTCTCATGTGAGGAGCTTATTTTTGGATTCTGACAGCGCTTTCAGTGAGGAAATTCAGAGATATGATGCACCTCCGGAAGCTGTAGTGGCCAACATGGAAGTGAAGAAGTGCATGGATCAGATTTCTTCTAAATACAAAAGGAAAATTCTCAGCTATGTGGTAATTTATTCTCCATTACATAGAGGCTGCTGCTCAGCAGCACAGCCAGGGCGGCGGTCAGGGTGCTGCTCTGGGGACACAGGGTGTGAAGGCAGCTGCTCCCCTGCTCACCTCTGATCGAGTGGCCCGTGCACACCAGCTCCATGATAACGTGACACCTGCTGAGCTGGACTAAGGCTGCACACAGCGCTGGGCATGTTCGTCCTTCTCAGGTCACCTCCCTGGGCACCGGGTTCCCCACAGTGTCCTGAGGAGAGGGACAGCCAGGCCCACAGGGTGTGATGGGGGGCCCCTCACCCAGTGGCACAGTCCCTGGGACTCTCACGGGAGGACTGGGAGGGAGAAGGGGACACAGCGAGAGGGAGAGAGCCGGCCCCGCCCTCTGTCAGGATGGAGTGGCGGCTGCTGGGGGCTCTGCCAGCTCTCACAGAGCCGAGGCCACCCCTGTCCCTCACACCACGTTTCCCGGCCAGGGGGCCCACGACCCTCCCTGTGTCCTCTGCAGCCCCATGTGGAGCTGAAACTCTTCAATCATGTCCTCATGGAGAGATCACACAGATGTAAAGATGTCTCTCAGCACGTCCACCATGGAATTAAGTCAGGTTTCACATAAATGTCCTCACTAGCTGCATTCTCAGTGTGGGGAAGTTTGTGTGCCGTGTAGGGAATGTCCACACCTAGAGGTGGGACTTCTGCAGGCAGAATGACCCACGTACCCACCATCTCTTCCCAGTCTCTCAGCCCTGTGTCCTCGTTTAGTGACAAATGGAGTCCCCATCCTTGGACTCAGAGAAAGGACACCGGGCTGCTCTGCCCAACTCCTGAGCCTCCTCCTCGCTCCACTAGAGACCCGCGCCCTTCTCTGGGGACACGCAGGGTTTATCTGCGGGGTGTGGACATGGTTCTCTCCTGACTCGCACGGTCTGTGCAGACTGGACCAGGACTATTGAATTCCCCACACGCACGGCTACCTGCCTGGTGCCTCCACTTCCCTTTGCTGGTTGCAGTTTCTTCCACATCTGGGTTGTGAACAACAGTCTGTGTTAACATGGCTTCTGCAGGGGCTTCATGACTGATGTTTCTTTTCTTTCTTTTTCTATTTCAGGTCCAAACGGAATATGCATGTAACGGAAGGATTTAACAATCTTCCATGCAAGTTCTTTGTTGTTCAATGATGACCTGATCTTTCCTGGACAATGTGAAGGTTTCAACGTCTTGCTTCAATAAATTTCTTTCCTGCACTTCGCTGCCTGTCTTGTTTTATCCAACAGTCTCTGACCTTGAGTTGGGGTGGTTTTCATCGCGCAGGGCCCTGGGGGTGGCGTCAGGAGTAATGTAGGGAAACCCTGTGTCCAGGTGTCATGGTGGCCTGAGTGTCAGGGACAAAAGTGTAAAATCTGTAACCTCTGCTGAAATCTCAGTGTCAGGAGGCCATGCTGGCTCTGGAACGTCGAGGGGAACATCTATCCCTGGTGCCTCCAGCTGAAGGCTGGTGACTGTCCTCGTCTGGTACCAACATCCCTCCTTTCTCTGCCCCATGAGGGGACATTGCTGTATTTTTTCTGTGTATGAGAATCTCCTGGTCTCTTTCATGGACAATGTGTGGGATGACATTTAGAGGTCACCAGAAAATTCAGTATCATCTCCTTAATTCAAAATCTGTAACTTTATCACATCTACAGAGTCCTTTTCCCACGGCACAGACATGACAGTCCCAGTCTCAGGTGTGGATCTGTTTGGGGACGGAATGAGCCTACTTGAGCTTCTCTGCCTGCTGACCCTAAGAGTCCACTGAGTGTGCCCCCTCCACGGTCTAGCCTCTCTTCGAACATCCTTTCGTACTCTGAAACACTAGAGCTCATGTGTTTCTGTTTGAAGGAAGAGTATTTGTTATTAGACATACACATTTTCTTTAAGTATCATTGGTATATTGTACATACTATTCTTTCCTTTGCACCCCTGCCTGGCCTTGCTTCTATAAACATTCTTGAGAAAATAGAAAATAAAAAGTAAGTGGTACCTACAATTATCAACTGTGTCCAAAACCTTTCAAATAAATGTGGTCACAGGGGGAACATGTCCATGGAAATTAGTCTGTATTTTCTGGAACGTCTTCTTGTTCATCCACATCTGTGCTCTGTGGACACAGGGTCAGGAGCTCTTGCCACAGCCTGAAATCATGCGGGGAGACAAGGCCCCCATCGGCGGATCATACAGGCCTGGCCTGACCCCGTCCTGGGTCCCCTCTGTCCCCATGTCCCTGCTCACCCATATGCTGTCCTCAGCCATCCTGTCTACGTGCCATTCACTCGTCATGACGCTGGGTCACAGCAATGCCCGTGGGCTCGTCCTGGTCCCTTTCCCTCTATGTTGTCCCAGCACAGGACAGCGAACAGCCTAGTCTGCAAAGCCTGTGTCCCGTCCCCTGCCTGGTGAAGCCTTCTCTGCCTCTCAGACCCTAAAGTAAACCTTCATACACAGTCACAGTGTGTGCATTAAACCCCACACACTCATACACACATATTTACACACATTGGAAACATGCCCAATAGGTGATGCACAGACACACCAGAGACATGCACAAGGAGACACGCACAAGGAGACACACACACACACACACACACACACAAGCAAGCAACTATCCCTCTGTTGTCACGTTATTCTTTTGTGATATATGAGTCCTGTCACTGAGAAGTTTGGGTCTACATTTGAGAAAAAGTTAAATTATAAAGAATAAATACTATCAATCAATGGTAATGTTGCTAAAATGCTTAAGAGTTTACAAACATAGAGACCCGAATGGGAAGCCATTGTCCCGGAGGGTTACAGGTTCTGTCTCACTTTGTCCTGTCAGGTGTTCAGGAAGGAGATAGAATGTTACCACCATCGGACGTGGGACAAAGGATGCCCCACCACTGGCCTCCAGCCTGGGTCTGAGTATTTTCAGCATCAACTGGGAAGATTTCAAAAGCAAGTGATGTGCAGGCTCCAGTCCAGGACCAACGTGAGTACCTCTGCGGGTAGAACCGTGCGGCCCCCATCCCCACCTCCCCTGCTGCGGGTGCAGCACCACGTGACTGTGGAGGCCGTGACAGCCCCTGAACTGGGGAGGACAGCCAGACTGTGCATGAGCCAGAGACTCCCAGCATCCCCACGGGGTCACCTGGAGACCTTTCCTTGGCCACTTCTCTAGCTCTGCAAGGCGGGCACGGCAGGGCATTTATCGGTATTACTGTGATAATAGTGACAGACTAGAGTCTCGGGCAGGAAAGTGTCTTCCCTGAGCTGCTGACGGGGCGAGAGGTGAGATATCTCATGATCACAAAGGCTGAGCCAGAGAGTACGGGCGAGTGAGGTTAATGGCTAGACCCTCAGTCCAGATAATTCTGGACAAGGATGGTGGTAAAATGTAGACTGAATATAACACAGGCCAGTGAATTTTGCACAGAATGTGATTAAAATTATAATTTTATGTTTGTAATTTATTTTCTTCTTTACCAAGCAAGAGGAGGGGAGATAGAGAGACAGACTCCTGCATGTGCCCCGACCAGGATACACACAGCACCCCAAAAGGGGCTGATGCTCTGTTCACTTTGGCCATGCTCAGAACTGAGCTACTTTTAGTGCCTGAGGTAGAAGCTGCATGGAACCATCCTCAGAACCCAGGGCCAGTGCACTCAGACCAATCAAGCCATGGCTGTGAGATAGGAAGGAAGAGAGAGAGAGAGAAAGAGAGGGAGGGGTGGTGAAGCAGATGGTTGATTCTCCTGTGTGCCCTAAGAATCAAACCTGGGTCATCCACATGCCACATGCATGCTCTACCACTGAGCAAACCGGCAAGGGCCTATGTTTGTATATTTTAGCAAAACACAGAAGAAGATTCCACAGAATCTCGCTCTCTGAGAGGCAGCGGAAAGAGACCTGCCCATGGGAACAGGTTCTGTATTTCAACCCTCAGGACACTCTCCCTGCGTTGCAGACACCTCCTGTCAGATCACGTCTGGTGTCAACTCTCTGTTTGTTTTGCCTCCTGGGAGTATCTTCCTTGAGGACCTCACCTATGTTTAGAAACTCTGCCTCAAATTCACAAACTAAGTTTACCAGCTACAGAGGATAGATCTGCAGAGTCTCTTGACTTTATCATTGCACCTCGAATCCTTCCCGGGACACGTGTCATCACTCTCTGCCTAGACTCTGCCCCTCAAATGTCTTTTATCTGCACCCTCCTAATCTTTGTGACAAGTTTAATAAACCAAGCCGAAGGCACTGGTTTGTCATATGTTTACTTAGAGCAACCTTTCAGTGGCTTTCCACTCGTATAATATGGCGGACAAAGTCTCCAATCAGTATAGAGTGTATTCTTGGATGTAGGACAACTAAAACTTCACCTGAAGTCAAAATTAACGCTCTTCATTCCTCCCGTCCTTTTAATTTTACTATGTGTCTCCCAGGCGCTAACCATCAATTTTGACAGATTGAGGGCATAAAAGTGGAGAGAGACAGAGAGCTAACAAGTTCTTAAAAGACATATAATCTTATGAAGAGATCAAATTCTCATGGCCAGACAGAAGTCTCTCATGTGGGACATGTCACGGGTCTTTAGAAACTGAAGATTGCTACAATATGTTGTTCCTTGTTGGTAACAGACATTTAAACTAAAATAAGAAATTTTGGGGACATAATAAATATGACAGCTAGACAACACCATAAAGGATTTAGAGGACAAACTCTGTGCTTGGGTGTGTGTGTGTGTGTGTGTGTGTGTGTGTAATAGAACAGAAATAAGAGAGGAAAGATGAGCCTGTCCAAACATCAATCCAAGAGTTCCAACTAATAAAAAATTTTACATGAGAGAAACTCTGCTGCAAGAAAACTATCAAGAAATACATCAAGAAAATGCCCCCACAGTAAAGACTATGAAATGAAACAGCTCACTCATTCCCCACATCAGAACACACTTTGTGATGTTTGCAAACATCACCTTAAAGCAGCGGTTCTCAACCTGTGGGTCGTGAACTCAGCGGGGCGCGAATGAACAAAACACAGGGGTCCCCTAAAGCCATCGGAAATACATATTTTATTTAAAAATGTATTGTATAATAAATATGTATTTTCCGATAGCTTTAGGCGACCCCTGTGTTTTGGTCATTTGACCACCGATGGGGTCGCGACCCACAGGTTGATAACTGCTACCTTAAAGGAAGGAGGTCCTTTCAAAAAGAAACACTAGGTCACCTGTCAGGATGGGGAATAAAAGTAGAATCAGCACCGACTGGAGGGCACAGAGGAACACTGAAAGTTCAGAGGTCTGGCCTGTACCTGTGCACAGACAGAATTCTGAGGCAGTCAGCTAGCATTTCAGCATGAACATAAACACATCTCAGAAGAGCAGCACATCTGCTGAAGTTTTATCTCCCATGAGGTTTTTCTCAGAAGGTAGGGGAGAATTTGCTCTACAGAAAGGACTGGATAAAGATAGACAAGGTAGGCAGCCCAGTGCACACAGGATATAACACAGGTGTTTGTAGATGAGCCGCAGAGAAGGGTAAAATGATATAATTTCACACATCAACACCATGAGATGCAGTGATCCCATCTGTGGGGAGGTGGAGATGGCATGGTGTGTATAAGACTGGGCAGTCATCTAGTGCTTCTCATTGGAAGTTGTTTTTCCATTTTTGAACAATTTTCTGACATCATTATTTTAAAATAAAAAATTTGAAAATCTAAAAAACTATCAGACAGAAATGACAACAAAGGATGACTAAAATTTGCAAGATCAAAATATGGTGAAAATGAGTTAAGATGTGGCACATCATTGAAGGCCACATAGCGACCTATGTGGCACCAAACTTAGGAGATTCTTGATGTATTTTGTTGAAAGAACTAGTGAATTTTCTGAAGGAATTGATTGTCATATTAAATGACAAGAGATAAGGCAGGGAACTGAAGAATAATGTTATATCAAGAATGAAATTCTACCTTAGAAATTAAAAGCCTTCAGACATTCAACAGAGAACAAAGCCCATGTGAGCTTGCATTCTCTTAGACTAGACTGTGAGCAGGGGAGGGCTGAGTGGATCCTGAAGGACAAAGTCAATGAGGGTGACAGAGAGGAGAGGGTGGGGGCCTCCAGGAGAGAAGACAAACCTGGCAAAGTCCCGACCTTAGAGATGAGCTCCATGCACTACAGGTCATACGTAACCTCTCTACTGATGCCATCGGTAAGCATGGTGGCTCCAAACTGTCCTCTAAGTGTAAGGCCACAGGGCGGTCCTCACCCTTTGCCACAAGGATGAATGCTGTCAAGGATGTCTCTCTGTGTGTCTCGGCTGCGACTTTAGTGTCATTGGAGGTTGAGGAGTTCTTTTCTGAGTAGGTGCCTTGGGTAGCTCAGGTTGTTTAGCAGCAAACATGGTCTTATCCATTTGATGCCAATGGCCACCACCCACCCCAGGGGACAGTAATATATCCCTGGGCAAGGACCAATGCCCACAACGTTGAATGCAAGGAGGGAGAAAATCAGCCATAGTAGAGAATCATGGTTCTAGTACTAGAAATGTGTATTAGATTTCCCTTATGCCCCTTGTAACACCCCTATGACCACACATTCAAGTTCTGGAGTCCAATAGTTAATAAGAAAACATGGGCATTAGTTGGAGAGAAATGAGTAACTGAATAGAGAAGATTTGGTGTATTAATCTAACAAGCCATATGGACTGTCGCATGTGTGTGCGAATTAAATATGTAACCACACATCTTGTAGAAATATCAAGCTGTGTAAGTTTTGGTTAATGAGTCAAAGAGAAATACCAGGAGGTGACAAGTGATATTGACTCAGCTTCCAAATCTGGCTCCCTGTTTCAAGTCATTAGATGGATCCGGTAAGAGATTGAGTCAAGGTAATATTTATTTCAGGGAACAGAGGGCTGAGGTGGTCCTGTGCCTGGATGTCAAGGCTCCCACTTCTTGTTTTCCTACCCTGGCCCTGCTGATGGGTGATCCCCCAGTTATCTCTAGGAAATTAAGTCTGTGGTGTTAGCACCATGATGTCAGCTTGATGTCTGGGTTTAGAGTTGGGGATGAGCCTTGCCTTTTAGAGTCTCTATTTTAAATGAATTAACTCCTTTTAAATAAACCCACTAATAAAACATGTTATATACTCAGAGAATTCTTTGTAGAATCGCAAACTGTCTCCAAAGACAGTAATAAAACAACTAATTAGACACCCACTGTATCCCAATTGTCACCCACAGTCCAGAAGGGCGCAGGTCATGCTCTCTAGGAGATGAACAGGGAGGAAAGAGCCATGAGGTCAGGTCCTCGTCACCAGGACACAGGTGAACACTGGAGCCATTGGGTCCCGGGAAGGTGAACCCAAAGATTCAAGGCCATGATCTGACACCAGCAGTGAGTTCTCTCTTTGGTGTGTTATTGGGAGTAAATAGTTTCAACTAAAAGGCACCCAGGCAGTGACAGTGGAGAAGACTTCACATGGAGCAAAGGCCTTGAGTAGAACACCATGGGGCTTGCACAGAAATCTACCTGGAGGTCACATAGAGCTGCTGTGCAGATCAAGGTTACTGGAATCCACTTGACTCATAAAGTAAAGTCCATAAGGGTTAAACTAAGGAGATCAGTAGAGTTGAGAGCTCTCTGATCCCACAACACCTACCTCCCCACCCATCTCTGCTACCCACTAGCTGTGTGGCTATGATCAAGTCACTTGAGTTCTTCTGTCGCATTGCCTATAGCTGGACAGAGATGATATGTCTACCTCATGGGGAGGGAGACCACACATCAGTTTGCTCAGAGGAATCAGTCTGTGCTGCTGCTGTGACATTCCGTCCATTTAGTGACGGACCTTCTACATCAATTTCATCTACTGACATGGCCATTGCTACAGATAAATAAATTTGAGGGTTCCTACAGCTCTGACTCTTTGGTTTCTACACACAGAGCACAGACTGGTGGGTTCTGGAGGATTTCCACAGTCCTTTCCTGGCCCAGTGCCAGGTGTGTCTGATAATTCGTTCCTTCATCCCGGGGAGAAATCAAGGTGGCCTCCTGGAGAATAAAAGGAGGAATTCTGGGCACTGGGTTCCAAACTGAGATCCTTCTTTCCTCCCACACTGCAGGGACCAGCCAGAGCCGCTGCCGGGACCATGAAGCTGCTCCCAGTCCTCGTGCTCGCTGCCCTCCCCTTTACTGCTACGCAGGTGAGTCCGCACGGGGCGGGGCTCGGGGGGCTTGTTGTCAGGGCCGCTGTGGGAGATCTCTGCTCCCCTCACCCCTGGACAGGATGTCTCATTTCTCTAGTTTATAGGTGTGTGTGTGTGTGTGTGTGTGTGTGTGTGTGTGTGTGTGTGTAACAAGGAAGCAGTGTGTGAGGGCTTAAAGAATCCCCAGATCCTGAGTTACTGTCCGAGGACTCAGACCATTCCCCACCATCTTTCTGAATGGACGTGCAGCTGGGATGTGGGAGAAGGACAAGCATCACGGCTGCTCAACACGGAGTTCATGCCTCTGTGACTGAGCAGCTTTTGCACACTTTCATCCCAGGTTCTGGCTGCACACGTGTGAGCCAGGTCATCAATCAGGCTATTGACCCTCAAGTGAGCAAGGATCGATACATAGAAAATTTCAGAGAGTTCATATCAGATGCAGAAGCAGAAGAGCCCATAAGACAAGAGAAGCAGTGCTTTCTCCAGCAAAGTGAAGGAACTCTGACAAATGCCCAAGTGATGGTGTAAGTTTGGCTTCTCCTTAACTGCTTTTATACCACTTCACAGAAACAGACAATGTCAAAGTTGGTTAGTAATTTCTTCAAAGCTAGTGTTGTTCACAGTTTATTTTATTTCAGTGAATTTAATTGTTAGCGAGTGTGAATACTTTGACATCTGTAAAGCCATCCAAGCTGGTGTTGGGGAGCCTGTGCACTTTGTGGAGTCTCCAGTGAGTGATTACTGGAAATGTGAGAGGGAAAAGGGTGTTTGGATAAAGGCTTCCCTTCCCTCAGTACAGCGGTGTGCAGGGGAGGGAGGTGAGGAAATGGGAGGTGTTAAGTGTGGAGAGTTGATCATTAGCTGATCACAAGGTCTAGGACAGTGGACCCCAACCCCCGGGCCGCAGACCGGTACCTGTCTGTGGGCCATTTGGTACCAGTTTGCAGAGAAAGAATAAATAACTTACATTATTTGTTTTATTTATATTTAAGTCTGAACAATGTTTTATTTTTAAAAAATGACCAGATTCCCTCTGTTACATCCATCTATGACTCACTCTTGATGCTTGTCTCTTAAGTTCGACAATTATATTTAAAAATACCACAGTTTTTACCCCAGTCGCATAATTTTTTTTTTTCATTTTTTTTTTTTTTCATTTTTCTGAAGCTGGAAACAGGGAGAGACAGTCAGACAGACTCCCGCATACGCCCCACCGGGATCCACCCGGCACGCCCACCAGGGGCGAAGCTCTGCCCCCCAGGGGGCGATGCTCTGCCCATCCTGGGCGTCGCCATATTGCGACCAGAGCCACTCTAGCGCCTGAGGCAGAGGCCACAGAGCCATGCCCAGCGCCCGGGCCATCTTTGCTCCAATGGAGCCTTGGCTGCAGGAGGGGAAGAGAGAGACAGAGAGGAAAGCGCGGCGGAGGGGTGGAGAAGCAAACGGGCGCTTCTCCTATGTGCCCTGGCCGGGAATCGAACCCGGGTCCTCCGCACGCTAGGCTGACGCCAGTCGCATAATTTTATTTTGTCATTTATACATCCCACCCTAAAGGCTTGTCTGTAAAAATATTTTCTTACATTAAATCGGTCCGTGACCCAAGAAAGGTTGGGGACCACTGGTCTAGCAGATTGCTGGGTGAATATTCTTACCACAACTAGTCTGTATGTTTAAATTGCAGAGATAGGTGTTAGGTGTATTTATTATGATTAAAACTTAAAAAATCTTAACAACCTCTTCCATCGAAGATGAGGAGAACTATTTAAAAAGAAAACACTAAATCAGACTAATCTGTAAGAGTGAACATCTGGAAAGTTTAGTAGCCTAATAAAGGATAGGGTGTGGGCATCTGTCCATTTGCTCTAGTTCTTAACATGCAGGCCATGCAGGAACTCAAACTGCACACTGCCTCGTGTTTGGGCTGAGGTACTGAAAACTGACAACACAGTGTGTTTATTGGGTAAGTTCTTGAAGAAGAGGAAACATGCAGGGAAAATCAGCAAAGGGATCCCCGCTGGGGAAGTGCTGGAAGCACCGGCCCCTCTGGCATCAGCAGAGGTCTCCTGAGCAGGAAGATACAGCACAGAATTCCGATGTTCTTCCACCACCAGATGTTACTTCCACCACCAGCTCTCTGCCGCTGGGTGTGGACCAATCTGGGGATAAGATAGAGGAAATGCTTGTTTTTTAGGATTGTCCTTTGTTAGAAGAACTGACATGTAAGCGATGACTGTTTTTGTTTTCCAGGATGCAATATACAATAGTGTTTGGTGAAAGGCATATTAACTTTGCCCCAGACCTTTGGCTCAGACTACAGGGAATGATCAGAAACCGACTGACGATGAGTAGAAACCACGACTTAGCATCCTTTTCTGTCTTTTGATCTACAGACTGCAAGACAATTGTTGAAACCTCATATACATTTTCCCTTCAATAAAGCCTGTGCGCACACGCCTGTACACAGTTCTCATCACAGAACTCATGAATGGAGGGTTGAGAATCAGAAAGGCACTCTGTCCCTCAGCATCTGCTGCCTGTCATGGACCCGGTGCATTGAAAAGCGATGCGCTCTCCTCATCATCCCGCCTTCCTGGTCCATCTGAGCACTGTGGGCTCCCAGGTCTTGTGGCTGCGTCTGCTCAGCTTCCTGTCCCGGATCCACTGCTGTCCCCATGACCATGCCATACCCTGCTGACCACTCAGACTCCTCTCTGGGTGCTCTCTGTCCCTGACCAGAGGTGCAGGGAGGGGACTGAGCCAGTGAGAGAGGTGAATCAGGCAAAGCAGGGCTGAATCCTGTCTTGATTGGAAAATTAATGTGTGACCTCAATTTTGAATTTTAAGAATATTTCATTACAATTTATTTACTCGATTATGAATATCATTGGTCCTTCCTTCAACTGTGTGACTGTCCCTGGTCATGTCCCTGCAGGGGGCATTGTGGTCCACCCGTTCATTCCCACAGTGACCAACCAGCAGTGAGGTTGGAATTCCCTGGAAAAGAAGCAAAGTGAGTGATTTTAACTCGGACTCAGCTCTCCTCACTGTGGCCCGTCCCCACTATCCTGACACCAGGGGTGGGTGATGATTGCCCTCTGCTCACACCAGCACGGGTCCCTCTCACCCAGCCTGAGCCCTGACCTCTTCTCAGGACAATTCAGCTCCCCCAGGGCTGGCTTCCACCAGCCATAACCCAAACAAGGAATGAGGTAGACAATATCTTTTGGTCCCACAAAAGTGTTACAATGTCTTTTAAAATGTTAACTAAAAGCAAATATAGTGATAATGAATATGCACCAATGAACCTCTGTGTGTATATGCATCTTTATATTGATGCCTTTACATGTTATTTAACATGTTTTTACGAAGAAGTGGATACAAGTACCAAAGACTCAATAAGTCATATGAAGAATTCCTCCCATTTCTTCAAATCACCTCCAGCCCCTGACACCATTAGTTCCCGGCAAAAAGGCCCTTTACCTGGACCTATCATTTACATTTTATTTGTTTTATACATATGTGCATACATGTGCACACACACACACACACACACTTATTAAGAACTCATGGGCCATGCTCATTTCTGGTTCTCTAAGGCATTTACAGAAGTTTGCATTTGCTCAGATGAGCCCTGGGCCATCTGGGAGGAGCCTGTCCTGGTCATGCTGCAGTGGGCGTGTCCACTGAGAAGGAGAAGGCCCCGTTGGGGAGTCTCAAGGGGAGATAGAGCTGCAGTCACTGGATTCCAGTTGCCCACTCAGACTGGATACCAGCTTGAAAGGGAGGAAAGGCCTAAGGATTCTGAGCAATGGCAGCTCTGAGGAGGGACGGGAGCAGGAGGCAGAGTCATAGGTGAAGCCTGATTGGGTGGCCGGGATGCCCCTGCCTTTGGAACTCTGCAAATTGCTCACTCTGGCCCCAGCGGCCTCAGCACAGCCCTGAGCTGCCTCGGGGGAGGGAGGGCTCATTTACGTGCTCCTGTGTGTCCCAGGTGCACCTCTCATCTGATGACACAGTTGGAGGTGTCAGTAGAGGACATTTGTCTGTGTTCCTAAGAAGAGTCGGTATGAATGATGGCGATTGTGCCGACAACACCAGTGAGTGCCTGCGGGCCAGGCCCACCAGTGTGCGGGCAGGGATGCTGGTGACAGGGCGGGGCAGAGCTGATCCAGAGACCCCCTGCTAAGGGTTAGGGTGAGGTCCCCAGCAGCCTATGTGTGCGCAAGAGCCACGCATGTGTCATTGCGTCTCTCTAAAATCCTGGTGTTAGTCAATCACCAAGGAAGAATTTTAGGTTTGCAGATAGTTTATTGCAAGAACTGAAATATTTCTTTTATCATGGGTATTTTTATTTTAAGTTTCCCTCATTCTTAATTGAGAAGTTGTTAATTAAAAGAAAATTTAATCATGGTAAAGGCACATAACATAAATGTCACTCTTCTCTGCACTTTAAATGTACAGTTTCGGCCTGACCAGGCAGTGGCACAGTGGATAGAGCATCGGACTGAGATGCGGAGGACCCAGGTTCGAGACCTCGAGGTTGCCAGCTTCAGCACTGGCTCATCTGATTTAAGCAAGGTTCACTAGCTCTGACCCAAGGTCATTGGATTGAGCAAGGGGTTACTCGGTGTGCTGAAGGCAAGTGGTCAAGGCACATGTGAGAAAGCAATCAATGAACAACTAAGGTGTTGCAACAAAAAACTAATGATTGATGCTTCTCATCTCTTTCCATTCCTGCCTGCCTGTCCCCGTCTATCCCACACTCTCTCTCTCTATCCCTCTAAAAAATAAAAATAAAAAAGTACAGTTTTGTCGGGTTAGGAACATTTACTCTGCAGAGCAACCAATCTGGACCTTTTCATCACCTAATGTGCAGGTCTATACCCTTAGCATCTCCTGTTTTCTCACCACCCTCCACCACAAGCTACATTTCTACCTTCTGTTCTTAGAGATGTTTTACTCTACAAAATACAACAATTGTCTTTTTATGACTGGCTTATTTCTTTTATCATACTTCCTCAAGGTTTATCCATGTAGTCAGAAACCCCGGGTCTGAAGAATATAGTGATAGACACATATCTTTGTGCTGTGGCAATATCGCCAAATCGTTACCCGGGGACGTTGTGAATGGAACATTAGGGTAGGGAATGCCTGCTGATAAACTAAACAGTCTCTGTTATAAACAACAGGAGTAGCTCATTGTTAAACTACTGATGTGGTTTTCATCAATGACATCACCTGTGGCGGAGTCACAACCATGGTTTCCAGTTACAACGCATGGGACTGTAATAAATTAATGGTCATGAAGTTCAGGAACTACAGGTTCTACAAATATTAGGAACAACTTATAGTAAAAAATTTGAAAATTTAAATAAAATGAGCACAAATTTCTTAGATTTACTTAAGAAAACCTACAAATTTTAGATATATAAAAATATGGATTTGTTAATTAAAACCTCACAAAGCATATTGTAGGCTACTTTAAAACAATTTTGTGAAGAAAATATTGAATACAAAAAACTTTTAGGATATTCAAAGGTTCGATGTCTTGCTCTAACACCTGCTATAAAGCCTGTTCTACAATTATTTGGGCCTCTCTGTTCATATTTTTCAAGTTTAGACAGATGTCCTAAAATTCTGCAATCATTTTTCAATAATAAAATATCTGAGATATTAATGTATTTTGTACATAATCAGGCATCTGTTTTTCACAAAACAATTCAAAAGCTTGAAGGTGAACACATTTCAGCTAAAGAAGTTAGTCTTATTGTGAATGACTTTATCCTTCAATATAAATTTTGTTTATCAAAGAAGTGCAAAGTTTTTACCAGACATGTTTTCAATATATCAAAGAATAGTCTGAAACAAACATCACAGGAAATAACAGTTTTCAATGGTGTTTTTTTTTTACTTCTTTGCAAGTATATTGGACAGATATTGAATCTTGTCTTGAGTTTTCATCTAAAGAGATACAAACATCAAAATAGACAATTGTCTCTTTGAAGAAATGAGAAGACTGAATGTATATTGAAATTCTGAAAAATTAATACTATGAAAAAAATAAAAACATCATATTTGATAAAAGATGGGTGGAAATATTCAGCAATTTCAAAAATGAACATATTCCATGTGGGAATTTATTTATTCTTGTTCAATTGACATTGTGCTGCCCTGAAACTAATACCATAGTTGAAACAGTATTTTCAGTTGCTAATAATTTTTGGACAAGTGAGAAATCAAGATTGAATGTTGATACTCTAGCTGCAGCACTTGCCGTAAAATTCAGTATGAAGGATATTTCTTGTTCAGATATTTCCAATATATTGTTACAGGATGATACATTGACAAAAAATATTCATTCAGTGAAAAAGTACTCATGTAGATAATATTACCTTTTTTCTTAAATTATTATTAAAAATCAATAGGCATGTAATCATAATTACAATATAAAATATTACAAATGTTTTTATTATGCATATGTCATATTATAGTGTATTATGATTGCAGTGAATAAAATGTTTCTTTTATTTGTGAAAATGTTTTCTTCAATTTATGTTTGTCCTCCTTTTCATTGTAAAAACGTTGGTCACTTTACCCAACGTTGGTCACTTACCCAAGGGTAAGGTGGCTCCAAGCCCTGCGCTCACTTCTCTGTAGCTGCCCTTCTCCTAGAACCCCGCCCCCTCGCATCCACCCTGCTTTGGTTGCTCAGCAACACTGGCAGACACCTGGTTTTCATACTTCAGCTTAGATTTTCCACCTGCTCTTAGAGGCAGTGTCGGTCTCATACAAGCTGTGCCGGCATTGGCCATAGGGGGCGTTTGCACGGTTTCTTTACCTGGCGCTTGATGTTTTTCATAAGGTTGGAAATTTCTCATGAATTATTTCTTCAAATATTTATTAACCGCTAAGTTATTTCCTTTGTGCTTTCTAATTATTCATACGACCTTTTAAACTGATCATGGGGAAGGTGTGGCACAATCAGGTCCACCGTGGGACTGGCACACAGGAGGAAACATCCAGAGAGATTTTCTCAGACTGAACAGGCTGTAAGGTCTGCACCCCCAGGCGGCACCACTTCCAGTAGAATCTGGGGTCGCCCTGAATGCGTCCAGTCTACCCTTTGTCACCAGGGGTTGTCTTAAGCTGTGTTTTGGATGCAGTGACCAAAGTGACTCAAAACGACAGGTTCACTGGCATTGGTCCTAGTTCAGAAGAACTGACCAGCTCTGCTCTTCTTGTTAAAGGGGGCTCTTCGCAGTCACGCCGGGTGCGTTTAATGGCTGTTTCTTCCGACATCACACCCACGGAGCAGCAGAGGAGATTTAGAGCAACATAGGCAGATGAAGCGAAACAGAAACGATTTTGAGCCCACGGTACAGCGTGCCCACGGAGGGCACAGGTAACAGAGTGGCGGATAGAGGGAGCATTGGTGCTGGGGAAGGACGAGGGAGGAAAATGTGGAGCACGGAGCTGGGAGGAGTGAGGATGACCCCAAAGTGCCTTATTTGCAGAGGAATGCCGGCCCCTGGATTTAGCGTTCCTGTTCAGGGGAGAATCTGATAGGACACGTTGCTCACTGTCGCACAGACATAAAATCAGTTAATTCCTGTTCTTCTCTTGTAAATAAAGAAGAGTTTCCATTTACTGGCACTTAGAAAAACTCAATGACACTCTTAAGCAGACCTAGTCCATAGACCCCCAGTTGGAAAATCGGATCCACATTCCAAACCCAGATGTTCCTGAACAGTCTGCCTGCCTCTTCCCTGTCTGTCTTGGGAAGGCGTCAGGAAACCAGCCGTGGTGTGCTATCCACAGACCCAGTCCAACCTGGTTTTCTCCCTAAAATGGTATTGAAACCATTTCACTGCTACAGAGATCTTTATCTCTGTCATTATATCCAATATAGGAAATTCAGGTTTCTCAGTAAAGAAACAAATTTCGAAAAGAGATGTATTAGCTTAAAAAGTAACCCATAAAGAAACATCCGTTTGCCACCACAAGGTCATGACCAACCAAAGCCCCTGACCACAGTGACAATCAGCACACTGCCGAAGACGGAATTGGCAGAACAGACTGACCATGAGTGTAGTCTCTGCCCATCCTCCTTTGAAGTCCCCACTGCCACCAATAAAACCCAACACAACGATGTTCATACAACAAAAGAACAGAGCGCTGAACTCAGCAGTGTGGGGGGAAATAAAGTGATGAGAAGTGTTTTCCCACAGAGAGCAGGCAGGTGGGTTAAAACCTACTGAGAACTGAATCCAGAGGAAGTGAGGTACAAGTGCGGGCTGGAACAAAGCCCTTCAGAGAGGGCAGATTTCTGGGCAAAGGAGGAATTGGGGTTAGGGGAGGATTTGAATAATTGTTGGAGAAGCGAGTGGCATGGGGTGTGAGTAGAAGTACTCCAGCAGCACCAGGCAGCTACGTCACCCCCAATTCTCTCTGTTCCCTGAACAGGGGTCGGCAAACTCATTAGTCAACAGAGCCAAATATCAACAATACAAAGACTGAAATTTCTTTTGAGAGCCAAATTTTTTAAACTTAAACTATATAGTTAGGTACATTCCTTATTGAGGTAGCGCCCGCACGTGGTATTTTGTGGAAAAGCCACACTCAAGTGGCCAAAGAGACCTAGGTGGCTCCCGAGCTGCGGATTGCTGACCAGGGCTTTAAGACGTGGTGTTTCACCACAGAAGACAGAAGTGAAAGGTTGTACAACCAACTTCCTTTAGGTAAAATAAGTTACAGGTCAGCTGGTGACAGCAAAATTACACCACCTCTGCTCTTTGGCAATGTTTCTGAAGTCTGGGTCATAGAGTCGATCACGTACGTTTGAAGATCCAGCGTATTTGTTCAGAGAATGTAAAACACTGGACCGTGTGTTGATATTAAACTTTTTCTCTAACTGACCTTCAGTGTGTCCCATAGTCCTGACCATGATGGGGCCTCTCTATTCCCTTTGTGATTCTGCAGGTTATGCGTTTTCGTGCATGTAATCGAGTTAGCTGTACATAGTGTTTTCTAGTGTTTATCAGTTTGTGTCCAGTAAGGAAAGAGAAAACTGCCTAGGTCTGTTGAGCAGGTAGAATTTCATCCAGGAATTGGTGATAAAGGTGTTTGCAGGGCTGGAGAAGCAAGATAGAGAATCCTCAGCAGCTGGAGCTAACTTTGCTCGAACCATTTAAGCCATGGATGAAGGAAGGGAAGAGAGAGAGAGATGGAGGGTGAGTGATGGAGAAGCAGATGGTTGCTTCTCCTGTGTGCCCTGAGTGGGAATCAAACCATGGGTTTCCACACACCAGGCTGATGCTCTACCACTGAGCCAACTAGCCAGGGCAAGTCATTGTAATTCATTCTTCTTATTCTCTCTCTTTCTTCCTCTTCTTTTTTTCTTCTTCTCCACCTTCTCCTCCTCCTCCTTCTTCTTTTTCTTCTAAACTTTTATGAGGTTCAGTCAAAACAACAACATATGCCTGCAAGCAGGATCTTGAATGCTTCCTATAAAGACTATTCTTGTTCATGGCCAGTTGGAGGCCATTTATTGGATCCTTACAAGAGTTACAGCAGGTAGTTTGTGGCCCACAACCTGATAAAGAAATTACATTAACTTGAAAATAAATAGTCTTGAGGATGCTACATTTTTAGCTCACCCCAATCCCTGTCCATCTCAGAAATTTTGAGGTTATTTGACCTCTTTTGCCAGGGAGTTCTTCCAAAATTTATAAAATAACTCTCTTCAACCTGGTTGGATGCCACAGGGCGACTGCTTCCAACCCCGGGCTAACAACAAGAACAAGCCTCTCATTTTAATTCGTCGTCTGTGGCACATAAATGCCACTTACCTAGGTGTTTGCAGTGGACTCAATTCCCTTGTCTGGGAGGTTCCTTAGATGGGTTGTGACTTGTTGGCCTCAGGTTTCTTGTTCACTTGCCCGGCTGACTTACAATGAGGACCACGTGCCTCAAGGATAAACCAGCGCAGCTACTGACTGTGGGGAGGATCAGGAAGGGTTGTTAGTTCCTGGCCGTCACAGCTGTGAGGCAGTTCTCTCTGGGGATTTATGTAATGTCAGTTCCTTGGGAAGAACAGATGTGTTGACAAAAACCTCACCTTGATCTGGTGCTTGACTCCTGCTGAAATGGAACTTAGGATGCAGAGAATCAGTGAATCAGTGACCCTCAAGTGTCTCCTTCCTGTGGATGACATCCCTGGGGTACCACCTGGAAATCTCATGGGCTCATGACAATGTCATCCGTGCTGTGACGGCCTCAGTTATGCGAATGCAGCCAGCATGTTCACTGGGACAGTGAGAAGGCTTTCGCGAACACTAGTTCTGCTCACTGTAGTTTTCTTAGTTTTGTTTTTGTGCTGCATTTATTCATGACTATGCCAGAGCTCTGGACCTGGGCAGGGATATAAAGTTGTAATTTGATGACTAAGGCTTTGCATACTAATTGGAAATTTTGTCCCATGGTTGAAACTATTGTCCAGTTATTCTTGAGCAGAATTCCCCAGAAGAGACTGCATAACAAAGTAAATGGAGGATCTGGACAAAGTTTACAGGTGTTCTTCTAGTGTATACATTATTTCTATAAGTTTGAAGTTATTTCTATGCAGAAAGTTAAAAACTGTGTTCTCAAGGCAAATGTATGGTCATGAACAGAGCTCCTGTCTTCTTGGGAGAAGAAGGTTTCAGGACTCCCAGAGGTCATGAATGCATTCATGGGAGGTGGGGTATAAAGTCCATATATAGGTGGATGAAGGGTCATGAAACTCCAGGTTGCATCGCAAATGGCCCTGGACTGGGTCCCCAGCGTTATGAAGGCACCGGATGAGGAGAAACATTATGGTTTATTCAGGAGCTAAAAAAGCATCTCTGCCATTTTTCTGCCCTCTCCCTCCCAGGCTGTGTCACAGAAAGGAGAAGTAGCCACCACAGTGCCACCGCTTCATGGCAAGAGCTGGTGAAGGAGAGGAAGGAGACACTCCGCTGCCCCATGGCCTTTCCCCGCCGTGGGCTTCCCTTTGCAGCTCACAGCCCGCAGGAGGAGGTCAGAGCCCCGTCAGGGATCCGAGGGCTGTGGGTTGGTGTCTGTGGGAGCCGGAAGGAGCAGTGCAGCCACTCACACGTTTCCTTCATCAGCCTCAGGGCACGAACCTCACAGGTTCAACCACACACCAAGTAAAGGTAGAAGTAAGAAAACGATTTTGAGAAATTCATAACACAGAGTACATTGCTGTCATGGTACCAATAGGAATGCTTACGACTTTGGATCAAGGTCTTCACTTACTTTTTTTTTCCTCTTTCTTTTTTTTTTCTGAAGTTGGAAACGGGGAGGCAGTCAGACAGACTCCCCCATGCACCCGACCCCCGACCGGGATCCAATTGGCATGGCCTCCAAGGGGCAATGCTCTGCCATCTGGGGCATTGCTCTGTTGTGACCAGAGCCATTCTAGCCCCTGAAGCAGAGGCCATGGAGCCATCCTCAGCACCGGGGCCAACTTTGCTCCAGTGGAGTCTTGGCTGCGGGAGGGGAAGAGAGAGACAGAGAGGAAGGAGAGGGGGAGGGGTGGAGATGCAGATGGGCGCTTCTCCTGTGTGCCCTGGCCGGGAATCTAACCCGATACTCCTGTATTCCAGTCCGACGCTCTACCACAGTGTGAACCAGCCAGGGCCTGCACTTAATATTTTTGATACATCTTAAATACATGATGTAAAGTGTTATTGATAATGTATCACTTAATGAGCAGAAGAAGGCCCTGCTTTAGCATTATATACCTCTACATAATATAATTTTTGGAAAAAATGTGGTAGCATTATGTTTTTTATACTTATAGGTGTAATTCTAAAAAGATTTGTCACATGAATATGCAGATGCAAAAGAATGAGTTTGTGGTAGGGATGTCACCTTAATGTTTGAATTATTTGGGCTTTTGACTAAAAACTGTGTCACTATAATTTCTCACTAAAAACTTTTCAACTATTTATATTTATCAGTCATGGCTAAATGAGTGTCTCCTTTGATTTATAAAAGCAAGGGATTAGAAACCACTTCCTATAAAACACATTTTAGTACTTCAAAATGTTTCAATACCTTTTTTTTGAAACCTGGTGTTTCACATGTGAGAGTCAGTGCTGAGTACGTAGTTCAGATGGGGGATGGTCAGTGTGTGTCCTGGGAATGTTGGAGCTAAAGTGATTGGAAAAATGGAAGCAGAGACAGCTGTGGGCATGGCCACACGGGTGTAAGTGGTAAAGTAGAGTGGGTGCTACAATTTAGAACTGATCTCTTAAAAGTTTCCATCCCCCTGGTGCGTGTTTACCAGACTGAAGACCAAAGCCTTAGGGATTCCTGGGATTTCACCCTGAGTCAGGAGGGATACTGCGTGCTCAGCGCATCTCCCTGAGGAAGGAGTCCAGAGACCCTGTGTGTCTGCGGTAGGTAATACTTATACTCTACCCTCAGTTCAATATACGATATTCAGGATTTTAAAATCACACTAATAGTGATTCAGATGTGATCATAAAACAGTAAATTGAGTGATTCGAAAGCAATGATCTTATTTTACTTAGGAAGCCCCGATGGAACCAGAGCCAATTCAGAAGCACACAGTGTTAGCTCCCAGGATAGCAAACATTCCTTGTTGGCAGAGTCTGTCTCTTTAATGTGATGTTTGACTTTGCAAATCAGGTGATTTATTCTGTTTGACTTAGTATTTATATTTGTTTCTCTTTTTTTAAAATGATATTTACCATCAGACACTGTGTTGAGCATAATCCATTCTCCTCACATAAACCCTCGAGGATGACACTATGATATCACCCTTGTTGTACAGATGAGGAAACCGAGAGTGAGAGGTCAGCACTGTGCTGAAGACCCCACAGGTAGAAAGCTTTAGAGCTGACCTGGGACCCATGTTCTGGGCCCCAAATCAGGCTCTTCCTCAGAAGAACTTGCACAACCAAACTGAATAGAGTAACCCCTTGCTCCTGTGTCTCAGCAGCGTGTTTTCAAAAATATGCAGAGCAACAGCTGAATAGCATATTTTAAGTAGTTATTTTGGAGGGGGATGGGAAGGAAGGTTCAGGGGATAGATGGTGATTAATGACGACTTGACTCGGGGTGGTGAATGAAACAATATGGTGTACTGGATGATATGTTGTAGAATTGTGTCCTTGAAACATGTACAATTTTGTTAATCAGCATCACTCCAAAAGATTCAATAAAAAAGTACCAATTTTTAATTACACTTTTAAAACACATAGGAATTTCATTTGCAATAATTACTCAATAATGTTTTACTCTCTCTTACATTTCTCTTACTTCTTTAGTCTTGACTTGAATGTCTGTTCTTAGTGGGTAAAGTATCAATGTTTAGATTTTCCCAAGTGTCTTAATGTCTGGCTCAGTAGAACTCTCATAGAACACATACTTGCTTCCACCTTAACTTCTTTGCAACATCAAATGCCATGAAGTCCTCAGGAAATTTTACTGCACACTTGTGAGAGCATGAGAGTGACCTGGGAAAATAAACCTTCACGTTATTATTAATGTAGTTTTGTCCTTGACTCCCTGAGTCATAGCGTCCATCACCAGTTCCTGGAATAGCTGTAGCAGGTCCATTGTTTGTGTGTGTACTGAAGTTTCTCTTCTGTGTACCTATTAGATGAAGGCCAGAGAGGAGACTCGCCTTAAAAACTTAAACAGAAGTAGTGGGTTCATGAAGCAAATTTCCACCTCAAATACAAGACACTATAATCAACATTATTACTTCAACAAATATATGTAATACAATCTGATGAACTTCCTTAGTAAAAATTATAAGTAAAGTAAGGATAGAAGAAAACTAATCATAACCAATAAAATCAAATTTCAGAGTCAGCAGCTAAAATCACTCTCAAACAATGAGTGCTGAAGGGGCTTCTATTAAAACAGGTGGAGAATGCCTGGTATATCCATTAGTCAATATGGATCTGTGAGTTCTGTCACACTAAAATAAGAAAATGAAAAAATTGTAATTATTTCCAAAGATGAGATGAAGAATCTTCCATTTGCAGACAATATGATTCTTTCATGAGGAGACATAAGACATGTCCACATAGCAGCACTAAGAGTATTAAAATAATAAGATGTGGTTCTGACCGGTGGCTCAGCACATAGAGCATCCACCTGGCTTATGGACATCGCCAAATTGATTCCATGTCAGAGCACATAGTGGAAGCAGTCATCTACTTTCTCTCCCTCCTTCTCTCCCTTCTCTCCCTCTTCCCCTCCAGCAGCCAGTGGCTGGATTGGCTCCTGCATGGCCCTGAACACTGAAGATAGCTCTGTCAGACTACAATAGCTTCTGGTGCTAAAGGTTGCTCAGTACTAGCATCAACCCAAGATACGGTTGCTGGGCAGATCCTGTTCGGGGTGCATGTAGAAATCTGTCTCACTATTTCCCCTCCTCTCAGCTATAAAATAAAATAAGATAAAATAAAATAAGATAAAGCATTGTAAGTGGCTGGATACCTACTAAATATATAAAAAAACAACAGCATGATTATGCTCTAAGCAATAGTTAAAATTAAAAATAAAAAATGATGTCTAATTTGCAAATGTGACAATTTATAATACACTTAAGAACAAATCTATAGACTGAAAAAGTGTATACACTGTCACTGCAGGACTAATAAAAACTGTCAATATTTTCAAAATTTATGTACTAATTCAATGCACTTTCAGCTTGAATCCCAGTGGAGATTTAACAGGAACTAGATAAAATTATTTCAAATTTTATGGAACAACATCTATGTGTGAAAATGGCCAAGAACATTAGGAAGAACAGTGAGTGGTTACTTGCTATATCAGATATTGTATCTTACTAAAAATATAATTCTCCTTGATCCAGATTAGAGTTGAATTAAATGTAGACAACTTTACGAAAGATCACAAAAGGAGTTCTAAAATGGATCCACATATATATATTTATATATCGGAGATCTAATCTATAGCCTCATTGATGTTACAACTCAGTAGTTAAAGGAATATTTATCATTTGGTCAGACATTGCCAATAACAAACAAGAAGGAAAAGAAACAAGACTATCTCTCATGATATACAAAACTCAAAGTGTCTTCAAGATTAATCTGTAAGAAGTCAGGACTTTCAGTATAATAGTTGGGGTGAAAGCCAGATTGCATGGGGACGAGAGGTGAAAGGAAGGGGAATCGTGGGACCAGTGACTGGGATGCTGTGACGTAAACACTCCAGGGGCTTGTGAAGCAGCCTGGCTGAGACCCTGCGGACCCATGTGGCACAGCATGGTTTCATCCACAGAGGCCTGGATTTCTTTCTCAGCCTCATGGAGGCCATTTTACTCACCTATAGAAAAGTTAATAGCAAGTAAAAGATAATAGCCTACCACATGACAAAGATGACATAGTTAACATAATAAACTCATTGGCTAGTGAACATATAACCTCCATTGGTCAGTACCTGTGTACTAGGCAGTGCTGGGTAAGAATATTCCTGTAAGATCTTATGTCTTACACCCAAAGAGTAGCAGGTCCACAGTGACAGAGAGCTGAAGATGCCAAAGCTACGTGTATATACACCTTACATGGTTAGCGATTAGTAAAACCCATGTCTGCGCAGAAAAGAAGACTGTAATTGTCCCCTTCACTACAATGGTTAGTTCAAGAAGCAAGTTCTTTCTGGTGAGCAAGAAATTAAGTTAAGAACAATAAATAATCTTGAGGATCCTGAAGTGAGAATTAGCTGGTCAGATTCCTGGGCCATCTCTCAAGCCCTGAGGACTTTTGACATCTATTTCCAGGGTGTTCCTCCAGAATACACAGGCTTCCTTCAGCCCATCCTGGGAGCCACAGCATAATGCATTTATGACCTAGGGTTGACGCGTAAAAAGTTCTTTTATTTTCATCGTTGTAAAAGCCTGCTGTGTATACACAGGTCTCAGACTTCCCTATGGGGGAGGTCATTAGTGGCATTGTGACTTGCTGTCCTCAGTTTCTTGCTCACAGGAGGGGCTGATGTACAAGGAGGAGCATGTGCCTCAAGCAGGGTCCAGCGCACCTACTGACTGTGGGCGGGTCAGGAGGAGCTGTGAGGACGGGGCCTCAGGGCTAGAGGCAGTTCTTCCTCGGGATTCTTTATGGAACTTCCTCCCCCGTAGAACACATGTGCTCTAACAGAGCCTCCCCTGGGCCTGCTGACCTCGATCCCGCTTAAAAGGGGCTTAGGCTGGAAGGAGAGTCCCTGAGCTCAGTGTCTTGTACTACCGGGGGAAGGAAGTCACTGGGCACCACCTGGAAATGTCATGGGCCCAGGACAGTGTCATGTCTGCAGAGCCCCAAGCTCCTTCAAATGCAGCCTGCAAGATCACTGTGACTTTGAGAGGGCATTAAGCCACTTTGCTGTTGTAATTTTGTAACTTAATCTTGAATTCGGCACTGGACTTGTGTCTGAACTATCTGGAGCTCTGGGATGGGGTGGGATCATGGCTGTAATTTGATGAGTAAGACTTCGCATATCTGCTGGATGATTTGTCTCACAAGCTGAGCGTCTCAGGTTTTGTGTTTTTTTACTAGAATACCCCAAAGAGACCTCACACCAGAGCAAAAAAGTAACATGTCAACAGTTGGTGGTCTGGGTAATGTGCAGAGGTTTTTTTCTAGGAGAGATCATTGCAACATTTCTGTCATTTTGATGATATTTTCAAGTTTGAAGTAAAAAGTGTGTTTCTGAGGCAAAATGTATGAACACGCTCCTGGGCTTCCTGGGAAGAAGGGTCAGCCATGTGGGGAGAGCACGTGATACAGTAGGTCACTGAGTGCCCCCGATGGGGGACGGTGCAGGAGTCCATGTGCACTTGAAAGAAGGGTCCTCCACCTCCAGGTCGTGTCTGCAGTGGCTCCTGCACTGATTTCAGCATTACGAAATGCACTAGTTAGGCAGTGCACACAATGAGAATCTAGTAAGAAATCTGGGCAAAAACCCAGCATTACTGATTTTATCCCATTATTAATTATTATTATAATTATTATTTTACCTATTTGCAACACAAAAGAAAGATTGACACATTATAGAACAATTATTTATGGCAAGAGTTAGTGCACAAGAAGAAGGAAACACTCTCCGCTGCCCCATGGCCTTTCCCCACCCAGGACTTCCCTTTGCAGCTCACAGCCCGCAGGAGGAGGTCAGAGCCCCGTCAGGGGTCCAGGGGAGGCAGGCAGGTGTCTGTGGGAGCAGGACGGAGCAGTGCAGCGGCTCACACGTGTCCCCGAACCCTCAGGGCATAAATTCCATGACTCACCAGTGCACAATGGTGAGGGAAGAGGTACTAACATGGCTCATGGAGTTTGTAAGGTGAGGAACATGGTGACTCGGGTACCAACAGAGATCTTGCAGCTCTGGATAAAGAGCAAACACATATTTTGAAATCAGATACTTTGTAAATGCATGAAGTAAAATATTATTGACAAGTACTTCTCTTAATGAACTAAATGAGGCTTTTTAAAATTTAATCCATTCATATACAATACTATTTATGTGTGTGTGTGTGTATAAATGAGGCTGTCTAGTCTCAGATTTTACACTTTGAGGGCTTAATTCTGAAAATATTGAATATTTGTCACATAAATGTGCAGATGCAGAACAGATAAGTTCATGGTAGCGATGTCAATCGATTAAGCATATTTCTTGGACTATGGTCCAAAAATGTCATTGTGATTTATCACTCCAAATTATTTTTATACTTGATCTTAATCCTAAAGTCAAAAAATGATCAAAGTTATTTTTAAGAACTTATCAGCCGTGGCTGAATTAGGTCCTTTTTATTTTATTCAGAGCAAGAACAAAGAAACCGCTCTCTCTAATGAAAATGGATGTGCCACAAAATATTGCTTATGTTTTATTTTGGACACTAAAGTTGTCCACGCAGAGTCAATGTTATATAGGGTCTGACAGATGTTGTGTAGCCATCGGTCTTTATCAAATGGAACCAAGATGTTTATGATGAGGAGGTGGGACATGACAACCAGTGTCCCCAGATGATATATACACTGTAAAACTACATGAGGTTATCACGATCCAGAGGTGAGGTCTGAAATGTGTCCACCCCCCTGATGGCCAGTTAGAGACTGAGCTAGAGGAGCCCTGGGATTTCAACAGCAGGCAGAGGACACGGGTCACCAGTGCATCCTGCTGCGGACAGGAGTTCAGAGACCCTGTGTCTTGGGATGGAGAACACCTGTCCCTACCCAACACCTTCCCGTACCCTTTGCTCCAATATCCAGTAGTTAGGATAATAAAGTCCTGAGAACAGCCAGATCAATGCAATAATAAAACAATAAATTAAGTGATTGGAAGGCAATGACCTTATTTTCCCTAGAGAAGCCCTGATGGAACCAGAGCCAACTCAGAAGCAGGCGGTGTTCGCTCCCAGGTAAACAGTTCCTTCCCTGGCAGAGTCGGTGAGATTCAGTCTCATATTTGCCCTTAAGGATAAGGAGATTTATTCTGTTGGACTAACTACTTATAGTTTCATAGTGTTGCATAACTGTAATAGCTGACATTTACTGCCAGATACATTGCTGAGCATTGCCCTGAATTAATATATTTATCCTAACATGGACTCTATGATATCACCCTTGTTTATTGATGGTGAAATTCAGGCAGAGAGGGTCAGCACCTTGCTGATACCAATACAGGTAGAAAGTTCTAGAGGTCAACTTTAATCCGGGTAGTCTGGTCCTAAAATTGGACTGTTCCTCACAACTCAATAAATGAACACGTTCTAAATTTGAAAAAACCAAACAGCACCTCAGATTCAAAACAAAGTGTAAAAGTGCCCGGTTGGGATTCTGAAGGGGGAGGGACTGAAACTGCAGAGAGTCTGAGAACACAGGACTTCTTTCCCTTTTCTACTGTTTCTTCAGGAATGAGGTTGGGCCATGGTGATTTTAGATCCCTTATTGTATCTGTCAGTAAATTTTATGATTTTATCCTTCAAGGTGCACACGTTTCAAGTAAGTGTGTGACCTTCAGTATATTTCTGTTGTTGCTAGAGTTCCAGTTGCCATGGTGTCCTGGTTTATGTTGGTCACACCCCTTGTGACCACTATTCTATTCTCTGTTTCTATGAATTTGACTGCTCTGATCCCACATTTATAAGAATCACACATTATTGTCCTCTTGTGACTGGCTTATGTCACATAGTGTACTGTCCCCCACATTCACCCCTGCTGCAACATGTGATGGATTTTCTACCTTAATGTGGGGATAAGGGCAATATCCCATTATCTGTGTGCTCTGACTCTGTTTACCCACTCATCCATCCATGGACATTTGGGCTGCTTTCAGCTCTTGGCCATTGTGAATTGTGCTGTGATAAAATAGGTGTGCAAGTAAGAGTTTGAGACCCTGCACGTGTACGCAGAGCTGAACTTGACCCATCACACTGTAATTCTAGTTGTAAGTTTTTGAGGGAAATTCAGACTTTTTCTTTAGTGGCTGTAGTAATTTACATCCACCCAAGATGCATCCTTGACAACACTAATAATTTTATCTGTCTGTTTATTCCTTGTTACTAGTTTTTTGGAAAGTAGCCATGTTAATGGGTGTGAAAACCCCATATGACTTTGACCTGAGATGGGAAACAGAGCAGGAAAGCCCGGGGGGCACAGTGTCCAGCTGGGTCTCACCCACCCACCCCCAGGGCTCCCAGAGAAGAATGGGGACCTTCCTGACTCAGCCCTTCCTGCCTCCCCAGTCACAAAGCCTCCCCTCCTCCACCAGGCACTCCTGTGTTTCAAGGTAACATGGGCTCCTGTCCCTACAGGCCACCTGGCTGATGGTGTCTTCTATTCCCCTAGGCTTCTCTCAGGACCCCTCCTCCTAACTTTTCCTACTGTCACAATTCTCCCCTTCCTGAGTGGCTTTACAGAATGCTCCTCTGTGACCCACTGCATTCTAATGCCTTCCTCAGTACGGGCCATGCCTCTCCCATGTTTCCATGGAGCATCTGGGCACAGCTGGGGACAGGCAGAGGGCAAGCCCTTTGGGCACTTGTACTGCTGGGACCCTGATGACTCAGAAGGTGCTATTCCTCTTGACATGGGGAATTGTCAATTTGGACAGTATAGTGTTGGATTGCATTTGAAATCTCTCTTGATATTTTATGAAACATTAGAGTAAAAAGTTTGCTTGAGGTTTTTTTCCTCATTCATTTTTGAGAAAGGGAAAGAGAGAGAGAGAGAGAGAGAGAGAGAGAGAGAGAGAGAGAGAAGGTGGAGGAACAGGAAACATCAACTCCCATATGTGCCTTGACTAACCAAGCCCAGGGTTTCAAACTGGTGATCTCAGCGTTCTAAATCGATGCTTTATCCACTGCACCACCAGAGGTCAGGCAGCTTGAGTTGATTTAAAATGTCACTTGAAAGATTTCAGTACAGTTATATAAAGTAGGAAGTTAGGAGTTGGGAGGTAGTCTTCCCTTTGTCTGTGCTTTCTCTCGGTAACAGAACACCTCTGTTTTCTTCACAATTGTCTCCAGCCCACTGACCTTTCTCCCTCCACTGCCAAAGGGGCCCTAGCACAGCAGGCATCATCTCACACTAAAGATGCTCCCTAACCCACCTGAGTAGTTTGTTAATTCATAGTCCTGCACACCCAGGGGTACTTGCCGACCCTCATCCTGTCCCGGCACCAGGCTGACAGAGATCAGCAAACCAGACACGGCCTGGAATTAAGGAGCCAAATCCCGGGGGCCTCCTGTCAATCACTGAGTAGACATTTCTAACCCCAACCTCAGTGTTGCTGAAAAGGAGATGTCGGGGTGCCATTAATGTCTATCATTGACCAAGTCACTTAGTTCTGTCACATCAAAGGATGGCATCTTTTATCAATTAGGACAGAGGGCTTGAAGCCAGGCCTGGTGACCTGCCACATCCTTTGTGGGCAGGACCGACAAGGCTCACTGGGTACAAATAACCCCGGGCTCTGCAGGCTGCTGAGTCCAGATCCTAATTGCTCAGTGTTCTAGAGCTGAACTCAAAGCAAAGTCCACCATGAAGCCAGTGTTGTGTGTCCTGCTGGTCACTCTGGCCTTTTGCTGCTATGAGGGTGAGTATCATGTCTAATGTGAGTACCATTAGACCAGGTAAGTACTTTTTCTCAACTAGGTGACTTATTAGGGGAGGGTGTGAGCAGATCAGAATCCAAACCTTTCCCACAACTTATGAACTAGTGTCCAACAGCCGGGCTCATTGTGTCAATGCCAATGCTCTAGAACTTTCTAAGACATCATGGCAGGCTTGTTTTTAGGTTCTCCATCGGAAGCCTCATCCCTGTCTGTGGTCTACCTGTCAGAGCAGCATGATGTAATGGAACCTGGTTGTGAGTCATGACTCTGCCACTCAGCAGCGCTGTGACCTTGAACAAATGCTTAATCTCTCCACGTCTCCTCTTGTCCTTGCTTTTCACTGCTGTCACCTAAAGTGGCTCTGACAGAGCAGTGAGATGCCGTCTGTCAGAGGGCAGCTCCAGGTCCCATGACATGTTCTGCTTACCAGGGTTTTTCCTCTTCTTTAAGTGAGTGGAGGGGAGATAGTGAGACAGACTTCTGCAAATGCCCCAACAGGGATCTACATGGCAATCCGATTCTGGGCTAACTTTAACACTCGAGTCTAACTCTCAGACTAGTAACTTATCATCAGCCCTGTGGCTGACCACAAACTAATCAAGCCACTGGCCGCAGGATCGGAGAAAAAGAGAAGGGGGAGAGGAGCGGTGGAGAAGCTGATGGTCACTTCTCCTGTGTGCCCTGACCATGAATCGAATCTGGGACAGGCATACGCCAGGCCAGCGCTCTATCACGGAGACAACTGTCCAAGGATGCCAGGGTCATTTAGGTGCCACTTGAGTTCATAAATTGTGAACCCCTTGATTCAGAGTCACAGAGTGTTCCACTTGAAAGAGCTTTAGCAGAGTTCTCAGTTTGGAAGAGCCAGTGTTGTCTGAATCTCTGATTGATCAATCTTCCCGTGGGCTCTGAGAACCGGCAGCCCTCAGCCAGCTGACACGTGCTGCTCCTTCTCTAGGCGTCCGGCCAGGATTTGGAGACCCAGTGACATTGCTTGGGTGGCAACTGCTGCTTTTCTGGGTTTGTTCTAGGCATTTGTTGAAGAATACTTTGGTGTGTCTTCATGCCCTTGACACAGACCCAAGTCCTTTTGAGTTGTTCTCTTTCATCTGCCTTTCTGAACCTCCTCCTGTTTTTCCCTGTGGCCTCTGATGTGACCCTCTTACTATCTCCGCATAGCTTTTGTCTGATCTGGTCAGATCAGAGCCTGCTAGGGCACATTCTGGTCTGCAGGTGGTTGCAAAGACTTGGGGAAGGGGTGGAGAATCTAGACCAGAGAACATGGTCACTTTGAGTCTCAGCACAATCCCAGTGGGGTCGGTAGTAAGCCCCAGTTCCCACCTCCCCCTTTCTCTAAGGAATTCTGTACATCAGTGCAGGACACAAGAGTCATCATGACATGTGCATAATTCCAGATGTGTGAAACTCATAGAGTACTTTTTTCAGAAGTTTTTTTGCAGTCTTCATTCAATGACATAATCCTATAGTTTAACTTAGTTGCAAAGGAACATCTTTTAACAATAGATTTTCTTACTCCTCTCCAGATTTAGTCTTTTATCTCTGACCCAGGCATGGTCAATATACGGCCCCCAGGCCGGATTCTATCCTAATAATGACTTTATGTGACCCGCAATTAAATTTTTAATATTCTCCGCTATTTCAAAATCTCAGCTACTCAGAAGCAGAATCATTTTTGATTATTGGAAATCGAGACATTTAAGAAGATAGTGATATCACGGAAAAGAATTTTGTGTGATTAATCTAGGGTTAACTTCCAATAATTGGTCAAATGGATTCACGATACTTCTTTATTTAAAAAAAAATCCATTTTAAAGATTTACAACTTTTTTACTTGTCTGTACTCGATATCAACTGTTTGAGTTTAGCGGTGATGTGAAACCCACATTCCTTTAGGAGAAGTTTGCCAGTACTCAACCAAGATCAAAAAATTCATTAGTTTTTGGCCAAGTGTGCTGAATCAAGTGGCATTGTAGCACAGACAATAGCTGCAGTTGATAACTGGAAACATGTCCAAGCTATTTGTAAAACAAAATAATTGTTTCATTTGCAATGTATCCCCTTGAAGCTCATTCAATTAATTAAATATTTTTTGACTGATTGCGATACAGTTTGGATATTTATACGGTATGTAATTATATTTTTATTAAAATAATATTGTATATTAATTTTTTTCACTCATATATATTCATAAGCAAATTACATAATAAAATTTTATTTACTTAAACAATTTGCTTTTATATTTAACATTTTTTAATTTTAATATTTCGTATGGTCCATGAAAGAAGTTTTCTTTCTAATCTGGCCCGGGGGCAAAAACTGTTGGCCATACCTGTCTGACCTCTAGTAGCTCTGACTCTGCCACTCATTGACAGACTGATTACTAACATCTGCTTTCCCCCCATATCCGGACTGAAGAAGATGTCACTGTACTGGCAGAGAAACCTTAATTTTTGAAATATAGAGTGTGAATTTCAGAAAAGAAGGAGAGTCTTAGAAAGTAACAGATGTACTTTACAGAGAATAAATCTGAACTAGGGATCAGTCAACCTGCTTTCCAGACAGAGCTCTGCGGCCAGCTCTGGGATCTGGAGCGAGTCGTTACTTCCAGGATATTGCATTGTCCTTGGCACAGTTATGAGACGTGACCATATTCCCCAGGGGTTCCCGTTTAGCTCTAAGGTCAGGAGCCATGGGAGAAAGTGACTTTCCTTAATTAATTGTATTCTGTTTTCTTTTACTCCAGCCAATGCAAAAGTGTGTTCACCACTTGTTTCAGACCTGGGGCGCTTAATTTGGGAAACTCCCAGCAACACCCGTGCCAATCTTCATAAATATAATCCACCTATGCAAGCAATTCAGGCTGTGCTAAAATTAAAGGACTGCGTTGATCAAATCTCCGATGACAAAAGAATGAAGTTTCTCAATGTTTTGGTAATTTCTTTCTCCCTCTGCATAGAGGCTGCTTCTCAGCTTCAGAGCCAGGGGGGAGGTCAGGGTGCTGCTCCGGGTTGGCCAAAGGTGGGTAGGCAGCAACCATTCTGTGCACATCATACTGAGAGGCTCTGGACACAATTCAATAGTAATGTGACACCTGCTGAGCTAGACTAAGGCTGCACACAGCACTGGGCATGTTCGTCCTTCTCACGTCATCTCTCTGGACACAAGATTTCCCACAGTGTCCTGAGCACAGGGATAGACTGGCCCATTGGGTGTGATGGGGCAGGGCCAGAGGATGTTGCTCTCAGCAGGACAGGTCCCCAGCCCAGAGGCACAGTCCATGGGACTCTCACGGGATGACTGAGGGAGAAAAGCGGACACGGTGAGAGGAAGAAAGCTGGCCCCGCCCAATGTCAGGACAGAGGGGCGGGCTGCTGGGGGCTCTGCCAGCTCTCAGAGAGCCGAGGCCACCCCTGTACCTCACCCCACGTTTCCCGGCCAGGGACCGCGACCCTCCCTGTGTCCTCTGCAGCCCCGTGTGGAGCTGAAACACTTCAATCATGTCCTCATGGAGAGATCACACAGATGTAAAGGTGTCTCTCAGCACGTCCGCCCTGGAATTAAGTCAGGCTTCACACAAATGTCCTCACTAGCTGGATTCTCAGTGTGGGGAAGTCCATGAGCCATGTAGGGAATGTCCACTCCTGAAGGCGGGACATCTGCAAGGAGAACAGCCCACATTCCTTTTCTTCCTGTTCCGGACCTTCAGCCCTGTGTTCCCGTTTAGTGACAAGTGGAGTCCATGTCCTGGGACTCAGAGAAAGGACACCGGGCTGCTCTGCCCAACTCCTGAGCCTCCTCCTCGCTCCACTGGAGACCTGCGCCCTTCTCTGGGGACACGCAGGGTTTATCTGCGGGGTGTGGACATGGTTCTCTCCTGACTCGCACGGTCTGTGCAGACTGGACCAGGACTATTGAATTCCCCACACGCACGGCTACCTGCCTGGTGCCTCCATTTCCCTTTGCTGGTTGCAGTTTCTTCCACATCTGGGTTGTGAACAACAGTCTGTGTTAACATATCATCTGCAGGAGCTTCATGACTGATGTTTCTTTTGGGTTTTTTTCTATTTCAGAACAATGTAGTGGTCGCATGTAACCAATAGGTTTTTCATATCTTCCATGCGAGCTCCCTGTTGTTCAGTGATGACCTGATCTTTCCCGGACAATGTGAAGGTTTCAACGTCTTGCTTCAATAAATTTCTTTCCTGCACTTCACTAGCTGCCTTGTTTTATCCAACAGTCTCTGGCTTGAGTGGGGTGGTTTCGACATGAAACGGCCTTAGGGTCGTGCCAGGAATAAAATAGGGAGTCCAGCGTCGTTACCAGGGCGGCCTGAGTGCAAGGGTCCCGGCGGGAACACAGGCTCAGGAGCCATCCTGCATGACCGCACCGACTGCCTGGTCACGTGGCCCTGAGCAGTTTAGTGTAAAAGCCCGAGAACATGCTGCTCCAGGGGCGGACTGCGGAGACAGTATTCTGACGGCGGTCACATAGTTCCCACCCAGCAGCATTGATGCCACTGCGACCTCATCGTCAGCACAAACCCTGCTCCCGGGTGGCCCCGTGTGACATGATCTCTGTCCACTTCTCCACTTGTAGTGAATCCACAAGGTTCAACTTTCGCTTACTCCTTGTACTCTGCACATGCGCATTGCTCACTTCCGCGTCAGGTACTGCTTCCTTCCTTAGGGTCTCTCTATAACCCGGGAGATGGTCATTCATCCCCATGTGGACAGCTCCATGCACACCATCCACACTCACTGCAGGAGGAACACGTCAGATGAGCACAGTGTCTCCCCACCTACTCCTCTTCCATGAGCCCATCCAGGCTAATGGGCCCCCGTCCAATGAGGCAGCTGACTCAGATGACGGATACATCACAGATCATAGTTGGCTTCCAGTGGGTGCCGTGACACATAGCCACATATATGGTGGCTTCAGTTAAATTCTTTTCTCCAGGTGCAGAAGACTAAAGCCTAAAATCTGTAATCTCTGCTGAAATTGCAGTGTCAGGAGGCCATGCTGGCTCTGGAACGTCGCGGAAACATCTATCCCTGGTGCCTCCAGCTGAGGGCTGATGGCTGTCCTCTGGTACCCACATCCCTCCTATCTCTGCCCCATGAGGGGACATTGTCAATTTTTTTCTGTCTGTTTGAAAATACCCTTGTCCCCTTCATATAGAATATGTAATATGGCATTTAGAGGTCACCAGAAAATGCAGGATCATCTCCCTAGCTCAAAATCTCTGACTTGAACACATGTACAAACTCCTGGTTGCCATGGAGGGCACATGATATGTCCCGGTTTAGGGTGCGGGTCTGTTTGGGGCTCTTATAAGCCTACTTCAGCTCCTCTGCCTGCTGACACCTAAGAGTCCACTGAGTTCATCCCCCTCCATGGCCAGGTTGCCCTCAGACACCCTCTTCAACTTGGAAATATTAGAGGTCATGTGTTTCTGTTTCAAGTAAGAGGACTTATTACTAGACCTACACCATTTTACCAATTGTAAATAATATAGTTATACAAACTATGGTCAGAAAATAAAAAATAAGTTTTAGCTACTATTATCTATTGTGTCTAAAGCTTTCCCTACAGTAAACGTGATACAGGGGGAACATGTCCACTTAAATTAGTCTCTATTTTCTGGAACGCCTTCCGCGTTCATTCACATCCTGTGCCCAGCAGAAACAGGGTCTCAGAGTTCTTGCCACAGCCTGAGAAACACAGCCTGGAGTAACAAGGCCCCCCACTGGTGGGGCACATAGACCTGATCTTACCTGATTCTGGTCTCCCCTCTGTCCCCATGTCACCCAGACACTAGTTCTAAGGTCAGGAGCCTTGGGAGAAAGTGACTTTCTTTAGTTAATTCTATTCCTTTTACTTTTGCTCCTGAAAATGCAGCAGTGTGTTTTGTACTTTTTTCAACCTGGGTGCTTCTTTTGGGAAATTCCCAGGATGACACTGTGCTCAGTCATCCTGTCCACAAGTCTCTCAACATGTATTTCAACTCTCCGGACACTCTCCCTGCATTGCTGACACCTCATGTCAAATCATGTGTGGTGTCAACTTTCTGTTAGATGCGCCTCCTGAGATTTTCTATATTGAAGATATCATAAATCATTAGAAACTCATGTTAAAATGCATAAATTGAGTATAACTTAGTAGAAAGAATTGATTCTGCCGAGTCTTTTGCCTTTATCTTTGATATTCCAGACAAAGAAGGTAAGAGCATACAATGGAGTAAAGACAGCCTCTTTAACAAATGGTGTTGGGAAAATTGGACAGCTACCTGCAAAATAATGAAACTAGGTCACCAGCTTACACCACTCATAAAAATAAACTCAAAATGGTTAAAGGACTTAAATGTAAGCCATGAAACCATAAACACCTCAGAAGAAAACATAGGCAGTAAGCTCTCAGACATCTCTCGCTGCAATATATTTGCTGATTTATTCTCAAGGGCAAATGAAATAAAAGACAGGATAAACAAATGAAACTATATCAAACTAAAAACGTTTTGCACCACTAAAGAAAATAAGAACAGAATAAAAAGACAAACTACACAAGGAGAGAACATATTTGACAATACATCTGATAAGATGTTAATAACCAAAATTTATAAAGAACTGGTAAAACTCAACACCAGGAAGACAAACAAGCCAGTCAAAATATGAGCAAAACAAATGAATAGACACTTCTCCAAAGAGGACATATAGATTGCCAATAGACAGGTGAAAAAATGTCAACAACACTAATCATTAGAGAAATGCAAATTAAAACCACAATAAGATATCACCTCACACCAGTCAGAATGGCGCTCATCAACAAAACATCATAGCATAAGTGCTGGCTAGGATGTGGAGAAAAGGGAACCCTCCTGCACTGCTGGTGGGAATGCACACTGGTGCAGCCACTGTGGAAAACAGTATGGAGATTCCTCAAAAAACTAGAAATGGAAGTGCCTTTTAACCCAGCTATCCTACATTTAGGAATATTCCCTAAGAACATCAAAGCACTGTTTCAAAAAGAGAAATGCACCCCCATGTTTATGGCAGCATTGTTCACAATAGCGAATTTCTGGAAACAGCCCAAGTGTCCGTCAGTGGACGAGTGGATTAAAAAGCAGTGGTACATATATACAATGGAGCACCATGGGGCAATGAAAAAGAAGGAAATCTTACCTTTTTCGATAACATGGATGGACCTGGAAACTATTTTGTTAAGTGAAATAAGCCAGGCAGAAAAAAAAATATCATATGACCTCCCTCATTTGAGGAATCCAATGAACAATGTGAACTGAGGGACGGAATTGAGAAAAAGAACAGACAAAGGGACCAGAGGAAAAGAGGACAGAGGAAAGGGGATGATAGGATGGGATAAAGCTGAGTGAAATAAGTAAGTCAGAAAAAACTAAGAACTATATGATTCCATACATAGGTGGGACATAAAAATGAGACTCAGAGGCCTGACCTGTGGTGGCGCAGTGGATAAAGCGTCGACCTGGAAATGCTGAGGTCGCCGGTTTGAAACCCTGGGCTTACCTGGTCAAGGCACATATGGGAGTTGATGCTTCCAGCTCCTCCCCCCTTCTTTCTCTCTGTCTCTCTCTCTCTCCTCTCTAAAAATGAATAAATAAAATATATAAAAAAAATAAAAATAAAAAAAAAAAAAATAAATAAAAAAAAAAAAATGAGACTCAGAGAAATGGACAATAGTGTAGGGGTTACAGGGTGAGGGGTAGGAGAGGGAGGGAGTTTGGGAAGGGGAGGGGCACAAAGAAAACCAGTTAGAAGGTGTCAAAAGACAATTTTATCAATGTCACTCCAATAAAATTAATAAAAAAAAAGAATGTGTCTCACAGCTAATTCAGGCAGTTAGAAGAATAGTATAAGGATGCTAATTCTGCTTCTCAGGCCACATCCTGCAAAAGGGGCCCCAAGAAAATTGGTGATTTTGCTCCTCTGATTTTGCCAATTGGATTTAAAAAAAAAAAAATAGGTCAGGAATGGCCTGAAATGGTACTAACAATATATGAGCATAAATTTAAAGGACTTTTAGATACTGGAGCTGATGTATCTGTTATTGCTAAGCTACATTGGCCTCCTTCCTGGCCCACTCATGCAGCAGCCACAGAATTACAAGGTATAGGGCAGAGTAAATCCCCTCAACAAAGTTCTAGTTTTCTACATTGGGAAGATTAAGAAGGTCATTCTGGATTTTTTTTTTTTTTTTTGTATTTTTCTGAATCTGGAAACGGGGAGAGACAGTCAGACAGACTCCCGCATGCGCCCGACCGGGATCCACCTGGCACGCCCACCAGGGGCAGGACTCTCTGCCCACCAGGGGGCAATGCTCTGCCCCTCCAGGGCATTGCTCTGCCACGAACAGAGCCACTCTAGCGCCTGAGGCAGAGGCCAAGGAGCCATCCCCAGCGCCCAGGCCATCTTTGCTCCAATGGAACCTTGGCTGCAGGAGGGGAAGAGAGAGACAGTGAGGAAGGAGGGGAGGGGGGTGGAGAAGCAAATGGGCGCTTCTCCTATGTGCCCTGGCCGGGAATCGAACCCAGGTCCCCAGCACACCAGGCCGACGCTCTACCGCTGAGCCAACCGGCCAGGGCCAATTCTGGATTTTTTAAGCCTTATTATGTACTGCTAGATGGCCAGTTAATTTGTGGGATAGAGATGTTTTGAAAAATATGGGAGTGTTGCTTGTCAGTCCTAATGGTTTAATCAGTACTCAGATGCAGGATCGGGGATTTTTGCCAACCAAGGGAGTAGGGAAAGAAAAGCGAGGAATTCTCACCCCCATAGAAGTGGCACCCAATACCAGAAGGTGTGGTTTAGGATATCAAAATTTAGCATAGGGGCCTTGTTAGCTCCTGCTACCTCAATAATGCATTGTGCAGACCCAATTACTTGGAAATCAGATAATCCTGTATGGGTAGACCAATGGCCCCTTTCTCAGGAGAAACTTAGGGCAGCTGCTCAATTGGTACAAGAGCAGCTACAGCTTGGGCACATTGAACCATCTAATAGCCCATGGAATTCACTTCCATATTTTGATCTTGCGACCCTTGCAGCTTCTAAGTTTTGAGCCTCAAAATTATTGTTGTTCCTTTTTTCAAAGGATCAACACAATGGCTCTTAGAAACTTCCACTAAATGGCAAATCTCTCTTGCATAACAATGGACAACTTTATACTGAAACTGTCAACTTAAAATCAGCTCAAAGACAAGAATTATATGCCATTATTATGGCTTTTCAGCATTTGCCATATTTCCCCTTTCATTTATTTACAGACAGCAAATATTTACTTATGGTGTTTCCACTATAAAGACTGTGATCTTAGGGACAAATGCTGATGAACTATTTCAGCACTTCCTCCTTATTCAAAGACTTGTATGTCAACATAGAGCTCCATGTTTTATAGGATATACTTGAACTCACTTCATGTTCCCTGGAGCTTTAGCACAAGGGAATGCCCTTGTTGATCAAGCTACCCAAAAGAAAATTATTTGGAGCAACCATGACAGATCGAACAATTCAGTCTCATACTATTCATCACCAGAACGCTGCAGCCCTGTGTAAACAGTTTCAACTTTCTCGGGAAGCAGCATGGCAGATTGGGAAGTCCTGTCCAAGGGGTCCTATACCACAATCTGCCCCTTCATTTGGAGTTAACCATCAAGGACTCCTACCAGGACAACTTTAGCAAATGGATGTTACTCATATACCTTCATTTGGCAAACAGTTCTATGTCCACGTTACAGTGGATACCTATTCTGGATTTATAGTAACCTCTGTCAGAACAGGAGAGGCTGCTAAGCATGTTATAGCTCATTGTCTGTATGCATTATTCTATTATTGGATTTCCTAAACTGGCTAAACTGACAATGCTCCTGCATATGGAGCAAAAGCATTTACTGTATTTTGAAAAACCTTTCGAATTATGTGTATTTCTTACAATCTTTAAACTCAAGGTATTATTAAAGTGTACCCAGCAAATATTTTAAGGTCAATTTAAAAAATTTCAAAAGGGGGGAGTCATATCCTGGAACTCCTAGGGGTCTACCATACCATGCTTTTTACTTAAAAGAATTTTAAATTTCTTTTGAATACTGATGAACAGGAGATGCCAAATCTTTTTCTCCTGCAAACTACTACCTTCTTTATTTCATCCAGCTAATAACACTGTTTTGTCTTTGTCCAAATAGCCCCAGATATATGAAAAAGATTTATATAGGCGGATGGGGATCCTCAAACCCCTCAGCAAGATCTTCTGAGTATGGCTTTTAAGATACCAAGAGGCAGAAAAAGCCCAGTAGAGATCAGGAGAACTACCAGCTTTTAGAATATGCCCTTAAAGGCTCCAACACCCCAAAGAGGTCTCATAGGATGCCATCTGGTCCTGCTTCAATAGCAGAAAGGAAGGTCATTGAGCTAAAGCCTGCCAAACTTACATGCCTCTGCTGTGAGAAAACAGGGACACTGGAAGGTAAGCTTCCCCCTTGCTCCTATAAGGGAGGGTTCAGTCTCTTCCAGCCCTGCTCCAGCCACCTATGACCTAACATTGACCAGAATGCTGGGGTTTGCCACTGAAGGCTGAAGGTGCCCAGGGCCATCGGCCCCATCTATGACACTGTGGATGAGCCTAGGGTATTTCTTCCAAGAAGTAGGTAAACCAATCTCATTTGCACAAGGGCCACTTAACTCTATCTTCCCTGAATAGTCCGGTTTTTTATTCTTTCCTTGAAGATCTCTGTTGTGGGTGTTGATAGTCCCATTTTCTGCTGCCTTGTTTAATATATAGTGTTTCTTTATTCCTCCTACCTCAGTGCCCCACTCATATTTCAGGCTGGGACCTACTCCTCATTTAGAGCTCTCTTTCCCCCTTTTGCCAACTTCTATTATGAATCTACCTTTGCCACACAGCTTAGTGTATTCCAAGATTCTCTTTACCATGCCACAGTCGCAGAGCTCCAGGGAAAAGCAACCTGGTCTCATCTCTCCAGGCAGAGGAGAACAGAACTCCATCTCCACACATGCTGCAGATGGCTTTTCCAGTCTACCTCAATCATTACCAGCTAGAAGAAGCGGTCATTAGAACTTGGACGTGAGCTTCAAAATATAGAATTGTGACAACAATTCCAGTGCCATGCGGACTTTTTATGGATGTGGACATTTCCTGGACTCCTGCTCCTTGGGATAGCTCCTAACAGAATGAACTGGGGTTGGGTTCCATTTATCAGTGACTTGGCATGGTGTTGGGGCCAACTTGGACTCAGTGAACTTGTTAAGGACACTATTTTTTTATGGATTCTTGCTGTATTGGCTAAGAGTTTGCTTAAAGGCTTTAATCTCTGTAAAAAAAATAGAAGACTGGATAAAGAAGATGTGGCACATATACACCATGGTATACTATTCAGCCATAAGAAATGATGACATCGGGTCACTTACAACAAAATGGTGGGATCTTGATAACATTATACGAAGTGAAATAAGTAAATCAGAAAAAAAGAACAAGAATTTCAGGAGACCACACATTGGTGGGACATAAAAATGAGACTAGGAGACATGGACAAGAGTGTGGTGGGTACAGGGGGCAGGGGGGAGGGGGAGGAGGAGGGGCACAAAGAAAACTAGATGGAAGGTGACTGAGGACAATCTGACTTTGGGTGATGGGTATGCAACATAATTGAATGACAAGATACCCTGGACATGTTTTCTTTGAATATATGTACCCTGATTTATTGATGTCACCTCATTAAAATTAATAAAAATTTATTGATAAAAAAATCAATAAAATAAACATTTTTTAAAAATAAAACAAAAATATTACTGTAAGGTTTTCTCTCTTATATCTTATATTTATAAAGCAGCATGTCCACCATGTGAGAGAGTCGGAGAAGATGCTAAGGCTATGTGTATGTACACCTTTCATGGTTAGTGATTACTGAGGATTACTACTAACAAGAAACAAAAGAGTTTAATTGTCCCCTTCACTACAAAACTTTATTCAAGAAGAAAGGTCTTTCTGGTGAGCAAGGAATCAAATTAAGAACAGTAAATAATCTTGAGGATCCTGAAGTGAGAATTAGCTGTTCATTTTTCTGGGTCATCTCACAAGTACTGAGGCCTTTGGGCCTCTTTTTCCAGGGTGTTCCTCCAGAATACACAGACTTCCTTCAGCCTGTCCTGGGAGCCACACCGTGATGCCTTCGTGACTTAAGACAGTGGTCCCGAAGCCCCGAGCCCAGAACCGGTACTGGTCTGTGGGCCATTTGGTACTGGTCCGCAGAGAAAGAATAAAAAATTTACATTATTTCCTTTTTATTTATATTTAAATCTGAACGATGTTTTATTTTTAAAAAATGATCAGATTAGACGAGCTCATTCGAATGCAGCCTGCAAGATCACTGTGACTTTGAGAGGGCCTTAAGCCACATTGCTATTATATTTTTGTAACTTACCCTGAATTTGCCTCTGGACTTAGGTCTGAACATAGTGGAGATCTGGGATGGGGTAGGATTATGGCTGTAATTTGATGAGTAAGACTTCACATATCTGCTGAATGATTTATCTCACAAGCTGAGGTTCTCAGGTTTAGTTTTTTTAACTTGAATGCCCCAAAGAGACCTCCTACTGGAGCAAAAGCAGCAACACATCAATAGTGGGTGGTCTGGGTAATGTGCACAGGCCTTTTTCTAATAGAGATCATTGCAACATCTCTGTCACTTTAATGTTATTTTCAAGTTTGAAGTTAAAAATTGTGTTCCTTATGCAAAATGTATTGTGATGAACATGTTCCTGGCCTTTATGGGAAGAAGGGTCAGCCAGTGGGTCACAGAGTGCCCCCGATGGGGAACAGTGCAGGAGTCCATGTGCACTTGAAAGAAGGGTCCTCCATTTCCAGGTCGTGTCTGCAATGGCTCCTGGACTGAATACCAGCATTATGAAATGTTCAAGTTAGGCAGTGCACATAATGAGAATCTAATGGAAAATTTATGCAAAAATGAAGCATTCCTAATATTTTTTCATTATGATTATTACTTTTTATCTATGTACAACACAGAGCAGAATTAAGTCATGGCAAGAGCTGGTGAACAAGAAGAAGGAGACACTCTCAGCTTCCCCATGGCCTTTCCCTGGCCCGGGCTTCCCTTTGCAGCTCACAGCCCACAGGAGGAGGTCAGAGCCCCGTCAGGGGTCCAGGGGCTGCGGGCAGGAGTCTGTGGGAGCGGGAAGGAGCGGTGCTCCTCTCACACATGTTCCTGATTCCTCAGGGCCAGTGGTGGGATTCAAATAACTTAACAACCAGTTCTCTGTCCTAACGACTATTTTAAATATAGAATGGATATACTGAAAGTAGTTTATTATTTCATGCATTTAATACTTAAATAATAATAAAACAAGTAGACAAAAACAGATTATAAGAAAGTGTTTTAAAACATTAATGAAAATAATATTAAATAACATCTGACAAAAAACAATAAAACTGTTATTTAAAATATTTTTGTATTGCTTCTTGATTGGCATCCACACTTGCAATTTTTTAACTTTTAAATGAGTATCATCTGCTGTGTGATTTATCCTTAATCATTTTCTCACTCTCTGGGTAGAAAATATCATCTCATCTTAGTTGGCTGTCTGTTTGTTTTGTTGTCAGTTTCTCTTGCTGAGCAAAAGCTTCTTAGTCTGATGTAGTTCCATTCATTTATCTTTGCCTTCACTTCCCTTGCCTTTGGAGTCAAATTCATAAAATGCTCTTTATGGCCAAGGTCCATGAGTTTAGTACCTATGTTTTCTTCTATGTAATTTATTGTTTCAGATCTTACATTGCAGTCTTTGATCCATTTTGAATTAGTTTTGTGAAAGGAGACAAACTGTGGTCGAGTTTCATTCTTTTGCATGTGGCTTTCCAGTTTTCCCAGCACCATTTACTGAAGGGGCTTTCTTTCTTCACTATGTGTTTTTGCTCCCTTTTTCAAAAATGATTTGACCATATATATGTGGTTTATTTCTGGGCTCTCTATTCTGTTCCATTGGTCTGAGTGTCTATTTTTCTGGCAATACCATACTGTTTTGATTATCATGGCTCTGTAGTATAATTTGAAGTCACTTATTGTAATGCCCCAGCTTCATTTTTTTCTTTTCCCCTTAGGATTACTTTGGCTCTTAAGGAGTTTTTATAAACCTGATAATTTTTTGTTTCATTTCTTTTAAAAATAACATAGGAATTTTGATGGGAATAGCATCAAATTTCTATATTGCTTTGGGTAATATGGTCATTTTAACTATTTTTATTCTTCCTATCCAATAACAGGAAATATTTTTCCATTTCATTTTGTCTTTTTTTTTTTTTTTTTAAAGGCACAGAGATAGAGAGTCACAGAGAGGAACAGATAGGGACAGACAAACAGGAATGAAGAGAGATGAGAAGAATCAATCAACAGTTCCTCGTTGCGACACTGTAGTTGTTCACCGACTGATCACTCATATGCTCGTTGATCGTGGGCCTCCTGCAGACAGAATAACCCCTTGCTCAAGCCAGCGATCTTGGGTCCAAGCTGGTGAGCTTTTTTTCAAGCTAGATGAGCCCGCACTTAAGCTGGCGATCTCAGGGTCTTGACCCTGGGCCCTTTCACATCCCAGTCCAATGCTCCATCCACTGTGCCACCGCCTGGACAGGCTCATTGTGTCTTTTTTGATATCCTTTAACAATGCTTTCTAGTTTTCATTATATAGGTCCTTTACATTCCTTGTTATGTTTATTCCTAGGTATTTTGTTGTTGTTATTGTTACGACCATAAAAAAGATTGCTTTTTTGAGTTCATTTTCTGAAGTTTCATTGTTGGCATATAAGAGAGTATATTAATTTTGTATCCTACGACCTTACTGTATTTGTTTCTTGTTTCTAGTAGCCTTTCTGTGGAGTCTTTGGAGTTTTCTATATACAGGATCATATCATCTGCAAAATGTGAGACCTTTACTTTTTCTTTCCCAATATGAATGCCTTTTATTTCTTTCCCCTGTCTGTCTGATTGCTTTGGCTAGAACTTCCAGCACTCCATTGAATAGAAGTGAAGAGAGTGGGCAGCCTTGTCTTGTTCTTGATTTTAGAGAAAAAGTTTTCAGGTTTTTGCCATTTAATATGATGTTAGCTGATGGTTTGACATAAATGGCCTTTATTATGTTGAGATATTTTTCTTCTATACCTATTTGGTTGAGTATTTTAAAGATAAAATGATGTATTTTATCAAATGCTTTTTCTGCATATATTTATAGAATCATATGGCTTTTGTTCTTTATTTTGTTGATATGGTTTATTACGTTAATTGTTTTTTTAGGTATGTTGAACCACTCTTGTTATTCTGGGATAAATCTCACTTGATTATGGTGAATTATTTTTTTAATGTTTATTTGACTTGCTCGTATTTTTTTTTTAAGATTTTTGCAACTGTATTCATTAGAGATATTGGTCTGTAGTTTTCTGTTTTTGTGTTGTCTTTGCCAGCTTTTGGTATGAGGGTTATGTTGGCCTCATAAAATGTGTTTGGAAGTATAGTTTCTTCTCCAATTTTTTGGAAGTCTTTGAGTAGAATAAGAACCAAATCTTCTTTGAATGTTTGATAGCATTCACTACTATAGCTGTCTGGCCCTAGACTTATATATTTTTTGAGGTTTTTGATAGTTGTTTCTATTTCCTCCTCACTTATGGGTCTGTTTAGGCTTTCTACTTCTTCATGATTTAGTCTAGGAAAATTGTATTGTTCTTGGAATTTATCCATTTCTTGTAGATTGTTAAATTTGGTGGCATATAGTTTTTCATAGTATTCTATGATAATTTTTTGTATATCTATGATATCTGTAGTGATTTCTCCTCTTTCATTTTGTATTTTGTTTATCTGAGTCCTTTCTCTTTTTTCCTTAGTGAGTCTTGCCAAGGGTTTTTCTATTTTGTTGATCCTTTCAAAGAAAGGATTTTTTTCTACAATTTTTTGTTCTATTTTATTTATAACTGCTCTAATTTTTATTTTTTTATTTTTTCTGCTGTTACTGGGTTGCCTTTGTTCTTCTTTTTTCTAGTTCCTTAAGAAGTGATGTTAAGTTGTTTACTTGGGCTTTTTTTTTTGTTTGTACATATAAGCCTGTAGTGATACAAACTTACTTCTTATACTGCTTTTGCTGTATCCCAGAGGTTCTGATATATTATGTTGTCATTTTCTTTTGTCTGAATGTATCTTTTGATCTATGCTTTTATTTGTTTTTTGACTCACTCATTTTTTTCAAAGTATGGTATTTAATTTCAATATTTTTGAGGGTTTGTTTGGTTCTTTTTTAAAGTTGAATTCTAGTTTGAAAGTTTAAGGTCAGAGAATATGCTTCATATAACTTCAATCTTTCTGAATTTCTTGAAGTTACTTTTCTGGCCTAACACATGGTCAGTTCTTGAGAATGTGCCATGTACACTGAAAAAAAAATGTATATGCTGGCATTTTGGTATGAAATCCCCTGTAGATGTCTATCATATTCAATTGCTCTAATGTTTTGTTTTAGGCCAATATTTCTTTATTGATTTTCTCTTTGGATGAATGATCTAGAGCTGTCAGTGATGTATTGAGGTCTCCAAGTATGATTGTATTTTTGTCAGTTTTTATTTTTAGATCAGTTAGTAGATGTCTTATATACTTTGGTGCTCCTTGATTTGGTGCATATATGTTAAGAAGTGTTATGTCTTTTTGATTCAATGTCCCCTTTACCGTTATGAAATAACCATCTTTGTCTCTGATTACCTTTTTGTCTTGTATTCAGCACTGTTAGATATGAGTATGGCTACACTAGCTTTTCTTTGGAGATTATTTCCTTAGAGAATCGTTTTCCAACAATTCATTTTGAATCTGTTTTTATTCTTATAGCTTAGATGTGTTTCTTGAAGGCAGCATACAGTTGTTGTTGTTTTTTTTTTGATCCACTCTCCTACTCTGTCTTTTTATTGGTGAGTTCAATCCATTTACATTTAATGTAATTATTGACACTTGAGGGTTTCCTATTGTCACTTTATATATTGCTTTCTGATAGCTTTGTTTCTTGTTTGGTTGTTCTCTTCTGTTCTTCTGTCTTTTGCTTTTGTTTGGTTGTATTCTATAATTCCTTCCTCTGTTTCCTCCTTTTTTAAGCCATGTATTTCAGTACTGGTATTTTCAGGGGTGGTTACCATTAGGCAATTAAAAGGATATATATCATATTCATTGCAGTCCTTTTTCTCATGAGTGCTTCTGCACTTCATCCTCCTTTGCTACTGCTAATTGTTGTCCTCTCCCTTTATTTCTTTTTATTTTCACAGATTATTCTTGTTTTTACTGTGATCTTATTGGAGCTTTTACTTGTGACTTTGTTTTGTTTTGTTCTTTGTATCTGGTCAGATAACTTCCTTAATTATTTTTTTAAGTGAACGTTTTCTGGTGATAGATTCCCTCATCTTCTTTATATCTGTGAATGTTTCTATTTCCCTTTCATATTTAAAGGATAGTTTTGATGAATATAGTATTCTTGGCTGGAAGTTTCTATCTTTCAGTACTTTGAATATTGGGGTCCACTCCCTTCAGCTTTGAGAGTTTCTGCTCAGAAATCTGATGATAGCCTAATGGGCCATCCTATATATGTTGTACTCTTCTTTTCCCTGGCTGCCATGAGTAATTTTTCTTTGTCATTGATTTGTGAAAATTTTATTACAATGTGTCTTGGAGTAGGTCTGTTTGGGTTAAAGTAACTCAGTGTTCTGTTTGCTTTTCGATTCAAGGCTCTAATTTGTTTCACAGGCTTGGGAAGTTCTCATCAATTATTTGAATATATTCTCTATTCTTTTTCTTCTCTTTTCTTTCTGATATACTCATTATTCTTATGTTGCTCTTTCCGATAGACTCAGACAATTCTTGTATGACTTTTCATTTTTTTTATAATTCATGTTTCTTTCTCCTCTTATCTCTGTAATATCTCTAGTTTCCTGTCTTCTATGTTACTAATTCTCTCCTCTATCTGGCCTGTCCTATTAGCTAAGCTTGTTATCTTGTTATTCAGTTCATGTATGAAGTTTTTTATCTTTGTTTGGCTCCTTTTTATAGTTTCAATTTCTTAGCTAAAGTATTCTTTTATTTCATTATGTTGTTTTTTTTTAAGCTCACGAAATTGCCTTTCAGAGCTTTGTTGTATTTAATTGAGTTCTTTTAGGACTTCAACTTTGAATTCCTTGTCATTTTACTCCAAGTTTTCATTGTAATTAAAAGTTTTTTCTAGAGATTTTTCATCATCTATTTGAGCTCCCTGTCTGTCTTCTGTATCCATGGTATTTGATTTCTTTTTCCTTAGTGGCATTTGAGAGTGGTTTTGTTAATAGTAGTAATAGATAATTAAAAATAAAATAAAAATGGAAAAGATACTGTAATTAAATGAAAATTTTGTAATGATAAGTGGAAGAAAAACTACAGAGAACATGGAACCGGAACTGAGGAAAAATGACTAAAAAGAAGAAATATGAAGTAAAAAAGAAGCTGAATGCACACAAAAAATATGACTCCAAAATATAATAATTTGATAATAAATGATGATTTGATGAGAGAAAAAAAAAGAGAAAGGAGAAGAAATGAGAAGAGGAAAGAAAGGGGAAAAAATGAAACAATAAAATAGAACACCCAATATAATCTTGCCCCCCCAAAAAATTTCTGAAATAAAACCCTCACAAAAAACAAAGATGAAAAATGTAAGAACTACAGATAATAAAGTTCAAAATGAAAAGAGAAAAGGAAAAAGATAAAAGAAAAAATAACCAAAATAATAAAAAAACCTTATAAAAATGTAAAAATTTTTTGGTTTTTATAAGTAACTTCTTTATTTTTTCTGGAAGGCAAATCTGTACCATGATTTTTTACCTCTGTGTGACTTTTGGGCAGAAATCTGCTGATGTTTCTCTGTGGCAATGATGTAGGCTGGGTCTCAGTCCCTTTTGTAGGCATAGCTTGTTAGGGCTTTGCAATTTTATGACTCTAGCAATGGCAGTCTCAATTTTTCAGATGCCGTTCCAAATGTCCTTTCCACTGGAGCTAACAGACTGGAGACTTAGCTGTGTGGTCTGCCACAGCCACTGTCCCCCGAGCGAGAGGGTCTATGCGCAGGTAGGTCCTTCCTCCAGTACAGCTCAAAGAACAATTCTGGGCATGGCAATGGCAATGAGAGCCACTAGCGAAAGCAAGCAGGGCAGATGCAGATCACTGATCAATTGCCTTTCTGCTGACACAGGCAATATTCTATAAGCTGGCAGGCAGGTCTATTACCCTCAATGCATCGAGCATCTAATTTCTACTCGTTTCTCCCACTTACGCTGTTGGGTAGCCCAGAGTCAGCCATGTGTGTGTCCAGTTCCCACAACTCCAGCAATGCACATGGATGCCTGCATCTTCTCACACAGGCGCCCAGCGCTTGTGCTCTTAGAGCTGGGAATGCACACAGACGCTGGCATCAGTACACAGAAGCACCCAGCATGGGCAGTCTCTGGCTAAATCTTTTGACCCATGCGCATTTCCCATGCTGATGATTGTGGAGCCAAGAATCCTCAAGGATGCTGACAATGGTACATGAGGGTGCCTAGCGCTAATAAAATCAAACTAATCACTCTAGCCTGTGTGCCCAGTGACAGTGATGCTAAGTAGAGCTGCTCACACAATGCAGTGATGGTGAATCCAGGAATACACAAAGATGCTGGCCATGGCCACAAGGGGAGGATAACAGACACCCAGACAACGTGATAGAGAAAGAAAAATTTATTAGTAGCTGGCGAACGCATGAGGTTAGCAGCACCAAAGCACGAACTCGCCAAAATTAGTTTTTTCTGAGTCTAATATTTTGTTACAGCTTTAGTTTTAATGTGACAAGTGCCTGATATTTGACTTCATTGTCTGCAGACCTACATGACTTTTGTGTCTCTGGGGGTGGTGGGTAGGGAGAGAGGATAGGAGAGGAGGTTAGCCTGTCGGTCCTTGACTATGCACATATCCCATTCTTCTTGCTGGTGCTGCAAGTTTTTTTCAGGGAACTGATAAATACGTTACAATTATGAGTTGTTACTTATCAGACTGTCTCAGTCAACACTTCCTCCCTCATTCTGAAACACACAGGTCACTGACTTGAGCATAAGGTCACAGACATTACAGGCCACCCTCTCCTGTATTCTTCTGTTTTCTCTCCTCTCATCCATCACCACGTACCTGCTAACCAGTTAGAAACTGAGCTAGAAGAGCCCTTGGATTTCATCAGTAGCCAAAAGACACATGTCAGCAGTGCATCCTGCTGAGGACAGGAGTTCAGAGATCCTGTGTTTTGGGATGGAGAATATCTATCCCCACCCACTAACTTCATGGACCCTGAGTTCCAATATGCAGAAGCTAGCATAATAAAGTCCCAAGAGCAGTCATGTCAGTGTAATCATAAATCAGTAAATTAAGTGATTGGAAAGCAATGATCTTATTTTCCCAAGAGAAGCCCCGATGGAACCAGAGCCAATTAACAAGCAGGCGGTGTTGGCTCCCAGGTAAACAGTTCCCTCCCTGGCTGAGTCGGTGAAATTCAGTCTGATATTTGCCCTTAAGGATAAGGTGATATATTATTTTGGACTTACTACTTATTGTTTCATATTGTTGCATAACTTTAATAGCTGACATTTATTTCCAGATACGATGCTGAGCATTTCCCTGAATTAATATATTTATCCTAACACAGACTCCATGATATCACCCATATTTACAGATGATGAAACTCAGGCAGAGAAGGTCAGCACCTTGTTGAAGACTTTACAGGTAGAAAGGTTCCGAGCTCAGCTGAATCCAGGTAGTCTTGTCCTAAAATTGGACTCTTCTTCACAACTCAATAAGGTAATGTTCTAAATTTGAAATAACCAAAGAGCAGTTCACAATTCAATGCAAAGTGTAAAACTGCCCCGTTGGGATTCTGAAGGGGGAGGGATTAAACTGCAGAATATCTGAGAATAAATGACTTCCTCACTTTTTCTACTGTTTCTTCAGGAATGAGGTGTGAGCCTTGGTGTTTCCACATCCCTTGTTCTATCTGTGAGTAACTTTTATGATGTTGTCATTTAAGGTGTACATGTTTCAGTAAGTGTGTGGCCTTCAGTACATTTCTGTTGTGGCTCGAGTTCTGGTTGCCACGGTGTCATGGTTTCTGTCCTCCGTGCAGTGGTGCAGGGTTACAGGCAACGACGGGTGTTCCCCCCGATCCTGTGTTCAGCTACATCGTGAACTCTCATCTGTTCTGAGAGTTTTTCTCAAAAGATTATGTAAGTTTTCTCTGCCTGTACATTGAATATATCTGTATCATGATAAATTTATTAATTGATTTTATATTTGACGTTCCCTCTCCTTTGAAGAGCATGTTTTCAACAAAATGTTTGCCATGTCTTTTTTTTATTAGTCTTTATTTTCAGCAGTAAAGTAGGGAGACCAGCGTCCAGGTACCAGGGCAGCCTGAGTGCCGAGGTCCCGGTGGGAACATGGGCTCAGGAGCCATCCTGCACGACCCCACAGACTGCCTGTCATGTGGCCCCGAGGACGGGGAGGTTGAGGGTAAAAGCACGAGAACGCGCTTCACTGGAGCGCCGACTGCAGAGACCACAATCTGATGGCGGTCACATGGTTCCCACCGGCAGCATCACTGCTTCTGCGCTCGCATCGTCAGCACAAACCCTGTTCGGTTCTCACCCAACCCTGGAGTCAATGCCCGGATGGCCCCGTGTGACATGATCTTTGTCCACTTCTCCACTTGTAGTGAATCCGCAGGCTTCAATCTTCACTTCCTCCCTGCACTCTGCACATGCGCATTGATCACCTCCATCTCTGCTACCGCTTTCTCCCTCAGGGTCTCCCTATAGCCCCGGACACGGGCCTCTATCTCCCATGTGGACAGCTCCATGCACACCATCCACACTTACTGCAGGGGGAACACGTCAGATGAGCACAGTGTCTCCCCACCTACTCCTCTTCCATGAGCCCATCCAGGCTAATGGGCCCCCGTCCAATGAGGCAGCTGACTCAGATGACGGATACATCACAGATCATAGTTAGTTTCCAGGGGCTGCTGGGACACATGGCGACACTCTTGGTGGCTTCAATTAAGTTCTTTTCTCCAGGTGCAGAGGACAAATTCTAAAATCTGTAACCTCTGCTGAAATCTCAGTGCAGGAGGCCATGCTGGCTCTGGAACATTGAGGGGAACATCTATCTCTGTGCCTCCAGCCCAGAGCTGATGGCTGGTCTCGTCTGGTACCCACATTCCTCCTATCTCTGCCCCATGACGGGACATTGCCGTATTGTTCTCTGTGTTTTAAAATGTGTCTGTCTCCTTCATATTTGGGATGCCATTTAATGGTCACCAGAAAATTCAGGATAATTTTCCTAACTCAAAACCTAAATTTATCACATCTACAAAGTCCTTTTCCTCATGAGAGAGACATGACAGGTCCAGGTTTAGGGTCTGGATCTGATTGGGGCCGTTACGAGCCTACTTCCGCCCCTGTGCCTGCTGACTCTAAGAGTCTACCTAGCCCTGCCCACTCCACGGCCAAGCCTCCCTCCAACATCCTTCTGCAACTTTGAATCAGAAGAAGTAATGTCTTTCTAAATGTTTTAAGTAAGAGGACTTGTTATTAGACCTACACCCCTTCTCTAATAATAAATTATATATTTATACAAAATATGGTGGAGAAAATGGAAAATAAGTGTTAGCCTCTATTATCTATTGTATCTAAAACTTTTACGGGAAATATGATCACATGGTAACATGTCCACGTAAATTAGTCTTTATTTTCTGGAACGCATTCTGTGTTTATCCACACCCTGTGCTCAGCGGACACAAGTTCATGGTGCTCTTGTCACAGCCTGAGAAGTGCATCCTGCAATCGTGCGGGGAGGACAAGGCCCTCCACCAGCAGTGCATACAGCCTGATCTGATCCTGTCCCGGACTGCCCTCTGTCCCCATGTCCCTGCTCACCCAGAAGCTGTGCTCAGCCATCCTGTCTACGTGCCATTCTCTCGTGCATGGTGTTGGGTCACAGCACTGCACGTCGTCTTGTCGTGGTCCCTTCCCTCTATGTTGTCCATGCACAGGACAGCTGACAGCCTTGTCTGCAAGGTCCGTGTCCTATCTCCTGCTCGGTGAAGCAATCTGTGCCTCTCACACACTAAAATAAATCTTCATACAGAGTCACACTGTGTACACTAAACTGCGCATACACACAAACACATTTTAACACATACCCAGACCATGCAGAATTACACAAGCACAGAGACACCTAAAGACATGAATAAGGGGAAACACACACACACACACACAGAGGCAGCCATACTCATCCCTCTGTTGTCACTGTATTCCTTTGTGATATGAGTCCTATTACAGAGCTCTTTTCGGAACATTTAGAATAAATTAACAATATCAGTAACAAACACTATCAATCATTGTTAATATTTCTAGAATGCTTAAGATTTTACAAGCATGGAGACTCCTATGGGAAGCCATTGTCCTGGAAGTTTACAAGTTCTGTCTCACTTTGTCCTGATGGGTCTCTACACGCTGAAAGACTGTTACTGCCGTTGGACGTGTGACAAAGGATGTCCTTCCACTGGCCTCCAGCCTGGCTCTGTGTTTCTCAGCATCAACAGGGAAGATTTCAAAAGGAAGTGATGCGCAGGCCCCAGTCCAGGACCAACGTGAGTACCTCTGTGGGTGGAACGGTGTGGCCCCCATCCCCACCTCCCCTGCTGCAGGTGCAGCATCACGTGACTGCAGAGGCCGTGACAGCCCCTGAACTGGGGAGGACAGCAAGACTGTGCATGAGCCAGAGACTCCCAGCATCCCCAGGGGGTCACCTGGAGACCTTTCCTTGGCCACTTCTCTAGCTCTGCAAAGGCGGGCACGGCAGGGCATTTATTGGTATTAATGTGATAACAGTGACAGATAGAGTCTCCGGCAGAAATGTATCTTCCCTGTGCTGCTGACGGGGTAGGAGATGAGGTGACACACAACCACAAAATCTGGGTCGGAGGGAACGGGGCAGGTGGACGAAGATAATGGTTAGGGCCTCTGATCGGAACGACTGTGGACATGGATGGTGGTAAAATAGAGAATTGCTGTAACCCATGTCAGTGAATCTGCACTTAACAAGATTATAATGATAAATGTTATTTTGTATATTTTACAAAAACATAGAAAAATATTCTTAGAAAGCAGCTTTCTGAGAGGCGGCTAAAATAGACCAGCCAATGGAAACAGGTTCTGTATTTCAATCCCTTGAACACTCTCCCTGCGTTGCTGACACCTCCTGTCAGATCACGTCTGGTGTCAACTCTCTGTTTGATTTGCCTCCTGAGATTTTTTTTGTGGAAGACAGCACCTGTGTTTAGAAACTCTGATTCGAACTCACAAACTGAGTTTACCAGCTACAAAGGATTGATCTGCAGAGTTTCTTGACTTTATCTTTGAGGCATTTAATTCTCTTTGGGACAAATGTCATCTCTCTCTCCCTATACTCTGTTCCTCAAATGTTTCAGTCTCCATCTCTCCTACTCTCAGTGACAAGTTCAATATGGCAAGCCCAAGGCACTGGTTGGTCATATGTTTACTTAGAGCAAACTTTCAGTGACTCTTCATTCTTATAATATGGCGGTCAGTCTCCATTCAGAAATGAGTGCATTCTTGCCTGTAAGATAACAAAATCTTTACCTTACGTAAATATTAATACTATTCATTCTTCCCTTTCCTTTAATTCTACAATGTGTCTCTCAGATGCTAATTATAACTTCTGGCACACTGAAGGCATTAAAATGGAGAGAGATAGAGAGCAAGTAATTTGTTAAAAGACATTTAGTTTTATGAGACAGATCAAAGTTCTCGGGGCCAGACAGAACTTTTTCTCGTGGGACATGTCATGGGTCTTTAGAAAGTTCAGATTACTACAATCTGGTTTTTTTTGTTATGAGTATTAAGCATTCAAAGTAAAACAAAAAACTTTTGAAATATGATGAATATGACAACTAGATTGAAGCATAAAGAACTTAAGACATAATGTGACAAAGTGTGTGTATGTGTGTACATGCATATGTAAGATAAAGAACAGAAATAAGACAGGAAAAATAAGCATATTCAGACAAGGATTTAATAGGTCCACTTATAAAAAAGTTTTTAAAGAAGGGAGATTGTGCTGAAAGAAAATCACCAAGAAATACATCAAGAAAATGCCCCCACAGTGAAGACTATGAACTAGAACAGCTCACTAATTTCCCACATCAGAACACATTTTGTGATGTTTGAAAACATCACCTTAAAGGAAGGAGGTTCTTTCAAAAAGAAACACTAGGTCAATTACCAGGACGAGTATGAAAGTAGAATGAGCACCGACTGGAGGGCACAGAGGAACACTGAAAGTTCAGAGGTCTGGCCTGTACCTGTGCACAGACAGAATTCTGAGGCAGTCAGCTAGCATTTCAGCATGAACATAAACACATCTCAGAAGAGCAGCACATCTGCTGAAGTTTTATCTCCTATGAGGTTTTTCTCAGAAGGTAGGGGAGAATTTGCTCTATAGAAAGGACTCTATGAAGAAAGACAAGGCAGGCAGCCCAGTGCACACAGGATATTACACAGGTGTTTGTAGATGAGCCGCAGAGAAGGTGCAAACAGAGAGGTGCCCACGTCCCCAGCAGGAGACGCGGTGAACGCAGCTGTGGGGAGGAGGCGACAGCGTGGTGTGGATGAGGTCGCAGAGGCTTCTCGGGCTTCTCATGGGAAGTGGTTTTCAGCCTTTTCTTTTTTTTAACTATGCATTGACATCACTATTTCAATACAGTATAAAGAAATTGAAAATTACAGGAAATTGTCAGAGAGGAATGAGAAGAAAGGACAGCACTGAAATTCTAAGACAAAATATGGTTGAAATAAGTAAATAAGTGGCAAATTGTCTAAGGCCACATAGGAATCTCAGCTGCACCAAACTTAGGAGACACTTGATGTATTTTCTTGAAAGAATGAAGAAATTTTCTTAAGGAGTTGATTGTCATATTAAATGACAGGAGATAAGGCCGGGAAGTGAAGAACAGTATGTTATATCATAGAATGAGATTCTACTTAGAAATTAAAGGCTGTTAGACTTTCCACAGAGAACAAAGCCCATGTGAGCTTGCATTCTCCTAGATGAAGACTTTGAATAGGTGAGGATTGAATGGGTCCTTAAGGACAAAGTCAATGAGGGTGACAGAGAGGAGAAGATGGGGACCTCCATGAGGGAGGACAAGCCTGGCAAAGTCCCGAACTTCGAGATGACCTCTATGCACTAGAAGTCACAAGTGACCATTCTTCTGCTACTATCAGCATGGAGGCTCCTCACTGTCCTGTAGGTGTGAGGCCACCGGTCTGTCCTCATCTTTTGCCACAAGGACGAATGTTGTCAGATATGTCTCTATGACTGGGTGTCTCGGCCGTGGCTTTAGTGTCATTGGAGGTTCAGAATTGCTTTGTTGAGTGGTTGCCCTGAGCAGTGCACATTGTTTAGCAACAAATGTAGTCTCACCCATTTGATGCCAATGGTCTACCACTCACCCTTTGGGACACCAAAGTACTTCTGGACATGACAAAGCCTACAACAGTGAGGGAAAGGAGGGAGAAAAACAGCCCCAGCAGAGAATCATGGTTCAGCACTGGGAATACGTATTAAATCTGCCCTATCTCCTTTTGTCACACTCCTAAGACCACAGATTCACAATCTGGAGAGCAATGGTTAGCAAGAAAACAGGTGCATCAGCTGCAGGGAAACTAGTAACTGAATAGAGAAGATTTGCTGTATTAATCGGAGGAAGCACATGGACTGTCACTTGTGTGTGGTATGAAATATTTAACCACACATTTTGTAGACATATCAAGTTGTGTAAGTTCAAGGTTTTGGTGAATGAGCCAAAAAGAATTAACTGGAGGTGCCACCTGATTCTGACTCAGCTTCCAAATCTGTCTCTCAGTCCCCAGTCAATAGATGGATCAGGGTTAGGTAAAATCAAAGTAATGTTTACTTCTAGGGAACAGAAGGACTGCGGTGTCCCCGTCCCTGGCTGTCAAGGCTCAACTTCTTTCTCTCCCCGCCTAGCCGTGCCAAGTGTGATCCCACAGTTCTCTCCAGGGACAGAGAAAACATGGTGTTAGCACCACGATGTCTGGCTGATGTCTGTGTTTAGTGTTGAGGTGACCTTTGCCTTTTTAGAGTTCTTAATTTAAATGAATCCCCCTTTCAAAAGAATCCCACCAAGGAACATGTTTTATAATCAGAGAATTCTTTGTAAAATCGCAAACTGTCCCCCAAAATAGTTATAAAGCAAGTAGACACTGAGTGAATCATGACTGTCACATGCAGGTCATTCTCTCTAGGAGCTGAACAGGAAGTAAAGAACCATGGGGTCAGGTCCTGTCACCAGGAGAAAGGTGCACACAAGAGTCATGGGGTCATGGGAAGGTGACGTCATAGATTCAAGGGCACAATCTGACACTGACATTGGGCTGCCTTGGGTGTGGCCTAGAGAATACATACCTAAAGGCACCCAGGCAAGGACAGTGGAGGAGAAGATTTCATGTGGAGCAAAGGCATTGAGTGGAGTACCATGAGGCCTGCACAAATATCCACCTGGAGGCCATATAGGGCAGCTGTGCAGGTCAAGGTCACAGGAATCCATTTGACTCATAGCATGGAGGTCCATAGGGTCAAACTAAGTTGATGAGCAGTGTTGAGAGCTCTCTGATCCTAGACACCTGCCTCCTTACCTGGCTCTGCCTCCCTTTGGATGTGTGCCATGGTCAACTTACTGAGGTCTCTTTTGCCATTGACCTTGACAGACGTCCCATACTGCCTCGTGGGAGGGACATCACAGATCAGGTTGCTCAGAGGAATCCTGGTTTTTACTGCTGTCCTTGCATTCTGTCCATTAGTGACCTCTTTTGTCTTCTCAAATGCCCCATGAAGGACAATAAGTTTCATCATCACTCTATTCACTGGTTGTTGCGACGATTAAAAGAGGTGGTCACAGTGTCTGTATGGAGTCAGTGTTATGGACCTGTTTGCCATTCATGTTTTACTGAATCTGGAATTAAGAAACATTGGTGGGGGTTAGACCTGGAGAGCTCGATGGGCCAGCGGCAGGTAGAAAGTGTTCAGAGCCAAGTTTTCTCAGTACAACTATTTCAGAATGAGTCACAAAAATATCAGTTTACAACAGATAAAAATACTGTGTTTTATGTTAAATTATGGGGTCTCTTTTCTCCTCTCTAAACATGACCACTTCTGGATGTCTTAGAGGATGTAGATTATCAGCATATTTGGGGGGTCTGTCGTGGTCCCAGTCATCCTCCGAGGTTTATGGAACAGTTGTCTCACTGTAATAAATCAATGGCTGACATTCAGAGAGCACCTACTCTGTCCCCAGCCCATCTGAGGACTTACACGCTGTAGCTCATTCAGCCTCATGATAAACTGAAGACTGTTTCCATTACACATAGGATCCGACTGTGAAAACTCCCAGCAGTCCTGGTCCAAGACATGGGAGGCCCCTGGTCTAGGAATGGCCTGGAAACCGTGATCACCAAACATCTCTCTGCCACCAAGACAGCTCTAGGATCAGGGCCTTTCCTGAAGTTTTGGTCTGTAAATGAGCACCATTCTCAACTGTTTGATGTTGGTGTGATTTTGAGAAGAAGAGGTTTATCTCCAAAGAACACGCCTGAGGTGATCACACAGCCAGGAATGAGGGGCAGATCCGATTTACAGACCGAATGAACAAAGTGCAGGATTTCTGGTGCCCAGATACTGTGGGGCCAATTTCTATGACTAACTTACAATTAAGAAAAAGTCAACGAACATCTAATGGTCACAACTCATTTCTATAGCTTTTGTTTCAATACATGAATCACTAAGAATAAAATTAGCTCTCACTGAATGTTATTACTCTGTTCAGTATGGCAGTCATCAAATAACCAACATATCAGCGTGAGTGTATCTCAGGACTTGTGAGAGCCCGAGGACAGGCCAGCTAGAACTCTCTCTCACCCTCGTGTCTCCCTCAGTGAGGACACAGGAGGTCAGGGAGGAACCTGAGTCATTCTCCTCCACAGCAGGTTAGTCTTAGAAAGAGCAAGCACACTTAGACCAAAGGCTACTTCCCTTAGCTGATACCAAGCTAAGTTGTGAATATGAGTCAAAGTCAATATTGGGGAGGAGAAAATATCAGGCCAGTAATACATACATTCAAATATTTTTGTTTCAAATTGGGACCACTTGCTTTTAATAAGTCCTTTGTTTGAGGCATGGTGTAGTTCTCTGATATTTGAGAATGGTCAACGTGGGCTCTGGAGAAAACATGGGGGTTAGGAAGCACATACTTGTTGCATGTGACGTGGGAGAGCTTTTGCTGAGGAAGAACCTGTGAAGGGTCCTGTGTCCCAACAGACAGCAGGGAAGGCAGGGCCATACGCTGGGCTCCAGGCAGGTCCTCACTGAGTTCCGTTCAATGAGACAGTCTTCCCTTCTGTTACGGTGGTCTCGCACTCGCCTTAGGATTGAAGACTGCCAACAGTGGTCACCTGGGAGAGGGCACACACATGAGATCACAGCCTTTTCTGCATTTCTCATCTTTTCCCAAATCAATATTGTTCTTGAAAACTTATGATTCAGCACCCTGCCCAGGTGTCTGGTGAAGCAGGGGAAGAGATAAAGATTTTGAGCACTTTTTACCTTGTTGAAGAAGCAGAAGAGAAAAAAGAAGAGAAACGGGTTGGGAGGAGAGAGGAGAACAGGGCGGGGGATGAAGGAGGAGGAGGGATGACAAGGATGACAGTAATAACACAGCAGGACGACACACAGGTCACAGTGTTGTCATTTCTTTATTGTCTAGCAAGTACTTCTACATCCATTTCATCTACTGACATGGCCATTGCTACAGTTTTAACTTTTTCACGGTTCTTATATCTCTGTCTCCTTGGTTTCTACACACAGAGCACAGACTGGTGGGTTCTGGTGGATTTCTAGGGTCCTTTCCTGGGCCAGTGCCAGGTGTGTCCGGCAACTTGTTTCTTCATCTATGGGAGGGGACAAGGTGTCCACCTGGAAAATAAAAGGAGGAGTTTTGGGCACTCACCTCCAAAGTGAGATTTTTCTTTCCGGCCAGACCGCAGTGACCAGCCAGAGCCACTGCCGGGACCATGAAGCTGCTCCCAGTCCTCGTGCTCGCTGTCCTCCCCTTTTACTGCTACGCAGGTGAGTCCGCACCGGGCGGGGCTCGGGGGGCTTGTTGTCAGGGCCGCTGTGGGAGATCTCTGCTCCCCTCACCCCAGGACAGGGCACCTCACTTCCCTTGTCGTAGTTGTGTGTGTGTGTGTGTGTGTGTGTGTGTGTGTAACAAGGAAGCAGTGTGTGAGGGCTTAAAGAATACCCAGATCCCTTATTGTAGTTGTGTGTGTGTGTGTGTGTGTGTGTGTGTGTGTGTGTGTAACAAGGAAGCAGTGTGTGAGGGCTTAAAGAATACCCAGATCCTGAGTTACTGTCCGAGGACTCAGACCATTCCCCGTCATCTTTCTGAATGGACGTGTAGCTGGGATGTGGGAGAAGGACAAGCATCAGGGCTGCCCAACAAGGAGTTCATGCCTCTGTGACTGAGCAGCTTTTGCATGCTTTCATCCTAGGTGTTGTCTGTGCAGTTCTGAAAAACACGCTCAGTGATTTAACTGACATTCAAGTGAGCACGGATGAATTCCTAGAAAAATATCAACAATTCCTAACGAATGAAGAAAGTGTAGAGGTCATGAATAAAGGATTGCTTTGGGGCCCAGGATGAGGAAACTCTGGACAATGTCAGATTGATATTGGTAAGTTTGGTTTGTTCTTATCTGCTTTTAAAGCACTAGACAGGGACAAGCAGGAAGTTACTGTATTTATCGCTCCATAAGACGCATCTGACCATAAGACACACCTCGGGATTTAAGGAGGATAATAAGAAAAAAATATATTCTGAATCAAATGTTGTGTTATAACATTTAATGAAATACCGTCCTTTTTTTTTCCATAAGATGCAAGGGCATTTCCCGTCCACTTTTGTAAGATAAAAACGGGTCTTATGGAGCAAAAAATATGGCAGTTATTATATTTTTCGAGGGATTGTTCCTTAGCTTTATTTTATTTCAGTGAAATTTATTGTTGGTGAGTGGGAGTACTCTGACACCAGGAAAGCCATCCAAGCTGGTGTTGGGGAGCCTGTGCACTTCATGGAATCTCTAGTGAGTGATCACTGGAAAGGTGAGAGGGAAAAGGGGGTTTGGGCAAAGGCTTCCCTTCCTCACTGCTGAAGAGTCCCCTGCGTCTCAAGAAGACCCTCACCTAAAATAGTGAAAGCAAAAATATCCTTTTGTTCATCAAAACAGATAGTTGAACATTTTAAAGAATTTTCAAAAGAGTCAAGAAACTTATATTTGAGGATGATTCCTTATACTGTATATATTAATTAACACTATCTTCAATATAGGTGTAAATGATTGAATTTCTTGACTATTAATTATAGTCCATGAGTGAGAAGTGGAGACCTTGGCACTGATATGGCTGCGGGTGATGTCACTGATGAAAACCATGTCAGTGGTTAAACAATGAGCTATTCCTGCTGTTTATAACAGAGACTGTTTAGTTATTTCCAGCAGGCATTCCCTACCCTAATGTTCCATTCACATTGTCCCTGGATAATGATTTGGCAATATTGCCACAGTACAATAATAGCTAACTGTCAATCACTAAAGGATGTCTGACAACATGGATGAACTTGAGGAATTTTGATAATAAAATAAATTAGTCTAAAGAGAGAGAGATTTTATTTTTTAAAATTAACTAATTAGTTATTTCTAATTTATAATTTTACTTTGTGTTTACATAGATTCAAGTGTCCCATTGAATATATCTCCACGCACCCCCTTATTCACCTTGAATCAGTGATTTGGTATTCATAGGATATATTCCCAAAAGTGGGATAGCTGGGTCAAAGGGCAGTTCCATTTTTAATTTTTGAGGAATCTCCATACCATTTTCCACAGTGGCTGCACCAGTCTGCATTCCCACCAGCTATGCAGGAAGGTTCCCTTTTCTCCGCACCCTCTCCAGCACTTATTGTTGTTTTCTTAATAAGTGCATTGTAACTGGTATGAGGTGATATCTCATTGTGGTTTTAATTTGCATTTCTCTAATGATTAGTGATGTTGAACATTTTTTCATCTATCTATTGGCCATCTGTATGTCCTTTTTGGAGAAGTGTCTATTCATTTCTTTTGCCCATTTTTTTGATTTGATTATCTTCCTGGTGTTGAGTTTTACAAGTTCTTAATAAATTTTGGTTATTAACTCCTTATCAGATATATTGGCGAATATATTCTCCCATTGTGTGAGTTGTCTTTTTATTTTGTTAATGGTGTCTTTTGCTATGCAAAAGCATTTACTATCATATAGTCTCATTTGTTCATCCTGTTTTTTATTTCACTTGCCTGTGGAGAGAAATCAGCAAAAATATTGCTATGAGAGATATTGGTGAGTTACTGCCTATGTTTTCTTCCAGGATGTTCATGGGTTTGTGACTTACATTTAAGTCTTTTATCCATTTTGAGTTTACTTTTGTGAATGCTGTAATTGATGATCCAGTTTCATTTTTTTGCAAGTACTTCTACAATTTTTTTAACATTATTTGTTAAAGAGACTGTCTTTATTCGATTGTATGCTCTTCCCTCCTTTGTCAAATATCAATTGTCTATTTAGGTGTGAATTTATTTCTGGGTTCTCTGTTCTGTTCCATTGATCTGTATGCCTGTTCTGATGACAGTACCAGGCTATTTTGAGTGCGATGGCCTTGTAATATAACTTGATATCAAGAAGTGTGATACCGCCTACTTTATTCTTTTTATTAAGGATTGCTGAGCCTGTTTATGATCTTTTTTGGTTCCTTATAAATTTTTGGAATATTTGTTCTATATCTTTGAAGTATGCCATTGGTATTTTAATAGGAATTGCATTGAATTTATAGATTGCTTTGGGTATATAGACATTTTAATGATGTTTATTCTTCCTACCCATGAGCACGGTATATGCTTCCACTTGTTTGTATCTTCCTTGATTTCCTTTAACAATGTTTAATAATTTTCTGAGCACAAGTCTTTAACCTCTTTGGTTAAATTTACTTCTAGGTACTTTATTTTTTTTACTGTTGCAATAGTGGAAGAGATTGTTTCCTTAATTTTTTTTTCAGACAGTTCATTGTTGGTGTATAAAAATGCCACTGATTTCTGAATATTGATTTTATATCCTGCCAACTTTCTGAATTCATTTATCAGGTCCCATAGTTTTTTGAATGAAACTTTAGGGTTTTCTATGTACATTATCATATCATTGGTAAATAATGATAGTTTTACTTCTTCTTTTTCAATTTGGATGCGTTTTATCTCTTCTTCTTGTCTGATTGCTGAGGCTAGAACTTCCAGGATTATGTTAAATAAGAATGGTAAAATGGGGCACCTCTGCCTTGTTCCTGATATTAAGGGGATTTTTTTTTAATTTTTGCCCATTTATTATGATTTTCCCTTTGGTTTTGTCATAGATGGCCATTATCATGTTGAGGTATGATCACTGTATCTTCACTTTGCTGAGAGTTTTGATCAAAAGTAGTTGCTGAATTTTATCAAATGCTTTTTCTGCATCTATTGATATTATCATGTGATTTTTTATCCTTTATTTTATGTGTTGAATAACATTGATCAATTTGTAGATATTGTACCAGCTTTGTCTACTTAGAATAAATCCCACCTGATCATGCTGCATATTTTTTTCATGTATTCCTGGATCCAGTTTGCTAATATTTTGTTGAGAATTTTAGCATCTAAGTTCATCAGGGATACTGGTCTATAGTTTTCTTTCTTTGTGTTGTCTTTGCATGGTTTTGTAATCAGTATTATGCTTGCCTCATAAAAGGAGTTTGGAAGTCTTCTCTCCTCTTGCTTTTTAGAAACTCTTTTAGAAGGATAGCAGTTAGTTCTTTGAATATTTGGAAAAATTCCCCTGTGAAACCTTCTTGCCCAGGGCTTTTGTTTGTTGGGAGTTTTTTGATAACTTTTTCAGTCTCATTTGATTCAATCAGTCTGTTTAGGATTTCTGATTCTTCTATATTGATTTTTGAAAGATTATATGTTTCAAGGAATTTGTCCATTTCATCTAGGTTGTCTAATTTTTTTGGCATACAATTCTTCATAATATTTTCTTATAATCCTTTGTATTTCTGTTGTTTTAGTTGTTACTTTTCCTCTCTTATTTCTAACTTTATTAATTTGAGTCCTCACTTTTTTTTTTTTTTTTTTTTTTTTTTTTTTTTTTTTTTTTTTTTTTTTTTTTTTTTTTTTTGGTGAGTCTGGTTCAAGGTTTATCAATTTTGTTTACTTTTTCAAAGAACCAGCTCTTGGTTTCGTTGATCCTCTCTGTATTTTTTTTAGCCTCTATGTCATTTATTTTTACTCTGATCTTTATTATTTCCTTCCATCTACTTCTTCTGGGTTGCACTTGCCTTCCTTTTTCTAATTCTTTTAGATGAAGGGTAAAATTGTTTATTTGAGCTTTTTCTATCTTCTTAAAATATGCTTGTAATGCTATGAACTTCCTTCTCAGGACTGCTTTAGCTCTGTCCCATAAATTTTGAGTTGTTATATGTTCATTTTCATTTGTTTCAAGAAAATTTTTTATTTCTTTCTTGATCTCATTGTTAACCCATTCATTATTTAATAGCATGTTACTTAGTTTCCAAGTGTTTGTTTTTCAGTTTTTCTATTGTAGTTAATTTTTAGTTTTACTCCATTGTGATCTGAGAACATACGTGATACGATTTCAATTTTATTTTATTTATTTTATTTATTCATTTTTTAGAGAGGAGAGAGACAGAGAGGGAGAGAGAGGAGAGAGAGGAGAGAGAGACAGAGGGGGAGGGGCAGGAGCTGGAAGCATCAACTCCCATATGTGCCTTGACCAGGCAAGCCCAGGGTTTTAACCAGCGACCTCAGCATTTCCAGGTCGATGCTTTATCCACTGCGCCACCACAGGTCAGGCCGATTTCAATCTTCGTAAATGTGTTGAGGTACATTTTGTGTCCTAGCATGTGGCCTATCCTATAGAATGTACCTTGAGCACTTGAAAAGAATGTATATTCTGTTGCTTTAGGGAGAAAGGTTCTGAAGATATCTATTAAATCCAGTTGATCTGGTGCAGGGGTAGACAACATTTCATACCTACTGCCCACTTTTGTATCTCTGTTAGTAGTAAAATTTTCTAACCGTCCACCGGTTTCACAATAATGGTGATTTATAAAGTAAAGAAGTAACTTTATAAAATTTATAAAGCAGAGTTACAGCAAGTTAAACAAATAATAATAATTACTTACCAAGAACTTTATGTCGGATTTTGGCTAAGTTTGGCAGAATAAATCTTTATAAAAAAACTTACTAGAGTTAAATCTATCTTTTTATTTATATTTTGGTGCTCTGCTACACCCCACCATGAAAGCTGGAATGCCCACTTGTGGGCGGTAGGGACCAGGATGACTACCACTGATCTAGTGTGTTCTTTAAGTCTGCTGTTTCTTTGTTCACTTTCTTGAGGATCTCTCCAGTGAGTGTGGAGTGTTAAAATCCCTACTATTACAGTATTGCTGTTGATCTTACCCTTTATGCCCATCAACATCTGCTTTATATATTTAGGTGCTCCTATATTAGGTACATAGATATTTATAATGGTTATATTTTCCTTTTGGATTGCTCCCTTTATCATTATGTAGTGATATTTTTTATCCTTTACTATACTCTTTGTTTTAAAGTCTATTTTGTCTGATATAAGTATTGCTACCCAGCTTTTTTCATTTCCATTTGCATAAAATAATTTTTCATCTCTTTGCTTTCAGTCTATGTGTATCTTTTGTTATAAATTGTGTCTCTTGTAGACAGCATATGTATGGGTCCTATTTTCTTATCCATGCAACTACCCTATGTCTTTTGATTAGAGCATTTAATCCATTTACATTTAAGGTTATTATTGATATGTAGTTGTTTATTGCTATTTTATTCTTAAATCTACATTCCTCTTTTATTAGATATTTTTGTTCTTTGTTCTATTTACATCAGGCCCCTTAACATTTTTTTTTTTTTTCATTTTTCTGAAGCTGGAAACGGGGAGAGACAGTCAGACAGACTCCCGCATGCGCCCGACCGGGATCCACCCGGCACGCCCACCAGGGGCGACGCTCTGCCCACCAGGGGGCGATGCTCTGCCCATCCTGGGCGCCGCCATGTTGCGACCAGAGCCACTCTAGCGCCTGAGGTAGAGGCCACAGAGCCATCCCCAGCGCCCGGGGCCATCTTTGCTCCAATGGAGCCTTGGCTGCGGGAGGGGAAGAGAGAGACAGAGAGGAAAGCGCGGCGGAGGGGTGGAGAAGCAAATGGGCGCTTCTCCTGTGTGCCCTGGCTGGGAATCGAACCCGGGTCCTCCGCACGCTAGGCCGACGCTCTACCGCTGAGCCAACCGGCCAGGGCAACATTTCTTATAGTATTGGTTTGGTAGTAATGAATTCCTTGAGGTTTTTTGTTTATTTTTGTTTGTTTGTTTGTTTGTTTGTTTTTTGTCTGGGAAGGTTTTAATTTCTCCTTCAAGTTTATATGATAGCCTTGCTGGATAGAGAAGTCTTGGTTGTAGGCTCTTGTTTTGAATTACTTTGAATATTTCTTGCCATTCCATTCTGGCCTATAATGTTTCTGTTGAGAAGTCAGATATCATCCTTATGAGAGTTCCTCTGTAGGTAATAGACTGCTTTCTCTTACAGCTTTTAGTATTCTTTCTTTATCTCTTAATGTTTGTATTTTAATTATGATGTGCCTTGATGTTGTCCTTTTTGGCTTCATCCTTAATGGAACTCTCTGTGCTTCTTGAACTTGTGTGACTTTTTCCCTTCATAAATTTAGAAAAGTTTTCAGCTATGATTTCTTCAATCAGATTCTCTATTCCTTGTTCATTTTTCTTCAGGAACCCTATGATGCAGATGTTATTTCTCTTCATGTTGTCACAGAGCTGTTTTAGAGTTTCCTCAGAATTTTTCAGCCTCTTTCTTTCGCTACTCTGCTTCCGTGGTTTTGTTTATCTTGTCCTCTAACTCACTGATTCAATTCTCAGCTTTATTCATCCTGCTTTTAATTCCATCCAGTGTGGTCTTCATTTCTGATATTGTATTTGTATAATTTCTGACTGATTCTTTTTTATTATTTTAATGTCCTTTTTTATACTTGCTATATCTTTAATTAGATGCCTGTTATGTCTATCCATTGCTGCTCTAAGATCTTTGAGCATTTTAACAATCATTATTTTAAATTCTGTATCCTGAAATTTGGTTATTTCTGTCTCATTCAATCTGTTTCTGGGGATTTCTCTTGATATATTTGGATTGCATTTCTATGCCTTCCTCTTTTGTCTGTCTATAGGAAGTGTGTGGCCACAAGAGTTCGATGGTTGTGGCCTCTGTGTTTCCTAGGTGTGGTCTGTCTACAAACACACCCACCTCTCTCCATAGCCTCTGGCATTTGGGCAGTGGCGTTGCCGGCATTGGCCCACTGGGTGGTTGCTGAGGTTTTTATTTTGCTTCGGCAGGTGGGACAGTGTTCACTTGCCTGGGCTGACGCCTTAGCTGGCCCTTTGCCTCTGACCTGCCCACACGGAGGGACTGTGTTTCTGCATCCAGTCTACAAGCCTTGGCCAGCCCCCAACCCTTTACCCTTACCATAGGCAGGACTACGCTTGCACGCCAGGAATGCAAGACTTGACCCCATGGGTAGGGTTGCGTGCCTGTGCCCAGCTGTAGGTCTTAGCTTGTTCCCCGGCTTTGGCCTTGCCCATGCAAGCAGGACTGCAAACAGAACTGTTCTCCTTTGCCCTGCCCACAGCGGAGGGTTGGACCATTTCTGTGTGCCCTTTCCACCACTGTGGCATACTTCTGTCTCCAATCCCGCCAGGTGAGACTGTGCTCATGCTGGGCAAACCCGGGCTTCCGGCCCAGTTGGCAGGACTGTGCTCACGCCTGGGGCCGAGATGCAGCAAACACCTGGCTTCCGCCCCCACCAATGGGACCACACTTCTGCATCCCACTGCCACCCGCCCTTCAGTGAACACTCAGCAGTGTAGGGGGTGGTTTTGCAGCTCAGACCTTAGCACTCAATGCTGTATCCCTGATGGCTCCCTGCTTCTAGGTGATTCTTTGTTCTGACTGCAGAAGGAGAGCTTCTGTTTCACTGGTGATCTGCTTCCCTTTTCTGGTTTCAAGAAAAATATTCATTTTAGATTTGGGGAGTGCCTCAGCCCAGATTTTAGGGTGCTATCCCTCAATGTGTTTCTCCCTGTGCCTCCTACATTACATTCTCTTCTTGCTACTCTGGTCCTCTCAGCTCTCCCCATCCCCTAGAAAATAAGTGAGTGGTTGTGAAAGAGGTTTTCAGTGCAGACTCTTTAAGACAAATCTTGAATCTGAGAAATCTGTCTCTTTCTTGCAAACTGTATCCTGGCTTGTTTTGCAGATAAATAATGTCTGTATGCTCTTCTAAGATCTGCGGCTACAGGCTGGGCTTTGTTCTTGGGGCCCACGACCCTCCCCTTTGTGCTAAAGTCACACCCCGCCATGCAAGTCTCTCCAGGCTGCCGTTCACTACCAGGAGCTGGGCAGCCCTCTCGCATTTCTAACTTTCCTACCAGTCTCATTGTGGCTTCTTCAGTGATGCTTGATTAAAATGTCCTCTTAGTTTAGTCCAAAGTTGGTATTTTCAGATGATTGTTCTCAAATGAAGTTGTAATCTGCTTTGGTTCTGGTAGGTGGAAGTTGGTACGCCTGCCTACTCCATGGCCATCTTGCACAGAATCGAGAGATACTGAATTTTGAAGAGTAAAAACCTCTGAGAAACACAGTATAAAAGTGATTTGTAGTGGAGGTTGGTGGGGAAATGGGAGATGTCAAGGATTGAGAGTTGCACGTATGTGAATGAAAAAGTCCAGGAGATAGGTTGCTCTGCAGAGTGAATGTTCTTAACACGACTAAATCATATTCAAATGCAGACAGGAATAATATTTCTTATGTATACTTACCATGATCATATTTTTAAAAAATTAATTACTTCTCAATTAAAGATGACAGGAACTTTAAATGAAAACTGTAGCTCAGAAAAATAATGGTGGAGTGCCCATATCCAAAGCTTTGTAATCGCAAAAGGATACGGTGCAGGGATCCAAACATTTCCCCATGTTTTAATATGCAGGCCATGCAGGAACTCAAATTGCATGATACCCCATATTTGGGCTGAGTTATTGAAAACTGACAACACAGTGTATTTTGGGGATAAGTTTTCAAGGCAGAAGAAACATGCAGAGAAAATCAGCAGGAGATAACCGCTAAAGAAAGTGCTGGAAGCATGGGCTCCTCTGACGTCATTAAAGGTCTCCTGAGAGGTAGGATACAGCATAGAATTCTGACGTCACTTTTAGCACCAGTCTGCATCCAGTCTACAAGCCTTGGCCAGCAAACAATCTTCGCCCTGACCCACAGGCAGGCCTACGCTTGCACAGCAAACAACCTTTGCCCTGACCCACAGGCAGGCCTACGCTTGCTTGCACTCCGGGGCCACAAGACTAGGCCCCATGGGCAGGGCTGTGTGCCTATGCCCAGCTGCAGGACTTAGCCCATTCCCCGGCTTTTGCCTTGCCAATGCAAGCGGAACTGCAAACGGGACAGTTCTCCCTTGCCCTGCCCACAATTGAGGATTGAACCGCTTCTGTGCACCCCTTCTGTTGACTACCACTGATCATAGAATTCTGTGACTACCACTGATCTAGTGTGTAATGTGTTCTTTAAGTCTGCTGTTTCCTTGTTCATTTTCTTTCTTGAGGATCTCTCCAGTGAGTGTGCAGTGTTAAAATTCCCTACTATTACAGTATTGCTGTTGATCTTGTCCTTTATGCCCATCAACATCTGCTTTATATATTTAGGTGCTCCTATATTAGGTACATAGATATTTATACTGGTTATATCATCCATTTGGATTGCTCCCTTTATCATTATGCTCTCTTCCACTGAATGTGGACAAATCCAGGGAAACAAGAGAGAAAATGTTTGTTTTCCAGGATTGTCCTTTGTAAGAAAAACAATATGTAAGTGATGAGTCTGTTCCTGTTTTCCAGGATTCATTATACGACAGTGAATGGTTCATAGTAACTTTCCACCAGACCTTTGGCTCAGACTACAGAGAATGATCAGAAACCGACTGACGATGAGTAAAAATCATGAGTTAGCACCCTTTTCTGCCTTTTGATCTATAGATTGGAAGATAATTGTGGAAACCTCATATACATTTTCTCTTCAATAAAGCAACTGCAAAACTAAGGCTCTTCCTTGGAGACTAACTAACAAGGGGGTTTAACAGAGAACCAAAGACTCATGCATGCTCTCGCACACACGCTGCTGGGGACCTCACCCTGCCCCTTGGCATGGACTCTCAGGAGCCAGCTCTGCTCCAGCCCATCTCCAGCATCCCTGCCCACACCCTGGTGGGCCTGGCCCACTGGCAGTCACTGACGTTCTTGGCACAATCCACATCGTTCATACCCGCTCTTCTTAGGAACACAGACAAATGTCCTCTGACTGACACCTCCAACCGTGTCATCAGATGAGAGGTGCACCTGGGACACACAGGAGCACATAAACAGTGTCCTCCCTCCCCCGAGGCAGCTCAGGGCTGTGCTGAAGTCAAAATGGACAGAATGCAGAATCCAAAGAGGCGGAGGCATCCCGGCCACCCGATCAGGCTTCACCTGTGACCCTGCCTCCTCCTCCCGTCCCTCCTCGGAGCTTCCATTGCTCAGAATCCTGAGGTTTTTCCTCCCTTGCGAGCCGGTGGCTGGTATGACTGGGCAACAGGAATACAGCGACTATAGCCTTATCTCCTTTTGAGACTCCCCCACAGGGCCTTCTCCTGCTCCGTGGACACGCCCACTGAGGCCTGAGGGGACAGGCTCCTCCCAAATGGCCCAGTGCCCATCTGAGCAAATGCAAACTTGTACACTTGTGTCAGAGAACCAAAACTGAGCATGGCCCATGAATTCTTAATAAGTGTGTGTGTGTGTGTGTGTTTGTGTGTGTGTGTGTTTGTGCACTCGCATGCATGCATAATAAATGAAATATTATGGGTGGAATTCGGGGAAGGGTACTTTTGCCTGGACCTAATGGTGTCACTGGCAGGAGGTGCTTTGAAAAAATGGGAGGAGTTCCTCATATGATTAAATGAGTCTTTGGTACTTGTGGCCACTTCTCCGTAAAATCATGATGTATCCCTGGCTGGTTGGCTAAGTGGTAGAGCGTTGGCCTGGCATGCAGGAGTCCCAGGTTCGATTCCCGGCCAGGGCACACAGGAGAAGCGCCCATCTGCTTCTCCACCCCTCCCCCTCTCCTTCCTCTCTGTCTTTCTCTTCCCCTCCCGCAGCCAAGGCTCCAATGGAGCAAAGTTGGCCCGGGTGCTGAGGATGGCTCTGTGGCCTCTGCCTCAGGCGCTGGAATGGCTCTGGATGCAGCAGAGCAACAGCCAGATGGGCAGAGCATTGCCCCCTGGTGGGCATGCCGGGTGGATCCGGGTCAGGCACATGGGGGAGTCTGTCTTACTGCCTCCCGATTTCCAACTTCAGAAAAATACAAAAAAAAAAAAAAAACCATGATGTAAAGATGCATAAACTCCACAGAGGTTCATTGGTGCATATTCATTATTACTATAGTCACTTTTGCTTAATATTTTTAAAGACATTGAAACAGTTCTGTGGGAACAAAAGATATTGCATGCCTCATTCTCTGTTTGGGTTATGGCTGGTGGAAGTCAGCCCTGGTGGGAGCTGAGTTATCCTGAGAGGGAGTCAGGTCTCATGCTGGGTGTGAAGGACCCATTCTGGTGTGAACAGAGGGCACTCGTCATCCACCCCTGGTGTCATTAAAATCACTGGCTTTGCTTCTTTCCCAGGGAATTCCATGCTCACTGCTTGTTGGTCACTGTGGGAATGAAGGGGTGGACCACACAGCCCCCTGCAGGGCCATGACCAGGGACAGTCACACAGTTGAAGGAAAGACCAAAAATATCCATAATTAAAGTAAATCACTTTGTAATACACTATTTTTAGATTTCAAAACTGAGGCCACACAGCAATGTTTAAATCAAGACAGGATTCAGCCCTGCTTTGTCGGAGTCACCTCTGTCACTGGCTCTGTCCCCTCCCTCCACCTCTGGTCAGGGACAGAGAGCGCCCAGAGAGGAGCCTGCTTGTGATAAATAGGGAGTGGTGGGGACACGAGGTCAGCAGTAAATCCAGGCACCTGAGGAGCTACTTCCTCTGAACCTGAGAGCCCACATTGCAGGGTGCTTTAACCAGTACATTATGTGAAAAGGAAAAATGCGCTCAAAAAGGAGAATTAAAGCTACATTCAGAGATGGTTTTAAAAAATCTGATAGGTAGACAAACTCTAAGTTGCATCCCCTATGACCCCTGGACTGGGTCCCCAACGTTATGAAGGCACCGTGCACAGGGATATTCAGGAGCAAAGGAAGCATCTCTGACATTATTCTGCCTTCTCCCTCCCAGGCTGTGTCACAGAAAGGAGAAGTAGCCACCACAGTGCCATCGCTTCATGGCAAGAGCTGGTGGAAGACAGGAAGGAGACACTTTCCGCTGCCCCATGGCCTTTCCCCGCCGTGGGCTTCCCTTTGCAGCTCACAGCCCGCAGGAGGAGGTCAGAGCCCCGTCAAGGGTCTGGGGGCTATGGGCAGGTGTCTGTGGGAGCAGGAAGGAGCGGTGCAGCCTCTCACAGGTTTCCTTCTTCACCCGCAGGACACGAACCTCGCAGGTTGAACCACACACCAGGAAAGGGAAGAAGTGAGAAAACAGTGTTGAGAAGTTCATAACACAGAGTACATTGCTGTCATGGTACCGGTAGGGATGGTTAGCACTTAGATAAAGACCTGACAGGAACATTTTTGAAACATGTTAAATACATGATGTGAGATGCTATTGATAAATGCATCTGTTAACAAGCACAAGGAGGCCCTGCTTTAATTTTATATACTTATGCATAATATCATTTTTAGACAACATGTGGTAATTTTTTTTTTGTTTTTCATCTTCATAGATGTGATTCTAAAAAGATTTTTTGCAGGTATGTGCAGATGCAAAAATAATGAGTTTGTGTTAGTGATGTCACCTGAGTCTTTGAATTTTTTTTCTATTGACTGTGTCAGTATAATTTCTCACTGAAAATTTTTTTCAGTTATTAGTCATGGCTAAACGTGCTTCTCCTTTTCATTAAAGCACTTCCTATAGGAAACACTTTATGTCCAAAAAATGCTTCAAATCATTTTTTTGAAGCCTGATGGTTCTAATGGGAGAGTCAGAGCTGAGTATGTGGTTCGGATGGGGGACGGTCCGTCCATGTCCTGGGAAAGTTGGAGCAGGAATGATTGGGACACGGGAGGCAGAGACGGCGGTGGGCACGGCCACATGTGTGTACATGGTACAGTAGACTGGATGCTACATCTAGAAGTGATCCCTTAAAAGTTTTCACCTCCCTGGTGTGTGTTTACAGTCCGAAGACCAAAGTCATAGAAAATTCCTGGGATTTCGCCCTGAGTCATGAGAGATGCAGCGTGCCCAGCGCATCTCCCTGAGGAAGGAGCCCAGAGACCCCGTGTGTCTGCAGTAGGTAATACCTATCACCATCTGCCACCTGCCTCTTCCCTTAGTTTTAATATCTGGTATTCAGGATTGTAAAATCGCAGTAACAGTGATTCAGATGTGATTATAAAATCATGAACTGAGAGATTGCAAGGTAATGACATTAGTTTTCACTGATAGAAATCGCTATGGAACCAGGGCCAAATTCGGAAGCACACTGTGTTAGCACCCAGGATAGCAAACATTCCTTGTTGGCAGAGCCTGTTTGTTTAATCGGATATTTGACTTTGTGAATCAGATGATCTTTTCTGTTTGACTTAGTATTTATGTTTGTTTCTTGTTATTTATTTTTTTAATGGTATTCACCACCAGACACTATGTTGAGCATTCTTCCTATATTGATCTGTTTATCCTCTCACAAATCCTTTGAGGACGGCACTATGATACACCCTTACTGTACAGATGAGAAAACTGAGACTGAGAGGTCAGCACTGTGCTGAAGACCCCACAGGTAGAAGGTTTTAGAGCTGACCTGTGACCCATTAGGCTGGGCCCAAAGTCAGGCTCCTCCACACTAATCAAGAAATAAAAATGGGCTAATTCTGAGGCATCTAGAGTTTATTTTTAAATTCAAAACAGAGTACAAGCTATGCTGTCAGAAGTCTTGTCGGGAATACACATAACTTGTAGAATTATGTAAGAATACTTGACATCTTTAAATTTATAGGAATTTCCTTAAAGAACAAGGTGTGTACCTCTGTTTATTTAGACTGCCCTTCCCATCTGTGAGTAAAGTTTCATGATTTTTCCTGAAAACAGTGCACATTTATGAAGATATTGTTCAGAATGTTCCTGCTCGTACTGTGCCAGTTGCCAAATGACCTCACAGTCCCCACGATGTCATGTGATGGCCGCAGCTGGTTTATATGAAAGGAATCAATGTTTGTATGCTGAGCATGTGTTGGGCTAACGCTGTGAATTCTATCAGTTTCAGTAGTGTTTTAGTATATTATATTATAGTTTTCATTTATTTTATATATCTTTCCTTGTTTGAAGAGAATATTTTTACATCATCCTTCCTTCATTAATAGACTTATTATTTTCTTTAGAGTTTAGGTTCACAGAGAAATTGAACAGAAAATGCAGACTTTGCACATATGTCTTACTTACAAACCATCCACTAAGGTGACCAATCGTCCTCCTTGTTGGAGGACAGTCCTTCTTTTGTAAGTTCCGTCTTCCCTTGAAAATTGTCCTCCTACATGTCCTCCTTTTTGATATTAGAAGACTAATCTGTAAATGTTTGTATTTAATTGATGCAGAGTCAATCCATTGCATGTGATGTGACATATTTGTATCTGACATGACGATTCATCAAGGACCAGTACAGTGCAGCAAGACATGATTATGAGACGCATGCGCTCTGCACGGGAGAACTTGAGAGCACACGATGTACCGAGCGTGCAAGCGGCTCTGTGTACTTTTTACTAAAACACAACATGGCACATACAACATTGTAGACTCATGATTATTTCTTTCTCAGGTGAATATTCAATCATAGACAGGTAAGCACAATTCACATTTTAGTAATTCATTATCTATTTAATAAATTCCAAACACATATAATTTTATATACAAGTATTATCCCAAAATTTGAGTTTGAAAGTGGAAATTTAACCTGAAATCATATTTATTGGTAACGCATTTGGATTAAATAGTTGCATAAAACAGATGTTTTTTAATTAGAAAATGATAAATATACCCGAATATCACTCCAAATTAGTGGTTTTGTTCGATGTTTAGTTTTAATGAGTACATTTTTTACAGTTATTAAAAATTAATAGGCATGTAAGCATATTTACAATATAAAATATTGAAAATGTTTTTATTATGTATTTGTCATATTATAATGTATTGTTGAAATGAATAAGATGTTTTTTTTAGTTATGATATTATTTTCTTCAATTTATTTTTGTTCTCCTTTTCATTGTAAAGAAGTTGGTCACCTTACATCTACAGCCCCCACCAGCCTGGGACATATGTTACAGTCAATGAACCTATACTGACACATCATCGTCACCCAAGGCTCAGAGTTTACATCAGGCTTCACATTTGTGTTCTAGAATTGTGTTGTGAAACCTGCATAATTTGTGAACCAGCGTCACTCCAGTAAATTCAATAAAAAGTGGTGTTTCTAATTCCATTTTTAAACACATAAGCATGTGCAGTGCTCAGCAATTTCAAACTGGATTTACTCTCTCTTCAATTTCTCTTACTTCTTTGGTCTTTATTCAAATGCTTGTTATTAGTGGGTGGAGTATCAGTGTTTGGGTCTTCCCAAGTCTCTTAACGTCTGGCTCAGTAGAAGTCAGATGGAACACATACTTGCTTCCATCTTAACTCCTTTGCAACATCACATGCCAGGTAGTCTTCAGGAAATTCCACTGTCTTGTGAGAGCATGAGAGTGACCTGGGAAAATAAACCTCCACATTATGATTAATGTAGTTTTGTCCTAGACTCCCTGAATCATAGCGTCCCATCACCAGTCCTCGGAACGGCTGTGGAATGTCAGCTGTGTGTGTGTAGTGAAATTTCTCCTCTGTGTACCAATTAGATGAAGGCCATGAGGAGACTTGCCTTTATAACTTAAATAGTGGATTTCAGAAGCAAGCGTCTACTTCAACTACAAAAACTATCTCAACTTTATTATCTTAACAAATGTATGTAGTACAATCTGATAAAATTTCTTACTAAAAATTCTAAGTAAGAGTCTGCGTTGGTTGGCTCAGTGGTAGAGCATCAGCTTGTCATGTGGAAATCCCAGGTTTGGTTCTTCATCAGGGCACACAGGAGAAAATTCCATCTGCTTCTCTACCCCTCCACCTCTCCCTTTTCTCTCTCCCTCTTACACTTCTGAAGCCATAAAAAAATGCTTAAGGCAAGTTGACTCTGGTAGTTGAGGATGGCTCCATGGCCTGCCTCAGGCACAAAATTGCTTGGTTGCAGAGCAGTGGAGCAGCAGCCCCAAATGTACAGAACATTGCCTGGTAGGGGGTATGCCAAGTGGATCTTGGTTTGGGTGCATGCAGGAGCCTGTCTGTCTGCTTCCCCACCTCCCACTTAATATAAACAATTCTAAGTAAGGATAGAAGAAAACTGTTTAGAACCAAGAAAATCAAATTTTAAAGTCAACTGTAAACATCACTCTAAAAGAGTGAGTGATAAAGCTAATTATATTAAAATATGGGGGAAATGCCTGATATGTCCATTATTTGTCAGTATGGATCTGTGAGTTTTAAGTGTCAAACTAAAATAAGAAATTTAAAGAATCTCAACTATTTCTGATGATAAGGTGGAAAAACTATTAATTGCAGACAATATGAATGTTTCTTCAGGAGACATGAGACGTGCTCACAGAGCACCACCAAGAGAAATAAAATAATAGGATGAGATACATGTAAGTGGCTGGATATATGCTAAATACATAAAACTACAGAAGCTTGAGCATGCCACAAACAATAGTGAGAATTAAAAACGGAATAAAGATGTCTCATTTATAAGTGTGACAAATTATAAAACACAAAAACAAATCTAATGAGTGAGGTAGTATATACCATGTTTTTGGAAGACAACTTACAAAAACATAAATATTTCCAAAATTTATACACAAAATCATTTTACTATCGATATTTTCATCCTGAATCCCATTGGAGCTTTATCAGAAACTGGATTGAATTATTTAATATTTTTAGGGAACAATCTATGTTTGAAAATGGCCAAGATATTTGAAAGAACACTGAATAGTTACTTGCTGTATCAGATATTAAAACTTACTAAAAAAATAATTGTCCTTGATCCAGATGAGTAGGAGTAGAAATGGACAACAGCCTGAGCAGGCAGCTGTGCAGTGGATAGAGCATTGGACTAAGAAGATGAGGAACCAGGTTCAGAACCCTGAGGGCACCTGCTTGAGCACAGGCTCCTGACATGACCCCATGGTTGCTGGCTTGAGCCCAAGGTCACTGGCTTGATCCAGAAAGTGGCTGGCTTGAAGCCAAAGTTGCTGATTTGAGCAAGAGGTTAGTGAATCAGCTGGAGCCTCCTGGTCAAAGGACATAAGAGAAAGCAATCAATGAACAACTAAGCTGCCACAAGTATGATTTAATGCTTCTCGTCTCTCTCTCTTCCTGACTGTCTGTCTGTTTCTCTCCCTAAACAAGAAATAAAAAATAGACAACTATACTGTAGACCATTAGAGAGTTCTAAAATGAATCTATATATATAGGGGTCTTAATATATAGCATCAATGTTACAATTTAGTCATTAAAGAACTATTTATGTTTTTGTCAGACATCGCTAATAACCATTGGGAAAATAAAAAGATTTCTACCTCTCACAATATACAAAATTTAAAGTGTCTTCAAGATTAATAGGGAAGAAATCAGGACTTTCAGTATAATAGTTGGGGTGGAAGCCAGATTGCATGGGGACGAGAGGTGAAAGGAAAGGGACTCGTGGGATCAGTGACTCGGATGCTGTGAAGTAAACATTCCAGGGGCTTGGGAAGCGGCCTGGCTGAGACCCTGCGGACCCATGTGGCACACCCTGGTTTCATCCACAGAGGCCTGGATTTCTTTCTCAGCCTCATAGAGGCCATTTTCCTGACCTATACAATAGTTAATAACAAGTAAAAGATAATAGCCTACAACATGACAAAGATGATTTAATTTGCATAATCAATACATCTATCAAGGAACATATAAACTTCATTGGTCAGTGCCTGTGTACTAGGCATTTCTGGGTAATAAATATATCTGTAAGGCTTTGACCAGGTCGGTTGACTAAAGCATCGTCCTGAAGCACAGAGGTTGCTGGTTCTATTCCCGCCCTGGGCACAGAACAGAAACAGGCTGATCTCCTGTCTCTCTCTCCCCCCTTTCCTTTCTGTGTAAAATCAATAAAATAAACATTTTTTAAAAACAAAAATTATATTCTGTATGATATTTTTTTAATTTATTTATTTATTAATTTTTAGAGGGGAGAGAGAGAGAGAAAGAGAGAGAGAGAGAGATATGGAAGGAGGAGCAGGAAGCATCAACTACGATATGTGTCTTGACCAGGAAGCCCAGGGTTTTGAACCCGTGACCTCAGCATTCCAGGTCAAAGTCCGATCCACTGCGCCACCACAGGTCAGGCAATTCTTTAAGATCTTATGCCTTATGTTTAAACCTGCCTGACCTGTCGTGGCGCAGTGGATAAAGTGTTGACCTGGAATGCTGAGGTCGCCGATTCAAAACCCTGGGCTAGCCTGGTCAAGGCACATATGGGAGTTGCTGATTCCAGCTCCTCCCCCCTTCTCTCTCTCTGTCTCTCCTCTTTATCTCTCTCTGTCTCTCCCTCTCCTCTCTAAAATGAATAAATAAAAAAATAAAATAAATAAATTATGTTTAAACCTAAGGAACAGCAAGCACAAAATGATAGATATTTGGAGATAATGTTAAGGTTACGTGTGTGTACACTTACATGGTTAGTGATTACATACGACTGATATCAGCATTTAACAAAAGACTTTAATTGTCCCCTTCACTACAAAAGTCTGTTCAAGAAGAAATGTCTTTCTGGTGAGCAAGGAATCAAGTTAAGAACAGTAAATATTACTGAGCATCCTGAAGTGAGAATTAGCTCATCAGTTTCCTGGGCCATCTCACAAGCCTTGAGACCTTTTAGCCTCTTTTTCCAGGGTGTTCCTCCAGAACACACAGACTTCCTTCAGCCTGTCCTGGGAGCCACAGCATGATGCCTTTGTACCCTAGGGTTAACACTTAGAACATTTGCTTATTTTTTGTAAATGCCAACTGTGTGTGCACAGGACTCAGACTTCCCTGTTGGGGAGGTCATTAGTGGCATTGTGACTTGCTGTCCTCAGTTTCTTGCTCACATGAGGGGCTGACATACAAGGAGGAGCATGAGCTTCAAGCAGGGACCAGAGCACCTACCAACTGTGGGCAGATCAGGAGGAGCTGTGAGGACGGGGCCTCACTGCTAGAGGCAGTTCTTCCTCGGGATTCTTTATGGAACTTCCTCCCCCGTAGAACACATGCACTGTAACAGAGCCTCCCTGGGCCTATTGACCTCGATCCCGCTGCAAAGGGGCTTAGGCTGGAAGGTGAGTTTCTGAGCTCAGTGTCTTCTACTACTGGGGGAAGGAAGTCACTGGACACCACCTGGAAATCTCATGGACCCAGGACAGTGTCATGTCTGCAGAGCCCCAAGCTCCTTCGGATGCAGCCTGCAAGATCACTGTGACTTTGAGAGGGCCTTAAGTCATTTTTGAGTTGTATTTTTGTAACTTACTAAGCCCTGAATTTGCTGCTGTACTTGGATCTGAACTTTTCAGAGCTCTGGGATGGGGTGGGATCATGGCTGTAATATGATGAGTAAGACTTTGCATCTTAACAAAATACACTTAATCACCATGTTCACTTTCTTCATCCTTAGAAGAAATAAAACCATTGAAAACTGGAACAGGGAGTGTCTCAGAGTTTGGGATAGGTCATATTACTGAAGGAATATCAGGACTTGTGATCATATGACATTTTTTTCTTGCCGATGCCCTTTGTGTAGATCAGACAGAAATGACAGTCACTGTTGTGGTCCTTAGGTTCACACCATGGGAATACCAAAAGGCATTCCTTTGTGTTTCCCTTTTGTCCAGTCATGAGGCATTTTCACACAATGAAGGCACACAATATGAGGAGGCCAATTCTTGTCTTGATTGCCAAGGAGAACTTGAAAAAGGCAATATATGCACATGTTACAAGATGAAATATTGGCCTTTGACTTTGAAATGTGTAACAGCCACATATATAACAGAAGGTAGCAGGACTATTCCTACATTTACGTCTATTTGAAGAAGCCATGATTCAATCTTAAAACAAAATAAGTGGGTGTTTTTATCAGATAATATTTTTTTACATTTAACAAGTACAATTATGTAAAAGTGATGTTTGTGAAACATTAATTGCATTGTGGTTATGTTCAATCCAAGAGTCCTTGCTGTTGAACTCAAATTTAAATACAATGCATGCCAGTAACTGTAACAAAAAGAAATTAAAATTGCATAAAAACTAGAGCATGTACCAAAAAATGAATTTCAGAGTTGGAATCAGCAATATAGATATATATAGAAACAGTTCTAAAGCCTCATGCAACAAAAAATAAAAAATTAATTTGTTCCCCAGTGTAATTTTTTTCACTATTATTATTACCTTATATCTATGTACAACTCAGAGCACAATTAAGTCATGGCAAGAGTTAGTGAACAAGAAGAAGAAAATCTTCGATGGCCCACAGTTCTCTCCCCACCACAGGCTTCCCTCTGCAGCTCACAGCCTGCAGGAGGAGGTCAGAGCCCCGTCAGGGGTCCAGGGGCTGCGGGCAGGTGTCCGTGGGAGCGGGAAGGAAGGGTGCAGCCACTCACAGGTGTCCCTGATGTCTCAGCGCCAGTGGTGGGATTCAAATAATATAACAACTGGTTCTCTGTCCTAATGACTGTTTTAAGTACAAAAAAGGATATACTGAAAGTAGTTTATTATTTCATGTATTTAATGCTTAAATAAGAATAAAAAAGGATCAAAAAACTAGATTATAAAAAAATGTTTTAAAATATTAATGAGACAATATTAAATAACATCAGACAAAAAACAACAAAACTGTTATTTAAGATATTTTTGTATTGCTTTTTGATTGGCATTCGCACTTGCAATTTCTTAACTTTTAAATGAGCATCATCTGCTGTGTGATTTGTCTTTAACCATCTTCTCACTGTATGGGTAGAATCCCATTTCTTTACCTATAAACAGAATGAACATTACTAGGGCTCTCAGAATAAGCTGTTATGCAAATGAATGTTAAAAAATAGTAAGGAATGTAAATTTGTGACTTGCACATTGGGCAGCTGCCCAGGTGACCACCTTAGATAGAACCCTGATTACAAGTGTCATTTTAACAACTGGTTTGCGAAACTCAACAAAAAATTAGGTATTTGCTCTACCGAACCTGTGAATGCCCATTGAATCCCACAACTGCTCAGGGCATAAGTTTCATGACTCATCAGTGCACAATGGTGAGGGAAGTGATATTAACATGGCTCATGGAGTTTGTAAGGTGACGGACATGGTGTCTTGGGCACCAGCTGTACAATTGCTACTTTGGATAAATATCAAACATATATATATTTTGAAATCTCATGCTTCTTAAATGTATGTAGTAAGATGTTGTGATAAACATATCTCTTAAGGAGCTGAATGAGGCCTGATGCTGATTTAATCTATCCATGGATAGTATTATTTTTTTATTAAAATGTGGCATTTTAGTCAGAAGTTTTATCCTTAGATGTCTTAATTCTGAAAGCAGTTGTCACATGAATGTGCAGATGCAGAAAGGATAAGGTTGTGGTAGTGACATCAAGCGATTAAAAGTATTCCTTTGGAGTATTGGCCAAAAATGTAATTGTATTCAATCATTCCAAATTGTTTCTACAATTGATCTTAGCCTAAGGGTGAAAAGTGATCAAAATCATTTTTAGTGACTTATTAGACATGGTGAATTAGATCCTTCCTTATGTTGTTCAAGCAAGGACACCAGGAACCAGTCTCCATAGGAAAAATGTGTGTGCACAAAATATTGCCTTGTTGTTGGTTTGGATTTTTTTGGAGGCTAGAGTAGTATGTGCAGAGTCAGTGTTAACTAGGAACGGACAGATGACGTGTACAGCATCTCTCCTGGTCAAATGGAACAAGGATGTTTATGACAGGGAAGTAGGACATGACAGCAAGTGTCACCAGAAGATACAGAAATTGTGAAACTATATACGAGGTCATCACGACCCAGAGGTGAGGCCTGAAATGTGTCCCTGTAGCAGGAAATGGCCGCAAGGGGAGGATAACAGACACCCAGACAACTACATAGAGGAAGAACAATTTATTAGTAGCTGGTGGAGCACGGGGGCTTAGTAGCACCAAAGCATCAACTCCCCAAAATTAGTTCCTTAGAGTCTAATATCCTTTACAGCTTTAGTTTTCATGTGAAAAGTGCCTGATTTCTTTGACTTCTTTGTTTGCAGACCGACATGATTTTTGTGTCCCTAGGAGGGGAGAGGGTAAGCGAGGACGTTAGCCTGTCTGTCCTTGACTACTCACATATCCCATTGCTCTTGCTGGTGCTCCAAATTCTTTTCAGGGAACTGATAAAAAAAAGGTTATAGCTATGAGTTGTTACTTTTCAGACTTTCTCAGTCAACCCTTCCTCCCTCAGTCTGAAACCCAGAGGTCACTGACTTGAGCATAAGGTCACAGACATTGCAGGACCCCTTTCCTGCATTCTTCTGGTTTCTCCTCTCTCAACCAATGCCACGTACCTGCTAACCAGTTAGAGACTGAGCTAGAGATTCCCTGCAATTTCAACAGCAGCCAAAGGACATGTGTCACCAGCACATTATACTGAGGACAGGAGTTCAGAGACTCTGTGTTTTGGGATGTAGAATATCTATCCCCACCCACTAACTTCATGGACCCTTAGTTCCAATATCCAGTAGTGAGGATAATAAAGTTCCAGAAACTTTCACATCAATGTGATCATAAAACAGTAAATTAAGTGATTGGAAAGGAATGATCTTATTTTACGTAAGAGAAACCCCCTTGGAACCAGAGCCAATTCAGAAGCAGGCGGTGTTAGCTCTCAGGTAAACAGTTCCCGCCCTGGCAGAGTTGGTGAGTCTGTCTCATATTGCCCTTAAGGATAAGGTGATCCACCTGTTTGACTTGTTACTTATGGTTTCATAGTGTTGCATAACTGTAATAGCTGACAATTACTGCCAGATACGGTGCTGAGCATTTCCCTAAATTAATATATTTATCCTAACACAGACTCCATGAAATCAACCTTGTTTACAGATGATGAAATTGAGGCAAAGAGGGTCAGTTTCTGCTGATGACAATACATGTAGAAAGTTCCAGAGCTCAGCTTGAATTAAAGTAGTTTGGACCTAAAATTAGAGTCTTCTTCACAACTCAATAAGCTAACACGTTCTTAATTTGAAAGAACCAAACAGCTGTTCACAATTTAAAGCCAGGTGTAAAAGTGCTCGGTTGGGATTCTGAAGGGGGAGGGATTGAAACTGCAGAGTCTGAGAACACAGGACTTCTTTACATTTTCTACTGTTTCTTTGGGAACACGTGTGAGTCTTGGTGTTTTTAGATCCCTTTTTGTATCTGTACATTTTATGATTTTATCCTTCAAGGTTTGCATGTTCAAGTGTGTGGCCTTCAGTACATTTCTGCTGTTGCTAGAGTTCCGGTTGCCATGGTATCATGGTTTCTGTCCGCCACGCGGTGGTGCAGGTTACAGGCAAGGACGGGTGTTCCCAGCGGAATATGTGTTCCGCTATATTGTAAACTTTTATTCATTCTGACAGTTTTTTCTGAAGATAATCCAATATTTCTCTGATAGTTAATTACATATCCATGTATCGTGAACAATTCATCAATTCATTCTTTATCTTACGTTTCCATTTTTTTGAAAAGAATGTTTTCAACGAAATGTTTTTCTTCTTTTTGTTTTTTTAGTGTTTATTTTCAAACACCTTAAAGTTTACAGCAATATTGAGCAGAAAGTACCCAGACATCCCATGTACCCTTATGTCCAGACACGCACAGCCTTCCCCAGCTCAGCGTCACAAGCCTCCTGGGACCTTTGTTCTCAGAAAGTGCAGTTGCTGGACTGTGTGCTAAGAGGACGTTTAGTTCTCAGGGAATGGGCCCCCCCAAAGTGGCTGCACCCTCTGCACTCCACCAGCAGTGAAGAAGAGTCTGTGCTCCCGTCCTGGGCAGCGCTCACTGCTGTCAGTCAGTGATCTAATTGAAAAGGAGAAGAAGATAAAAGAGTTGAACAGACAGATGAAGGAACTAGAATGAGCATCAACTAGAGTTCAATTGAGGCAGAACCTGAGCTGTGAGCAGCTGAGCTGGGACTTCACTGTCACCACCTCGTCTGCATGTGACATACAAGGAGGAGCATGTGCCTCAAGCAGGGACCAGTGCACCTACCAACTGTGGGCGGGTCAGGAGGAGCTGTGAGGACGGGGCCTCACTGCTAAAGGAAGTTCTTCCTCGGGATTCTTTATGAAACTTCTTCCCCCGTAGAACACATGCACTGTAACAGAGCCTCCCTGAGCCTGCTGACCTCGATCCTGCTGCAAAGGGGCTTAGGCTGGAAGACGAGTCCCTGAGCTCAGTGTCTTCTACTACTGGGGGAAGGAGGTCACTGGGCGCCCCCTGGAAATCTCATGGGCCCAGGACAGTGTCATGTCTGCAGAGCCCCAAGCTCCTCTGAATGCAGCCTGCAAGATCACTGTGATTTTGAGAGCGCCTTAAGCCACATTGGTGTTGTATTTTTGTAACTTAGCCCTGAATTTGCCACTGGACTTGGGTATGAACTTTCCAGAGCTCTGGGATGGGGTGGGATCATGGCTGTAATTTGATGAGTAAGATTTTGCATATCTGCTGGATGATTTGTCTCACAAGCTGAGGTTCTCAGGATTTGTGTTTTTTTACTAGAATGCCCCAAAAACACTCCACATGAGAGCAAAAAAAGTAACATGTCAACAGTTGGTGGTTGAGATAATGTGCAGAGGTTTTTTTCTAGTAGAGATCATTGCAACATTTCTGTCACTTTGATCTTATTTTCAAGTTTGAAGTTAAAAGTGTGTTCCTGAGGCAAAATGCATTGTGATGAACATGCTCCTGGCCTTCCTGGGAAGAAGGGTCAGCCATGTGGGGAGAGCACGTGATACAGTGCGTCACGGAGTGTCCCCAATGGGGGACGGTGCAGGAGTCCATGTGCACTGGAAAGAAGGGTCCTCCACCTCCAGGTTGTGTCTGCAGTGGCTCCTGGACTCATTTCAGCATTACGAAATGCACTAGTTAGGCAGTGCACACAATGAGAATCTAGTAAGAAATCTGGGCAAAAACCCAGCATTACTGATTTTATCCTGTTATTAATTATTATTATAATTATTATTTTACCTATTTACACACAAAAGAAAGATTTACACATTATAAAACAATTAATTATGGCAAGAGTTAGTGCACAAGAAGAAGGAGACACTCTCCGCTGCCCCATAGCCTTTCCCCACCCAGGGCTTCCCTATGCAGCTCACAGCCCACAGGAGGAGGTCAGAGCCCTGTCAGGGGTCCAGGGGAGGCAGGCAGGTGTTTGTGGGAGCAGGAAGGAGCAGTGCAGCAGCTCACACGTGTCCCCGAACCCTCAGGGCATAAATTCCATGACTCACCAGTGCACAATGGTGAGGGAAGAGGTACTAACATGGCTCATGGAGTTTGTAAGGCGACAGACATAGTGACTCCGGTACCATCAGAGCTCTCGCAGCTCTGGATAAAGAGCAAACATATACTTGGAAATCAGATACTTCATAAATGCATGAAGTACCATAATATTGATAAATACTTCTCTTAATGAACTAAATGAGGATTTTTTAAAATTTAATCCTTTTATAGATAATACTATTTTGTGTGTCTGTGTGTGTGTGTGTGTGTAAAAATGAGGATGCTAGTCACTAATTTCATCCTTCGAGGGCTTAATTCTGAAAATATTTCTCACATGAATGTGCAGATGCAGAAAGGATAAGATCATGGTAGCGATGTCAATCAATTAAGCATATTTCTTGGACTATGGTCCAAAAATGTCATTGTGATCTATCACTCCAAATTATTTTTATACTTAATATTAGGCCTAAAGTGAAGAGGTGATCAAAATAACTTTTAAGGACTAATAGCCATGGCTGAATAAGGTTCTTTTTATTTTATTCAGAGCAAGAACACATAAACTGCTCTCTATAAGAAAAATGGGAGTGCCACAAAATATTGCTTGTTTTTTATTTTGGACACTAAAGTTGTCCACACAGAGTCAATGTTATATAGGGTCTGACAGATGTTGTGTAGCCATTGGTCTTTATCAAATGGAACCAAGATGTTTATGATGAGGAGGTGGGACATGACAACCAGTGTCCCCAGATGATCTATACACTGTAAAACTATATGAGGTTATCACGATCCAGGGGTGAGGCCTGAAATGTGTCCATCCCCCTGCTGGCCAGTAAGAGACTGAGCTAGAGGAGCCCTGGGATTTCAACAGCAGCCAAAGGACACGGGTCACCAGCGCATCCTGCTGAGGACAGGAGTTCAGAGACTCTGTGTCTTGGGATGGAGAACACCTGTCCCCACCCAACACCTTCCTGCACCCTTAGCTCCAATATCCAGTAGTTAGGATAATAAAGTCCCGAGAACAGTCACATCAATGCAATCATAAAACAACATTAAGTGATTGGAAGGCAATGACCTTATTTTCCCTAGAGAAGCCCCGATGGAACCAGAGCCAATTCAGAAGCAGGCGGTGTTAGCTCCCAGGTAAACAGTTCCCTCCCTGGCAGAGTCGGTGAGATTCAGTCTCATGTTTGCCCATAAGGATAAGGTGATTTATTCTGTTGGACTTACTACTTATAGTTTGATATTGTTGCATAACTGTAATAGCTGACATTTACTGCCAGATACGGTCTGAGCATTTCCCTGAATTAATATATTTATCCTAACATGGACTTTATGATACCACCCTTGTTTATAGATGGTGAAATTCAGGCAGAGAGGGTCAGCACCTTGCTGATGGCAATACAGGTAGAAAGTTCCAGAGGTCAGCTTGAATCAGGTAGTCTGGTCCTAAAATTGGACTATTGCTCACAACTCAATAAATGAACATGTTCTAAATTTGTAAGAACCAAACAGCACCTCAGATTTAAAACAAAGTGTAAAAGTGCCCGGTTGGCATTCTGAAGGGGGAGGGACTGAAACTGCAGAGAGTCTGAGAACACAGGACTTCTTTCCCTTTTCTACTGCTTCTTCAGGAACGAGGTTGGGCCATGGTGATTTTAGATCCCTTATTGTATCTGTGAGTAAGCATTATGATTTTATCCTTCAAGGTGCACAAGTTTCAAGTAAGTGTGTGACCTTCAGTATATTTCTGTTGTTGCTAGAGTTCCGATTGCCATGGTGTCATGGTTTCTGTTTGTTCACTCCCCTTGTGACCACCATTCTCTTTTCTGTTTCTATGAAATTGACTGTTCTTATCCCACATTTATAAGAATCACACATTATTGTCCTCTTCTGATTGGCTTATGTCACATAGTGTACTGTCCCCCACATTCACCCCTGCTGCAACATGTGATGGATTTTCTAACTTAACGTGGGGATAAGGGCAATATCTCATTATCTGTGAGCTCTGACTCTGTTTACCCATTCATCCATCCATGAACATGTGGGCTGCTTCCAGCTCTTGGTTATTGTGAATTGTGCTGCCCTAAAATAGGTGTGCAAGTAAGAGTTTGAGACACTGCACGTGTACGCAGAGCTGAACTTGACCCATCACACTATAATTCTAGTTTTAATTTTTTGAGAGAACTTCAGACCTTTTCTCTAGTGGCTGTGGTAATTTACATCCACGCCCAAAATGCATCCTTGACAACACTATTAATATTTTCCGTTTGTTTACTCCTTGTTATTAGTTTTTTGGAAAGTAGCCATGTTAATGGGTGTGAAAACCCCATATGACCTTGACCTGAGATGGGAAACAGAGCAGGAAAGCCCGGGGCCATAGTTTCTAGCTGGGTCTCACCCACTCACCCACCTGCCCCCAGAGCTCCCAGAGAAGAACAGGGACCTTCCTGACTCAGCCCTTCCTGCCTCAGCAGTCACAAAGCTCCCCTCCTCCACAAGGCACTCCTGTGTTTCAAGGTAACATGGGCTCCGGTCCCTACAGGCCACCTGGCTGATGGTGTCTTCTATTCCCCTAGGCTTCTCTCAGGACCCCTCCTCCTAACTTTTCCTACTGTCATAATTGTCCCCTTCCTGAGTGGCTCTCCAGAATGCTCCTCTGTGACCCACTGCGTCCTAATGCCTTCCTCAGAACTGGCCATAACTCCCCCATGGTTCTATGAAGCATCTGGTCATGGCTGGGGACAGGCAGAGTACTGGCCCTGTGCACACTTATTCTGCTGGGGCCCTGATGACTCAGAATGTGCTATTCCTCCTGACATGTGGAATTGTCAGTTAGGACAGTATAGTGTTGGATTTCATTTGAAATCTGTCTTGATGTTTTATGAAACATTAAATTAGAGTAAAAAGTTGGCTTGAGTTTTTTTTCCCCCTTCATTTTTGAGAAAGGGAGAGAGAGAGAGAGAGAGAAGAGGGAGGAACTGAAAACTTCAACTCCCATATGTGCCTTGACCAACCAAGCCCAGGGTTTCAAACTGGTGACCTCAGCATTCTAAATCGATGCTTTATCCACTGCACCACCAGAGGTCAGGCAGCTTGAGTTGATTTAAAATGTCACTTGAGAGATTTCAGTACGTTATATAAAGTAGGAAGTTAGGAGTTGGGAGGTAGTCTTCCCTTTGTCTGCACTTTCTCTCGGGAACAGAACACCTCTGATTTCTTCACAATTGTCAGCAGCCCACTGACCTTTCTCCCTCCACTGCCAAAGGAGCCCTGGCACAGCTGGTATCATCTCACACTAAAGATGCTCCCTAACCCACCTGAGTAGTTTGTTAATTCATAGTCCTGCACACCCAGGGGTACTTGCTGACCCTTGTCCTGTGCCCGGCACCAGGCTGACAGAGATCAACAAACCAGACACGGCCTGGAATTAAGGAGCCACATCCCAGGGGGCCTCCTGTCAATCACTGAGTATACATTTCTAACCCCACCCTCGGTGTTGCTGCAAAGGAGGTGTCGGGGTGCCAGCAATGTCTATCACTGACCAAGTCACTTGGTTCTGTCACATCAAAGGATGGCATCTTCTATCAATTAGGACAGAGGGCTTTAAGCCATGTCTCGTTACCTGCCACATCCTTTGTGGGCAGGACCAACAAGGCTCACTGGGTACAAATAACCCCGGGCTCTGCAGGCTGCTGAGTCCAGATCCTAATTGCTCAGTGTTCTAGAGCTGAACTCAAAGCAAAGTCCACCATGAAGCCAGTGTTGTGTGTCCTGCTGGTCACTCTGGCCTTTTGCTGCTATGAGGGTGAGTATCATGTCTAATGTGATTACCATTAGACCAGGTAAGTACTTTCTCTCAACTAGGTGACTTATTAGGGGAAGGGTGTGAGCAGATCAGAATCCAAACCTTTCCCACTACTTATAGACTAGCTCCCAACAGCTGGGCTCATTGTATCAATCCCAATGCTCTGGAACTTTCTCAGAAATCATGGCTGGGTCGTTTTAAAAGTTCTCCATCGGAAGCCTCATTCTTGTCTGTGGACTACGTGTCAGAGCAGCATGATGTAATGGAACTTGGTTGTGAGTCATGGCTCAGCCACTCAGCAGTGCTGTGACCTTGAACAAATGCTCAATCTCTCCAAGTCTCCTCTTGTCCATGCTTTTCACAGCTGCCACCCAGAATGGCTCTGACAGAGCAGTGAGATGCCGTGTGTCAGAGGGCAGCTCCAAGTCCCATGACATGTTCTGCTTTCCAGGGGTTTTTTTTTCCTCTTTAAGTGAGTGGAGGGGAGATAGTGAGACAGACTCCTGCAAGTGCCCCAACAGGGATCTACATGGCAATCTGAGTCTGGGGCTGATGCTCAAATCAGCCACGCTAATTTTAGCACTCGAGTCTAACTCTCAGACTAACAATCTATCATCAGCCCTGTGGCTGACCATGAACTAATCAAGCCACTGGCAGCAGGATGGGAGAAAAAGAGAAGGTGGAGAGGAGCCGTGGAGAAAGTGATGGTCACTTCTCCTGTGTGCCCTGACCATGAATCCAATCTGGGACAGGCATACGCCAGGCCAGCACTCAATCACTGAGACAACTGACCAAGAATGCCAGGGTCATTTAGGTGCCACTTGAGTCCATGGATTGTGAACCCCTTGATTCAGAGTCACAGAGTGTTCCACTTTAAAGGGCTTTAGCAGAGTTCTCAGTTCAGGAAGAGCTGGTGTTGTCTGAATCTCTGATTGATCAATCTTCCCGTGGGCTCTGAGAACCGGCAGCCCTCAGCCTATTGACACGTGCTGCTCATTCTCTAGGCGTCCGGCCAGGATTTGGAGACCCAGTGACATTGTTTAGGCAGCAACGGCTGCTTTTGTTTGTTTGTTCTAGGCATTTGTCGAAGAATACTTTGGTGTGTCTTCACCTCTCGACACGGACCCAAGTCCTTTTGAGTCGTTCTCTTTCATCTGCCTTTCTGAACCTTTTCCTGTTTATCCTGTAGCCTCTGATGTGACCCTCTCACCATCTTTGCATAGCTTCAGTCTGATCCCATCAGATCAGAGCCTGCTAGGGCACATTCTGTGCTAGGGCACATTCTGGTCTGCAGGTGGTTGCAAAGACTTGGGGAAGGGTGGAGAATCTAGACCCGAATAAGTAGTTATTTCAGGTCTCAGCACAATCCCAGTGGGGTCGGTAGTAAACCTCAGTTCCCACCTCCCACTTTCTCTAAGGAATTCTTTACATCAGTGCAGAACACAAGAGCCATCATGATTTGTGCATAATTCCAGATGTGTCAAACTCATAGAGTACTTTTTTCAGAAGTTTTTTCGCAGTCTTCATTCAATGACATAATCCTATAGTTTAACATAGTTGCAAAGGAACATCTTTTAACAATAGATTTTCTCACTCCTTTCCAGATTTAGTCTTTTATCTCTGACCCAGGCATGGCCAACGTACAGCACGCAGGCCGGATTCTGCCCGCGTAATGAGTTTATGCGGCCCACAATTAAATTTATAATATTCTCCACTACTTCAAAATCTCAGCTACTCAGAAGCAGAATCATCTTTGATTATAGAAAATCGAGATATTTAAGAAGATAGTGGTATCACGGAAAAGAATTGCACGTGTGACTAATCTGGGGTTAATTTGCAATAATTGGTTGAATGGATTTGCGATACTTCTTTATTTTTTTAAAAAAATTCCATTATAAGGATTTACAACTTTTGTATTTGTCTGTACTCGATATGAACTGTTTGACATTTAGCAGTGAGGTGAAACCCATATTCTTTTAGGCGAAGTTTATAAGTGTTCACACAAGGTCAAATAATTCATTACTTTTTTGTCAAGTGTGCTGAATCAAGTGGCAGTGTAGCACAGACAATAGCTGCAGTTGATAACTGGAAATGTATCCAGGCTGTTTGTAAAATGAAATAATTGGTTTATTTGCAAAATATCCCCTTCAAGCTTATTCAATTAATTAAATATTTTTTCGATTGATTGCAATACAGTTTGGATATTTATGCGGTATGTAATTACATTTTTATTAAAATAACATTGTATATTAAATTTTTTCACTCATATTTATTTTTCACTCATAAGCAAATTACATAATAAAATTTTCTTTACTTAAATGATTTGTTTTTATATTTATACTTTTTTTAATTTTAATATTTATTATGGCCCATGAAAGAAGTTTTCTTTCTAATCTGGCCCGGGGGCAAAAACTGTTGGCCATACCTGTCTGACCTCTAGTAGCTCTGACTCTGCCACTCATTGACAGACTGATTACTAACATCTGTTTTCCCTCCATATCAGGACTAAAGAAGGTGTCACTGTATTGGCAGCAAAAGCTTAATTTTTGAAATCTAGAGTGTGAATTTCAGAAAAGAAGGAGAGTCTTGGAAAGTGGCGGGTGTACTTTACAGAGAATAAATCTGAACTAGGGATCAGTCAGCCTGCTTTCCAGACAGAGCTCTGCGGCCAGCTCTGGGATCTGGAGCGAGTCGTTACTTCCAGGATATTGCATTGTCCTTGGCACAGTTATGAGATGAGACCATATTCCCCAGGGGTTCCCGTTTAGCTCTAAGGTCAGGAGCCATGGGAGAAAGTGCCTTTCCTTAATTAATTTTATTCCGTTTTCTTTTGCTCCAGCCAATGCAAAAGTGTGTTCACCACTTGTTTCAGACCTGGGGCGCCTCATTTGGGAAACTCCCAGCAACACCCGTGACAATCTTGAAAAATATAATCCACCTACACAAGCAATTCAGGCTGTGCTAAAATTAAAGGACTGCATTGATCAAATCTCCGATGACAAAAGAATGAAGTTTCTCAATGTTTTGGTAATTTCTTTCTCCCTCTGCATAGAGGCTTCTAGCTTTACAGCCATGGGGGAGGTCAGGGTGCTGCTCAGGGTGGGCCAAAGGTGGGTAGGGAGCAACGCCTCTGTTTACTTCATATAGAGAGGCTCTGGACAAGTGTCAATGATAACATGGAACCTGCTGAGCTAGACTAAGGCTACACAGAGTGCTGGGCATGTTCGTCCTTCTCAGGTCACCTCTCTGGACACAAAGTTCCCCACAGTGTCCTGAGCAGAAGGATAGCTAGGCCCACAGGGTTTGATGGGGCAGGATCGGAGACTGTTGCCCTCAGCAGAACGGGTCCCGAGCCGAGAGGCACAGTCCCTGGAACTCTCCTTCCCACGGGAGGTCTGGGAAGGAGAAGGAGACACAGTGAGAGGAAGAGAGTCAGCCCCGCCCTCTGTTAGGACAGAAGGGTGCTTGCTGGGGGCTCTGCCAGCTCTCCCAGAGCTGAGGCCACTGCAATACCTCACCTCACGATTCCCAACCAGGGGGCCGCGACCCTCCCTGTGTCCTCTGCAGCCCCGTGTGGAGCTGAAACACTTCAATCATGTCCTCATGGAGAGATCACACAGATGTAAAGGTGTCTCTCAGCACGTCCACCCTGGAATTAAGTCAGGTTTCACACAAATGTCCTCACTAGCTGGATTCTCAGTGTGGGGAAGTCCGTGTGCCATGTGGGGAATGTCCACTCCTGGAGGCGGGACATCTGCAGGCAGAATGGCCCACATCCCCTTTCGTCCTGTTCCGGTCCTTTAGCCCTGTGTCCCTGTTTAGTGACAAGTGAATCCTTTACCTAGGAATCAGAGAAAGGACACCAGGCTGCTCTGCCCAACTCCTGAGCCTCCTCCTCGCTCTGGGGACACGCAGGGTTTATCTGCGGGGTGTGGACATGGTTCTCTCCTGACTCGCACGGTCTGTGCAGACTGGACCAGGACTATTGAATTCCCCACACGCACGGCTACCTGCCTGGTGCCTCCATTTCCCTTTGCTGGTTGCAGTTTCTTCCACATCTGGGTTGTGAACAACAGTCTGTGTTATTATGTCTTCAGCAGGGGATTTATGACTGATGTTTCTTTTCTTTCTTTTTCTATTTCAGAACAATGTAGTGGTCGCATGTAACC